>NC_092708.1:267606305-268338598 GCF_047496885.1 Scyliorhinus torazame | reverse complement strand
GGCAGAGTGCAGGCAATTAAGATGATGGTCCTCCCGAGGTTCCTATTTGTATTCCAATGTCTCCCTATACTAATTACTAAGGCCTTCTTTAAAAAAATAGACAGGGAGCATCACGAGCTTCGAACTGTGGGCAAGGAAAGTCCCGAGGGTAAGGAGGGGGTTCTTACAACGTAGCAGAGACAGAGGGGGACTGGCGCCTGCCGAATTTGGGCGACTACTATTGGGCCGCCAATGTGGCGATGATCCGTAAATGGATGATGGAGGGAGAGGGAGCGGCGTGGAAAAGACTGGAGAGAAAGTCCTGTAAAGGGACGAGTCTAGAGCGCTGGTGACGGCGCCGCTACCGCTCTCACCAAAAACATTTACCACAAACCCAGTGGTGCGGCAACATTAAATATCTGGGGACAATGGAGGCGACAGAGAGGTGTACTGGGAGCCCTGGTGGGTCCCCAATCAGGAACAACCATAGGTTTGCCCCAGGGAGGATGGATGGGAGGATTTCAGAGCTGGCACCAGTTGGGAATTAGGAGGGTGGGAGATTTATTTTAGACGGGACGTTTGCTAGAGCTTGGGAGCGTTGGAGGAAAAGTATAAGCTGCCCCGGGGAAACTTTTTTAGGTATATGCAGGTGAGGGCGTTCACAAGACAACAGGTGAGGGAATTTCCATTGCTCCCGACACAGGGATTCAGGATAGAATGCTCTCGGGGTGCTGGGTCGGGGAGGGCAAGGTGTCAGAGATATACCGAGAGATGAGAGAGGGAAGGGGGGGGGGGGGGGGGGGGGGGGAGCTGGTGGGCGAACTAAAGGAAAGTGGGAAGAAGAGCTCGGGGAGGAGATAGAGGAGGGTATGTGGGCTGATGCGCCTAAGCAGGGTAAATTCCTCTTCCTCGTGCGCCAGCTTAGCCTGATTCAATTTAAGGTGCTACATAGAGCACACATAACGGGAGAAAGGTGAGCAGGTTCTTCGGAGTGGAGGACAAGTGTGGGAGGTGCGGCGGAAGCCCGGCAAACCACACACCATATGTTTTTGGTTGTGCCCGGCACTGGAGGGGTATTGGAGGGGAGTGACGGAGTGATTTCGAAGGTGGTGAAGGTCCGGGTTAAACAGGCTGGGGTTTAGCTTTATTTGGAGTTGCAGATGAGCCGGGAGTGCAGGAGGCGAAAGAGGCCGATGTTGTGGCCTTTGCGTCCCTAGTAGCCCGGCGCAGGATTTTGCTCATGTGGAAGGAAGCGAAACCCCCCGGACTGGAGGCCTGGATAAACGATATGGCGGGGTTCATAAACTGGAGCAGATGAAGTTTGCGCTGAGAGGATCGGCTCAAGGGTTCACCAGGCGGTGGCAGCCATTCCTCGATACCTAGGGGAACGCTAGAGGAAGATAGATGACCAGCAGCAGCAACCCAGGGGGGAGGGGGGAAAGTTTTATTTTATGTTAATTGATTGTTGGTTAGTTACTTGTTATTAGACTGTGGTTATTATGTTACATGTACTGTTAAATTTTCTTTTTCTTATGTTTGGTGTGTAAGGGGAAAAAAAATTGTGATCGAAAAATTTTCAATAAAATATATTTTTTTAAAAAGCTTAAATCTGCATGCATCACCTATCTGCAACACCTCATTTTCAATGTCATATTTTTGTTAGCTCGTCTGCCACAGCCCTACCCACCCTCACATTATGTTCATATTTAGAATGGAAACAGTCCATGTAAACTGGTGGCATTGTAATTATATACTTCCACGTGCAGGCTGCCAGTTTTGCAATGACCATTTCGGCAGCGTGTACTCCTCTACTCAACAACTGCACCACTCTGCTTCCCAAATGCCTTAATATTTAACTTAAAGTAAAATTGAAGTATTAAACAAAGCTGACCGAGTGTATGATTTCAGAATGGGAACTGAATCAAACAATGCCCGATCCAATTATATGATCCTCTAACCTTGCTTCACCCGACGACAATAATTGGCCTTGACTCCTTGTGGCAACACCACAGGAAATTGACCAACATTATATTAAATCATATTATAATCATAAATTATTCATTACATAGATGGCATGGTGGCACAGTGGTTAGCCCTGCTGCCTCAATGCCAGGGACCTGGGGTCGATTCAGACTTTTAAAAAAAATTTTTTTTTAAAGAGTACCCAATTATTTTTTTTCCAATTAAGGGGCAATTTAGCGTGGCCAATCCACCTAATCTGCACATCTTTGGGTTGTGGGGGTGAAACATGGGGAGAATGTGCAAACTCCACACAGACAGTGACCAGGATCGAACCCTGGTCCTCAGCGTCGTAGGCAGCAGTGCTAGCCACTGCCGTGTGTCCGATTCAGACTTTTTCACCCTACTTTTGTGTGGGTTTCCTCCGGGTACTGCAGTTTCCTCCCACAGTCAAGATAGTTAGGTGGACTGGCCGTGCTAAATTGACCCTTAGTGTCCAAAAATGGTTCGGTGGTAGCAGCATGGTGGCGCAGTGGGTAGCATTGCAGCCTCACGGTGCCGAGGTCCCAGGTTCGATCCCAGCTCTGGGTCACTGTCCGTGTGGAGTTTGCACATTCTCCCCGTGTTTGCGTGGGTTTCGCCCCCACAACCCAAAGATATGCAGGGTTGGTCGATTGGCCACGCTAAATTGCCCCTTAATTGGAAAAATGAATTGGGTACACTAAATTTATTTCTAAAAAAAAGGTTAGGTAGGATTACTGAAATAGTGGCCCTAGGTAGGGTGCTCTTTCCGAGAGTCAGTGTAAACTCGATGGGCCCACTGGCCTTTTTCTGCACTGCAGGGACTCTATGATCAATATTATGTGCGTGTGGTATTCTCCTATGTTCTTATTTCTCATTTCCGTTTTAGGTCAGGATGGACTTCATCCTGGAATCTTGAAAGAAGTGGCTAGAGATATCTGATGCATTGTTTTAGTTTTCTGGTTTCAAAGATTCCTGGATTTGGGGAAGGTTCCATTAGATTGGAAAAGAACAAATGTAATTGTTCCTTTTATTCAAAAAGGGAGATACAGAAAGCAGGAAACTATAGGGCAGTTAGCCTAACATCTGTCAAAGGGAAAATATCGACGGTGTTGTTAAGGATGTTATGGCAGGACACTTAGAAAATTCAAGGTCATCAGACAGAATCAACATGGTTTTCTGAAAGGGAAATCATGTTTCACCAATTTTTAAAAAAATATGTTTATTCAAATTTTCCAACAAAATTTTTAACAAACCCCCCCCAATAACAAAGAAACACAAACACAAGTCAAAAATTATACAAAACTTATACATTGGGTTTCCCCCATATACAGTAACCCCCCCATATGACATTCAAAGTTACCCATAGGGAAGCCCCCCCCCCCCCGGGGTTGCTGCTGACCTCCTCCTAACGCTCCGCGAGATAGTCTAGGAACGTTTGCCACCACCTGAAGAACCCCTGCACAGACCCTCGTAAGGGAAACTTTATCCTCTCCAGCTTAATGAACCCTGCCATGTCATTTATCCAGGCTTCCACACTGGGGGGCTTCATGTCCTTCCACATGAGCACGATCAACCGCCGGGCTACCAGGGACGCAAAGGCCAGGATACCGGCCTCTTTTGCCTCCTGCACTCCCGGCTCGTCCGTTACCCCAAATAGTGCCAACCCCCAACTCGGCTTGACCTGGACTTTCACCACCTTGGACATAGTCCTCGCGAAACCCCTCCAAAACCCATCCAGTGTCGGGCACGACCAGAACATGTGGACATGATTCGCCGGGCTTTCCGAGCACCTCCCACATCTGTCCTCCACCCCAAAGAACCTACTCAACCTCGCCCCTGTCCTACGCGCTCTGTGAGTAACCTTGAATTGTATTAGGCTGAGCCTGGCGCAAGAGGAGGCCCTACTCAGTTAACCCTACTCAGGGCATCAGCCCACAGACCCTCATCTATCTCCACCCCAAGCTCCTCCTCCCACTTGCCCTTTAACTCCTCTACCGAGGCCTCCTCCTCTTCTTTCAGCTCCTGGTAGATCGCCGAAACCCTGCCTTCTCCAACCCATACACCCAAAATCACCCTGTCCTGAGTCCCCTGTGCCGGGAGCAGCGGGAATTCCCTCACCTGCCGCCTCACAAATGCCCTCACTTGCATATACCTGAAAGCATTTCCCGGGGGTAACCCAAACTTCTCCTCCAGTGCCCCATGGCTTGCAAAGTCCCATCTATAAACAGGTCCCCCATTCTTCTAATCCCAGCCCGATGCCAGCTCCGGAACCCCCCATCCATCCTTCCCGGGACGAACCGATGGTTCTCCCGAATCGGGGACCAAACCGAGGCTCCCACCTCGCCCGTGTCGTCTCTGCTGCCCCCAGATCTTCAACGTCGCCGCCACCACCGGACTCGTGGTGTATCTTGTCGGCGAGAGCGGCAGTGGTGCCGTCGCCAGCGCCCTCAGGCTCGTGCCCACACAGGACGCCATCTCCAACCTCTTCCACACCGCCCCTTCTCCCTCCATTACCCACTTACGGATCATCGCCACATTGGCAGCCCAATAATAGTCGCACAAATTCGGCAGAGCCAGCCCTCCCCTGTCCCTACTACGCTCCAGAAACACCCTCTTTACCCTCGGGGTCTTATTTGCCCACACGAAACCCATGATGCTCCTACCTACCCGTTTGAAAAAGGCCTTGGGAATCATAATGGGAAGGCACTGGAACACAAAGGGAAACCTCGGGAGGACCATCATTTTGACCAACTGCACCCTACCCGCTAGCGAGAGTGGCAGCACATCCCATCTTTTAAAATCCTCCTCCATCTGCTTCACCAACCGCGTCAAATTGAGTTTGTGCAGGGCCCCCCAGCCACCGGATCCCTAAGTACCGAAAGCTCCTTTCCGCCCTCTTCAACGGTAGGTCGTCTATCCCCTTTCCCTGGTCCCCTGGATGCACCACAAAAAGCTCACTTTTCCCTACATTGAGCTTATACCCCGAGAAGTCCCCAAACTCCCTTTGGATCCGCATGACCTCCGCCATCCCCTCCACTGGATCTGCACATACAGCAACAGGTCGTCCGCATATAGCGACACCCAATGTTCCTCTCCCCCTCAGACCAGTCCCCTCCATTTCCTGGACACCCTTAGTGCCATGGCCAGAGGCTCAATTGCCAATGCAAACAACAAGGGGGACAGGGGGCACCCCTGCCTCGTCCCTCGGTACAGCCGAAAGTACTCCGACCTCCACCGATTCGTAGCCACACTCGCCACCGGGGCTCTATAGAGCAACCTGACCCAGCTGATAAACCCCTCCCCGAACCCAAACCTCCGCAGCACTTCCCAAAGATATTCCCACTCCACCCGGTCGAAGGCCTTCTCCGCTTCCATAGCTGCCACTACCTCCGCTTCTCCCTCCACCGAGGGCATCATCACACTGAGGAGCCTCCGCACATTGGTGTTTAGCTGCCTGCCCTTTACAAATCCCGTCTGGTCCTCATGAATCACCCCTGGGACACAGTCCTCAATTCTCGTAGCCAGCACTTTTGCCAGCAACTTAGCATCCACATTGAGGAGCGAGATCGGTCTATACGACCCACATTGCAGTGGGTCCTTGGCCCGCTTCAGGATCAGAGAGATCAGCGACCCGGACATCGTCTGGGGCAAGGTCCCCCCCTCCCTTGCCTTATTGAAAGTCCTCACTAGCAACGTATTTCCTGTAAAACCCGACCGGGAACCCATCTGGCCCCGGAGCCTTCCCCGCCTGCATGCTCCCCAATCCTTTAACCAGCTCCTCCAGCCCAATTGGCGCCCCCAAACCAGCCACCTCCTCCTCCTTCACCCTCGGGAACCTCAGCTGATCCAAAAATCATCGCATCCCCTCTTCCCCCACTGGGGGCTCAGATCTGTACAGATCCCCAGAGAAGTCCCGAAATACCTCGTTTATTCTCACCACACTCCGCACCGTATTCCGCCCGCTATCCTTAACTCCACCTATCTCCCTCGCTGCCTCCCTCTTACGAAGCCGGTGTGCCAGCATCTGACTCGCCTTCTCCCCATACTCATACGTCGCCCCCTGCGCTTTCCTCCACTGTGCCTCTGCTTTCCCTGTGGCCAACAGGTCGAACTCAGTCTGGAGGTTCCGCCGCTCGGAGTAGTCCCTCCTCGGGGGCCTCTGCATATCTCCTGTCCACCCTTAAGATCTCCCCCACCAACCTCTCCCTGCCCTCTCTCTTCTCCCTGTCGGCCCTGATGGAGATTAACTCTCCCCTGACCACCGCCTCCCTGACTACCCCCACCTGCACCTCCCCGTTGTCATTGGCCTCCAAATATCTTTCAATGCATCCTCGCACCCGCCCGCACACCTCCTCATCCACCAATAATCCCACATCAAGACGCTGGTCCCTCTCCTCTCCTAACTCCAGCTCCACCCAGTGCGGGGCGTGATCTGAGATGGCTATGGCCGAATACTCCGTTCCCTCCACTTTCGGGACTAGCGCCCTACTCAAGATTTAAAAATCTATCCGGGAGTAGGCTCTATGGACGTGGGGAAAGAATGAAAATTCCCTGGCCAGGGGCCTGACAAACCTCCATGGATCCACTCCCCCCATCTGGTCCATAAACCCCCTAAGTACCTTGGCCACAGCCGGCCTCTTACCCGTCTTGGACCTAGAGCGATCCAGTGCTGGGTCCAGCACCGTGTTGAAATCCCCCCCCCCCCCCATTATCAAGCTTCCTACCTCCAGGTCCGGAATCCGACCCAGCATGTGTTTCATAAATCCGGCATAATCCCAGTTCGGGGCATATACATTTACCAGTACCACCCGCACCCCCTGCAACCTACCACTCACCATCACATATCGTCCTCCATTATCCACTACAATATTCATTGCCTCAAACGACACCAGCTTCCCCACCAGTATTGCAACCCCTCTGTTCTTCGCATCCAGCCCTGAATGGAATACCTGCCCTACCCATCCCTTTCTCAGCCTAACCTGAGCTGCCACCTTCAAATGTGTCTCCTGGAGCATAACCACGTCTGCCTTCAGTCCCTTTAAGTGCGTGAACACCTGGGCCCTCTTGACCGGCCCGTTCAGGCCCCTCACATTCCAAGTTATCAGCCGGATTAAGGGGCTGCTCATTTCCCCCCCCCCACCCCCCCCTGCCGACTAGCCATCTCCTTTTCTAGGCCAGCCACGTACCCGCGCCTCCCGCACCCTCCAGTCCTCCAGACGGCAGACCCCCACCCCGACCACCTCTCCTACTTCCAGCTCCCCTTTGGCCAATGCAGCAGCAACCCTATACCCCCCTCTCCCCCGCTAGATCCACATCTAGCCCTTTTGCTCCCCCCCCCATAACACTCCCGTAAGTCAGCTGACCCCGGCCTCTCCCGCCATTCCATCAACCCCCCTCAGTGTGAGAATCCCCCCTCCCTGGCAGTCAGTGTGTGCTCCTCTCCAGCACCGCCCATCCCCCCCAACCTTCCCTAGCGCGGGAAAAAGCCCCCGCTTTCCTGAGCCGGCCCCGCCCCCTCTGGCGCAGCTCCTTTTGCGGCCTTACCCCAATTCCCCATCCCCGGACCTCCACTCCCCCTCTTCCTTCGTGGGGGTCTGCCCCTCCAACATCGACACCCACACTCTCCCCATCAAATCCCTTCACCCATCCCCATCCAGCACCCAACCAAAGAAACATTCCCTAAACGTGATAAACACAATATAC
Organism: Scyliorhinus torazame; assembly: GCF_047496885.1. NCBI lineage: Eukaryota > Metazoa > Chordata > Chondrichthyes > Carcharhiniformes > Scyliorhinidae > Scyliorhinus > Scyliorhinus torazame. The sequence goes on along the minus strand of NC_092708.1, from coordinate 268,330,933 downwards.
ACGGTAAACATCCCCCCACAACAAATCCTCAATTTGAGTCCAACTTTTCAGTCCGTATAAAGCTCCATGCCTCATCAGGCGTTTCAAAATAGTGGTGCCGATCCTGGAACGTGACCCACAATCGCGCTGGCTGCAGCATACCGAACTTCACCACCTCTGCACTCCAGTCCTGGTAGATTCGGATCTCCGTGTTCTCCCACCTGCTGCTCCGCTCTTTCTTGGCCCATCGCAGGACACACTCTCTGTCCATAAAGCGGTGAAACCTCACCACTACAGCCCTTGGCAGCTTGTTGGCCTTGGGTCTCCTTGCTAGGACCCGGTGAGCCCCATCTAGCTCCAAGGGCCTCGGGAAGGCTCCCGCGCCCATCAGCGAATTGAGCATCGTGCTCACATATGCCCCGGCATCGGGCCCCATCACTCCTTCAGGGAGACCCAGAATCCGAAGATTCTTCCTCCTCAACCTATTCTCCAGGTCCTCAAATCTTTCCGCCCACCTCTTGTGCAGCGCCTCCACCTTCACCGCCAGGCCCAAAATCTCGTCCTCGTTCTCCGAGGCTTTTCGTCGCACCTCCCGGATCGCCGCCCCTTGGGCCTTCTGGGTCTCCACTAACTTCTCGATCGCCGCCTTCATTGGCACCAGCATTTCGGTTTTCAGCTCCTCAAAGCAGCGTTTAAGAAACCCCTGCTGCTCCTGCGACCACTGCGCCCATGCTGCTTAGTCTCCACCTGCCGCCATCTTGTTTTTTCTCCCTTTCACTTTTCGCTGTTCCAAGATCACTTTTTTCACTGCTCCACTCCTGGTCAAATCCATATAATGTCGGGGGACCTTGCGGTCACCTTCTCACACACTGGAAGCCGTCGAACAATTGCCGTTGGGGCCCCTCTAGAGAGCCCAAAAGTCCGTTCCCAGCGGGAGCTGCCGAACGTGCGACCTACCTAGGCATAGCCGCAACCGGAAGTCATGTTTCACCAATTTATTGGAGTTCTTTGAAGGAGTCACATGTGTTGCAGATAAAGGGTGGATTTCAAGAAGTCATTTGATAAGGCACATCAAAATTTGTGGAAAATAAAAGCTCACTTATTGGATGACAGGCTAGCTAACAGGAAAGAGTTAGCATAAATGGGTCAAATTTTCTGGTTGGTAAGATGTAATGAGTGGTGTGCCACAGGAATCAGTGCTGGGGTCTCAACATTTCAATTATATAAATGACTTGGATGAAGAGACCAAATACATTGCTGCCAAGTTTGCTAATGGCACAAAGATAGGTGGGAAAGTAAATTGTGAAGAGGGCAAAAGTAGTCTACAAAGGGACATAGACAGGTTAAATGAGTGGGCAAAGATCTGGCAAATGTGAAATGGTCCGTTTTGGCAGGAAGAATAAAAAAAAGAAAAGTATCTAAATAGTGAGAGTTTACAGAGCTCTCAGATGCAGAGAGATCCGGGTGTCCCAGTGCATGAATCACAAAAGGCTATTATGTAGGGACAGCAAGCAATTGGGAAACCTAATTGAATGTTATCATTTATTGTGAGGAGACTTGATTACAGAAATATGGAGATTATCCTTAAACTGAACAGGGCACTGGTGAGACTGACAGCTGGTTTGTGATGCAGAGCAAGGCCAGCAGCGTGGGTTCAATTTCCGTACCACTGGAGGTTATTCATGAAGGCTTCGCCTTCTCAACCTTGCCCGAGGTGTGGTGATCCTCAGGTTAAACCACCACGAGTCAGCTCTGCCCCTCAAAGGGGGAAAAAGCCTATGGTTATCTGGGACTATGGCGACTTTACTTTACCTTTACTGTTTACATCTTTGGTCTTGTTATTCAATATGTAAATGCAGAGGTTTACTAGATTAGGGTAGGCAATGGCATAGTGGTATTGTCGCTGGACTACCAATCCAGAAGCCCAGGATAATGCCCTGGGAAACTGGGTTTGAATCCCACCATGGTCACGGCATATGTTGAAATATGAATTCAATAAAAATTTGGAAATCTGGAATTAAAGTCTAATGATGGCAATTATTGTAAAAGCCTATCTGGTTCACTAATGTCTTTTAGAAAAGGAAATCTGCCACCCTTGCCTGGCTTACATACGACTCCAGGTCCACAGCAATGTGGTTGTCTCAACTGTCCTCTGAAATGGCTTAGCAAGTCACTCAGTTCCAGAGCAATTCGGGATGGGCAACAAATGCTGGCCCAAACACATCCCGCGTCCGAACAATAAAACAAAAATAATCAGGAATTGGCGGGTTCTCTTATGAGGAAAGGTTGGACAGGTTAGGGTTTTATTCGCTGGACCCTGGAAGAGTAAGAGGCAACTTGATTGAAATTTGAGGGATCTTGACCGGGTGGATGTGGAGAGGATGTTTCCTCTCATGAGAGAATCTAGCTCAAGGGGTCATTGTTTAAAATTAGAGGGTCACTCATTTAAGACAGAGATTAAAAGATTTGTTTCCACTCAGAGTCAGGAGTCTCTGGAACTCTCTTTCTCAAAAGCCGGTGGAAGCAGAGTATTTGAATATTTTTATGGCATAGCTATATCGATTCTCGATTAACAAGGGGGTGAAAGGTTCTCACTTAAGCAGAAATGTGGGGTTGAAGTTACAACCAGATCAGCCATGATCTTATTGAGCGACAGAGCAGGCTCAAGGGGCTGAGGGGCCTACTCCTGCTCCTAATGCGTATGTCTGTAAAAGCTGCATTACAGGTCAGCATAACAATTCAAACGGTTACCAAAGCATTGATCTATTTCTAGGGGTATGAAATTCAAATGTTCAACTTTTATTCGACTCTGGTTCACTGCATTCAGTATTGAATGGAGTTCTGGTCTCCATATTACTAGCACTGGAGAAAGTGAAAGGAAGATTTCAAGGGATGGCATGAGAACGAAGGGATTAGCGATATCAGCAAAGATTGAACAGATCTGGGGATTTTTCTTTAGAAAAGGGAAGAATTGGGGGTGACCTGATCGGTGTCTTTACAATGGTGAATAGGTTGAACAAAGTCACAGTAGCACAGTGGTTAGCACTGTTGCTTCACAGCTCCAGGGTCGATTCCCGGCTTGGGTCAGTGTGTGTGGAGTAGGCACCTTCTCAGTGTTTGCGTGGGTTTCCTCCGGGTGCTCCGGTTTCCTCCCACATATCCCGAAAGACATGCTGTTAAGTAATTTGGACATTCTGAATTCTCCCTTTGTGTACCCAAACAGGCGCCGGAATGTGGCAACTAGGGGCTTTTCACAGTAACTTCACTGCAGTGTTAATGTAAGCCTATTTGTGACACTAATAAAGATTATTATTTTTAACTATGTGTGAGAATCCAAATCTAGGGCCATAAAGACAAGATAGATACTAATGAAACTAATAAAGAGAAATGTTTTTATTTAGAGTAGTCAGAATGCAGAATTTGTTGTCACAGAAAGAAAACAGATTAGATGCTTTCAAAAGGGAACTAAAGAAGTATATAAGAGTAAAGGAAGTAAAAAGATCTGGTGAAAGGCTGAGATGGGGTCTTCGGAATGGGAGATGAATAGCCTGTTTCTGTGCTTGGTATTCTATTCAATTCTCTGAAAGCATGCTGATGAGTTTTCTTCAGTTCCTGAAATTGCATTCAAAATTGATAACATATTTCCATTGTCTTTCGATTCTTTATAGTTATTAGAAGGTGTCAGCGTCTGAAAAGTCAGATTGAGGTGTACTGTACCCAACAGTAACAGACAGCAATCTCCAGGTCCCAGCCAACATTCTTCGCTCAATTGCCATTAACAAAACATATCAACTGATCATTTATGTCATTTCTGTTTGTGGGGCATGCTATATTTGCGTACACTGATTACATAAAGTAATTTGGTAGTTACGGAGCACTTCAATACAGTGCCCATCATAAAACTTAATCTGAGGCATGTCAAAGTTTATCTTCTAACCTTCGATCAGTTCAACGTTTTCCTTTAGTTTCTAGCAGTTTCTATTATTTTCCAAAATCAAGACAAGCAAGAGGATGAATTAAAAACCTTTATCGAGACAGTGCCTTTGAAAAAAATGTTTTATTGAGAGTGGAATGAAAGCAGAAGCAAAGAGAGAAAAGGGTTAAAGGAAAGGGAGAATTAGCACCAGGCCTAAACAGCAGAGAACACAGGACAGTGGATACCAGCGCCCATTACCAGCCACCTGGACGCACTCTATTCTCTTGGGGCAGGCTTCAGGGGCTGAAAGTCCTACTCTGAATATGCACTGTTGCTAACTTTTGGTTGGCTCTTAAATCGTAATTTGCTCTGTTTGTTTAACCTTTGCTCTGGAGTCGCCAGGTATCTTTATGATACCGCCACGAGGTTCAAGTTCAAGTAATGATCAATAACTCAACACACCAATTAGTAAGATTTAAATCAAAACACATTTATTATACACAGTAAATCACTACTCATGCATAAACTCTACTTTATAGACTATTCCTATCACTAAAAGGCCTATACTTAGCTTCGGACTGGCCCACCAGGTCAGGGAAACAAATGGCCTTTCGTTCAGGTCCTGAGTCTGCAGGATTCAAAAGCTGGTATGGACTGGTAGCTAGGAGCGCCTATCTCGTAGCGAGCGTTGACTTGAGACTTACTTGGTTGGCGGCAGCGAGGCAGGTCACTGTAAAGGGTTGGTTCGAGCTGCTGAGTGACCCTGCCAAAGAAGGACGATCTGAACTTGGGGGGGCTTTACTTTATCGTCCCCAGGGGCTTCCCGCCCTTCGGGGTGGACCCCGTACCTGGTTCCAAGTGATTGGACTGCGTTCCGATCACTTGGATCGATTTCTCCAATACTGGAGTTGTTCCCTGATCGTTGGGCGGTCCCTAAATGTCCGTTGGCCTTCCTTTGTCTTGGCTCCTGCTGGCGCCGAGGAGTCTGGCTTGGCTTTATTCACCTTAACTGTTGCAATTGTGCCTTGGAATCGCTCATTACTATGCAGATGGCTGCTGGTTTCAGTGCTGTCTGGTTGTTTTGCAGTTTTCAATATACATGATCTCTGTATTTGCTAGTCTTTGCCTGTGTTGGCTGTATTTCCCTTCAGCCTTTGCGCGTCTCCATTTTAAGTCAGGAAGTGGCCAACCCAGGTGGCTACACTCCCTCCTTGTGATCTTTAATGCGTTGTCTTCATTCCCTGACCCGGCGAGCACTCTTCTATGGCCTCCACACTGACCATAACTATGCAAGAAAATTTTTTAATAACAATTTCTAAGTCGCACTGTGTCAAAACAGGGAAATGCATTACAAAATAAAAAAACGGTACCTCTAACTGTCCTCAATAAACTACACTCACTAAACATTCAGTCATATTAACTTCCGAAACAATACAACATAATAGCAGCATTTACATTTTTCCTGGCTTGACAGTCAAACACAGGGTTGTACAATCTTTCCATTTCTTTATTTACAGAAGAACGCAAACGAATGTCCTTTATTATAGATCGAGGGGTTCGGGGTCCTGGGGATAGCTGAACACAGGGGATCTTATTCTGTATGCGAGCGCGGTAGGCTCTCCTTCTCCATTTCCTCATGCGGATAGTCTGCACGATGCTGCAGAGTATCGCCAACACCAACAGGGATTCGACTACGTAGGAAAGTGAGTACCACGTTAGGAGCTTATCACACCATGATGGTGTATTGGAGACTATCTTGGGGTTCTGTGTGCTTTGGGGAAGTGAATCATTGACGGCCGGGGGGGGGGGGGGGGTCGGGGGTTCGCGTTCGCCCGCAACCGGGTACACATTATGACGAAAAACACGTATGCCGTCTTCATTGTTTTCTTCTTCTTTCTCTTCTCTTCCTTCCCGTTTCGTCTCTTTTCCTGGAGCTTCTGGGGTTCTGTGGGATCAAGCATAGTTTCTGTTACTATCTTGGTTAATATCTCGTGCGTTAGTATGTCTGTCCTTCAGTGCCAATTCTCCCTTTACAATTTGTCACCATGTGTGACTCCCTCATTTAAAAAAAATTTTTTTAACCGAATATTCAGGACAAGACACAGTTAAAAATACTGAAACATTGCGAGCCGTCTCGCAGGCTGTGCGATTTACCATCCAAATGTTTGAGGATGTAAATAGCATAGGGATGGCAACCTAAGGGTCGCCTGAAACAAAACAAAACTTTTTGAACCAAAAGTGCCGAAATGAGGTGCGTATGGGCCGCAACGGGTAAGATTTGGATGGAATCCCCGGGTGGGACGGCGACCGATGCAGTGTGTGCTCTACCCGAGCGTAGTTGACCAGGCAGGGCGGAGACCAATGCCGTTTCTCCACTGCCTGAGCAACTGACAAGAACGGGCAAAAATGTAGTCATCGTGGGGGGTTGCCATATTGGTTCTACCTTGGAACCAGAAGAGCAGTTATGAACGGGGGTCTGGCAAGCTCTCAGCGGTTTCTGCCGATGAGCGTGCGGGCAAGTTCTCATCGGTTTCGGACGAAAAATATGGCGTGGGGCCGTGGAAAAAAAAATTCCGATCTTACGTACACCACATAATAATAACAGTAACAAACAACATTGAACAACATGCTGCAGGTTCCATCAGAAAGGACACCGTTTCTCCCAAGCGGTTCCTTTTTAAAACATCTGGACACCTCAGTTATCGGTTGCGAACAGGGTCGCAAAGGGGTTCTTGCTTTGGGAGTCAGACTCAAAGTTGTCATCTTCTCCCGGATGCCATACTCTCGAATGTATAAGGGCTGATAGAGCTGAATGGTGTGATTTGGGGTCCATCTCATCGTTCCGGACGAGCCTTTATGAGTTATCGCGGTGCCAAAAGTTGGTGTCTAGTTCTGTGGGGACGGAATCGTCATCGTAGGGATGTGGTGTTTGGTGGGGTTTGTTGAGGAAAGTGATGAGGAAGGGATCGCTCGAATCGTGGTCAGATTCGCTTGGTGTGGGTCCTGTTGTATGGGGATAGTAGGGAGGCGAGCTGTGGCTATTGTCTGAGTCACAGTCGCTGCTGTCTATGGTCGTTCCGGGGCGGAGTCTAGAGGTCGGGGGTGGAGCCGAGGGCGAGTGTGTGGATGTGGTGGGCGTGTTGGGGGAGGGTAGGGATACGTTGGCTGTGGGCGGCGTGTGGTTTGCTGCGTCGAGCACGACGTGGTGTGCGTGGTTGGACTGTGGGCCATATGCCTTAAGCTGGTTAATATGGAACCACACAGTCTTTCCGTTGGGGTGCTTAATTTTATAGACGGAGGGGCTTACTTTGTCCGCAATGGAGTATGGACCCGAATATTTAGGTGACAGGAATGTGCTGGGGTTATAAATTGGGAGCATGACCTGCTCAAACTCAAACCTAACTCAAACTCAGTCGCATGCACTGTCTTGTCGAAACAGGCCTTGCGCTGTTTCTTTCTAGTGCCTAATCTTACTGCAGCTGCTAGCTGAGCCGTTTTTACATTCTCAACTAGTTGTTTTACTGTGTTCTCGTGTGTGAGGGACGTTACTTCAGGGCTGGTCAAGTCCAATCCTAATAAAAATTCTGTGCCTTTCATGGGGCATCCGGTCATGAGTGTGTGGGGTGTAACCGGTGGAAGTTGAGAAAGTTTTTCTCAAAAACATCAGCGCAAAAGGGAGGACTGAATCCCAAGTGGTGTTGTTCTGTTGGACCATTTTTCTGAGGGTTGATTTTAGGGTCCGATTCATGCGCTCCACGATACCACTTGACTGGGGGTGGTATGCGATGTGGAATTTTTGGGTAATCCAAATATCGTGAGGACGTTCTTCATGACACGTTCCGTAAAATGGGAACCTTGGTCGGATTCAATGCTGCGGGAGAGTCCCCAACTCGTAAAGATGTGGTGGGTTAAGAACTTTGCGGTGGTCTTTGCCGTGTTCGTTCTGGATGGGAATGCCTCTACCCATTCGTTAAAATGTCTATGACGACTAATACGTATTTGTAACCATTGCTGCAAGGGGGCAATGGTCCTATAAAATCAATCTGGAGGTTAGTCCAGGGGCCATTAACAGGGCGGGTGTAACTAAGTTGAGCTTTCTTGGCGTATCTGTCCGGATTGTTCTGGGCACAGATAAGGCAATTCTCAACGTAGTGTGTTACATCTTCTTTTAAACTTGGCCACAAACAGAGCTGCCTGAGGTGGGCTGTAGTGGGATCAATTCCCTGATGCCCATGACTGTCATAGAATAAACAAATAAGTTGATTCCTGTCCTGTTCAGGAACCACATAAAGGGTGTCTTTTAACACCACACCGTCATGTGTTGTCAGTGCATTTTTAAACCTAATGTAAGGTGCTGGAAATGTTCCTTTTAAAATCTGAGATTGCTATCCTGCTTCTGGGCCTGCACAAAATCCTCGATATTAGTCTGCGAGACCTAAACTGCATTCACTGGTGCGCTTTCGGGAGGTGTCCAAAAATATCCATGCCTGGAACCTGCTTTTGCCAGTGCGTCGCCTTTTGCTTTTTCCAGGGGGAGGAACGGTGGTGACTTCGAACTTTAACGATTCCGAATGTCCTGTTCTGCGCGGTTTCTAAAATGAGGCGGAGCAATGGGGTTGAAGGGAGGGGTTTTCCATCTGCGGAAACAAATCCTTTTGCTTTCCACAGGGGTCGGAATTCTGTAAAGCTATTACAGACATAGAGGCTGTCCGAGTATATGTCTGCTGGGCTGGCAAAGGAATCTGGGTGATCCACAATGTACGCAATGGCTGCTAGTTCTGCCGCTAAATGGCCTGGTAGCTTTAGTGATATTTCTTCTAGGGCACGTCCTGCGCATCCTCAACATAAATGCCGCATCCTGTAATGCGCTTCCCTTCTAATATTGTGGAAGAACCGTCCACATAAATCCTTAAAGATTCGCACGTGTCTGTGGGCTGGGGGCTCTGGGGTGAACTACCTATCTTTCTGGGGAGTGCAATAAAGGGGTCTGTGTTGTGGTGCGGTGAGATGATTTCACATTCATGGGGGGTGCCTGGGTACGGAAGGTCATCGGCTGAGAAAGTGTGGGTCTTGTGTCCGTTTTACTGTGATGTGCCATCCCTGCAAAAGGGTCCATCTAGCTGCTCTAATTTGGCTAACTGTACCGTCCTTGAGTCGCCTGTCCAGTAAAAGTTGGGTGGGGGTGTGTTCTGTGAGGATTGTGATGGGGTTTAGACTGGTTATGTAAGAAAATCACTGAACTGCCCAGAAAACTGCGAGCAGGTGCCTTGCACAGGCCAAAAATCCCTGCTCCACAGGATCTAAAAGTCTGGAGGCATAAGCCACGGGTCTTAATTGTTTGTGCCGTTCCTGGAGGAGCACGGCCGAAAGGGTGCGGTCTGTGCTCGCTACCTCTATAGCATAGGGGGAAAGCGGGTCTGGAACCTGTAGTGCGGTGGCTGCAATGAGGGCTCTTTTCAAAGCATCCACAGCATCCGTATGCTGCGGAAGCCATTCCCAAAGGGCTCCTTTCTTTAGGAGTTCAGAGAGGGGTGCTGCCTTGCTGGCGAAACCGTCAATGTGGTTTCGGCAGTAGCCAACCAGTCCTAAAAACGACCGGAGGGCTGAAACGTTCTGGGAAGGGGCAATTAGGCAATCGAGTCAATTCTTTTGTGCTCGATCTCGCGTTTACCATGCGTGATAATTGGACCCAAATATATCACTTTGTTTTCCAAAATCTGGGCCTTTTTGGGGTTTACTTCGCAACCAATTTTCAGTAGGAGTTCCAGGAGTTCGGCCAGAAGCTTGATGTGCTCTGCCTTGGTGTCTGTCTGCAGTAATAGGTCGTCCACATACTGGACCAGACATTCGGGGCGAGAAAATTTCGCTAAACCATTTGCCAGCTGTCGGTGGAAAATGGAGGGGAGTTGTGGAATCCTTGTGGAAGGCATGTCCACGTGTACTGCTGATTTTTAAAAGTGAAAGCAAATTTGTACTGGCACGCCTTTGCCAATGGAATGGACCAGAATCCATTACTGACGTCCAAAACCGTAAAGTATTGTGAGTTGAGTCCCTGTTTGAGCATGGTCTTGGGACTTGTGGCTACCGTGGGGGTGACTTTGTTGAGTTCCCCGTAAACGATGGTCAGTCGCCATGATTCATCGGGCTTTCTCACTGGCCAAATCGGGGCATTATTAGTGGAGGCTACTGATCTGAGTACGCCCTGCTCTAATAAGCTGTCGATCACTTTTGAGATTTCTCCCTCTGCCTCTTGGGGAAATCCGTATTGCTTTTGGGGTCCAGGGTCAGGACCTGTGATTTGAACGGAACCAGTCATCCGACCACAGTCGTGTTTGTGGGTCGCGAATGCTGTCCTGTGCTTCTGCAGAACTGCCCTAACCTGCTTGTCTGTGCTAATTGTGGTCAGGTCAAACCAGAATTTGCTGACTGCGCTAATCTTGTTTGCGTATTCACCTATTGTGAGCGTTGCGGGGGCTCTTGCGGATTTTGCCATTTTCCAGACACATTGGTTGACTGGATCAAAGGACAGTTGTGGGAATTCATAAAATCAATGCCCAATATGTGTTCTGCTGTGCGGGGCAGGTTGACTAAGACTATGGGGTGCTTGGTGGTGACGTTGCCAATTTGAATGGGTACAGGGGCAATGATGTGTCCCTGTTGTGAGTGGCCTGTAAAGCCACTGAGGGTGATGGTGGCTGTCGTGGGCCACGTGTCTTTCTGGAATATGGTGGAGGAATTGATTGTGGTGCGGGACCCTCCTGTGTCCCAGAGAAATTTGATGGGCTGTCCCCGTATCTTTGCTGCAACTACCGGTCGGCCGGACCTATCCCAAAGGGTGTCGCAGATCCAACTGGGGGAGTCCGAACACAGTCAGTCCATTCCATTCAGGTCCGTGTGATCTGAACGGGTGCTCACACTATGTATGGGCTCTGTCCTATTCTTATTCAGAGTGCCTGCCTACTGGGCTCTCTGTGGCTTTCATAGGGCATTGCATTCTCGTGCAAAGTGTCCTAACTGTCCACAGTTGTAACACTCCTGTGGCTTTTGTGGGGGGCTGTTCCTGCCTTCGTTCACCCATGCGGGGCTCTGGTGCGTTTTCACCGCTTGGATGTCTGCTTCTGCCTGCTGTTCCTCGGGTTTCCTAACTGTGGGTTTGTTTTGTACAGACTGCTCCCAGGAGCAGGACAATCTTTTTAAAACCCATTTCTCATTGTGGGCTTTCTCTGAGGGGTCATAATTCGTACAGGCTTTTTGTCCTGCCTCTGTGGCATGGGAGATAAGGGTGCGGGTCCATTTGGCCATACCGTCTTGGGACAAACGGGCACGTTTTAAATTTCCAAAAACTGTTGTGAAATGAATCCACAGGCGTCCAGCAAACGCGGTGAGGTGTTCCGTCTTTTTCTGCCTGCACGTATTCAGGCCTTCTACGCGGTCACCTCTGTTGTAGCCGATCGCGTCTAGGACCGCTGCGTGCATCTCTGCAAGGGTGCCTCCTCCTACATTCTGTGGGTCGGGAAGGGCTGCTACGACTGAAGGGTCTACACTCAAAACTGTGAGCTTCACGCGCTCACGCTCATCCAGGCCGTACATGATCGCCTGCTGCTTTACTCTAGCAAAGAAGTGGTGGGGGTCTGAGGTGGGGAGGAACGGTGTGATTTTCTTGCATGCGTCACGTAATTGGGTCACGGTTAAGGGGGTGGTATAAAGAAATTCTGTATCTCCGTACGATGTGACTGTGCGGTGGGTGGTTACTGGATTCATTGATGCCTGAACTATCTGCTCTGTGGGGGGTTGGGGCGCTTTTCTCTTCTGGGGCTTTCCTTGCGCACATGTTCCCTGAACATATCTATGCGCGGTCTCATTTAATTCTTCCCAATCCGGGCTGTCTTCTGCATCTAACTGGGATCCAAAGGTGCTCTGGAATCCATTCTGAACTGAAAGTAAAGATTGCAGTTCTGCAATCTGCTTCCGGCACTTTGCGTGATCTAGTGAGCTTTGTCTGTGCTCTGTGGTGGTAGTATGGAGTGCTCGTAATGCTGCTTTCAGGTCACTCCACTGCCTTTGCAATGCCTCTACCTGTTTCTCGGTTTCCTCTCTTACCAGGACTGCACGTTGCGTGTCCTGATAGGCCTTTTCGTACTGTGTCTGGAAGCTGCTTAGGTGCGCCAGACAAGACTGGTGTACCCACTTGGCATCATCCACCTCTCCGTCCTTTGCTGCTAACTTCCTTCTCAATTCTATGTTCTCTCTCTCAACCTCACTTACATCGACTTTGCTCATTCGATGTACTCCTATCTCTTTACGGAGTGTCCGAACGACCACCTCTGTGCCTCGCAATTGTGCCAAACAGGACACGATTGCCATCGGCTTGCGAGCTTTTCCCAAGCTTTTCTTATGGATTTTGCTCAGGTTCTCCCACCAAGTATGCCCTATACTCCTGGGGCCTGTGTCCGCATTTTCACAGAATTCGCTCCAAAGGGGCCATCCTTTCCCTTTGAGGTACTTTCTGATTTCCTTTTCCCAAACGGGGCACTGTCTTACTCTACTGCTGGTCGCTGCGACCACAAATTCTTCGGGGTTCATGAGGCGTTGCATTGCCATCTTTCCTCTCTGAATACTTCTCTTAAAATATGGAACGAGGGGTATTAAGGCGGTGCTGTAATTACAGGTACGGCTTTCGCTATTTTCCGGAATACAAACTCCCGACAGTTTTGTTGCAACAAAAATCTATCAGTTTACCTTATAGCCCTGTTAGTTACACATGCATTACCACACTTCGGAATTATGAGGATTGATCAGAACTGCTTGAACACTTGTGGTTTTTCTGTTCCCAATTGGATTTCTAATTCAAATTTTGGGTTCTCCCGGAGTGGTTAAGCCAATTCTAGATCGGGTGCCGTCAGGATGTCGCCAGTAATATGTTGCTAACTTTTGGTTGGCTCTTAAATCGTAATTTGCTCTGTTTGTTTAACCTTTGCTCTGGAGTCGCCAGGTATCTTTATGATACCGCCACGAGGTTCAAGTAATGATCAATAACTCAACACACCAATTAGTAAGATTCAAATCAAAACACATTTATTATACACAGTAAATCACTACTCATGCATAAACTCTACTTTATAGACTATTCCTATCACTAAAAGGCCTATACTTAGCTTCGGACTGGCCCACCAGGTCAGGGAAACAAATGGCCTTTCGTTCAGGTCCTGAGTCTGCAGGATTCAAAAGCTGGTATGGACTGGTAGCTAGGAGCGCCTATCTCGTAGCGAGCGTTGACTTGAGACTTACTTGGTTGGCGGCAGCGAGGCAGGTCACTGTAAAGGGTTGGTTCGAGCTGCTGAGTGACCCTGTCAAAGAAGGACGATCTGAACTTGGGGGGCTTTACTTTATCGTCCCCAGGGGCTTCGCGCCCTTCGGGGCGGACCCCGTACCTGGTTCCAAGTGATTGGACTGCGTTCCGATCACTTGGATCGATTTCTCCAATACTGGAGTTGTTCCCTGATCGTTGGGCGGTCCCTAAATGTCCGTTGGCCTTCCTTTGTCTTGGCTCCTGCTGGCGCCGAGGAGTCTGGCTTGGCTTTATTCACCTTAACTGTTGCAATTGTGCCTTGGAATCGCTCATTACTATGCAGATGGCTGCTGGTTTCAGTGCTGTCTGGTTGTTTTGCAGTTTTCAATATACATGATTTCTGTATTTGCTAGTCTTTGCCTGTGTTGGCTGAATTTCCCTTCAGTCTTTGCAGTTCTCCATTTTAAGTCAGGAAGTGGCCAACCCAGGTGGCTATAGCATGAAAGTTGGGAAATAAAGACACACACAGAAACAGAAGCTAAAGAGAGATCGAAAAAGACTGAAAGCGCAACAATAAAATATTGAAACAGAGACAGATCATATTCTGGCATATTGTGCTGCAGGAAATTGGCACGTGATATTAAAAGTTTTGCGTCATCCACTTCATTAATTTAGATAAACAGAGGCAAAAAGCATAAGAGGGAGCGAGAAATTTGCACTAGGTGATAGTCAGGCTGTAGGTATTGGGTACGTCCATCCTAAATATCAATCAAAGCCATAGAGCACAGACAGCGTACATTCACCAGGATGATTCCAGGGATGGGAAACTATAGTTAAAAGGAGAGACTTGAGGTACAAGACTGTTCCCACTTAAACAGAGTGGAAGTAAAGGGGAAATTTCATGAATGTCTTTAAAATGAACAGCAGTTTTGGTAGTGAGCAGGTTTCCTCTGGTGATGGGGGCCATCAATTGACATTTATCACAGAGTGAGGAGAGGGGAGAGTTTTACTTTACTTCCAGGGTTGTTAGAAGCTTGGAGTCATCAGGCGGGGAGATTCCTTAAGGAAAGACTGAATAAATATTTCAAGATCATATAGGGGGATGGTGGGATCAATATTAGGTTGGTGCAGTAAGCCAATGCTGCAATGATGGGCTGAATGGCCTTGTTATATGGTGAAGTGGTATGGTTTTTCATTTTTAAAAATATTCTCCTCAGTTTTCACATTTTCTCCCAAATGTACACCCAACAATAAACAATAATCAGTAACAAATGTCAATCCCCATAACAATAATAATGATCCCATCCTCCCACCAAACCCCAAACATTAGCCCGCATGTTTACATAAACAAATGACAAAAAGGAATCAAGGATCACCCATAGTCACCCTTAATACACACAGTCTCCCTCCCCCCCCCACATGCCCCAACTAATATTCGATGTTATCCAGTTCTTGAAAGTGTATAATGAATAATGCCCATAAATTGTAGAACCCCTCCATCCTTCCCCTCAGTTCAAACTTAACCTTCTCAAGAGTCAATAATTCCAACAGGTCCCCCCGCCACGCCAGGGTGGAGGTTGCTCTCCAACCTATCAGGATCCGCCTTCGGGCGATCAACGAGGCGAAGGCTACAACATCTGCCTCCGCCCCCGTTTCCAACCCTGGCTGGTCCGACACCCCGACTTATGAGCTCCGGGTTTTGGGGGGGGGGGTCCAATTTCACGTGCACCACCTTAGAAATTACCCTAAAAACCTCCTTCCAGTAATCCTCTAGCTTTGGACAGCACCAAAACATATGAACGTGATTAGCGGGGCCCCCCCGCAATTTTCACACACATCATCTACTCCTTCAAAGAATCGGCTCATCCTCACCCTCGTCAGGTGTGCTCTGTATACCACCTTCAGCTGTGTCAGCCCCAACCTCGCGCACGAGGTGGAGGCACCTCACACTAGAACCCCATCTCCATATCCTCTCCCAACTCTTTCTCCCACTTTGCTTTGATCCTTTCCAGTGGTGCCTTCTCCTCTTCCAAAATAGCTCCATAAACCGCTGGCACTACCCCCTTCTCCAGTCCCCCTGTCGTCAGTACCTCCTCCAGCAATGTGGAGGCCAGCTCCAACGGGAAGCTCCATCTCCTTTCTGGCAAAATTTTGAACCTGCATGTATCTAAACATTTCCCCCTGCTTCAGCCCATACTTCGCTTCCAGCTCCTTCAATCCTGCAAACTGACTCCTAAGAACCAAATCTTTTAATGTCTGAATCCCCTTATCCTCCCATTTCAAAAAATTTCCATCCCACCTCCCTGGCTCAGATCTGTGGTTCCCCCGAATCGGCATTTCCCTTGACCCTGCCCCCAACCCGAAGAGTTGGCGAAACTGCCTCCAAATTCTCAATGAAGCTATTATTACCGGACTCCCGAGTATTTCCCCGGGGGCTATCGGGGGTGGCGCTGATGCTAGTGCTTTCAATCCCGACCCCCTGCACAAACTTTCCTCCATTCTGACCCACTGGGAATCAACCCCTCTGACCCAGCTCCACACCTTCTCCACATTCGCCGCCCTGTAGTAATACATCAGGTTCAGAAGACCCAAACCCCCTGCCTTCCCCTCTGTAGCAGTACCTTTCTAACTCTGGCCACCTTCCCTCCCCATATGAACAAAGTAATCCTTCCCTCAATCTCTCTGAAAAAAGCCTTTGGCAGGAAAATCGGCAGGCATTGAAAAATAAACAGAAATCGCAGCAACACGTTCATTTTAACTGCCTGTACCCAACCCGCCAGTGACAGAGGGAGGCTGTCCCACCTTGCCAGATCAGCTTTCACTCTCCCCACCAAACTAGAAATGTTGTACATGCAAAGCCCCCCCCCCCCCCCCCCCCCCGGACAACCTGCACCCCCAGCTACCTAGGTGAGTCCCTGCCCTACAGAATGGCAGCCTACCCACCCCTGCCCCCACCTCCAGCCGAGACACCACAAAATACTCACTCGTCTAGGTTTAGTTTGTACCCAGAGAAAGGCCCAAACACTCGAAGTAGCTCCAATATTCCCCCTATCGACACACTCGGTTCCGACACGTATAACAGCAAGTCATCTGCATACAAGGACACCCTATGCTCTATCACCCCCTGCACTAATCCTTTGCATACCCCAAAATTTCTTAATGCGATGGTCAACGGCTCAATCGCGAGTGCAAACAGCAAGGGGGGACATAGGACATCCCTGCCTAATCCCATGGTGGAGAGAAATGTATCTCGAGCTTGTAGCCACGTAAAATGGCCGCGTTCCGATTAATCTGGCCAAAACCCAGTTTGAAATGGCTAACCCGAAAGACTGCTGGGGAAAGCAGCCAACGAGACACAAGCAGGCAGCTGCAGACAGTATTGCATATTCGGCTCTGGGGAAGTTAGCCCAGATCGATACTCAGGGCTACCAACAGCCCATCAACCCAGGTATTTGCAGTTGCATTCAGGACTGTTTGCAGCCCATCTATTCAGACATCCACAGTTAAATTGGCTATCCCCGGGAACAATTGCAACATTAGCAATTGAATACCGGGCCAGACCTGTCGGCGCCTGCAGTGGCCGAATCAAAGACAGGTGAGCGCCCACCCCCCGATCGAGGAATCGCCTCACCATTGGACACATCGACCCCAGAGATTGGGGACAGATCCAATCACTTGGGACTCAGGGTCAAGGGCCGCCCTGGGAGGCAGGAAGCCCCTGGGCCCTATAAAAGTGAGGGTCCAAGTTCAGATCTCTCTCTCTCTCTCCTCTTCGCCCGCTCGAGACCTTCGCAAGAACAGCAACCGGCAACAGTAAGTTTGAATCCAGCGATCGCTATCCGGTAGAGACACCTAGCCACCGACCTGTAGCAGCCTTTTGAATCCTGCGGGCCAGATCTGATTGGACAAGCCATTCGTTTCCCTGACCTGGTGGGCTCTTCCTAAGTTAAGTATGGGCCAGTAGTGATAGGTTTATTATATAGAAAGTAGTATTAGGGTATTAATATTGCTTGTTGTATATAATAAATGACCGTTGTTTTAATCCTTACTAAACGGTATGCTGTATTATTAATCATAACCTGAACTTGAATCACGTGGCGGTATCATAAAGATACCTGGCGACTCATGAGCAAAGGTGACGTAATCAGAGCCAATAGACTAAAGCTAAAAAGAGCAACAAGCTGATGTTGTTTGTGCGGACACTCACCCTCGGCTCCTTGTATAGTAGATTTACCCAGTTCACAAATCTTGGTCCAATCCCAAACCCGCTCCAGAATTGCCATCAAGTACCCCCATTCTACCCGGTCAAACGCCTTCTCAGCGTCCAATGCCACAACCAACTCTGTTGCCTTCTCCTCTGCCGGTGCCATAACGACATTCAATACCCTTCTAACGTTTGAAAAGAGCTGCCTCCCTCTCACGAACCCCGTCTGATCTTCACCTATCACCTTCAGGAGGCACTCCTCCAGCCTACCCGCCAGTATCTTCGCCAATACTTTTGCATCCACATTCAGAAGTGATATGGGCCTATACGACCCACACTCCATCGGATCCTTATCTTTTTTTAGCAACAGGGAAATCGATGCCTGCCCCAACGTTTGTGGCAACACCCCCTTCCCTATTGCCTCTTCAAACATCCCCACCATCAGCGGTGCCAGCTTATCCTTGAATTTTTTTATAATATTCCACCGGAAACCCATCCGGCCCTGCCACCTTCCCCGACTGCATCCTCCCAATCGCATCTTTTATCTCCTGCTCCACTATCGCTCCTTCTAATGTAGCCCTGTCCCCCTCCCCTAACCTCGGGTACTCCAATCCATCTAGAAATTCCTCCATTTCACGGTCTCCCCCAGATGGCTCTGACCTGTACAATCTCATAAAATTCCTCAAAAATCTTGCTAATCAGATCCGGAGCCACCACCAACTTCCCTGCCCTATCCCTCAACTGAACAATTTCCCTTAACGCTGCCTCCCTCCAGAGCTGACCTCCTAACATACTCCATGTTCGTAAACTGCACCCCTTGCTCGTCCCAGTTGGCGCACCGCCTTCCTGGTAGATAGTCGGTCAAAGCTCGCCTGTAGTTCCTTCCTCTTTTCCCACTTCACTGGCTCCCCATCTTCTGCATACC
Source organism: Scyliorhinus torazame (assembly GCF_047496885.1). Lineage (NCBI taxonomy): Eukaryota > Metazoa > Chordata > Chondrichthyes > Carcharhiniformes > Scyliorhinidae > Scyliorhinus > Scyliorhinus torazame. Next base: position 268,312,620 of record NC_092708.1, on the reverse strand, counting down.
TCCTATCTACCTCCAACATCTCATCTATTACCCTCTGCCGCTCCAACCTCTCCTCTTTATCCACCCTGGCCTTAAACAAAATCACCTCACCCCTCACCACCGCCTTTAGAGCCTCCCAAACAACCGCCTTCGACACCTCACCCATACAGTTGAAACCTACATATTCCTCAATTACCTTTTCAATTTTGTCACAGAACCCTTGGTCCCCCAAAAGTCCCACATCTAATTTTCACCCCGGCCTCTGAGCTACCCCCTTCTCTAGCACCATATCCACCCAATGCGGAGCATGATCTGACACTGCAATTGCAGAGTATTCCGACCCCTTGACTCCAGCCAGCAAAGCCTTCCCCACCACAAAAAAGTCGGTCCGCGAGTATACCTTACGGGCTGCTGAGAAAAACGAGTACTCCTGTTCCTCGGGTGCAGAAACCTCCAACGGTCCACCCCTCCCATTCCCACCATTAGCCTGCCGCCTCGACCTCCGTTTGGCTCCGCCCCCGCTGCTCCAACCTCCGCGCGCGCTGGGCCCGACGGCTCACCACCAGCCGCCCGACACCCGTGCGGGATTCCTCGCCGGTTTTCAAACCGGCCCCGCTTGATGCCCAGGACTGCCCCAAAGGCCGACAATAATCGGGGGAGAGAGCGAAGAATCGGGGAAACCCCCGAAAGCGCTGCAAACAGTGGCCACCGGTGGGAGCTCCACTCGATGCGGCCGACCCGCTCGCAAACGCCACCGGAAATCCCAGTTATATGTTTTTCAAGCGCCACACATGATTCCGGTAATATTTTCCGGCAGACCTTTTTGGCAGCATGGTTAGAGAACAGTTTACAAGCAACATTGCAGGTGATGTGCTAGTGTTATTAACATTGTCACTCCTGACACCATTTGTTAATTGAATCAAACACTTTATGAATCAGAGGTAGGGAATTAACAGTTGAGGAAAGCTTGAACAAACGGTCTCAGCTGTAGTGTGTCTTTAAAAATGGATTTAGAGTACCCAATTTTTCTTTCCCAATTAAGGGGCAATTTAGCATGGCCAATCCACCTACCCTTCACATCTTTTTAGGTAGTGGGAGTGAGACCCATACAGACACGGGGGGAATGTGCAAACTCCACACGGACAGTGACCCGGGGCAGAGATCAAACCCAGGTCCTCAGCACTGTGAGAGAGCAGCTCGAACCACTATGCCACCATGCTGCGTTTTCAACAGTCGTGTTACAAGGAATACCCACGTCATTAGGGAATTGTATTAGTCAACTGGCTATTAGCAGTGACCGTAGATTTGAGAGTGACACATATAGAAAAATAGAACAAGAATTAGCAGAAAACAAGAAACACCCACAATGAATGACCAGTTAATCCGATTTTGTTGGTTGTGAAGTAAAACGCTTGGCCAAGATAAAGAGAGCTTTCAGCTCTTCATGTAATACCAATTGGATCTGTAGCATCCACTTTAACCGTTGCAAGAGGCAAACCGGATCTCTTGGGGGGGATAAGGTGGAGAAGTAGGCTGCAAGTGTTGGGTACACTGGATAAGTGGGGCTTGTTCAAGGATCAGCTACTGCGTGTTCTTGATAAGTATGTACCGGTCAGACAGGGAGGAAGGCGTCGAGCGAGGGAACCGTGGTTTACCAAGGAAGTGGAATCTCTTGTTAAGAGGAAGAAGGAGGCCTATGTGAAGATGAGGTGTGAAGTTTCAGTTGGGGCGATGGATAGTTACAAGGTAGCGAGGAAGGATCTAAAGAGAGAGCTAAGACGAGCAAGGAGGGGACATGAGAAGTATTTGGCAGGAAGGATCAAGGAAAACCCAAAAGCTTTCTATAGGTATGTCAGGAATAAGCGAATGACTAGGGAAAGAGTAGGACCAGTCAAGGACAGGGATGGGAAATTGTGTGTGGAGTCTGAAGAGATAGGCGAGATACTAAATAAATATTTTTCGTCAGTATTCACTCAGGAAAAAGATAATGTTGTGGAGGAGAATGCTGAGCCCCAGGCTAATAGAATAGATGGCATTGAGGTACGTAGGGAAGAGGTGTTGGCAATTCTGGACAGGCTGAAAATAGATAAGTCCCCGGGACCTGATGGGATTTATCCTAGGATTCTCTGGGAGGCCAGGGAAGAGATTGCTGGACCTTTGGCTTTGATTTTTATGTCATCATTGGCTACAGGAATAGCGCCAGAGGACTGGAGGACAGCAAATGTGGTCCCTTTGTTCAAAAAGGGGAGCAGAGACAACCCCGGCAACTATAGACCGGTGAGCCTCACGTCTGTAGTGGGTAATGTCTTGGAGGGGATTATAAGAGACAAGATTTATAATCTAGATAGGAATAATATGATCAGGGATAGTCAGCATGGCTTTGTGAAGGGTAGGTCATGCCTCACAAACCTTATTGAGTTCTTTGAGAAGGTGACTGAACAGGTAGACGAGGGTAGAGCAGTTGATGTGGTGTATATGAATTTCAGCAAAGCGTTTGATAAGGTTCCCCACGGTAGGCTATTGCAAAAAATACAGAGGCTGGGGATTGAGGGTGATTTAGAGATGTGGATCAGAAATTGGCTAGCTGAAAGAAGACAGAGGTTGATGGGAAATGTTCAGAATGGAGTACAGTCACAAGTGGAGTACCACAAGGATCTGTTCTGGGGCCGTTGCTGTTTGTCATTTTTATCAATGACCTAGAGGAAGGCGCAGAAGGGTGGGTGAGTAAATTTGCAGACGATACTAAAGTCGGTGGTGTTGTCGATAGTGTGGAAGGATGTAGCAGGTTACAGAGGGATATAGATAAGCTGCAGAGCTGGGCTGAGAGGTGGCAAATGGAGTTTAATGTAGAGAAGTGTGAGGTGATTCACTTTGGAAGGAATAACAGGAATGCGGAATATTTGGCTAATGGTAAAGTTCTTGAAAGTGTGGATGAGCAGAGGGATCTAGGTGTCCATGTACATAGATCCCTGAAAGTTGCCACCCAGGTTGATAGGGTTGTGAAGAAGGCCTATGGAGTGTTGGCCTTTATTGGTAGAGGGATTGAGTTCCGGAGTCAGGAGGTCATGTTGCAGCTGTACAGAACTCTGGTACGGCCGCATTTGGAGTATTGCGTACAGTTCTGGTCACCGTATTATAGGAAGGACGTGGAGGCTTTGGAGCGGGTGCAGAGGAGATTTACCAGGATGTTGCCTGGTATGGAGGGAAAATCTTATGAGGAAAGGCTGATGGACTTGAGGTTGTTTTCGTTGGAGAGAAGAAGGTTAAGAGGAGACTTAATAGAGGCATACAAAATGATCAGGGGGTTGGATAGGGTGGACAGTGAGAGCCTTCTCCCGCGGATGGATATGGCTGGCACGAGGGGACATAACTTTAAACTGAGGGGTAATAGATATAGGACAGAGGTCAGAGGTAGGTTCTTTACGCAAAGAGTAGTGAGGCCGTGGAATGCCCTACCTGCTACAGTAGTGAACTCGCCAACATTGAGGGCATTTAAAAGTTTATTGGATAAACATATGGATAATGGCATAGTGTAGGTTAGATGGCTTTTGTTTCGGTGCAACATCGTGGGCCGAAGGGCCTGTACTGCGCTGTATTGTTCTATGTTCTATGTTCAACCGTAAACATCTCATCCAAAGGGTGGCATCTGCAACGGTCCAGTGATGCCGATTGTTTTTGGCTTTCTGCTCATCCTCCTTCATCAGCTCCTCCAAATATATCTTGCTGACTGCCTTCGCAGAAAATGGCAGATTCCTGGCAACATCTGACAGAAAGGGCTCCACCTCCTCAAACGCACACTTGCCTCCAAACTTCATTACACATCGGCTATACTTGACTGGAGTGACATTGTGATCAATGGCCCCTTTCCCACCGCCCATTCTCTGACATAGTCCTTTGCATGCAATGGGTTTGTATGGAGCATTCACATGCCAGCTAGCAAACATGGTTTTGGCATCCATCCACTGGTTAATAGTAAGGCACATCAGTTCAAAGTTCCCAGTGAATATAACCACCTCCAAGAGCTACAATGCTAAACTGCCCTTGGTGAATGCAGTAGCCTCTGTTGCTGAACCGCAGATGTCTCCCAGTCTTTTCATCCAGTTTCTTGTAGATGGGGACTTTATTAAGGAATTTCAGCTTTGGCTTCTCCGGAATAACCATGTCATCATAACAGGGAGGATGCTCATGTGTCTTTAGTCCAACAGTGGGAACCTGATATAGGCCTGAGTTGTTGCTGATTCCCGGGCAGACAACGCCCAGGCGTCAGGGCAGATAGGCCATGGTGGTGCCTCACTCAAACCATCCCGGAGAGGAGCCCTCCTCATCAACTCTAATCGTTACATCCTCGAAGAATTCCAGTAGATTTTTCAAGTATGATTTCCTCTTCATAAATCCACGCTGACTCTGCCCGATCCCGCCACTGCTTACTAAGTGCTCTGCTATAAAATATTGGATAATGGACTTTACAATTTTCCCCACTATCAACAGGCTTATTAGTCTCTAATTCCTTGTTTTCTCGCGGCCCCCCTTTTTAAATAGTGGAGTTACATTAGGTACCCTCCAATTTTTAGGAACTGTTTCAGAATCCATAGAATCCTGGAACAACCACTAATGCATCCATTATTCTACCGCCACTTCCTTACGTACATTGGAATGCAGATTGTCAGGCCCTGGGGATTTAACAGCCTTCATTCCCATCAATTTCCCTGCCACTATTTCTCTACTAATATCGATCTCCTTCAGTTCCTCCCTCTCATGAAAACCCTGTGTTCCACAACATTTCTGGTACCCTCATTTGTGAAGACAGAACCAATGTATTTAGTTGCTCGGCCATTTCTTTGTCCCCCGATATAAATTCCAATTTCTGACTGCACCAATCTTTTTCTCTTCATATACCTATGGAAACTTTTACAGTCAGTTTATGTTTCCTGCAAGTTTATGTTCTTATTCTACTTTCCTCTTCTTAATCAATCTCCTGGTCCTTCTTTGCTGAATTTTAAACTGCTCCAAATCCTCAGACCTGTTGTTTTTCTTGGCCAATTGATATGCTTCTTCCTTGGATCAAATATTATCTCCAATTTCCCTTGTAAGCCATGGATTAACCACCTTTCCTGTTTTACTTTCGTGCCAGATAGGAATAAACAATTGTTTCAGTTCCCTCATGAGCTCCTTGAATGTTTGCATTGCCTATCCACAGTCACCCCTTTAAGTAATGTTTCCCAATCAATCATAGCCAACTCATGTCTCATATCGTCACAGCATCCTTTTATTAAGATTCAGTACCCTAGTCTCAGAATCAACTACTTGACTCTCCAGCTTGATAGAAAATTCTATATTATGGTTGCTCACTCCCAAGGGGTCTTGCACAACTAGATTACCAATTATTCTGTTCTCATTACACAGGACCCAGTCTAGGATGGCCTATTCTCTAGTTGGTTCCTCAACATATAGGTCCAGAAAACCATCCCATATACATTCCAGGAATTCCTCCTCTCCGGCATTTCGACTAATTTGATTTGTCCAATCTGTATGCAGATTAAAATCACCCATAATTAGGACGGTGAGCGGGTGGTGAAGATCAAGGAGAACTGGGAAGCGGAGTTGGGAATGGAGCTCAATTGGAGAGTATGGAGTGAGGCACTGCAAAGGGTAAATAGATGCAAGGATGAGCCTGATACAGTTTAAGGTGGTGCACAGGGTGCATATGACTCGGGCAGGAAAGAGTGGGTTATTTCAGGGCGTATCAGATGAGTGAGAGGTGTGGGTGGGGGCCAGCGAATCACGTGCACATGTTTTGGGGTTGCAAAAACTTGGGACGGTTCGGGGCGGAAGTGTTCATGGTCTTAGCCAGGATAGTGGAGGAGGTGGAGGACCAGGATCCTTTGGTGGCGATATTTGAGGTTTCAGAAAAGCCTGAGCTCATGGAAGAGGAGGAAGGCCGATGTCGTGGCCTTCGCTTCTCTCATTGCACAGCGACAAATTTTGCTGGAGTGGCGGTGGGCATCACAACCGGGGGTAGCAGAATGGTTGGGTGACCTGTACGACTTCCTGTGGTTAGGGAAGATAACGTACGAATTAAGGGGCTCAATGGGGGAGTTTGAGAAAAGGTGTCTGATGTTAGAGGAGCTATTTGTCGCAGTGCAGTGGGGGGCATCACCACTACAGTTTGTGCGTCTAAGTACAACACCCACTAACGGTTTTGCGCTTGTGCCATGTTACTCAGCTTGACCCATTCAGATTCCACATTGCCGGAGCTAATATCCTTCCTCACGATTGCATTAATTTCCTCTTTCACCAGCACTGCAACACCACTACCTTTTCTTTTTGTCTGTCCTTCCTAAATACTGAATACCCCTGGACATTCAGTTCCCATACCTGGTCAACCTGCAGTCATGTCTCCGTAATCTGGATTATATCATATCTGTTTACATCTATTTGCGCAATTAGCTCATCCTCTTTATTACAAATGCTCCGCGTGTTAAGCCATAGGGCCTTTAAGCTAATCTTTTTGACACGAATTCCCGCTCCCAATATTTTTCACTGTGGAATTCTTTGAATCTGACCCTTGATTTCTCTGCCCTTTTTGCCTTTTGTTTTTGTTCTCGTTTCCTCCTCTGACTTCTTGCGTAGGTTCCCACTCCCTTGTCATTTTAGTTTAAACCCTTCGCAGCCACTCTAGCAAATATTCCCCCTAGAACATCACTCACGGTCCTGCCCAGATGTAACTGGTCCAGTTTGTACTGGTCCCACCTCCCCAGAACCAGTCACAATGCCCCAGGAATCTGAAACAGTCCTCCTCACGCCATCCCTTCAGCCATGTATTCATCCGGTCTATCCTGCTATTTCTATTCTTCTGACGGGTACATGGCACTGGTAGTAATCCTGAGATCACTACGTTTGAGGTCCGACTCTCAACTTTCTTCCTAACATGACTTGAAGCAACTGAATCAAGTCCAAAACTGGAAACAGATACAACAAGCCTCAACGGTTATATAACACCTCATTACACTGGAAATCCTAAATACTCCTCTGTTCAAACATAACTTTTTCAATTTTTCCTAAGAAGCAATCAGATGGTGAGGGTACAAGTACCTTTCTCACTATAACACTATATCATCAGCTGATTTCTGACAAATAGGCTGCTGTTGACCCCATACAGCTTGACGTGTTGAAATGCCGAACAATCTGAGAACCCGACAAGCTGGCACAGCCCCAAATCACAAACAGCTGATAATGACTAATCATTCAGATCAAACTATCGATCTGGGACCTATGCCACATCAGATTTCACAAGTGCCGACGGTATTCAATTGGTACTATGGAGTAACAGAGATGGGCTCCCATTATTGTTACGCAAGTAACCCCAGTGCATCTGTACACGAATATCAGATATGGCTCAGGAACCAACAACCCTCTCATATATTAAGCAGAGCCATGTGTAAGTACTAGAAAGCTGCAGTTCTCCAAGGGGATAAATTCTTCAGAGAAGATAAAAATCAGAAACAGGGTGAGAATTGGAAAAACACCTCTCTGTCACATATTTACTTCCAATGTTCAGCATTTGTGCATTCAAAATACTTCCAAAGGAACCCATGTAACCACACTGCATCACTTTAGTGGGTCGGTGCAGACTCGATGGGCCGAATGGCATCCTTCTGCACTGTATGGTCTATGTTACAACAAAGGGCAGCAGGGTGGCACAGTGGTCAGCATAGCGCCAGGGACTCAGGTTCACTACCGGCCTTGGATGACTGTGTGGAGTTTGTACGTTCTCCCCGTGTCTGCGTGGTTTCCACCGGGTGCTCCGATTTCCTGCCACAATCCAAAGATATGCTGGTTCGGTGGGGTTACGGGGATAGCGTAGGCTAGGTAGTGCGCTCTTTCAGGGGGTGGGTACAGACTTGATGGGCCAAATGGCCTCCTGCACTGTAGGGATTTTATGAAACAAATTCAGTCTCAAGCTGGATCATACATAACATCAACTGTGCTATTTATATCAACTCCCCATTCATTCAGCAAGACACTGCATGCATCGCAAAGGCCTTGCCCTGAAAAAAACTGCACCTTTAAACATAGTAAAATGCCCAAAGGCACTTAGGACATGGAGTATAATCAGACAGAATTTGGCATGGAGCCACATAGAGATATTAGGGCAGGTGACCAAAAGCCACTTAAAAGGAGGAGCATTTAGGGAGAGTTACAGAGCTCTAGGCCTAGGCCAGCAGTGATGACTCGAAAGGAAAAAGGAATGTGCAAGAGGACAGAATCAGCAATGGTGCATTTAATGATGTTACAGAGTACATGTCCTGTTAATGAAGACAATGGATCAGAAGCCCAGCTCAGGGTCAAATAGGATGACGAGGATGCAAACAGTCTGGTTCAACCAAAACAATGAGCAGGGCAGAGAGATGAAGTCGGTGGCTAGTAAATAAGGTACAAAGAAAATGGTTTTACTCTTCCCAAAATTCAGTCAGAGGCGATTTCTGCTCATCTAATAGTGTCAGAAAGGCAGCAAGACAAAACCTTTAATACAGCACACCTTCAACATAGAAAAATCTCGCAAGGATGTTCTCAGAGGGACAAAGAAATATATGGGTGCCAAGCTAAAGGAGGAAAGATTAAGAGGAGCAAAGATTAAGAGGAGCAAGTAAAGGACTGGTTAAAGAATTAAGTTGTAAGGAGATATGCTAATGAGTTGAGGGGGTTTGAGAGAGAAATTCCAATGGTTGAGGCCAAGGCAACTGAATGCTCAGTCACCAATGGTGGGCAAAAGGGCAGCACGGTGGCGCAGTGGTTAGCACTGCTGCCTCACATGCCGAGGTCCCAGGTTCGATCCCGGCTCTGGGTCACTGTCCGTGTGGAGTTTGCACATTCTCCCCGTGTTTGCGTGGGTTTTGCCCCTACAATCCAAAGATATGCAGGATAGGTGGATTGGCCACGCTAAATTGCCCCTTAATTGGAAAAAATGAATTGGGTACTCTAAATTTAAAAAAACAATGGTGGGCAAAGAATGCATGGACGTATGAGAGGCTGGAATCAGTGGAACACCAGATTTCATGAAGGTACTGGGAGGGGAAAGCAGTTGTAGATCTAGAGGAGGATACAGTGTTGTGATGCTGTGAAGGGTTTTAAACACAAAAGAATTAATTTGAAGCATCAGAGAGCGAAGCCAGGACTTGGTGCGGGATAGGATATGTATAGGATATTGGCTGAACTGAAATAAACAAAGCATGGAGGATGGGATTAGTCAAGTCTGGAGATGACAAAACATTGATAAAGGTTTCAGCAGATGGGCTGAGGAAATGGTGAAATCAAGCAATGTTTGTGATGGAGAGTATAGCTCAGCCAGTTCAGGGTCAAATGTAACTCAGACATTGCAAACTGTCAGCTTTAATCCAAAACAAGGGAAGGGGGATGGAATTTGTGGAAAGAGTTAGAAATTTGAGGCGGGGGTCAAAGACAATGGTTTCAGTTGTCCCAGCTTTTAAACTGGAGGAATTTCCGCATCCCAGTCCGACAAGAGGCAACAGTGGCATTGAGGGCATTGGTGGAGAAGGATACCTGGGTGTAATCAGCATAAAATTAGAAGCTATGTTGGAACGACGTAAGGGGCAGCATGCAAGTGAAGAGGGGGAGTCAAGGAATGATCTTTTGGAAAAATCCTTAGGTAGAGGTGCAGTGGGAAGACAGGCTATCAAAACATAACAAGAAATAGGAACAGTTTTCCATTTGTCCCTTTGAGCGTGCGCCACTATTCAACAGGATGATTGATGGCTGATTTTCTACCTCAATTCCATCAATTTCCTTTGTGCCCCCAAAAAAATCGATCAACCTCTATTTTGAGTGCACAAATCAGCATCCACAATCTCCTTGGCCAGATAATTCCAAAGATTCACAACCTCAGTGAAGAAATTTCACTCCCCCTTCCCCCCCCCCCCATAGTCATAAATAGCCAACCCTTTATTTTCAGACTGTGACCCCATGTTCTAGATCCACAACCGGGGGAAACATTTCCTCAGCATCTACCCTGTCAAGCCTTTTAGAAATGTTCTAATCTTTAATTCGATCACCTCACTCATTCAACAACAATTTATACTTATACAGCACCTTTAAATGTAATTAACATCCCACGACTGTTCACAGGAGCATTATAAAATATATGACACCAAGTTACATAAGGAGATAAGAGGTCAGATGGTTTTAAGGAGAGTCTTAAAAGAGGAAAGCAAGGTAGTAGGCGGAAAAGTTAAGGAAGAGAATTCCAGATCGTAGGATCTAGAGTAGGTGAAGGATGGCAGCAATGGTGGAATGATTAAAATTGGGGGATACTCAATATTTCACAATTAGTTGATGGCAGATATCTTAACGGTTTGTGGGGCTGGAGGGGATTACAGAAATAGGAGTTGCAAAGCCTTGGACGGATTTAAAAGTATAAGAATTTTTCAATGGAGACATTGCTTGAACTGCAGCCAGCAGATCAAACATTCAAGTGGTGGGTTTCTAAATTCTGGGCGGCACGGTAGCACAGTGGTTACCACTGTTGCTTCACAGCTCCAGGGTCCCAGGTTCGATTCCCGGCTTGGGCCACTGTCCCCATGTCTGCCTGGGTTTCCTCCGGGTGCTCCAATTTCCTCCCACAGTCCAAAGATGTGCAGGTTAGGTGCATTGTCCAAGCTAAATTGCCCTTAGTGTTCATAAAGGTTAGGTGGAGTGACTGGGGGATGGGGTGGAGTTGTCCGTTTAGACCCGAATAGCCTCCCTCTGCACTATAAATTCTATGATTCTACCAAACGCTAGGAAATGCAGGCCTAGTCTACACAGTTTTTCCTCAAAGGACAGTCCCCTTCCCGCAGGAACCAGTCTAGTGAACCTATGTTGCACTCCTTCCAGGGCAGCTATGTCCTTCCTTAAGAAAGGAGGAGACCAATGGCCTGTATAAACAGGAGACTGTACAAACATAAGACTTATTTACCAATACTTCAATTTCTTTACAGAAACACTAGCAAAGGGGAAAAGACATTAGTGAAATATGGTGTGGGCAACAAAGTCAAATGACGAGGTAGATAGACAGGGATACCCTGTTTGCCCGAGCAAAGGGGTCAATTACCAAAGGCACAGGTTTTGGGTGACTGGTGGAAGGATTAGATGGGGCACGAGGGAAAAACTTCTTCACCCGGTGGATGTTTAAAATTGGCTGCCTGGTTTGGTGGTGGAGGCAGAAATCCTCAGCTCATGTAATAGGTACCTGGATCTGCACCCATCATGCTCTAATCTGCAAATCTGAAAGGTGAGATTAGAATGGGCAGCTAGATTTAAATATTTTCAGACAGCGCACACACAATGGACTGAATAGTCTCTGTGGCATAAATTGTCTATGTTTCCAAGCTGCGGATAAGGACAAACTGTCACAGCCACATATGTCACGTAACTTGATAAATGCCATTTCAGCAGTATGTTGTGGTGGAAACCAGATTGGAGGGATTAAACAAGGAATAGCAGGTGAGGTTGGGACATATTCAACAGTTTAAGAGGAGAGATTAGAGATATAGTGATATTTAGTAATAATTCACAACAAGAACTTATGGGTTGACACATTCAATCTCAAAAGGGACAGTAAGCAAAGGACACAATCTATCCCAGTGTGTCTGTCCCCCTCTAAACTATCTCAAAAGACCACAATGCCAGGCACATCCCCATCACCATTTGGTCACTCCTCTTTGTCACTGGTTCATGTCCCACAAATGCCACTCTACCACTCCCGTATATTCTCTTCCCCATGCCCACCACCCTCCACACCCACCATCTCCCCTCTACCAACCAATCCACAAATTTTGCAGTTGAGTATCTGCATTTGGGAACATTGCAGGCGTCAGCACACCCAAAGTGCAATGGGCTAGCCTTGTCCTGGGCAAACCACCTTCTTGATTATGGTTTCATCCCTGCCAATCCACCCTTGTTCCCTTCTCCCACCATAATTCCCTTCGCCTTCACCCCCCCCCCCCCCCATTCCCTTCCCTTCCATTCAACCCCTCGCCCCTACCCCCCCCGGTTCCCTTCCCTTTACCCCCCCTCGGTTCCCTTCCCTTTACACAAACCCCCGGTTCCCTTCCCTTTCTCTCCCCACCCCCCAGTTCCCTTTCCTTTCACTCTCTCCCCCCCCGGTTCCCTTCCCTTCCCCCCCCCCCCCCGGTTCCCTTCCCTTTACACACACCCCGGTTCCCTTCCCATTACCCCCCACCGTTCCATTCTCTTCACCGCCCCGTTCCATTCTCTTCACCGCCCCGTTCCCTTCTCTTTACCCCCCGTTCCCTTCTCTTTACCCCCCCGTTCCCTTCTCTTTACCCCCCCGTTCCCTTCTCTTTACCCCCCGTTCCCTTCTCTTTACCTCCCGTTCCCTTCTCTTTACCCCCCCCGTTCCCTTCTCTTTACCCCCCCCCCGTTCCCTTCTCTTTACCCCCCCGTTCCCTTCTCTTTACTCCCCTCCCCCATTCCCTTCTCTTTACCCCCCTCCCCCATTCCCTTCTCTTTATCCCCCTCCCCCCATTCCCTTCTCTTTATCCCCCTCCCCCATTCCCTTCTCTTTACCTCCCCCATTCCCTTCTCTTTACCCCCCTCCCCATTCCCGTCTTTACCCCCTCCCCCCATTCCCTTCTCTTTACCCCTCTCCCCATTCCCTTCTCTTTACCCCCTCCCCCCATTCCCTTCTCTTTACCCCCCTCCCCCCATTCCCTTCTCTTTACCCCCCTCCCCTTCTCTTTACCCCCTCCCCCCATTCCCTTCTCTTTACCCCCATCCCCATCTCTTTACCCCCCTCCCCCATTCCCTTCTCTTTACCCTTCTCCCCCATTCCCTTCTTTACCCCCTCCCCATTCCCTTCTCTTTACCCCTCTCCCCCATTCCCTTCTCTTTACCCCCTCCCCCATTCCCTTCTCTTTACCCCCCCCACCCATTCCCTTCTCTTTACCCCCCTCCCCATTCCCTTCTCTTTACCCCCCTCCCCCATTCCCTTCTCTTTACCCCCTTCCCCCATTCTCTTCTCTTTACCCCCTCCCCCCTCCCCTTCTCTTTACCCCCTCCCCCATTCCCTTCTCTTTACCCCCCTCCCCATTCCCTTCTCTTTACCCCCCACCCCCATTCCCTTCTCTTTACCCCCTTCCCCCATTCCCTTCTCCCATTCCCTTCTCTTTACCCCCCTCCCTCCATTCCCTTCTCTTTACCCCCCTCCCCCCATTCCCTTCTCTTTACCCCCCTCCCCCATTCCCTTCTCCCATTCCCTTCTCTTTACCCCCCTCCCCATTCCCTTCTCTTTACCCCCTCCCCATTCCCTTCTCTTTACCCCTCTCCCCCATTCCCTTCTCTTTACCCCCTCCCCCATTCCCTTCTCTTTACCCCCTCCCCCATTCCCTTCTCTTTACCCCCTCCCCCATTCCCTTCTCTTTACCCCCTCCCCCATTCCCTTCTCTTTACCCCCTCCCCCATTCCCTTCTCTTTACCCCCCCCACCCATTCCCTTCTCTTTACCCCCTTCCCCCATTCCCTTCTCTTTACCCCCCTCCCCCATTCCCTTCTCCTTACCCCCCTCCCCCATTCCCTTCTCTTTACCCCCTCCCCCCATTCCCTTCTCTTTACCCCCCTCCCCCATTCCCTTCTCCTTACCCCCCTCCCCCATTCCCTTCTCTTTACCCCCTCCCCATTCCCTTCTCTTTACCCCCTCCCCATTCCCTTCTCTTTACCCCTCTCCCCCATTCCCTTCTCTTTACCCCCTCCCCCATTCCCTTCTCTTTACCCCCTCCCCCATTCCCTTCTCTTTACCCCCTCCCCCATTCCCTTCTCTTTACCCCCTCCCCCATTCCCTTCTCTTTACCCCCTCCCCCATTCCCTTCTCTTTACCCCCCCACCCATTCCCTTCTCTTTACCCCCTTCCCCCATTCCCTTCTCTTTACCCCCCTCCCCCATTCCCTTCTCCTTACCCCCCTCCCCCATTCCCTTCTCTTTACCCCCTCCCCCCATTCCCTTCTCTTTACCCCCCTTCCCCATTCCCTTCTCCTTACCCCCCTCCCCCATTCCCTTCTCTTTACCCCCTCCCCCATTCCCTTCTCTTTACCCCCCTCCCCCCAATCCCTTCTCTTTACCCTCCTCCCCCCATTCCCTTCTCTTTACCCCCCTCCCCCCATTCCCTTCTCTTTACCCCCCGCCCCCCCATTCCCTTCTCTTTACCCCCCCCCCGCCCCCCATTCCCCCTTCTCCCACCTCTCCCCTTCAAATCCCTGTGCCCCCTCCTCACCCCCAACCCGCCCCTCGGTGTCCTGTCCTCCCCCGCCACCATTGCCCTCTCCCCGGCCCCTCACCTGGTCAAGGTTCTCCTCGCTGCCGCTGTCGTCACTGTCCGAGTCGATGACGATCCGACCCTTCCGCTTCTTCACCATGGCGGGGCTGTGAGGGGCCTCCGACCTGCCCGGACAGACACAACCAGTCCCGCTGTCCGGCGGACCGACCCGACAGACTGAGTGCCGCTTTCTTTAAGGAAAGGACCAAGCCGGGCCGGGAGACTGAGCCCCGCTGTCGAAGAGGGGAAGAGAGTGCCAGACAGGGGCCGGTAGCTCCGCTATCAGAGCCGCGCTACAGGCCTCAGGCTCCAGTCGCACAATAACCCGAGGCCGCTACTGCGCATGCACGGGGAACCGACAGCGCCTCATTAGAATACGCGGTGACATCATCAAGGGGCAGCTCAGGAAAGAAAGAAACAGAGGGGAAAATAATAGTGAACAGAGAGAGAGAATAGAGAGTGAACAGAGAGAGAATAGAGAGTGAACAGAGAGAGAATAGAGAGTGAACAGAGAGAGAGGATGGAGAGAATAGACCTGCAAAAACTCGCATTCAAAGTATCGCCTTGCATCGTTGACTTTGTCTATATATGCTTTTCTGGAACCCACCTCTTCATTCACCTGAGGAAGGAGCAGCGCTCCGAAAGCCAGTGATTCAAAACAAACCTGTTGGACTTTAACCTGGTGTTGTAAGACTTCTTACGGAGAGAATAGAGTCAGAGAATTGAGACTTTCTTTAAATCTGTGTCCTCTTGTCCTTGAACCTTTCATGAGTGGAAATAGTTTCTCCCTATCCACTAGGTCCAGACCACTCATGATTTTGAATACCTCTTTCAAATCCCCTCCCAGCCTTCTCCAAGGAAAACTCTCCCAACGTTTCAAATTATCTTCAGGTCCTGTTTTCTCAACTCTCAAATGACCAATGTTCCGTAGGGACAAAAAAAAATGCTTCAAAGACACAGTAGAACTCTCCTTCATGTGAAGCAGCATTGACATTAATGACTGGGAGAAGCTTAAGAACATAAGAACTAGGATGAGTAGGCCATCTAGCCCTTCGAGCCTGCTCCGCCATTCAATGAGATCATGGCTGATCTTTTGTGGACTCAGCTCCACTTTCTCTCCCGAACACCAAAACCCTTTATTCTCTTATTCTTCAAAAAACTATCTATCTTTATCTTGAATACATTTAATGAAGGAGCCCCAACTGCTTCACTGGGCAGGGAATTCCATCGATTCACAATCCTTTGGGTGAAGAAGTTCCTCCTCAGCTCAGTCCTAAATCTACTTCCCCTTATTTTGAGGCTATGCCCACTAGTTCTGCTTTCACCCGCCAGTGGAAACAACCTGCCCGCATCTATCCTATATTCCCTTCATAATTTTATATGTTTCTATAAGATCCCCCCCGCATCCTTATAAATTCCAAGCTTGCTAACAGTCGTTCAAAAATTACTTGTCCATCAAGCTGCACCATACTTTGAATTAATAATAATAATAATCTTTATTGTCTCAAGTAGGCTTACATTAACACTGCAATGAAGTTACAGTGAAAAACTCCTTAGTCGCCACATACCGGCGCCTGTTCAGGTACACAGAAGGAGAATTCAGAACTCTCAGCTGGTACAGGAATTGAACCCGCGCTTCTGGCCTTGTTCTGCATCACTAACCAGCTGTCTAGTCCACTGAGCTAAACCAGCCCTCCAACATCTTAATGATGAAACTGAGTGGCGGCAGAAAAGGAAAGAAAAGGAAAAGAACCCTGCACTCCAGATCCCGCCAACTCCTTAGCAGAGAGGAAAGAAAATAAACTAATCCTGCACTCCAAATCATAATACCTTGTGGAACAGTAATAAAATTGGAAATTTGAAAAAAATAGAGTGAGGTGGAGAATAAAGAGAAAAACAAGATTGAGGAAAAAAAGAGAAACCAACATAAGAAATAGGGACAGGCATAGGCTATATGGCAGCACGGTGGCACAGTGGTTAGCCTCACAGTGCCAGGGACCCAGGTTCAATTCCGGCCTTGGGTGACTGTGGAGTTTGCACTTTCTCCCCGTGTCTGAGTGGGTTTCCTCCGGGTGCTCCGGTTTCCTCCCACAGTCCAAAGATTTGCAGGTTAGGTGGATTGGCCATGATAAATTGCCCTTAGTGCCAGGGATGTCAGGTTAAGTTACAGGATTCAGGCATAGGGTGGAGTGGATCAGTGCGGACTCGATGGGCCAAATGGCCGCCTTCTGCATTGTAGGGATTCTATGATTGGCCCTCACCTACTCAAACATTCAGCACGATCATGGCTCAACTTATAGATCAGCTCAATTTTCCCACACTATTCCCATATCCATAGATTTGTTTAGTGCCCAAGATTCTATTGGTCAACCTTGAATATGCTCGATGACTGACTATACACAAGTCTCTTGAGATAGAGAAAACCAAAGTAAATAAATTGCCCCTCACTTCAGTCCGAAGTGGTTCATTCCTTATTCTAAGACTACAGTCCCTAATAGTACATTTTCTAGCCAGGTGAAATAACCATTCAGTCTCTACCCTGTCAGATCTCTCAAAATCTTATATGCTTTCAATGAGATCACATCTCATTTTTCTAAATTCCAGAAAATATAAGCCCATTCTAGTCAATCACTCCTCATATAATAACACTCTCCTCCCAGAAATCATTCTGGTAAACCTTCATAGCACCTCTCTAAGGCAAGTATATCCTTCCTTAGGTATGGAGACCAAAGCTGTACAAAATATCCCAAGTGAGGGTTTACCAAAAACCTGTACAATTGCAGCAAGACTTCCTTACCCTTCTACTCCAATCCCCTTGCAATAAAAACCAACATATAATTTGCCTTCCTAATTACTTGCTGTTCCTGCATGTTAACTTTCTGTGTATTGTGTCTTCAGTGAACTCTCGCTAATGAATATGATTGTCCACCTAAGAAACTTTGTGTCACTGGTCATAGGTTCTGTGGGTTCTTGCATGGATGATGAGAGCGATCCCAGAGCCGCATCTCCAACCACACACTTGGTCGGTGTTTCCAGGAGTTGGAATTGGTTAAGGTCATTGGCATTCCTTTCTCAGGCTGATTTTCCGGACCCTCTTGTCATCGGGTGATCTTAAAGATTTGTGTCCCTTCAGTCAGGAGATTCCTCCAGGTAGGTTTCTTCTAAGCAAGGGTCTCCCGGGCTTTGATATCTATGTCGCAATACTTGAGGTAAGCCTTCAGGGTGTCTTTGAAGTGCTTTCTTTGTCTTCCTCTTGTTTGAGTGCCTTCCTTGAGCTGGGTGAAGAAGATTTGCTTTGGCAGTAGAAACTCTGGCAGCCTAAGCACGTGATCAGCCCAACAGAGTTGATTTCGGATGATCATGGCCTCATTGCTGGTGCTCTTGGCACCTTCAAGGATGCTGATGTTAGTGTGCCTGTCCTGCCAGCTGATGCGGAGAATCCATCTCAAACACCTGTAAGGGTCCTTCCTGATGATTCCTTTATTTCCCCTTTATTCTTTTTGCCATTATTATTTTGATCCTTCGATGCTTAATACACATGTATCTTTAAGTCAAGCGGCAGAGAGAATGACAAATTGAAAACGTTGCCACATAGTATATGGTGCTGGGTTTCTTTTTTTTTAAATATTTTTTATGAAGGCATATATAATTTTTTTAATTTTCAAGAAGAAAAACAACAAAGTAAATAACGCCCATCCAACCAAACACCGAACCCAGTCAACATGGCTTACATACATAATTCCCGTCCGCCTTTCCTACTAACTATTTCCCACCTCAACCAACTCCCCATGCCTCCCTCATTCCTTTTACCCCCGCCCCCCCTTCAGCTGACAGCTTAATTTTCCCCAAAGAAGTTGATAAACGTCTGCCACCTCTGCAAACCCCAGCATTGATCCCCTCATGGCAAACTTGATCTTCTCCAGCCTGAGAAACCCGGCCATGTCACTAACCCGTACTCCCGATTTTGGGAGTCCCTCCACGCCAATAAGAGCCATCTCCGGGCCTTGAACGGCATCACCCCCAATCTCCTCTCCTGTCCCCTTGTTTGAATCGTAAAGGCCTCGCTCTTACCCATATTCAATTTATACCCCGAAAACCGGCTAAATTCCTCTAGGATCCCCATAATCTCTCCAATCCTTGCAGCAGGCCAGAAATATATAAAAGCAGATTGTCTGCGTATAACGAGACCCTGTGCTCCAGTCCCCCCCTGCACTACCCCCTGCCAGTCCTTTGATGCTCTCAGCGGCATCGTCAGTGGCTCTATCGCCAAGGCAAACAACAGTGGGGAGAGTGGACATCCCTGCCTCATTCCCCGGTGCAGCCTAAAATAATCCGAGCTCACTCAGTTCGTCCGCACATGGCAAAATGATATATTTACACAGCTTTCCAAACAATCTACATACTAATGAGCCATCTCCGGCGACAAAAGGGAAACATTTAAATACACAATGTTAGGACAGACTCCCCGGCGCCAGAAGCAGCTAAGACAAAGCTGACTGACAGTCACCAGGACACGCCCAGCGATCAGGGAACCACCCCTCTATTGGAGGAAAATCGATACAGATGATTGGGAAAGACCCAATTAGTTGAGGCCAAGTTCAAGGCCCGCCCAAAAGCGCGCGAAGCCCTTTTCAGTATAAAAGTTATCCCTCAAGGGAGAATCTTCCTCCTTTGGCTTTGGATCTCCCCGAAGAGAGAGACCAGCCTAGCAGCTGCACCAGACCAAGTAAGTCCCAAGTCAATGCATGCTACGAGATAGACGCTCCTAGTTGCTACCCTGTAAACAGCTCAACCCAGCAGCCTCAGAACCGAGCAACGGCCATTGTTCCTCTGACTGAGTGGGCACCCGAAGCTAAGTATAGGCTTTAGTAATAGTGGTAGTTTAGTTTGTAGAGTTTATGCATGAGTAGATTTGACTGTGTGTAAATAAATGAGCATTGCTTTTGAACTTACTAACTGGTGCATCGAGTCATTGATCAGTATTCGGTTCTGAACCTTGTGGCGGTGTCGAAAGATACCTGGCGACTCTTGAGCAAACGTGATTAAACAGAGCCAAATTAAGAGCCAACCAAAAGTTAGCAACATTTACTGGCGACTCTGCCGGGACTCGACTTAGAAGTGGCCTAACCACTCCGAGAGAACCCAAAATTTGAATTGAGAATCCAATTGGGAACAGAAAAACCACAAGCGTCAGAACAGTACTGATCAAGCCTCTGAGATTCGGAAGTGTGTTAATGCATGCGTACTAACAGGGATGTAAGGTAAACCTGAGAGATTTTGTTGCGTAAAACTGTCGGGAGTTTTGTAGGCCGGAAATTAGCATAAGCCGTACCCGTGTTTACATCACCGCTTTATCACCCTCTGTTCCAAATTCAGTAGAGATCCCAGATAGAGAGAATGGCAATGAAGGCAATGGAACGCCTTATGAACCCCCAGGCATTCGAGGTCACAGCGACCAGTAGAGTAGGACAGTGTCCCATTTGGGAAGATGTGATCAGAAAATATCTAAAAGGGAAAGGATGGCCCCTTTGGAGTGAATTCTACAATAATGAGGAAACAGGACCCGGGAGTATAGGACATACTTGGTGGGAGATCCACAAGAAGAGCTTGGGAAAAGCTCGCAAGCCGATGGCAATCGTGTCCTGTTTGGCACAATTGCGAGGCACAGAGGAGGTCGTTAGGACGCTCAGTAGAGAGATAGAGGAGAGAGACAGAACCAGTGAGGTAGACGTGAGTGAGGTAGAGAAAGAGAATCGAGATTTAAAAGAGCAGTTAGCAGCAAGGGACAGAGAGGTGGATGATGCCAAGTGGGCACAGCAGTCTTGTCTCGCGCATTTGAACAGTTTTCAGACGCAATACGATAAGGCCTACCAGGACACGCAACGCGGTCTTGGTAAGACAAGAGACAGAACAGCAAGTCGAGAAATTGCAGAAACAATGCAATGATTTAAAAGCAGTCCTACGAGCACTCCATACTTCCACAACGGAACAAAGGCAGAGCTCCGTAGACCACGCAAAGTGCCGGAAGCAAATTGCAGAATTGCAATCTCTGCTGTCTGTTCAAAATGGATTTCAGAGTACATTCGGACCCCAATTAGATCAAGAAAACAGCCCCGACTGGCCGGAATTGAACGAGACTGCCCATAGATACGTACATGGGACATGTATGCAGGAAAAAACCCAGAAAAGGAAAGCGCCCCAACCGAACAGGCAGAACACCCCCCCATAAATCCTGTAACCACACACTGCAGGGCCGCAGGAGAAGGAGAAGCAGATTTCTTTTACACAACCCCGTTAACCGTGACCCAATTACGGGACGCGTGTGGAAAAATTACACCGTTGCTTCCCACTTCAGACCCCCACCAATTTTTCGCGAAAGTCAAACAACAGGCAACCATGTACGGCCTGGACGAAAAGGAGCAAGTGAAGCTCAGTTTTAAGCCTCGACCCTTCAGTCATAGCAGCCCTTCCCGACCCACAGAATGTAGGAGGAGGCACACTCCAAGAGATGCACACAGTGATCCTTGATGCGATCGGCTTTAACAGAGGAGACACCGTAGAAGGCCAAAATAAGTGTAGGCGAAAGAAGACAGAGCACCCCACAGCTTTTGCTGGACGTTTGTGGATTCACTTTACCACAGTTTTTGGAGAGTTAGCCCGCGCCCATTTGTCCCCAGATAATATGGCCAAATGGACCCGAATTCTAGTCTCCCATGCCACAGAGGCAGGACGAAAAGCTTGCGCAAATTATGACCCCTCAGATGAGGCCCACAATGAAAAATGGGTTTTGAAGAGATTGGGAGCAATCAATTGCAGGCAAAACCGCATTTATAACACCCGATGAAGAGCAGGTAGAAATGAACCCAGTTAAAGCACACCAGAACTCCACATGGGTAAATGAGGGCAGGAACAGCCAACCCCAGCCAAAACCTCAAGAATGTTATAATTGTGGACAGCTAGGACACTTTGCACGAGAGTGCAACGCGCCGCAAAAGCAGCAGAGAAACCAACAGACAGGCAGCCTAAACAAGAATAGGGCAAAGCCGATCCATAGCGTTAGCGCCCGGTCAGAGAGTACAGACATGAACGGCACCGACTGACGGTGTTCGGGTTCCCCAACTTGGATCTGCAACACCCTTTGGGACAAGTCCGTTTGACCGGTAGTAGCAGGCAAAGTCCGGGGACAACCCATAGAATTTCTTTGGGACACAGGAGGGCTCCGCACCATACTCAATTCCTCCACGATGTTTCAGCGAGACACGTGGCCCACAACAGACACCATTACACTCCGCGGCTTTACAGGCCATTTACAACAGGGACACATCACAGGCCCTATAGCAATACAGATAGGTAACATCACGACTAAGCACCCCGTAGTTTTAGTCGATCTGCCCCAGACAGCAGAACATATCCTTGGGATCGATTTCATGAGCTCCCATAACCTTTCTTTTGACCCATTTAACAAGTGTGTATGGAAAATGGCAAAGGCAGCACGAGCCCCCGCCATGCTCACAGTGGGAGAATACGTAAATAGGATTAACTCAGTAGGAGACTTCTGGTTCGACCCTCGAGCCATTAGCGCAGACAAACAAGTTAGGGCAGTCCTGCAGGAACACAAAGCAGCATTTGCACAGCACAAGCACGACTGTGGCAGTTTGACTGGCTTTGTGAACATTACAGGTCTCGACCCTAAACCCCAGAAGCAGTACGGATTTCCCCAGGAAGCAGAGGGAGAAATCTCCAAAGTGATAGAGAGTTTGTTGGATCAAGGCATACCCAGATCAGTAGCCTCCGCAAACAACGTACCGATTTGGCCCGTCAGGAAACCGGATGGATCATGGTGACTGACCATTGATTACCGGGAACTGAACAAAGTAACCCCAGCAGCAGCCCCCACCATAGCCACGAGTCCCGAGACCATGCTCAAACAGGGACTCCAGTCAAAACAATTTTCGGTTTTGTACATTAGTAATGGCTTCTGGTCCATTCCATTGGCTAAAGCGTGCCAGTACAATTTTGCCTTTACATTCCAAGGGCAACAATACACGTGGACGTGCCTTCCACAAGGCTTCCACAACTCCCCCTCCATTTTCCACCGACAGCTGGCAAATGGATTAGCAAAATTTTCCCGCCCCAATTGTCTGGTCCAGTATGTAGATGACTTGTTACTACAGACAGACACAAAGGG
Source organism: Scyliorhinus torazame (assembly GCF_047496885.1). Taxonomy (NCBI): domain Eukaryota; kingdom Metazoa; phylum Chordata; class Chondrichthyes; order Carcharhiniformes; family Scyliorhinidae; genus Scyliorhinus; species Scyliorhinus torazame. The sequence continues at coordinate 268,290,128 of NC_092708.1, read as the reverse complement.
AGAGCACATTTTGCTTCTCGCCGAGCTCCTAGCACTCCTAAAAGAAATTGGTTGTAAAGTCAACCCCAAGAAGGCCCAGATTCTGAAAGAAAAAGTGATTTACTTGGGAACAGTGATCACTCATGGTAAACGCGAGATCGAGCACAAGAGAATTGACTCGATCGTCAAATTGCTCCTTCACCATAATGTCTCAGCCCTCCGGTCATTTTTAGGACTAGTTGGTTACTGCCAAAACCATATTGACGGTTTCGCCACTCAAGAAGCAGGCACCTTGGGAATGGCTTCCACAGCATACAGATGCCGTGGATGCTTTAAAAAGAGCACTCAGCACAGCCCCCGCACTACAGGTCCCAGATCCACATTCCCCGTACGCTATCGAGGAAGCAAGCACCGACTGAACCCTTTCGGCCGTGCTCCTCCAGGAACGCCACGACCAGTTACATACGCCTCACGCATGTTAGACCCCGTAGAGCAAGGATTTTCTGCCTGTGAAAGGCACCTGCTCGCAGTTTTTTGGGCAGTACAATACTTAGCCTACATTACAGGACTCAACCCCATCACCATCCTCACAGAACACACACCGACACAGCTATTGTTAGACGGCCGACTTAAAGATGGCACAGTCAGCCAAATCCGCGCAGCCCGTTGGACCCTTCTTTTACAAGGACGGGACATCACGGTAAAGAGAACCAAAACCCACACATTCCTTGCCGATAATTTGCAGTATGCAGGCACCCCTCATGAATGTGAGATCATCACCACGAAACAGAACACAGGCCCATTTATTCCCAAAACACCCCCCAGGAAAACAGGAAGCACACCCCAGAGACCCCAGCCCACAGACACGTGTGCACCCCTGAAGATTTATGTGGATGGCTCCTCCACAGTGTTAAATGGAGAGAGAATTACCGGTTGCGGTATATATGTAGAGGACGCGCAGGGACGCGCCCTAGATGAAATTTCCTTAAAGTTGCCAGGACACTTAGGCTCGCAGGCAGCAGAGCTGGCAGCGATTGCATACATTGTAGACCATCCAGACTCGTTCCCGACCCCAGCAGACATCTACTCAGACAGCTTGTATGTCTGCAATAGTTTGACAGAGTTCCTACCACTCTGGTAAACAAGAGGATTTGTTTCCGCGGACGGTAAACCCCTACCCTCAGCTCCATTACTCCGCCATATCTTAGAGACAGCGAAGGATAGGAAATGCGGCATAATTAAGGTTCGCAGTCATCACCGTTCTTCACCCCCTGGTAACGTTAAAGCAGACACCCTAGCGAAGGCAGGCTCCAGGCATGGTTATTTTTGGAACCCCCCCCCCCCGAAAGCACCCCAGTACACGCAGTTCAGGTCTCACAGACCAACATTCAGGATTTAGCGAAGGCCCAGAAAGAGGACAAGAAACTAAGGGAATTTTTAACGGGAACCTTCCCAGCCCCGTACGACAAGTTTAGAAACGCAATCACCACACACGACGGTGTGATTTTAAAGGATGGCATTTATATAGTTCCCAGCCAGGACAGGAACCAGATCATTTGTCAGTTTCATGACAATCATGGACACCAAGGAATTGAACCCACCCTAGCCCACCTCAGACCGCCCTGCTGGCGGCCTGATTAAAAAATCGATGTCACACACTGCGTAGAGAATTGTTTAATCTGTGCACAGAGCAATCTGGACAGATATGCGAAAAAGGCTCAACTTAGTCATACCCGCCCCATTAATGGACCCTGGACAAATCTCCAGATAGATTATATAGGACCCCTACCCCCGTGCAGAAATGGTTACAAGTATGTGTTGGTGGTCATAGACACCTTCACAAAATGGGTGGAAGCATTTCCGTCAAGAACTAATACGGCCAAAGACAACGGCTAAAATATTAACACACCACATCTTTACAAGATGGGGCCTCCCCCGCAGTATAGAATCCGATCAAGGCTCCCATTTCACCAGACGTGTAATGAAAAACATCCTCACGATTTTCGGCATGAGACAAAAGTTCCATATCGCATACCACCCCCAGTCAAGTGGTATTGTAGAGCGGATGAATAGGACATTAAAAGCCACTCTCAGGAAAATGGTTCAGCAAAATAATAGCACCTGGGATTCAATACTCCCATTTGCTTTAATGTTTTTAAGAAACACGGTATCTACATCCACAGGATACACCCCCCACACCCTCATGACCGGACGCCCCATGAAAGGCACTGAGTATTTACTAGGACTGGATTTGGCCAGCCCCGCAGTGACAGCCCTCACACATCAACACGGTTAAACAACTGATACAGAACATAAAGGCAGCCCAACTCGCCGCAACAGTGAGACTCGGAACCAGGAAGAAACAGAGCAAGGCTTGTTTCGACAAAACAGTACACGCCACTGAGTTTGCAGTAGGGCAACAAGTTATGCTTTCCCTTTACAAACCCAGTTCATTGCTTTCCCCTAAATTTTCCGCACCGTACTCCATTTCAGACAAAGTCAGCCCCTCAGTATACAAAATAACCTATCCCAATGGTAAGTCTGCGTTGTTTCACATAAACCAGCTCAAGGCTTACTGCTCACAGAATAACCACACACACCACATCCTGCTCACAGCAGCAGACGATCACGCCCCGCCCACAGATGACGTATTCCTCCCCTCCCCCAACCACTCCAGCCCGCCCTCAGACACGACTTCAACTCCGCCTCCAGCGGCACGACTCCGCCTCTCCCTTCCCTCAACCAGCAGCAACAGCGACAGTGATAGCGATCAAGATGACGGTAGCCACAGCACACCACGTTACGACTATACCCCTGCACCAGGCCCCACTCCCAGTGAATCTCAGCATGATTCTACCGACCCATTTGAAATCACTTATATCAAAGCCCCTGACCCAGACCCACCGCCCGACGATTACGGATTGAAGCACGGTAGCTCCAACCTCGACACACGATTCTGGCACCGAGACAATTCGTTCAGGCTCATCCGGAATGATGAGATGGACCCCAATTCGCCCCAAGCAGCTTTAGCACGGTTACTACAGACAAGAGTTTGGCAGCCGGGAGAAGATGATGACTTAGAGTCGGACTCCCACCAAACAAATCCCTTTGCGACCCTGTTCACTATTGAGCAGTGAAGTGTCCAGATGATGAAGAAAAAAGGAACCGATGGAGAGATACAGTGTCCTTTCTGATGGAACCTGCACCATGTTTGTTGAATGTTTGTTATTGTTAACTTTAAGTGTTGTTCGTAAACCCGAAAGTTTTCACGGCCCCACGTCACCACTCCTTTGACGCCCAATGGCTGTTAGAGGAACTAGTTTTTCCCCAGAAACTTGTTAAATGTACAAGTTTGTCCCCAGACAATAGTTCAGAGGAACTAGTTTGTCAACAGAACACGACTCATAGTTGCTCTCCTATTTCGAGAGGCAGCCCCCCACGACGAACACATTCTTACCTGTTCTTGCCGGTTGCTCAGGCAGTGGAGAAACGGCATTGGTCCCCGCCCTGCCTGAGGACCCCCCCTGGTCAGCTACGCTCGGGTAGAGCACATACGGCATTGATCACCGTCCTACCCGGGGATTCCACCCATTTCTTACCCGCCGCAGCCCATACGCATCCCATTTTGGCTCATTACGTTCAAAATTCTTTTGTTTGGTTTTGGTAACCCTTAGGTTGCTTCCCTCTGCTATTTACATCCTCAAACAGTGGGATGGTAAATCACACAGGCTGCGAGACGGCTCGCAGTATGGCAGTATTTTTCTTAGATGTCTTGTCCAAATATTTGGTTTAAAAAAAAAAATGAGGGAGTCACAGATGGTGACCAATTATTAAGGGAAATTGGCAATAAAGGACAGACAGACAGACATACGAGATCTTAAGCAAGATAATAACAGAAATTATGCTTGTATTCACAGAACTCCAGAAACCCAGGAACCCCAGAGGAAAACAAAGAAGAAGTCCGACAAAGATGAAGACAGCCTTCGTGTTCACATGGATCTTAGCGGGATTCATTCAGTTCCGCGCGGACGCTACCCCCCTGACCCCTACCACACAAACCGTAAATGATTCTCACCCCTGCAATACACGGAATACCGAGATAACTAGCCCAGCGACAGCTAGCAATACCCCGACCTGGTGTGATATGTTTATCACCTGGTACTCACTCTCATATGTAGTCGAAGCACTCTTAGTGCTGGCGATACTTTGCAGTGTCGTGCAAACGTTTAGAGTCAAGAAATGGAGAAAGAGAGCATATCGCTCTCGCACACAGGTATACAGGTTTCGGTCCCCCATTTTCGGATTTCACCAGACCCCCGAACCCATTGGGACGGATTAAAGAGCATCCATTTTCTTTATGTATTCTATGGAATAAAGAGATGTAAACCTCTGTGTCTGACTGCCAGGCCAGAGAATTTTGTGTGCTGCTATTTTGTGCAGTTTAAGATGTATAGATTATTTTTGGATTGTTTGTATTTTTGGATTGTTTGAATGAGGATAGCTTATTGAGAATAGTTAGAGGTTCCAGTTTTTTTATTTTTCTGTAATGCATGTATTAATGTCATAGCGCCCCGTAGAGTTTTATGATAATGAATGTATTTAAAATGGTTTAAGAAAAATTGTGTTGCATAGGATAGGACAGTGTAGAGCCTCAGTATGGGTGCCCCGGTGGTCAGAGGATGAAGACGACATAGTAATGTGATCCTTCACGCTTCGCATTGAGGATCACAAGGAGGGAGTGTAGCCATCTGGGATGGCCACGTCCCGATTACAAAATGGACACTTGCAAAGAATGCAGGGAAAATTAGACAATGCTAAGAAACAAGCCGGTGCAAACTCTGTTGATTAGAACCTTAAACTCTCAGACAGGAGAGAAACTACCAAACAATCTACATACTAATGGGCCATCTCCAGGGACAAAAGGGAAACATTTAGATACACAATGTTAAGGCAGACTCCCCGGCGCCAGAAGAAGCTAAGACAAAGCAGACTGACAGTCACCAGGACACGCCCAGCAATCAGGGAACCATCCCTCTATTGGAGGAAAATCGATACAGATGATTGGGAAAGACTCAATTAGTTGAGGCCAAGTTCAAGGCCCGCCCAAAAGCGCGCGAAGCCCTTTTCAGTATGAAAGGTATCCCCCAAGGGAAAATCTTCCTCCTTTGGCTTTGGATCTCAGCAAAGAGAGAGACCAGCCGAGCAGCTACATCAGACCAAGTAAGTTCCAGGTCAACGCACGCTACGAGATAGACGCTCCTAGTTGCTACCCTGTAAACAGCTCAACCCAGCAGCCTCAGAACCGAGCAACGGCCATTGTTCCTCTGACTGAGTGGGCACCCGAAGTTAAGTATATGCTTTAGTAACAGTGGTAGTTTAGTTTGTAGAGTTTATGCATGAGTAGATTTGACTGTGTGTAAATAAATGAGCATTGCTTTTGAACTTACTAACTGGTGCATCGAGTCATTGATCAGTATTCGGTTTTGAACCTTGTGGCAGTGTCGAAAGATACCTGCCGACTCTTGAGAAAACGTGATTAAACAGAGCCAAATTAAGAGCCAACCAAAAGTTAGCAACACTACCCACCCCTTCCTCAGCCTAATCTGATCTACCACCCTCACGTTAGTCTCCTGTATCATTGCCAAGTCCGCCTTTAAACTTTTTAAATGCGCGAACACTTCGGGTCCCTCTTGACCAGACCATTCAATTCTCTCATGTTCCATGTGATCAGCCTAATACAAAACAGGAACATCTCCAGAGTTCAATATCCTCCTTCTCCTGCCAGTCCATGTCTTTAACAAATTCCATCGCCTCCTCTGGCAACCCAAAGTAGAGTTCCCAGACTTCATACGTTACCCAGAAACGTGCTGGGTACAACATGCTGAACTTCACTCCCTTCTTAAAGAGGGCCGTCTTCACCTTGTTGAAGCTCGCCCTCCTTCTGGCCAGCTCTCGACCCAGGTCCTGATAGACACACAGCTCACTACCTTCCCAGGCGCAGCGTCTCGTCTGCCTGGCCCATCTCAAAATCCGTTCCTTATCCAAGAACTAGTGCAAGCACACCACCATCGCCCTCGGCGGCTCCTTCCCCTGCGGCTTCCTCATCAGCGCCCTGTGCATCTGGTCCACTTTTAAGGGCTGAGCAAATGCCCATCACCCAGCAGCTTCTTGAACATCCGTGCCACATATGTGGCGGCGTCCGCTCCCTCACTGCCCTCCGGGGAGGAAACCGGAACACCCGGATGAAAACCACGCAGACACGGGGAGAACATGCAGACTCCGCACAGACAGTGACCCAAGCCTGGAATCGAACCAGGGACCCTGGAGCTGTGAAGCAACAGTGCTAACCACTGTGCTACCATGCCACCCAGGAGTGTACCCGGCTCAGATTGGAGTGACCTTCGATGGAAAGGACTATTTATTTGATGTGCCAAGGGAGGCGGACTCCTTTGTTAAGAAACATATGTTTGGCAACGGTCTGATTGCGTTTTTTGGGTGATGGGGACGAACATGTAAATTAGTGCATTTTTGGGGTTCCATGTTTTTTTTTGTTCTAGTTGGGGTTAAAATTTTACAGTTTGGGGTTAGGTTTGGGGTTTTGTTTTATGAGGGCTGCTGTTCTGTTTGTTATGAAAATATATAGCTCTCTTAATGGGTTTTTAGTATTATGTTGTTTGAAACCATTTTTCTTAACTCTAGTTGGGAGCCTCCCTGCTAACCTAAGAGTTAGTTAACAGGAGCAGTTTGAATGGGTGGCTGCAGCTCATTATAGTAGTTTTTAGATAATGAGCTTAGAGTTCTTGTTTTGTTTAGGTATGTTGGAAGTTGATTTTAGATGTTTTCATTTGCCTTATCTCTATTTGTATGTGTATTGGGTGTGGTAGTATTGAAGGACAATGGCATGGGAAGTGGGGATAGTTTGCTGACGGTGCCTGCAGATTTTTGTTTAGTCTTGTGACTTGGTTTGGTGGCCATCTTGGGTGGGGCTGTTTGCTGCACCTTTTACGTATGTTTTGAGAAATCCCTCTTGGTTGAAGTGGCTGACTCCAGATTGAGGGGCGTGGGAAACCCCCAATTCATTTGGCCACCTGGAACGTCAAGGGGTTGAATGGCCCAGTGAAAAGGTCGCGAGTATTTGCTCACCATAAGAGTTTAAATTCCAATGTGGTGTTTTTGCAAGAGACCATTTGCAGGTCAGGGACGAGACAAGGGTGTGGAAGGGATGGATAGGACATCGCTTTCATTTGGACTTCGTTGGTAGGGCCATGGATGAGGCAATATTAATTTTTTTTTTAACAAACAATTTTATTGAGGTATTGTTTGGCATTGTAAACAGTTACAGATAACAGAAATGTGCAAACATCAATCTAAAACCAATACTTCAATCAAACCATACTGCACATGCCCGCTCCTCTCCCCTAGACACTACCCACCTATTTATCCCTCCTACTCTACTCTAATCTCTCCCCTCCCCCCCTCTTCCTGCCCCCCCCCCACCCGCCCTGCTGACGTTTACTCTCCTGCGAAGAAGTCGATGAATGGTTGCCACCTTCGGGCGAACCCCAGTACAGATCCCCTCAAGGCGAACTTAATTTTTTCCATACCCAGAAAACTTGACATGTCCGAAAGCCATAGTTCGGTCTTCGGGGGTTTGGAGTCCCTCCATGCCAGCAGTATCCGCCGCCGGGCTATTAGGGAAGCAAAGGCCAGAGCATCTGCCTCTTTCTCCCCCTGGACTCCCAGGTCTTCCGAAACCCCGAAAATTGCCACCCCTGGACTCATCACCACCCTTGTTTTCAGCACCCGGGACCTGACCCCCGCAAATCCCTCCCAGTACCACCTAAGCTTAGGACATGCCCAAAACATGTGAACATGGTTCGCTGGTCCTCCCGCGCATCTAGCGCACTTGTCCTCTACCCCAAAGACTTTGCTCATCCGAGCTACCGTCATGTGGGCCCGGTGAACAACATTAAACTGAATCAGGCCGAGCCTGGCACATGTTGAGGTTGAGTTTACCCAACTCAGAGCTTCCGCCCACAGCCCGTCCTCCATCTCCCCGCCGAGCTCCTCCTCCCATTTGAGTTTCAGTTCCTCCGTCTGGGACTCTTACCCCCTTCATGAGCATCTTGTAGATATCCGAGACTCTACCTTCTCGTCCTTCTCCTCTAGAGACTATTCTGTCCTGGATCCCTATTGGCGGGAGGCGTGGGAAGGATGGGACCTGTCTGCGTACAAAGTCCCGCATCTGTAAGTACCGAAAGTCATTTCCCCTCACCAGCCCAAATTTCTCCTCCAAGCCCCTCAAACTCGCAAAGCTCCCCTCCAGGAACATATCGCCCACCCTCCCCACCCCCGCCATGTTCGCAACCCTCCATCCATGTTCCCGGGGGCGAATCGATGGTTATCACATATTGGAGCCCAGACAGATGCCACCCCCCCCCCTCTCCCCCCCCCCCCCCGCCCCCCCCCCCCCCCCCATGCCTCCTCCACTGGCCCCATATTCGCAGGGCTGCCCCCACTACAGGGCTGGTAGAGTACCTGGACGGCGACAGCGGCAGGGGAGCCGTGACCAGGGCTGCCAAACTGGTGCCCCTGCACGAAGCCGTCTCCACCCGCTCCCAGATTGACCCTGTACCCACCATCCACTTACTTATCATGGCTATGTTAGCCGCCCCAGTAGTAGTTGATCAGCCTCGGCAATGCCAGTCCCCCCTCACTGCGGCTCCTTTCAAGCATCGCCTTCTTCACCCGCGGGGATTTTCCCACCCAGACAAAGCTCATGATGATTTTGCCAGTCCTTTTGAAGGAGGACCGTGGGATAAAGATCGGGAGGCACTGGAAGATGAACAGGAATCCAGGGAGGATTGTCATCTTTACCGTCTGCACCCTCCCCGCCAGTGACAGCGGGAGTGCATCCCATCTCCGAAACTCCCTCTTCATTTGTTCCACCACCCTAGTCAAATTTAACTTATGCAACCTGCCTCAGTCTTGTGCCACCTGTATCCCCAAGTACCGGAAACTTTCCCCAACCAGCCTAAATGGCAGCTCCTTCAGCCTATTCTCCTGGCCCCTTGCCTGCACCACAAACATCTCACTCTTGGCCATATTTAATTTGTACCCTGAAAACCGGCCGAACTTCCTCAATGTTTCCAGTATATTTTCCATCCCAGCCAGTGGGTCTGACACGTACAGGAGCAGGTCGTCCACATCGAGAGAGACCCTGTGTTCCACCCTCCCTCCTAGTCATTCTCTTCCACCCCTTCGCAGCTCTCAACGCCATCGCCAATGGCTCTATGGCCAGTGCAAACAGTAACGGGGAGAGTGGGCACCCCTGTATGGTCCCGCGATGTAGTCTGAAATAATCTGATATTATCCTGTTCGTCCTAACGCTAGCTTTTGGGGCCTGGTACAATAGTCTGACCCAATTAACCAATCCCTCCCCGAACCCAAACCGTCCAAGCACCTCCCACAAATAGCCCCACTCCACCCGGTCGAAGGCCTTCTCAGCGTCCATTGCCACCACTACCTCCACCTCCTTGCCCATTGGGGGCATCATGATCACATTAAGCAATCTTCTCAAGTTAGCTGTCAGCTGCCTGCCTTTCACAAACCCTGTCTGATCGTCCCCAATCACCTCCGGTACGCAGTCCTCCATTCTAATCACCAGGACCTTGGCATCCACATTGATCAGGGAGATTGGCCTGTATGACTCGCAGGATTCCGGGTCCTTGTCCCGCTTCAGTATCAGCGAGATGGTGGCTTGCGACATCATCGGTGGCAGGGTCCCTCTGTCCCCTGCCTCATTAAAAACCCTTGTCAGGACCGGTGCCACTATCTCCGAGAACTTCTTGTAAAACTCTACTGGGTATCCATCCGGTCCCGGGGCTTTCCCCGACTGCATGGCCTTTAGGCCCCCCAATACCTCCTCCACTCTAATCGGGGCCCCCAGCCCGTCCACTAGTCCCCTGCCTACTTTTGGGAAGGTTAGTCCATCCAGGAACCTTTTCATCTCCTCCGGCTCTTCCAGGGTTCTGAAGTGTACAGCTTACTATAGAAGTCCCGAAATACCTTATTCAGTCCTGCCGGGTCCTCCACTCTGCACCCCTTCCCATCAACCACTCTACTTATTTCCCTGACCGCCTTCCTCTTCCTGAGTTGCTGCGCTAGCAATCTACTGGCTTTCTCCCCATGCTCATACACCACTCCCCTCGCCTTCCTAAGTTGTTCCACGGCCCTACTCGTGGATAGCACCCCCAGTTCCGCCTGCAATCTCCGTCTCTCCCTGAGTAGGTCCTCCCCCGGGGACCCCGCATGCTCCTCGTCTATCCGGTGAATTTCCCTAACCAATCTGTCCATTTCTGCTCTGTGCGCCCTGACCATATGAGCCCGAATTGAGATCAGCTCCCCCCTCACTACTGCCTTCAGCGCCTCCCACAGGGTCGCTGCTGAAACCTCCTCCGTATCGTTCACCTGCAAGTCATTTTGCATACACTTCCGAAGTCTCTCACATATCCCCTCCTCCAACAACACTCCTACGTCTAACCTCCATTGCGGGTGTTGGTAATTCGCCCCCCCCCCCGACCTGCAGGTCCACCCAATGTGGGGCATGGTCCGAAATAGTGAATGCCGAGTATTCCGTATTCTTCACCTTCCCTACACAGTCCTGGCTCACGATAAAAAAATCAATCCTAGAATATACTTTATGAACATGCGAAAAAACGAGTAGCCCCTTCCCATCGGCTGTCTGGCTCTCCATGGGTCCACAGCCCCCATTTGCTCCATGAACCCTTTCAGCTCCCTTGCCATTGCTGGGAGTCTGCCCGTTTTGGGACATGACCGGTCCAGCCCCGGGTCAAGGACCGTATTAAAGCCCCCCGCCCCCCTTATCAACTTACGTGAGTCTCTGTCCAGGATCTTCCCCAGCACTCTTTTGATAAAGTCAACGTCGTCCCAGTTCGGCGCATATATGTTCACCAGCATCACTCTTCTCCCCTCCAGCTTGCCCCTTACCATAAGGAATCTGCCCCCGCCGTCTGCGACTACGCCCGCCGCCTCAAATTGAACCGGCTTATTGATAATAATGGCTACCCCCCTGGACTTAGAATCCAAGTCCGAGTGGAAGACCTGGCTGATCCAGCCCTTCCTTAGCCTAGTCTGGTCAGACACTTTCAAATGTGTCTCCTGCAACATAATTACGTCCGCCTTTAGAGCCCGCAAATGCGCGAACACACGTGCCCTTTTAACTGGCCCATTTAGTCCCCTGACATTCCAGGTGATCAGCCTGGTTAGGGGGCACAACCCCACCCCCCTGCCGGTCAGCCATAACCTTTCTTGGGCCCGCCCCCGGCCCATGCGCCGTGCCATTCCTGGCTCGTCTCTTGGCTGCCTCCACCCCCGACCTCCTTTCCATTACCTACTTCAGATCCCCCCCCCCCCCCCACGTCAGCAAAATAACTCTTCCCCCCCCCCCCCCCAGCAACACCCCCCGATAACCCTCCCCCTGCCATTCACTGGCTGTAAAGGAAAAAGATCGTTCGAAAGGGGGGGGGGATGCCCTCCCCCCACATCCCCCACAGGCATAAACTGCCCACAAAAAATACACCACAAGGCACCTTTCAAGCAGTAAACAGTCGACCTGCAGTCCAGGCACAGTAGGCGTCCCTTCAACCAGTAAATCTCGGACCCTAGCTTGCGTCCGTGGGACCTTTTTTCGAGACCAGCCCCTGATCCCTCACAAAGTCCATCGCTTCTTCGGGCTCGGAGAAGTAGTGGAGTTGGCCCTGATGCGTAACCCAAAGATGGGCCGGGAAGAGCAGACCAAACTTCACGTGCTTTTTGAACAACACCTCCTTAACTTGTTTAAAGGCTGCTCGTCGCCTGGTCTGGCCTAGGTCCTGGTAAATGCGAAGGACACTGTTATTCCACGTGCTGCTCTTAGCCCACTGCAGCACCCGCTCCTTCTCCACAAACCTGTGGAACCTAATCACCATCGGACGAGGGGGCCCCCCCGGACACACCTGTCTCGCCTGTACTCTGTGTGCCCCCTCCAGCTCCGGTGGTCGCGGACAGACTTCAGCCCCCATCAGCTGCATCAACAGGTCTGCCACGAACGCTGTGGCATCAGTTCCCTCCACCCCCTCCGGGAGGCCGATGACCCTCAGATTTTGTCTACGGGCTCTATTTTCCAGCTCCTCTACTCTGTCCAGCAGTCTCCTCTGTCTCTCCTTCAACCCGTCGACTTCTAGCGCTGCAATCGTCTGTGCGTCCGCCTGCTCCTCCACCGCCTCCCCCAGCTCCTTAACCTTCTCGTCCTGGGCATCCAGTCTCTGGTTCAATTGATCCACTGCCTTCTGAAGTGGGTCCAAGTTATCCCGCTTCAATGATTTAAAACTGCTTTTTATCACCTGCAGCACGTTTTCCAGCGCCTGCTGGATCGCTGGGTCCGAGGTCCGCCATCTTTCCTCCCGGGTCAGCTTCCCCTGCACCTTGCCTTTGTCCCTTCCTCTCCCGTTTTCGCTGCTTTCTGCTCTCCCGCAGTTCCATGCAGCTCTGCTCGCTCCTTAGCCCCCCGTGGCCGGCCTTTCAGTGCTCCACAGCCCCACAAAACCGGGGAACCAGGTCCTCAAATCCCGGCGGAGTGAGAGCCCCCGAATGTGCGGCTCACTCACTCATTGCCGCCACCGGAAGTCCAAGGCAATATTAATTAATACAATGGTTTAGTTTTCTGCCTCTAAGGTCTTGGCCAACCCCAATGGCAAACATGTGGCTCTTTGGTGGACACTCGGGTGGTTCTGGTTAATACCTATGCCCCAAACTGGGATCATACAAATTTTATTAATAATCTGCTCGACTCCCTCCTTGATTTGGATTTGGTTCAGCTTATTTTTGGTTTGTTGTTTCTCATGGAGCAGACGGAGGGGATGGGGGGGTTAGTTGTTCCTCATGGAGCAGACGGAGGGGGTGGGGGGGGTTAGTTGTTTCTCATGGAGCAGACGGAGGGCGCGGGGGGATTAGTTGTTTCGCATGGAGGAGATGGAGGGGGCGGGGGGGTTAGTGTTTCTCATGGAGCAGACGGAGGGGGCGGGGGGGTTAGTTGTTTCTCATGGAGCAGACGGAGGGCGCGGGGGGGGTTAGTTGTTACTCATGGAGCAGACGGAGGGGCGGGGGGGGTTAGTTGTTCCTCATGGAGCAGATGGAGGGGCGGGGGGGTTAGTTGTTCCTCATGGAGCAGACAGAGGGGGTGGGGGGGTAGTTGATTCTCATGGAGCAGACGGAGGGCGCGGGGGGGGTTAGTTGTTTCGCATGGAGGAGATGGAGGGGGCGGGGGGGTTAGTTGTATCTCATGGAGCAGACAGAGGGGGCGGGGCGGTTAGTTGTTTCTCATGGAGCAGACTGAAGGGGCGGGGGGGTTAGTTGTTACTCATGGAGCAGACGGAGGGGGTGGGGGGGTTAGTTGTTTCTCATGGAGCTGACGGAGGGGGCGGGGGGGGTTAGTTGTGTCTCATGGAGCAGACGGAGGGGGCGGGGGGGTTAGTTGTTTCTCATGGAGCAGACGGAGGGGGCGGGGGGGTTAGTTGTTTCTCATAGAGCAGACGGAGTGGGCGGGGGGGTTAGTTGTTTCGCATTGAGGAGACGGAGGGGTCGGGGGGGGGTTAGGTGTTTCTCATGAAGCAGACGGAGTGGGTGGGTGGGTTAGTTGTTTCTCATGGAGCGGACGGAGGGGGCGGGGGGGTTAGTTGTTACTCATGGAGAAGACGGAGGGGGCGGGGGGGTTAGTTGTTACTCATGGAGAAGACGGAGGGGGCGGGGGGGGTTAGTTGTTACTCATGGAGCAGACGGAGGGGGCGGGGGGGTTAATTGTTTCTCATGGAGCAGACGGAGGGGGCGGGGGGGTTAATTGTTTCTCATGGAGCAGACGGAGGGGGCGGGGGGGTTAGTTGTTACTCATGGAGCAGACGGAGGGGGCGGGGGGTTAATTGTTTCTCATGGAGCAGACGGAGGGGGTGGGGTGATTAGTTGTTACTCATGGAGCAGACGGAGGGGGTGGGGGTTTAGTTGTTCCTCATGGAGCAGACGGAGGGGGTGGGGGGGTTAGTGTTTCTCATGGAGCAGTCGGAGGGGGCGGGGGGGTTAGTTGTTACTCATGGAGCAGACGGAGGGGGCGGGGGGGTTAATTGTTTCTCATGGAGCAGACGGAGGGGGCGGGGGGGTTAATTGTTTCTCATGGAGCAGACGGAGGGGGTGGGGTGATTAGTTGTTTCTCATGGAGCAGACGGAGGGGGTGGGAGTTTAGTTGTTCCTCATGGAGCAGACGGAGGGGGTGGGGGGGTTAGTTGTTCCTCATGGAGCAGACGGAGGGGGCGGGGGTGTTAGTGTTTCTCATGGAGCAGGCGGAGGGGGTGGGGGGGGTTAGTTGTTTCTCATGGAGCAGATGGAGGGGGTGGGGGGGTTAGTTGTTTCTCATGGAGCAGATGGAGGGGGTGGGGGGGTTAGTTGTTTCTCATGGAGCAGATGGAGGGGGCGGGGGGGTTAGTTGTTTCTCATGGAGCAGACGGAGGGGGCGGGGGGGTTAGTTGTTTTTCATGGAGCAGACTGAGGGGGCGGGGGGGGGTTACTTGTTTCTCATGGAGCAGACGGAGGGGGCGGAGGGATTAGTTGTTTCTCATGGAGGAGATGGAGGGGGCGGAGGGATTAGTTGTTTTTCATGGAGCAGACTGAGGGGGCGGGGGGGGGGGTTAGTTGTTTCTCATGGAGCAGACGGAGGGGCGGGGGGGTTAGTTGTTCCTCATGGAGCAGACAGAGGGGGCGGAGGGATTAGTTGTTTTTCATGGAGCAGACTGAGGGGGCGGGGGGGGGGGGTTAGTTGTTTCTCATGGAGCAGACGGAGGGGGCGGGGGGGTTAGTTGTTCCTCATGGAGCAGACGGAGGGGATGGGGGGGTTAGTTGTTCCTCATGGAGCAGACGGAGGGGCGGGGGGGTTAGTTGTTACTCATGGAGCAGACGGAGGGGATGGGGGGGTTAGTTGTTACTCATGGAGCAGACGGAGTGGCGGGGGGGTTAGTTGATTCTCATGGAGCAGACGGAGGGGCGGGGGGGTTAGTTGATTCTCATGGAGCAGACGGAGGGGGCTAGGGGGTGTGTTAGTTGTTTCTCATGGAGCAGACGGAGGGGGTGGGGGGGTTAGTTGTTTTGCATGGAGGAGATGGAGGGGGGCGGGGGGGTTAGTTGTATCTCATGGAGCAGACAGAGGGGGCGGGCGGTTAGTTGTTTCTCATGGAGCAGACGGAAGGGGCGGGGGGGTTAGTTGTGTCTCATGGAGCAGACGGAGGGGGCGGGGGGGTTAGTTGTTTCTCATGGAGCAGACGGAGGGGGCGGGGGGGTTAGTTGTTTCTCATAGAGCAGACGGAGTGGGCGGGGGGGTTAGTTGTTTCGCATTGAGGAGACGGAGGGGTCGGGGGGGGGTTAGGTGTTTCTCATGAAGCAGACGGAGTGGGTGGGTGGGTTAGTTGTTTCTCATGGA
The DNA here is from genome assembly GCF_047496885.1 of Scyliorhinus torazame. Classification (NCBI taxonomy): domain Eukaryota; kingdom Metazoa; phylum Chordata; class Chondrichthyes; order Carcharhiniformes; family Scyliorhinidae; genus Scyliorhinus; species Scyliorhinus torazame. The sequence goes on along the minus strand of NC_092708.1, from coordinate 268,274,629 downwards.
GCGGACGGAGGGGGCGGGGGGGTTAGTTGTTACTCATGGAGAAGACGGAGGGGGCGGGGGGGTTAGTTGTTACTCATGGAGAAGACGGAGGGGGCGGGGGGGTTAGTTGTTACTCATGGAGCAGACGGAGGGGGCGGGGGGGTTAATTGTTTCTCATGGAGCAGACGGAGGGGGCGGGGGGGTTAATTGTTTCTCATGGAGCAGACGGAGGGGGCGGGGGGGTTAGTTGTTACTCATGGAGCAGACGGAGGGGGCGGGGGGTTAATTGTTTCTCATGGAGCAGACGGAGGGGGTGGGGTGATTAGTTGTTACTCATGGAGCAGACGGAGGGGGTGGGGGTTTAGTTGTTCCTCATGGAGCAGACGGAGGGGGTGGGGGGGTTAGTGTTTCTCATGGAGCAGTCGGAGGGGGCGGGGGGGTTAGTTGTTACTCATGGAGCAGACGGAGGGGGCGGGGGGGTTAATTGTTTCTCATGGAGCAGACGGAGGGGGCGGGGGGGTTAATTGTTTCTCATGGAGCAGACGGAGGGGGTGGGGTGATTAGTTGTTTCTCATGGAGCAGACGGAGGGGGTGGGAGTTTAGTTGTTCCTCATGGAGCAGACGGAGGGGGTGGGGGGGTTAGTTGTTCCTCATGGAGCAGACGGAGGGGGCGGGGGTGTTAGTGTTTCTCATGGAGCAGGCGGAGGGGGTGGGGGGGGTTAGTTGTTTCTCATGGAGCAGATGGAGGGGGTGGGGGGGTTAGTTGTTTCTCATGGAGCAGATGGAGGGGGTGGGGGGGTTAGTTGTTTCTCATGGAGCAGATGGAGGGGGCGGGGGGGTTAGTTGTTTCTCATGGAGCAGACGGAGGGGGCGGGGGGGTTAGTTGTTTTTCATGGAGCAGACTGAGGGGGCGGGGGGGGTTACTTGTTTCTCATGGAGCAGACGGAGGGGGCGGAGGGATTAGTTGTTTCTCATGGAGGAGATGGAGGGGGCGGAGGGATTAGTTGTTTTTCATGGAGCAGACTGAGGGGGCGGGGGGGGGGGGTTAGTTGTTTCTCATGGAGCAGACGGAGGGGCGGGGGGGTTAGTTGTTCCTCATGGAGCAGACAGAGGGGGCGGAGGGATTAGTTGTTTTTCATGGAGCAGACTGAGGGGGCGGGGGGGGGGGGGTTAGTTGTTTCTCATGGAGCAGACGGAGGGGGCGGGGGGGTTAGTTGTTCCTCATGGAGCAGACGGAGGGGATGGGGGGGTTAGTTGTTCCTCATGGAGCAGACGGAGGGGCGGGGGGGTTAGTTGTTACTCATGGAGCAGACGGAGGGGATGGGGGGGTTAGTTGTTACTCATGGAGCAGACGGAGTGGCGGGGGGGTTAGTTGATTCTCATGGAGCAGACGGAGGGGCGGGGGGGTTAGTTGATTCTCATGGAGCAGACGGAGGGGGCTAGGGGGTGTGTTAGTTGTTTCTCATGGAGCAGACGGAGGGGGTGGGGGGGTTAGTTGTTTTGCATGGAGGAGATGGAGGGGGGCGGGGGGGTTAGTTGTATCTCATGGAGCAGACAGAGGGGGCGGGGCGGTTAGTTGTTTCTCATGGAGCAGACGGAAGGGGCGGGGGGGTTAGTTGTTTCTCATGGAGCAGACGGAGGGGGCAGGGGGGTTAGTTGTGTCTCATGGAGCAGACGGAGGGGGCGGGGGGGTTTGTTGTTTCTAATGGAGCAGACGGAGGGGATGGGGGGGTAAGTTGTGTCTCATGGAGCAGACGGAGGGGGCGGGGGGGTTAGTTGTTTCTCATGGAGCAGACGGAGGGGGCGGGGGGGTTAGTTGTTTCTCATGGAGCAGACGGAGGAGGTGGGGGGGTTAGTTGTTTCTCATGGAGAAGACGGTAGGGGGTGGGGGGGTTTAGGTGTTTCTCATGGAGCAGACGGAGGGGGCGGGGGGGTTAATTGTTTCTCATGGAGCAGACGGAGGGGGCGGGGGGGTTAGTTGTTACTCATGGAGCAGACGGTGGGGGTGGGGGGGTTAATTGTTTCTCATGGAGCAGACGGAGGGGGTGGGGTGATTAGTTGTTACTCATGGAGCAGACGGAGGGGGTGGGGGTTTAGTTGTTCCTCATGGAGCAGACGGAGGGGGTGGGGGGGTTCGTTGTTTCTCATGGAGCAGACGGAGGGGGTGGGGGGGTTAGTTGTTTCTCATGGAGCAGACGGAGGGGGTGGGGGGGTTAGTTGTTACTCATGGAGCAGACGGAGGGGGCGGGGGGTTAGTTGTTTCTCATGGAGCAGACGGAGGGGGCGGGTGTTGGTTTAGTTGTTTCTCATGGAGCAGACAGAGGGGGTGGGGGGGGTTAGTTGTTTCTCATGGAGCAGACGGAGGGGGCGGTGGGGGGTTAGTTGTTTCTCATGGAGCAGACGGAGGGGGCGGAGGGATTAGTTGTTTCTCATGGAGGAGATGGAGGGGCAGGGGGGTTAGTTGTTCCTCATGGAGCAGACAGAGGGGGTGGGGGGGTTAGTTGTTTCTCATGGAGCAGACGGAGGGGATGGGGGGGGGTTAGTTGTTCCTCATGGAGCAGACGGAAGGGGTGGGGGGTTAGTTGTTCCTCATGGAGCAGACGGAGGGGCGGGGGGGGTTATTTGTTCCTCATGGAGCAGACAGAGGGGGCGGGGGGGGTTAGTTGTTTCTCATGGAGCAGACAGAGGGGGCGGGGGGGGTTAGTTGTTTCTCATGGAGCAGACGGAGGGGCGGGGGGGGTTATTTGTTCCTCATGGAGCAGACAGAGGGGGCGGGGGGGGTTATTTGTTCCTCATGGAGCAGACAGAGGGGGCGGGGGGGGTTATTTGTTCCTCATGGAGCAGACAGAGGGGGCGGGGGGGTTAGTTGTTTCTCATGGAGCAGACGGAGGGGGCGGAGGGATTAGTTGTTTCTCTTGGAGGAGATGGAGGGGCAGGGGGGTTAGTTGTTCCTCATGGAGCAGACAGAGGGGGTGGGGGGTTAGTTGTTCCTCATGGAGCAGACAGAGGGGGTGGGGGGGTTAGTTGTTTCTCATGGAGCAGACGGAGGGGATGGGGGGGTTAGTTGTTCCTCATGGAGCAGACGGAGGGGTTGGGGGGGTTAGTTGTTACTCATGGAGCAGACGGAGGGGCGGGGGGGTTAGTTGTTCCTCATGGAGCAGACGGAAGGGGCGGGGGGGTTAGTTGTTACTCATGGAGCAGACGGAGGGGGTGGGGGGGTTAGTTGTTTCTCATGGAGCAGACGGAGGGGGCGGGGGGGTTAGTTGTTACTCATGGAGCAGACGGAGGAGGTGGGGGGGTTAGTTGTTTCTCATGGAGCAGACGGAGGGGGCGGGGGGTTAGTTGTGTCTCATGGAGCAGATGGAGGGGGCGGGGGGGTTAGTTGTTTCTCATAGAGCAGACGGAGGGGGCGGGGGGGTTAGTTGTTTCTCATGGAGCAGACGGAGGGGGCGGGGGGTTAGTTGTGTCTCATGGAGCAGATGGAGGGGGCGGGGGGGTTAGTTGTTTCTCATAGAGCAGACGGAGGGGGCGGGGGGGGTTAGTTGTTTCTCATGAAGCAGACGGAGGGGGTGGGGGGGTTAGTTGTTTCTCATGGAGCAGACGGAGGGGGCGGGGGGGTTAGTTGTTTCTCATAGAGCAGACGGAGGGGGCGGGGGGGTTAGTTGTTTCGCATTGAGGAGACGGAGGGGTCGGAGGGGGGTTAGGTGTTTCTCATGAAGCAGACGGAGGAGGTGGGGGGGTTAGTTGTTTCTCATGAAGCAGACGGAGGGGGTGGGGGGGTTAGTTGTATCTCATGGAGCAGACGGAGGGGGCGGGGGGGTTAGTTGTTTCTCATAGAGCAGACGGAGGGGGCGGGGGGGTTAGTTGTTTCGCATTGAGGAGACGGAGGGGTCGGGGGGGGGTTAGGTGTTTCTCATGAAGCAGACGGAGGAGGTGGGGGGGTTAGTTGTTTCTCATGAAGCAGACGGAGGAGGTGGGGGGGTTAGTTGTTTCTCATGGAGCAGACGGAGGGGGTGGGGGGGGTTAGTTGTTTCTCATGGAGCAGACGGAGACGGCGGGCGGGTTAGTTGTTTCTCATGGAGAAGACGGTAGGGGGTGGGGGGGGGGTTAGTTGTTTCTCATGAAACAGACGGAGGGGGTGGGGGGGTTAGTTGTTTCTCATGGAGCAGACGGAGGGGGTGGGGGGTTAGTTGTTTCTCATGGAGCAGACGGAGGGCGCGGGGGGGGTTAGTTGTTTCTCATGGAGCAGACGGAGGGGGTGGGGGGGTTAGTTGTTTCTCATGGAGCAGACGGAGGGGGTGGGGGGGTTAGTTGTTTCTCATGGAGCAGACGGAGGGGGTGGGGGGGTTAGTTGTTTCTCATGGAGCAGACGGAGGGGGTGGGGGGGGTTAGTTGTTACTCATGGAGCAGACGGAGGGGGCGGGGGGTTAGTTGTTTCTCATGGAGCAGACGGAGGGGGCGGGGGGGTTAGTTGTTCCTCATGGAGCAGACGGAGGGGCGGGGGGGTTAGTTGTTCCTCATGGAGCAGACGGAGGGGGCGGGGGGGTTAGTTGTTCCTCATGGAGCAGACGGAGGGGGCGGGGGGCTTTAGTTGTTTCTCATGGAGCAGACGGAGGGGCGGGGGGGTTAGTTGTTCCTCATGGAGCAGACGGAGGGGGCGGGGGGCTTTAGTTGTTTCTCATGGAGCAGACGGAGGGGGCGGAGGGATTAGTTGTTTTTCATGGAGCAGACGGAGGGTGCGGGGGGGGGGTGTTAGTTGTTTCTCATGGAGCAGACGGAGGGGCGGGGGGGTTAGTTGTTCCTCATGGAGCAGACAGAGGGGGTGGGGGGGTAGTTGATTCTCATGGAGCAGACGGAGGGGGCTGAGGGATTAGTTGTTTTTCATGGAGCAGACTGAGGGGGCGTGGGGGGGTTAGTTGTTCCTCATGGAGCAGACAGAGGGGGTGGGGGGGTAGTTGATTCTCATGGAGCAGACGGAGGGGGTGGGGGTGTTAGTTGTTTCTCATGGAGCAGATGGAGAGGGCGGGGGGGTTAGTTGTTCCTCATGGAGCAGACAGAGGGGGTGGGGGGGTTAGTTGATTCTCATGGAGCAGACGGAGGGGGTGGGGGGGTTAGTTGTTCCTCATGGAGCAGACAGAGGGGGTGGGGGGGTAGTTGATTCTCATGGAGCAGACGGAGGGGGGGGGGGGTTAGTTGTTTCTCATGGAGCAGACGGAGGGGCGGGGGGGTTAGTTGTTCCTCATGGAGCAGACAGAGGGGGTGGGGGGGTAGTTGATTCTCATGGAGCAGACGGAGGGGGTGGGGGGGTTAGTTTGTTCGCATGGAGGAGATGGAGGGGGCGGGGGGGTTAGTTGTATCTCATGGAGCAGACAGAGGGGGCGGGGCGGTTAGTTGTTTCTCATGGAGCAGACGGAAGGGGCGGGGGGGTTAGTTGTTACTCATGGAGCAGACGGAGGGGGTGGGGGGGTTAGTTGTTTCTCATGGAGCAGACGGAGTGGGCGGGGGGGGGTTAGTTGTTTCTCATGGAGCAGACGGAGGAGGTGGGTGGGTTAGTTGTTTCTCATGGAGCAGACGGAGGGGGCGGGGAGTTAGTTGTTTCTCATGGAGCAGACGGAGACGGCGGGGGGGGTTAGTTGTTACTCATGGAGAAGACGGAGGGGGTGGGGGGGGTTAGGTGTTTCTCATGAAGCAGATGGAGGGTTTGGGGGGGGTTAGTTGTTACTCATGGAGCAGCGGAGGGGTGGGGGGGTTAGTTGTTTCTCATCGAGCAGATGGAGGGGACGGGGGGGTTAGTGTTTCTCATGGAGCAGGCGGAGGGGGCGGGGGAGGGGTTAGTTGTTTCTCATGGAGCAGACGAAGGGGGCGGGGGATTAGTTGTTTCTCAATGAGCAGACGGAGAGGGTGGGGGGGTTAGTTGTTTCTCATGGAGCAGTCGGAGGGGGTGGGGGGGTTAGTTGTTTCTCTTGGAGCAGACGGAGAGGGCGGGGGGGTTAGTTGTTTCTCATGGAGCAGACGGAGGGGGTGGGGGGGTGAGTTGTTTCTCATGGAGCAGACGGAGCGAGTGGGGGGGTTAGTTGTTACTCATGGAGCAGACGGAGGGCGGTGGGGGGTTAGTTGTTTCTCATGGAGCAGACGGAGGGGGTGGGGGGTTAGTTGTTTCTCATGGAGCAGACGGAGGGGGTGGGGGGGTTAGTTGTTTCTCATGGAGCAGACGGAGGGGGTGGGGGGGTTAGTTGTTACTCATGGAGCAGACGGAGGGGGCGGGGGGTTAGTTGTTTCTCATGGAGCAGACGGAGGGGGCGGGGGGTTAGTTGTTTCTCATGGAGCAGACGGAAGGGGTGGGGGGGTTAGTTGTTTCTCATGGAGCAGACGGTGGGGGGCGGGGGGGTTAGTTGTTTTTCATGGAGCAGACGGAGGGGGCGGGGGGTTAGTTGTTTCTCATGGAGCAGACGGAGGGGGTGGGGGGGTTAGTTGTTTCTCATGGAGCAGACGGAGGGGGCGGGGGGTTAGTTGTTTCTCATGGAGCAGACGGAGGGGGCGGGTGTGGGTTTAGTTGTTTCTCATGGAGCAGACGGAGGGGGCGGGGGCGGCTTTAGTTGTTTCTCATGGAGCAGACGGAGGGGGCGGAGGGATTAGTTGTTTCTCATGGAGCAGACGGAGGGGGTGGGGGGCTTAGTTGTTTCTCATGGAGCAGTCGGAGGGAGTGGGGGGGTTAGTTGTTTCTCTTGGAGCAGACGGAGAGGGCGGGGGGGGTTAGTTGTTTCTCATGGAGCAGACGGAGGGGGCGGGGGGGGTTAGTTGTTTCTCATAGAGCAGACGGAGGGGGCGGGGGGGGTTAGTTGTTCCTCATGGAGCAGACGGAGGGGGCGGAGGGGGTTAGTTGTTTCTCATGGAGCAGACGGAGGGGACGCGGGGTTAGTTGTTCCTCATGGAGCAGACGGAGGGGGTGGGGGGGTTAGTTGTTACTCATGGAGCAGACGGAGGGAGCGGGGGGGTTAGTTGTTTCTCATGGAGCAGACGGAGGGGACGCGGGGTTAGTTGTTCCTCATGGAGCAGACGGAGGGGGTGGGGGGGTTAGTTGTTACTCATGGAGCAGACGGAGGGGGTGGGGGGGGTTCGTTGTTTCTCATGGAGCACACGGAGGTGGTGGGGGGGGGGGTTAGTTGTTACTCATGGAGCAGACGGAGGGGGTGGGGGGGAGTTCGTTGTTTCTCATGGAGCACACGGAGGTGGTGGGGGGGGGGTTAGTTTTTTCTCATGGAGCAGACGGAGGGGGCGGGGGGCTTAGTTGTTTCTCATGGAGCAGACGGAAGGGGTGGGGGGGTTAGTTGTTTCTCATCGAGCAGATGGAGGGGGCGGGGGGGTTAGTGTTTCTTATGGAGCAGGCGGAGGGGGCGGGGGGGGGGTTAGTTGTTTCTCATGGAGCAGACGGAGGGGGCGGGGGGGGGGGGTTAGTTGTTTCTCATGGAGCAGACGGAGGGGGCGGGGGATTAGTTGTTTCTCAATGAGCAGACGGAGGGGGTGGGGGTGTTAGTTGTTTCTCATGGAGCAGTCGGAGGGGGTGGGGGGGTTAGTTGTTTCTCTTGGAGCAGACGGAGAGGGCGGGGGGGTTAGTTGTTTCTCATGGAGCAGATGGAGGGTGCGGGGGTGTTAGTTGTTTCTCATGGAGCAGACGGAGGGGGTGAGGGGGTTAGTTGTTTCTCATGGAGCAGACGGAGGGGGTGGGGGGGTTAGTTGTTTCTCATGGAGCAGACGGAGTGGGCGGGGGATTAGTTGTTTCTCAATGAGCAGACGGAGGGGGTGGGGGTGTTAGTTGTTTCTCATGGAGCAGTCGGAGGGGGTGGGGGGGTTAGTTGTTTCTCTTGGAGCAGACGGAGAGGGCGGGGGGGGTTAGTTGTTTCTCATGGAGCAGATGGAGGGTGCGGGGGTGTTAGTTTCTCATGGAGCAGACGGAGGGGGTGAGGGGGTTAGTTGTTTCTCATGGAGCAGACGGAGGGGGTGGGGGGGTTAGTTGTTTCTCATGGAGCAGACGGAGGGGGTGGGGGGGTTAGTTGTTACTCATGGAGCAGACGGAGGGGGCGGGGGGTTAGTTGTTTCTCATGGAGCAGACGGAGGGGGTGGGGGGGTTAGTTGTTACTCATGGAGCAGACGGAGGGGGCGGGGGGTTAGTTGTTTCTCATGGAGCAGGCGGAGGGGGCGGGTGTGGGTTTAGTTGTTTCTCATGGAGCAGACGGAGGGGGTGGGGGGTGTTAGTTGTTTCTCATGGAGCAGACGGAGGGGGTGGGGGGGTTAGTTGTTTCTCATGGAGCAGACGGAGGGGGTGGGGGGGATTCGTTGTTTCTCATGGAGCAGACGGAGGGGCGGGGGGGGGTTTAGTTGTTTCTCATGGAGCAGATGGAGGGGGTGGGGGGGTTAGTTGTTTCTCATGGAGCAGACGGAGGGGGCGGGGGGGTTAGTTGTTTCTCATGGAGCAGACGGAGGGGGCGGGGGGGGTTTAGTTGTTTCTCATGAAGCAGACGGAGGGGGCGGGGGTGTTTAGTTGTTCCTCATGGAGCAGACGGAGGGGGCGGGGGGGTTAGTTGTTTCTCATGGAGCAGACAGAGGGGGCGGGTGGTTAGTTGTTTCTCATGGAGCAGACGGAGGGGTTGGGGGGGGTAGTTGTTTCTCATGGAGCAGATGGAGACGGCGGGGGGGGTAGTTGTTTCTCATGGAGCAGACAGAGGGGGCGGGGGGGTTAATTGTTTCTCATGGAGCAGACGGAGTGGTTGGGGGGGGTTAGTTGTTTCTCATGGAGCAGACGGAGACGGCGGGGGGGGGTAGTTGTTTCTCATGGAGCAGATGAAGGGGGTGGGGGGGTTAGTTGTTTCTCATGGAGCAGACAGAGGGGGCGGGGGTGTTAGTTGTTTCTCATGGAGCAGACGGAGGGGGTGGGGGGGGTAGTTGTTTCTCATGGAGCAGACGGGGGGGTGGCGGTTAGTGCAGCCTTGGCAACATTAGATATATGCGCGGATCGATTTTCTTGTGGTGGATAGGTCCTTCATCGGTGGCAGCTGAGTACTCAGCAATTGGGATTTCAGGCCATGTCCCGCACTTAGTTGATTTCGTTTGTGTTTTGAGAACACATGTCCACTGCCATTGGGGACTATATAAAATGTCATAAAACTGAGTCAATCTAACCTTCTACGCTGTGGGAAGCCATTAAAGTGGTCCTCATGGGGGAGATTATCTCCTATAAAGCGCACATGGTAAAGACAGCGAGCTTGGAGCAGCAGAGGATGGTGGATTCCATTCTTGAGGTGGACCACCTATACTTGCTTGCCCCTACCCTAGAGTGTTGACAAGTTAAAAAAAGCTGCAAACACAATTCAAGGTATTATCAACAGACATAGCAGTGGGCCCGCGGCTTTGCTCAAGGGGCATGTTTTATGAATACGGGGAGAAGGCTAATCATCTTTTACCTCACTACCTTAGACGGCTTCTCAAGAAATTGTACAGGTACGCAACTCAAGCAGCAACAGGTTTCAGCCCCTCCCCAGGTTAATGCAACTTTTGAATCATTCTTTCGGGGTCTTTATAGATTGGAGCCAAGGTTCTGGCACTGTGGCTGGAGCCTTGCCTCCCTGAGATAATCTCGGAGGATCAGACTGGCTTCGTTAAGGGTCAGCAATTGTTGGCCAATATACGTCGCCTGCTGAACATTGTCCCTTTTCCCTTCCTCAATTCCTGAGCCAGATGTGATTGTTTCCCTGGATGCCTTAAAGGCATCTGATAGTGTCGAATGGGAATATCTGTTTGAGATATTCGGATTTGGCTACAGGTTTATTTCCTGGATTCGACTACTATATAGGGGCCCGCTGCTAGTGTTTGTATGAATGCCATGAACTTTGGTTACTTCCTGTTGAATAGGGGCATGAGACAGAGCTGTCCACTGTCTCTGCTCCTGTTTGCTTTGGCAATAGAATCGCTCACTATAGCGCTGAGGTCCTCTATTAGATGGAATGGGATAAATTGGGGAGTGGTGGAGCATTGGGTGCCCCTTTACACGGATGACCTACTTCTCTATATTACGGACACGGTACCCTCCATGGGCGACTTGATGAAGTTGCTTCGCATTTTTGACTCCTTTACTAGGAACAAGTTAAAGTTAGACGCGAGTGAATGTTTCCCGATCAACGCCCCTGGGAGGATAGCCCAACTGGGGACATTACCTTTTCGCCTTGCCAAGACGAGCTTTAGATATCTGGGGACATGGGTAGCCCACAACTGGGTCTTAGTTCATAAATTAAAACTACACTAGTTTGGTTAGCAGTATTAAAACAGGCTTGCAGAGGTGGAACAATATCCCTCTATCCTTGGCGGGTAGGGGATAGACTATTAAAATTAACGTGCTCCCAAGAATAAAATTTTTTTTCCAATGCCTCCTACTTTTCGCCCCAAGTCCTTTTTTGTCAAAGTCAACAAATGTCCTCCTTTATTTGGGTGGGTAAGACTCCAAAGATCCATGGGGCTTTGCTCCAAAGGCATAGACAATCAGGGGGCTTGGCTCTACCCAATTTATTGTTTTAGTATTGGGCTGGAGACCAGGAATCTGCTGAGGCCCAGTCAGATAATGTGCCACTGGATTTGGTCATGCCTCAGCTGCTGGAGCTCCAAAGGCAAAGTCAGGAACATCAGGATGGGATGTTAGTGACACCCCTCAGATTGAATGGCCGAATGGAGGAGTCCTACCACCGCCTGTCTGAGCAGATAGTGCCGATACTCCAAAGCAACCAGAGCATCAAAGCAAGGGTGGCGGCCGCAATGGAGACCTTGGTGATGTAGCCATCTGGGATGGCCACTTACAACCAGGAACAGAGAAGTTCGCAAAGCATAGCGGGTAAAATGGACAATGCAAGATTCAGGCAGGCTCAGAGCCTAAAATGTATATTTGAGAGTGAGGAATCCAGACGGTATCGAAACCCCGCCTAATTAGCATTTTGATGGACCGATTACCATTTGGTGGCCCATCTCCACCAAGACAAAGGACTTGAGCGAACGGTACAGTCCCAGACATTTCGGCGCCACTCCCTGTACTAGGGAAGCGTAAACAACAGGGTCAGTGACCGCTTGGGACATGCCCAGCCATCCAGGCAACCGCCCATTTATTGGTTCGAATCGAACATATTGATCAGGGATCACCCAATTAGTGGGGCCCAAACTGAAGGACCGCCCAAAAAAGCGCGAAAACCCCCAAGCATAAGAAGAGAGTCCACCATACGTTCGTCCTCTCTTGGACCTGGCGCCCCGGCACCGACCATCTCCAATCACAGCACCACCAGAAGCAAGTCCAAGTTCAACGCCCGTTACCAGACGGATGAGCCTAGCTGAGCAGCAGTTACTTCTACAGACTCGATAGATCCAGAATCGAACAATGACCACTGTTCCTCTGACCTAAGCCGGTTGCCTGAAGTTAAGTACAGGTTGTCTTAGTCGATAGGTGTAGTTAACTAGTAGTGTTTATGTTGCATGACTAATTGTGTGTGTAAATAAAGTACCCTTGACCTTGAACTAACTAACTGGTGTTTGGCTCTTTGATCGATAGCCGGTTGAACCTTGTGGTGGTATCATTTGATACCTGCCCGATTCTGAGCATTATAATATAGATATCAAAAGAAAGGTGGGCAACCTCACTGATTGCCATAGTTACAGCAGAGCCACAGAAAAGGCAACAGTGCAAGACCTCTGTTCTGCACTGTTACAGGACATGCACCCCATTTGCAGGCACTTGGGATCCACAAGTGCCAACTCCAGAGGACAGCGGGACTTCTCAAGATCACGTCAGATGCCCCTCCAGGGTCCTTAGCTTCCACAGAGAGGAGGAGCAGCTGATGCACAGCCCAATGCCATCCACCCAGGTGACTCCATGAAGGTGCCGCACATCCAGTTCCCCTTTTCTGCCTCAGCTCTAGCACCACAGGCTGGGGAGGGTGGCACTGCCATACAGCAGGATCCTGAAAACAGCCTGGGCCCTCCAGGTCTTTGCCCTCCAGAGGATATCTGCCAAGGTCAACACAGACAACAAGGCGTTACAGACAGTAGGCTGCCTCCACCTCCACAGTGGATACTGAGATGCACCAAGATATAATGGGTGGGATTCTCCGCTTGCAGACACCGATTTCGTATGCAGAATCCCTTTTTCAGACCGAATCGGGGGGCGCCTGTTTTCGAATGCTTTGCCCCCTCCAAAATAGCGTCATCGAGGAGTACGCCGCACGCCGTTGGGACGGCCTCAGGACATTACCTGAAGGCCCTCCCCCGATGATCCGCCCCCGATGGACCGAATTCCCGACCGCGCGGTTGACTCATGGTCTCAGCAGTCAGGAATCCGGCGTGGCGGCTGCGGACTGTGTCCAGCGCTGCCACAGTCGGACGAGAGCCGTGCTGCTGGCCGGAGGGGCTTCAGCGAGGGCGAGGGCTGGGGGGGGGGACTGGTGTGAGATGGCCCGGAGGTGGGGAGGGCAAATCCCTGGAGCGTTCACTTTCTGTGGTCGCAGACCAGCTGAACATTCAGTGAGTGGAAGCCCTTGCTGTTCACGAATGGCATTCCTTAATGCCATGGGTTTTGGAGAGCCACGTGAGTGCAGCCAATGGCATCCTGCACCTGTGGGAAGCCAGAAATCTGTGTAAATCCCATGGCTCTTGCAACCTGGTTTGCCTGATCCTGGTCGAAATTGATGAAGTTGTGTGTCCGAGCAAAGAGCGTGTCCGACACCTCCTGGATGCACGTGTGTGGGGGTTTGCAAGATGCTGCAAAGGTCACCCGTGGAGCCCTGGAAGGAGATAGTCATGTAAAAATTGAGGGCAGCTGTGACTTTCCACACCACAGACAGTGGATATTCTCCAAGTATCCCGTGGTGCCAAATCCTGCAGAAGGGTGCACAAGTGAGCCACCAATTCTCTGGAAAGGTGAAGTATTCACCGACCCGCGCTCATCTGCAGGAAGGTCAGGCGGCATCTGTAAACCCTGGTTCGAGGAAGGCACCACCGAACGACTACTCTCTGGGGTACCTCCTCTGCCTGCAGAGCCTGCCTTGCAACCTCTTCTCAGGGTTCCTCAGGGCTCTCCTCGTGCCTCTGGAGAGTCAGATGCCTCCGTTGATGTTTTCTCTCCTCTCTTTAAGGCAGAAGAATGGCAGCTAGTTCGACAGGCTCCCTTGCTCAAATCATTACAAAATAAAAGAGAGACTTCATGATTAGCATTTGTCTCCTAGGGTGCATCATTTGCCCAATCACCTTCGGAAGCAGCATCCTGACAGCCAGTGAATCATGGGAACAAAATATTTTTGTAAGGAAAGGATGGTGGGGTAACTTTGTTGGTACGAGATGGAACAAGTACATTAGCAAGGATCGGACAATATAGAATTCATATTGGTGGAGGTAAGAAATAACAAGGAAAAGAATACACTGGTGGCATTAGTCTATAATCCCCCTAACAGTAGCTATACTGTAGGACGGAGAATAAATCAGGAGATAATGAGCCAGGTAAAAAAGGCAATACATTAATCATGGGTGACTTTAATCTTTAATCTTCATGTAGATTGGGAAAATCAAATTAACAAAGTTAACCATGAGGAAGAATTCATAGAGTGCATTCAGGGCAGTTTCCTAGAACAATAAGTTTTGGATCCAACCAGGGATCAGGCAGTCTTGGATCTGGAAATGTGTAATGAGGTAGCTTTAATAAACAATCTTAGAGCTAAAGATCCCCTAGGAAACAGTGATCATAATATGGTAAAATTTAGCAATCAATTTGAGAGTGAAAAACATAAGTCAGAAAGAACTGTGCTAAACTTAAATAAGTATGAAGGAATGAGTCAGAGGTTGCTGGAGCGGGAAAGGAGTTTTACAGAAAAGATGGTTGATCAGCAATTGCAGATGTTTATGAAAATAGTTCACGACTCACAACAAAGCTATATCCCAGTGGGGAAGATGGGTTCTAGGAAAGGGATAAATCAACTATGGTTAACCAAGGAAGTTAAAAGATAGCATTAAACTGAAAGAAAAAAACATACAATATAGGAAAGATTAGTGGTACACCAGGGGATTGGGAAAGTTACAACCAGCAAAAGATGACCAAAAAATAATAATAAAGATGGAGAAGATAAAATATGAGGGTAAACGAGCAAGTAATTCAAAAACAGACAGCAAGAGCTTCTTTAAACATATAAAAAGGAAGAGAGAAACCAAACTTAACATAAGCGCCTTAGAGAATGGAACTGGGGAAATAATAATGGGGAACCGGGAAATGGCAGAGGAGTTAAATAAATACTTTGCGCCAATTTCACGGTGGAAGATACTAATGACATTCTAAAAATACAGTGCATTTAGAAATACATAATATAATAAAGCAGAGTCAGCACGACTTCATGAAGAGGCAATCATGTTTGACCAATTTATTAGAATTCTTTGAGGTGGTAACAAGCAGGATAGATAAAGGGGAACCAGTAGATGTAATATGCTTGGATTTCCAAAAAATGTTCAATACGGTACCATATTGAAAGGCTATTTAATAGGGTAAGAGCCTATGGTGTTGGGGGTAATATATTAGCATAGATAGAGGACTGGTTAACTAATATAAGACAGAGAGTTGATGTAAGAGGGATGGCACAGTGTCACAGTGGTTAGCACTGTTGCCTCACAGCGTCAGGGACTCGGGTTTGATTCGGACCTTGGCTGATTGTGTGGACTTTGTACGTATTCCCTGTGTCTGCGTGGATTCCTCCGGATCCTCTGGTTTCCTCCCACAGTCCAAAGATGAGCAGGATAGATGGATTGACCATGCTAAATTGCCCCTTAGTGTCCAAAGATGTGCAGGTTCGGTGGGGTTGCGGGCATAGGATGGGAGAGTGGGCCGAGGTAGGCTGTTCTTTCAGACAGTCAGTGCAGACTCGACAAGCCAAATGGCCTCCTTCTGCACTGTAGGGATTCTATGATTCAACATGGCAAACTAACTAGTGGAATGGCACAGGAATCAGTGCTGGGTCAACAATTATTCCAATATATATTAATGACTTGGACGAGGAAAGTGAATGTACTAATGCCAAGTTTTGCGGATGACACAATAAAAGGTGGGAAGACAAATGGTGAAGATGACATAAAGGGCGCTATTGTCCAGAAAAATTTCCAAGTGCGGTAGTGAGTGGGGATTGCCCAGCGCTCCGTCCAGTGAAGCCGGCAACACTATTCAACTTCAATTGACCCACTTAACGAGGCCTCATGGGCTTCCCATCCCGAATGCCGGCTCGCCAGCTGATTCGCCGGCACTGCGTTCGCCAGCCCCCCGCTAACAACGCTCAGCTGCACTTGCCCAGCCAACCCCAGCCAGCTCGCAACAATGGTGCCGAGGAGATTGGCCCCAAGATTCGGGGACGCTGACCTGGGAAGGCTCCTGGACGCGGTGGAGGCCAGGAGGGATATCTTAGTCCCCCGAGGGTCCTGGAGGGTGAGCCACAAGGCAGCCAGTGCCACCTAGGATGGGGTGGCAGCAGCTGTCAGCTCGGGCAGTGTGACCAGGAGGACTGGCCTCCAGTGACAAAAGAATGTCAACGACTTACACCGGACAGTCAGAGTGAATAGACTCTGAATAGAAGTGAATAGGATCCCCAGCACCCCCCCCCCCATACCCCAAAGGGAGCATCCCCCCAGGCGACCCCCAACCCTCCCTCCATCCCCCTCCCCTTCAATCCCCCCTCCACCCCAACCATCCATTCACACCCACCCACCCGCCACAACTGTAAATCACGTGTGTGGCTAATGATGCCCTCTCCGTCTCCACTCAGGAAAAGCTCTCCCATAATCGGCGGGAGAGGGGCCAGACTGGCAGTGGGATGCCAGACCTGAGACTCCTCACCTCCTTCGAGGAGGAGGCGACTGACGTGGCCAAGGACAGGGCAGTCACCCATATGGAGGCTGGCGGATGCCGCAGAGGTGAAGAACCACCGGGCTCCACCCGAGGGACCTGTCAAATGTAACCTCTGACCCTCCCACTGACCACATGTCCATTTTCCTGCAGGTCCTCCAGCCGACAGTGCCAGCCCATCCCTGGCGGCCCCTTCCCCTGACTCCGGGAAGAACATCTCAGAGGAGGGCTCTGAGGATGCAACAGTTATAGTCGCGGCACAGCTGTCATCCCACCCTCCACCAGCGCAGATACACACACCTCGATGGGAAATGTTCGTGGTCGGGCTTCTGGGGCACAATCTGGTGAGCACCACACTGCTGATGATGTACATCAGGTTGAGGCACGAACCCCCAGGCGAGACAGCATTTGGAGGTTGCTGGATCCCTGGACCCAGCTGGGTCCCAGCCTAATGCTGAGCCCCTAGAACAGGGTTACCGGGGCTGGGCAGCACGGTGGTGCAGTGGGTAGCACTGCTGCCTCATGGCGCCGAGGTCCCAGGTTCAATCCCGACTCTGGGTCTCTGTCCGTGTGGAGTTTGCACATTCTCCCCGTGTTTGCGTGGGTTTCGCCCCCACAACCCAAAGATGTGCAGGCTAGGTGGATCGGCCACGTTAAGTTGCCCTCGAATTGGAAAAATGAATTGGGTACTCTAAATTTATTTTGTTTTAAAAGAGTTACCCGGAGCTGATGGAGACATTAGGCAGTGGTCGGGACATTCAGAGGGAGATGTCAGCGTCACTCCAGTAGATCCATAGCTGATTGGAGGAGTCCCAGAGGCTAAGGGCGTAGGATATGGCGCCGGAAATGAGTGACACCGAGGCTAACACTGCTAGGGTGACGACCGCAGTGAAGAGCCTGGAGCACGACGTCGGCACCAGGAGTGAAGGTGTCCAAGACGGCACTCTCGGAAATGGGGTATTGTACAGGACATTAACAACATTTTGCACAACCATTATGATGGCTTTGTCACTTTCTTCCGCAATGTGGGCTGACCCCCGGACTTTTTGCCCTTCAATCCAGGCAACCCCCCCTCCCCATGGCACGCATTTACCCTCCGGCCGTGGTCCTGTCTCAGAAGCTGAGTCCCATCCCTGGGTGTTCGGATGTTGGCTGCGTGTGTGGTTTTGACTCCGACACAATGTCCAGGCATCAAGGTGCGATCGGAATGCTAGGCAATGACCTCCATATTCTACATGGCCCGCCTACCCCTGGAAACGCACTTGGCATATGTCAAGTGCTCACTTAACCACGATTGGCAATTCCCTATTAGCGATTGCTTTCAGCCGTACTGCCAGATGTCTCAGCAGTCGGTTGGGGTTATGGGTGATCGGTGGGGTAAACGGGCAGGGACAGGGGTTGCCCCCCGGAATAGGGTTGAGATCCAAGGGTTGGCACAGTGGTGCCGCGAGCGATTGCCCCCCCAGTGCCTCCCCCTGACCTTCCCATGGTGGCCCACCCCTGCGGAGGGTCCCCCACGCACCTTCGAGCACTGGAGTGGCAAGACCAGCCTATGAGTAAAGGTGGCTAATCCCCTCCTTCGCTCCCCACAGAAGCCCTTCCGTCAGCTTCACGTTTCTAAAAATGAGTACTAATTGGTGCCGGAATGAGCACTTGCTGGGGAGGCCGGTAAATGGCAGGAGGCCATTGGATGACAGGTGCCTCTCCTTAATTGTATGGAAATGGGGTTTAAGTGGTGATAATTGGTTTCTCGCCACACTACGGCGAGATTCCGAATTCGCCTACGGGAGCAGGCCAGTTGCATCGCAAACTTTGGTGCCTGATGCCGTTTTTCGTCTCTCCTGCTATTCACCAGCCTCGTTCCGCTTGAGCATGAGAATAACGAGACCGGAAGGTTGCGCCCAAACAGTCTACAGAGGGATATTGACAAGTTAAGTGAGTGGAAAAAACTTGGCAGATGGAATATAATGTAGGAATATGTAAAGTTATGCACCTTGGTAGGAAGAATAAAGGAGCTGAATATTATTTAAAAGGATAAAGACTGCAGAAAGCTGCAGCACAGAGGGATTTGAGGGTCCTTGGGCATAAATTACGAAAAGCTAGCATGCAAGTTCAGCAAGTAATAGGAAAGGCAAATGGAATGTTGGCCTTTATTTCAAAGGGAATGGAGAATAAAAATAGAGGAACCTCTTGCTAAAACTATACAAGGCATTACTTAGACCACATCTGGAATATTGTGAACAATTTTGGTCCCTTTATCTAAGGTAAGATGTGATTACCCTCACAAGGATCACGGGGAACCACTCATTGATCTCCCCATGGGGTTTGTGGGATTTGAGTTCCCATGGTAACGGGCAGAAGCCCACCCAGTGGGGACTTGTTACCAAGCCCTTTAAATGCCATCCCAGACCAAGACCGGGTGTTCTGTTAGTTTCAGGATGGGACGCTTGTATTTTAAAAAATATGTTTATTAAAAATTTTCCATATTAAACAAAACCATCCAAAACAATTAACCAAAATTACACAATAAAAGAAACAGACAAACAAACAAAAACACATTTTTAACCCAAAAAAACAAACTAAACCCCCTAAAAGCTGACGGTGACTAGCTCCTTAAAGAAGGAAATGAATGGCTGCCATCTTAGGTAGAACCCTTCCACCGATCCTCTAATGGTGAACTTAATCTTTTTAAAAATAAATTTAGAGTACCCAATTATTTCTTTCCAATTAAGAGGCAATTTAGCGTGGCCAATGCACCTAACCTGCACATCTTTGGGTTGTGGGGGTGAAACACATGCAAACACGGGGAGAATGTGCAAACTCCACACAGACAGTGGTCCGGGGCCGGGATCGAACCGGGTCCTCAGCGTTGTGAGGCAGCAGTGATAACCACAGCACCACCGTGCCACCCCGTACTTAATCTTCTCCAAATGTAGAAAAGACATGCGATCACCCAATCAAGCCGATGTACTAGGCGGAGTAGGAGACCATCACCCAAGCAGAACTCGTCTCCGGGCTATCAACGAGGCGTGGGCGAGGACATCTGCCTTTGCCCCTGACTGAAGCACCAGCGAGTCCAACACGCCAAATATGGCTACCAGCGGACATGGATTCAAATCTACATTGAGTATCTCCAATATGCTGTTGAAGAAAAGGGCCCAGAAGCTTACTGTCTTGGGACAAGACCAGAACATATGAGTGCGGTTAGCCAGCCCCCAAGCGAAGCGTCGCACTTGTCCTCCACCCCAGAGAAAAATCCGCTCAGTCTTTAGTCAGGTGCGCTCTATGCACCACCTTGAATTGAATCAAACTTAACTGAGCACACAAAGACTTGTGCCTGACCTTGCGAAGGGCCTCATTCCACACCTCATCATCCAGAATGGGACCCAATTCACCCTCCAATTTCATCTTCACCTCACTCCACGGAGCTGACTCCGCTGAGACGATATGACCATATATGCCTGAAATAGTCCCCCAATTAGACCCGGCCAAAGACAAAATCTTCTTCAACAGGGAAGAGCCAAGGGAAAGGAGGGGAAAGCCTTGCATGCAAAATCATGAATCTGAAAGTACCTGAAAAGACTGGAACCAGGCAGTTGGAATTATTCCATCAACTCCTTAGAACTGGCAAACCTTCCCTTCACAATCAGGTCTTCAAACCTCTCCAAACCCTTCCCCTCCCATGACTTAGACATCAAGTCAAAACCCCCTGGCAGAAAAAGGTGGTTGTTGCACATAGCGGCCAGCAAAGGCAGGGGACTGAGCTTGAAATGCTGCCTGAACTGCTTTCAAATTGTCATGGTGAACACCACCACTGGATTCAGGGGAAATCTCACTGGCGAGAAAGGCAAGGGTGCAGTAACTATTGTGCCAAGGCTAGAAAAAGTGCAGGAGCTCACTTCCATTTGTCCCCATATGGAGCCAGAATCGCTGAACCACAACAATATCTTCTGCTCTGGATCAAAACGAGTAAGGTGCTCACCAGTTTGTGACCCCGATGTCTCTCTAAAACTAGGTCCAACAGAAGAACCATCCGTGCTGGTCTCAGAGCTTTCTTGGAGCTGGCTGGTGGATTCCTTGAGCTGCTCCCCTGATTTGCCTGTGAGAGAAGGAAGATTTCATTAGTGTATGGCAGGGCCTTCAAAAACAGGAGACATGACTCACATCAGTATTGAGCGATAAATGCTGTGCTGGAACCTCACTTGGTTTGTTGCCACCTCACTGTTGACACAGGAGCAGTCAACTTGTTCCCTGGCCAGAGAGAGGCTCTTTCTTCAAAATCCATGAGGATTTTCTTCTCAGGCATCCCTCCTACTTTCTGGGACTTGTCTCTCTTATTGTGAGCCAACTTGTCCTGCATGAAAACTGCTGGAGTGCAAGCAGCACGCATGCCAGGGCAGATGATATGGATGCCTGGCATGTGTGAATGGTGAATGGGAGCAGTAAGGTGATGAGGTGATGACCCGCGGGGCAGATGAAGATGTGTGTGGGAGAGCGAGTGGTGGTGCATCTTGAACTGGCAGTGAGTGAGCTCCCTGTGGATGTGTAATGGTGTGTGTGTGTGTGGGGGTTGAGGGTGATGAGAAGAGTGACTTATCCTGGCAGAATAGAGGTCACTCACTTTTCCTGTAACTAGATGCCTGTCCTACTTTGTAATGCCCTGGCACTGACCACAACTGCCACCGCCTCCCATGCTGGGTTGGTGCCCCAGCTTACTGATCTCCACTCTGTGCTTGGATAGAGAATGCCATGCCACTCCTCCACAGCATCGAGCAGTCTGCTGAAGGAGCTGTTGGAGAACTTGGCTGGTGGGGGTGGAGCCTTCCTTGCAGCCATCAGTTGCCGTTAACCAAGGAGAAGTGGCTGGTGAGCACAGGGGGAGGCTTTTAAATGGAAGGCCCCCCTCAGTAATGCACTGAGATGATGGCGGGCGAATCAGATGCTGCCCCCCCACCAAGGTGCTGTGAATCCCATGGCTTAAAATATTTTTGTCCATCTCTTCTCAGCCTTTTGGCTAAGATGAGGTGTAGTATCTGCTCGGACTTTTGGCTGGGATCTGTTGTGTCTCTCTTGTGGGGACCATGAATTGGATTCAATTTGAATTTCTTTTTTAAAAAAAATATTTTTAGTAAAGGTTTTTAACCACACAATTTTTACCCCTTACAAACAATAACTCCCCCCCCCCCCCCCCCCCCCCGGTAACAAGATAACGCAAAATCACCCTGAGCAAGATATATACATGGCAAGATGGTATATTTACATAGCTTTATACACTGGCTCTTGGCCGCACATGCCATTTCTCCCCACCCTCCATGCCATCTCCCGCTCGTCCATCCCCTCAAACAATCTCTCGTTCCCCCCTCCCCCACCCCCCAGGGTTGCTGCTGCTGCTGATCGACCTTCTTCTAACGCTCCGCGAGATATTCTAGGAACGGTTGCCACCGCCTGTAGAACCCCTGCGCAGACCCTCTCAAAGCAAACTTAATCCTCTCCAATTTTATGAACCCGGCCATGTCGTTTATCCAGGCCTCCAGGCTAGGGGGCTTCGCCTCCTTCTACAATAGCAAGACCCTTCGCCGGGCTACTAGGGACGCAAAGGCCAGAATTCCGGCCTCTTTCACCTCCTGTACTCCCGGCTCATCCACTACTCCAAATATTGCTAGCCCCCAGCTTGGCTTGACCCGGACATTCACCACCTGGGATATTACTCCCGCCACACCTCTCCAGAACCCCTCCAATGCCGGGCATGACCAAAACATATGGACATGGTTCGCCGGGCTCCCTGAACATCTTTCACATCTATCCTCTACCCCAAAGAACCTACTCAGCCTCGCCCTCGTCAAATGCGCTCTGTGAACCACCTTAAATTGTATCAGACTGAGCCTGGCACACGAGGAAGAGGTATTAACCCTACCCAGGACGTCAGCCCATAGCCCTTCCTCAATCTCCTCCCCCAGCTCCTCCTCCCATTTACCTTTCAACTCTTCTACTAGCCCTTCCCCCTCTTCTTTCATCTCTTAGTGTATTTCCAACACCTTGCCCTCCCCGACCCATACCCCCGAGATCACACTATCTTGAACTTCTTGTGCCGGGAGCAACGGAAATTCCCTCACCTGTCGCCTCACAAAAGCCCTCACCTGCATATATCTAAAGGCATTTCCCAGGGGTAACTCAAACTTCTCCTCCAGTGCCCCTAGGCTCGCAAATGTCCCATCAATGAACAGGTCCCCCATTCTTCTAATCCCCGCCCGATGCCAGCCTTGGAACCCCTCGTCCATCTTCCCCGGGACAAACCGGTGGTTACCCCTGATCGGGGACCACACCAATGCTCCCGTTGCACCCCTGTGCCTTCTCCACTAGCCCCAGATCCTTAGTGTTGCCGCCACCACCGGGCTTGTGGTGTATTTTGTCGACGAGAGCGGCAGCGGTGCCGTTACCAACGTCCCCAGGCTCGTTCCTTTATAGGACGCCATCTCCATCCTCTTCCATGCCGCCCCCTCTCCCTCCATGACCCACTTGCAGATCATCGCCACGTTTGCTGCCCAGTAGTAGCTCCCTAGGTTTGGCAAAGCCAACCCTCCTCGGTCCCGATTGCGTTCCAGGAACCCTCTCCTAACCCTCGGGGTCTTATTTGCCCACACAAACCCCATAATACTCCTACCTACTCTCTTGAAAAAGCCCTTGGTGATCACGATGGTGAGGCACTGAAACACAAACAAAAACCTCGGAAGGACCCCCATTTTGACCGACTGCACCCTACCCGCCAGCGAGAGCGGGAGCATGTCCCATCTTTTAAAATCCTACTCCATTTGCTCCACCAACCTCGTCAAATTCAGTTTATGTAGGGCCCCCCAGCTCCTGGCTGTCTGGATCCCCAGATACCGAAAACTCCTCTCCGCCCTCCTCAGCGGTAGGTCCCCTATCTCTCTTTCTTGGTTCCCTTCCTGTAATACAAAAAGCTCACTCCTCCCTACATTAAGCTTGTAGCCCGAGAACTCCCCAAACTCCTTCAGAGTCTGCATGACCTCCACCATCCCCTCCATTGGGTCCACCACGTATAGCAGCAGGTCATCCGCGTAGAGCGATACCCGATGCTCTTCTCCCCCGCGGACTATCCCCCTCCATTTATTAGACTCCCTAAGTGATATGGCCAAGGGTTTGATCGCCAATGCAAACAACAGGGGGGACAGGGGGCACCCCTGCCTCGTCCCTCGGTACAGCCGAAAGTACTCCGACCTCCGCCGGTTCGTCACTACACTCGCCACCGGGGCGCTGTAAAGGAGCTTAACCCATCTGATAAACCCTCCCCCGAACCCAAACCTGCACAATACCTCCCAGAGGCACTCCCACTCCACTTGGTCAAAGGCTTTTTCCGCGTCCATAGCTGCCACTATCTCCGCCTCTCCCTCCTCCGATGTCATCATTATCACGTTTAAGAGCCGCCGCACATTGGTATTTAACTGCCTGCCCTTTACGAATCCCGTTTAGTCCTCATGAATCACCCCCGGGACACAGTCCTCAATCCTGGTGTCCAATACTTTTGCCAATAGCTTAGCATCCACATTGAGGAGCGAAATCGGCCTGTACGATCCACATTGCAGTGGATCCTTGTCTCGCTTTAGAATCAAGGAGATTGTCGCCTCCGACATTGTCTGGGGCAGGGTTCCCTCCTCTCTTGCCTCGTTAAAGGTCCTCACTAGTAGCGGGGCCAGCAGGTCCACATATTTTCTATAGAACTCCACCAGGAACTCGTCCGGCCCTGGGGCCTTCCCCACCTGCATGCTCCCCAAACCCTTCCTCAACTCCTCCAACCCAATTGGTGCCCCCAAACCAACCGCCTCTTGCTCCTCCACCCTCGGGAACCTCAGTTGGTCCAGGAATCGCCCCATCCCCCCTTCCCCCCCTGGGGGCTGGGATCTATACAGCTCTTCATAGAAGATCTTGAATACTTTATTTATTTTCGTTGCACTTCGAACTGTGGCTCCACTTCCATCTTTGATTCCCCCTATTTCCCTCGCTGCCGCCCTCTTACGGAGCTGGTGCGCCAGCATCCGACTAGCCTTTTCCCCGTACTCGTAGGTCGCCCCCTGCGCCTTCCTCCACTGTGCCTCCGCCTTGCCCGTGGTCAGCAGGTCAAACTCCGTCTGGAGCCGTCGCCTTTCCCCAAGTAATCTTTCCTCCGGGGCCTCTGCGTATCTCCTGTCCACTCGCAAGATCTCCCCCACTAACCTTTCCCTTTCCATGCCCTATGTTTTCTCCATATGAGCCCTGATGGAGATCACCGCCTTCAACGCCTCCCATACCACCCCCACTCGCACCTCCCCGTTGTCGTTGGCCTCCAAGTACCTTTCAATACACCCCCTCACCTTCCCACACACCACCTCATCAGCCAGCAGTCCCACATCCAGCCGCCACAGCGGGCGTTGGTCCCTCTCCTCTCCCAGATCCAGTTCCACCCAGTGCGGGGCATGGTCCGAAACGGCTATAGCCGAATACTCCGTCCCCGCCACCCTCGGGGTGAGCGCCCTACCCAGAACAAAGAAATCTATCCGGGAGTAGGCTTTGTGTACATGGGAGAAGAAAGAAAATTCCCTGGCCTGCGGCCTTGCAAACCTCCATGGGTCCACTCCCCCCCCCATCTGGTCCATAAAACCCCTGAGCACCTTGGCCGCCGCCGGCCTCTTTCCCGTCCTTGGTCTGAAGCGGTCCAGTGCTGGGTCCATCGCTGTATTGAAGTCCCCTCCCATTATCAGTCCTCCTACCTCCAGGTCCGGAATGCGCCCCATCATGCGCTTCATAAATCCTGCATCATCCCAGTTCGGGGCGTATACATTTACCAACACCACCCACGTCCCTTGCAACCTCCCACTCACCATCACATATCACCCTCCATTATCCGCTACGATAGTCTTGGCCTCAAATGACACATGCTTTCCCACCAGAATTGCCACCCCTCTATTTTTCGTGTCCAATCCCGAGTGAAATACCTGTCCTACCCATCCCTTTCTTAACCTGACCTGGTCCGCCACCTTCAGGTGTGTCTCTTGGAGCATTGCCACGTCTGCCTTCAGTCCCTTCAAGTGCGCGAACACTCGAGCCCTCTTCACCGGCCCATTCAGGCCCCTCACGTTCCACGTTATCAGCCGGATTGGAGGGACTCTCACCCCACCGACTAACCATCTCCTTTTCTGGGCCAGTCCCTTGTCCGCGTCTCCCTCACTCTCCAGTCCCCCAACCGGGGGACCCTCGTCCCAACCACCTCTTCTGCGCCCCATTCTCTTTCGGCCAGTGCAGCAGCAACCCTTTCCCCCTCCCCTTCCCCCCTCCCTCCTCCCTCCTCTACCCCACTTCCCTCCCCCCCACTAGATCCCCGTCTAGCTTTTTTGCTCCCCCCATATCCCTCCCGTAAGTCAGCTGACACCTGCTGACCCCGGCTTCCCCCGCCATCCCTTTGACCCCCCCCGTGTGGGAGTCTCCCAATCAATGTACATTCCTTCGTTCCCCTTCCCGCCTTTCTTGCCACGCGCGGGAAAAAAAAACCGCCCTTTCCGGAGCCTGCCCCGCTCCCTATGGCGCAGCTCCTGTCGCGGCCTTGTCTCCCTCCCCCAGCCCATATAGAATTTCCTGCGCGTTGTTGACCCCCTATGTACAACAACCATCATACTTCAACCCTCAAACACCCCCCTCCCACATAAACCCTCAATTAGAGTCCAACTTTTCAGTTTGTATAAAGGTCCACGCCTCTTCGGGCATTTCGAAGTAGTGGTGTTGGCCATTATGTGTAACCCACAGTCGCGCTGGCTGCAACATTCCAAATTTCACTCCTTTCCGATGCAGCACCGCTTTGGCCCGGTTGAAACCCGCTCTCCGCTTAGCGACCTCCGTGCTCCAGTCCGGGTATATTCTGATCTCAGCATTGTCCCACTTGCTGCTCCGTTCCTTCTTGGCCCATTTCAGGACCCTCTCTCTGTCCGTAAACCGGTGAAATCTCACCACCATCGCCCTTGGCGGCTCATTTGCCTTGGGCTTCCTCGCCAGCACTCGGTGCGCCCCTTCCAGCTCCAGCAATCCCGTGGGGACCTCCGCACGCATGAGCGTCCCGATCATTGTGCCCGCATATGCCGCGGCATCGGCCCCCTCCACTCCTTCTGGCAGACCCAGGATCCTCAAATTGTTTCTCCTCGACCTGTTCTCCAGGTCTTCGAGTCTTCCCGCCCACGTCTTGTGTAGCACCTCGTGCTGCTCCACTCTCTCCGCCAGGCCCACAAGCTCGTCGTCGTTCTCACTCACTTTTTCCTGGAACTCCTGGATCTTCACCTCTTGGGCTTTCTGGGTTGCTCCAAGTCCTTCAATTATTGCCAGCATAGGCGCCACCATCTCCTTGCGCAGCTCCTCGAAGCAGTGCTTGATGAACTCCTGCATCTCCTCTTTGTCCGTGGGCGCCGCCATTTTGCTTTTTTTCTCTTTCTTCTCCCGCTGCTCCAGGGCCGCTTTTTTCGCCGTTTCGCTGCGGGTCCGGTCCATGCAGGTTAGTAGGGGACCTCTCTCCTTCCTTCCCCACGGGTTGTCTGTATCAAAAGTTCCGTTGGGGCTCCGTTAGCGAGCCCAAACGTCCGTCTTCGCGGGAGCTGCCGAATCGTGCGGCTTAGCTCCGCATCGCCGCAACCGGAAGTCTCAATTTGAATTTCAATTGGTTTTTGGAGCAGGCAGGAAGCTGGATTGGGGGTTCGGCCTTGTCCACACTCTGAGCTCTGGCTTTGTAGCTCAGAAAAAGCAATTTTAAAAAAAAATGTTTTTTTCTCCAAATGCCGTATAATACGCCGCATAACTCCACCATTACTGCGGCAGGCTAAATGCCACTTTCCCTGTCTGTCATTGGCCTTTGCCAAATTTAGGGAAATTCCACCTATAGTTTTTTTTAAATAATATTGTCACTTTTCCTACCTACCAATCCACTGGAACCATTCCATAATCTATGGAATTTTGGAGGAACACAACCAAAGCATTCATCATCTTTGCAACCACTTCTTTTAGAACTTTAGGATGTTGGCCATCAGGACCACTGGATTTGTTGGCTTTTAAAATCATAGAATCTACAGTGCAGAAGGAGGCCATTCGGCCCATCGAATCTGCACCGGCGCTTACAAAGAGCACCCTACTCAAGCCCACGTCTCTACCCTATCCCCGTAACCCAATAACCCCCACTTAATCTTTTTTTTGGACACTAAGGGCAATTTAGCATGGCCAATCCACCTAACCCGCACATCTTTGGTCTGTGGGAGGAAACCGGAGCACCCAGAGGAAACCCACGCAGACATGGGGAGAACGTGCAGACTCTGCACAGCCAGTGACCCAAGCCGGGAAGCAAACCCGGGACCCAGGAGCTGTGAAGCAACTGTGCTAACCACTATGCTACCGTGCTGCCCTAACATCCCCGCCCATCCATTCCCCTCCTCATGTCTTCCCTGTCCATCCCTCTCCTAACAGCACAGCTTATCCTATTCTTAATCCAACAGGGATGAATGGGATGGGATGCCCGATCCGAAACCAGGGTCCGAATTAATTTGGGATGAAACTCCTCACAATACTGTACTGGCTGGATTATCTGCCAAATTCTTTTTAGTCCCATGAATTTCTCCAATACTTTTTCTGTATTGATCTTAATTATTTTAAGTTCCTAAATCTCATTAGACCCTTGCTTCCCAACTTTGCCTTGCATCTTCTACTGCAAAGACAGGCACAAAATATTTGTTTAACATCTCTACCATTATTTTATAATTTCTCCTGTCTCAGCCTTTAAAGGATCATTTACTATTGCTACACTTGTCCTTTTGACATACCTGTGGAAGCTCTTAAAATCTGTTTTAATATTTTCTCTCTTTATCAATTTTTAAGTAATGTATTTTGTTTTCTGTAAAATGTTCCCAAGTGTTTGGAACGCATTACTATTCTTCGCTTCTTGGCCTTTTGGCTAAGATGCGCGTGGGATCAGGTGTAATGCTTGGATCTGGTATGTCTCTCTTGTGGGGACCATGAATTGGATTCAATTTGAATTAATTTTTGGAGCAGGCAAGGAGCTGGATTAGGGGTTTGCCCCTGTCCACACTCTGCCTTCTGGCTTTGAAACTCTGATAAAGTAATTTTTTAAAAAACTATTCTTCTTGACAATATTATAAGCCTCTTCATTTAATCTAATACTATTAGATTCTATTATTAATCTAATACTAAATCTAATACTACTAATACATAACCTCATTAATTAGCCTTGAATAGATCACTTTTCCCATGAATAATTTACTTTTCAATGGAATGTATATTTCTGATAATTATGAAATATTTCCTCAAAAGTTCACCGCTGTTTATCTGACATTACTCTTTTTAACAAAAATAGTAAATAATGAACAATCTCAGCTTTGACAATGAGCCATCCAGGCTCGAAACTTTAGCTCCCTTCTCCCTCCACACATGCTGTTCGATCTGCTGAGATTGTCCAGTATTTTCTGTTTTTGTTTCAGATTCCAACATCCGCAGTAATTTACTTTTATCACTTTTTAATCTAATTCTCCTATTTATCGTAACCAATTCTCCTTTTGTACCTATGCAGTTGACTTTGTTTGATTTATACTCTAGATTCGGACTTATGTAATTCACTCTTGAACTCTATCATAATAATAATAATTTTTATTAGTGTCACAAGTATCCTTACATTAACACTGCAATGAAGTTACTGTGAAAATCCCCTAGCCGCCAAAACCAGCGTCTGTTCGGACACACTGAGGGAGAATTCAGACTGTCCAATCCACCTAACAATCACGTCTTTCGGAATTGTGGGAGGAAACCGGAGCGCCCGGAGGAAATCCACGCAGACACAGGAAGAACTTGCAGACTCTGCACAAACAGTGACCCAAGCCGGGAATCGAACCCAGGTCCCTGGCACTGTGAAGCAACAGTGCTAACCACTATGCCGCCCATTCTTGATTAATACTCAATCCAGCCATATTGCTACTGTTAAGGGATCTATCAGATTTAAATTTATTGTCACGTGTACTGAGGTACAGTGAAAGGTATTGTTCTGCATACAGTCCAGGCAGATCGCTCCATACATGAAAACCTAGAACATATGATTATACATGATACAAAATGAAAATATATAAACATAGACAGTGGGCGAAGTATACAGTATATGGTGCTACAACTGTAGAGAAGATGCATTGGAAGATAAGTTCAGTCCATAAAATCAGTTCAGACCCTAGGAGGAGTCTGGTAACAACTTGGAAGAAGATGTTTTTGAGTCTATTGGTGTGTGTTCTCAAACTTTGGTATCTTCTGCCCAATGGAAGAGATTGGAATAGAGAACAATCCGAGTGGATGGGGTCTTTGATTATGCTACCCGCTTTCCCAAGACAGTGGGAAGTGTCGACAGAGTCAATGGATGGGAAGTGGGCTCGCGTGATAGACTGGGCTGGTCACGATTCTAGTAAACTCATCCAATTAGTGTTTTCAGACTGTTCTACCTACTGTTTATTATCAGGTCTATTCTGATCACCACCAGTAAAGGCCCCACTGCTATTTTGGGGATCTTGTGTGCAAATTGGACATCTCATTGGCTGTAAAGTCCTTTGGGATGTCCTAAGGTCAAGAAAAGCGTTCTATAAATACAAGCCTTTTTTATTTTAAGACCATTGAAACTAAGGACAATCCTTGGCATGCTCCAACTGACCACTCTTCCCCAGAGGTTCCCTTGCTATGAGATTACCAATTAACTATCTCACTTTACACAAAACAAGATCCCTCTTCCTGCTTGGTTTCACACATTTTGTTTTGGGAAATAGTTGCATTCCAGGAACTTGCCTTTAAACTACTTTTTCCGGAATGTGGCGACTAGGGGCTTTTCACAGTAACTTCACTGAAGCCTACTTGTGACAATAAGTGTTTATTATTATTATTAACATTTGAATGTCTGCCTGTTATAACCTGCCTGCTTACCATTGGCTGGGGACTAATGAGAATCCCACAATCCTGTGGGAGTATGAGCTTCCCCAATGAGGGGGCGGAGAAACCATTAGTAAACTCCATGTATAAATAAAGCTGGCCAGTTTGGAACCAGCAGGAAGGAGTGTGCAGCAAGGGAAGTTGCTGCTGTATATATATATATATATATATATATATGTTATTGTAAATAAATGTTATTACTTTGTATCCTTAAAACTCGTGCTGGATTCTTTGTGGCCCTCACAAAACTGCCTTAGAAACCAAACTAGACATACTGCACAAGGGTCTGCCCAGAGCGGGACAGTGATGTGCAGAGAATCGAGTTTGGGGTCCTTGGGGGGGGGGGGTTGTAGTTATTGAAAGAGATGAGGGTTACTGGACAGGATTTTGGTGGGTTAATGGGGGATTTAGTCGTTACTGGGGCATTTGGGGTTAATGGGGAATTTAGAGTTAATGGGGGATTTGTTGTTAAGGTTACTTGCGGATTGGGGTTGCCAACTGGTGTTGACTGTATTCCTGGAGGTGTCACCTCTCAATCCACTACCCCAGTCAAACAGCCTTCCACCGCGGCCATCTACAATATTTTATGTAATTAACAAAGATGTTGATGAAAACTTTTTAAGTCTTAAAATGATTTCTGTCAGATAAATGTTCAATTCCTAGAGACTCCAGGGCAATCCTGGAAGGTTGGCAACCCCACTCGCCACATAGACTCCCTGAAGATGGCGGGCCGGCTGCGGCTGCTGCTCCGGCCGGGCCGCGGACACCCGGCCGCCGGTCCGGACACAAACCCTGCCCTGGGCCGCGGGTACCGTCGGCCGGGGGCCCCAGTCGACAATCCACCCCCCTGGAGAAGGCTGAGCTGGGACTGGCGGAAGGGCCTGGAGAGTGTGGGCCGGCACTGGGGCCTCCTGCGAGAGGAGGCAGTGGGGCGGCTGCGGGGCCCTGAGGGCCGCCCCCTCCGCCAGGGGCTGCTGGAGCAGAGCCGCCTCCTGTGGCAGGCCCAGGGCCCGGACAGCCTGCACCACTGGCACGTCTCCAGTGACCAGGAGATTGGCGGCCGGAGCCGCGCCCGGCTCGGCGTTGGCAGCAACGGGCGGACGGCGCTGCTGACGGGGGAGCTCAACACGGAGCCGCCCCGCGACGGGGAGACCCGATACAGCGGCTACTGCAGCCTGAGGAGCCGCCCGCTCAAGGTCAGGGGCTTCCCAACCCCCATCTCACCCGCACAATGTCAGCACCCCATTCCCTCACACCCCCCCCCACGACACCCCCCCCAACGACACCCCCTCACCCCCCCCACCCACACCCCCCCCCACCGACACCCCCCTCACGACACCCCCTCACCCCCCCCCCCACGACACCCCCTCACCCCCCCCCCCCCACGACACCCCCCCCCACGACACCCCTCACCCCCCCCCACCCCAACGACACCCCCTCACCCCCCCCTCCACGACACCCCCCTCACCCCCCCCACCCCCCTCACCCCCCCCCACCGACACCCCCCTCACCCCCCCCCACCGACACCCCCCTCACGACACCCCCTCACCCCCCCCACGACACCCCCTCACACCCCCCCCCACGACCCCCCCCTCACGACACCCCCCTCACCCCCCCACGACACCCCCCTCACCCCCCCACGACACCCCCCTCACCCCCCCACGACACCCCCCTCACCCCCCCACGACACCCCCCTCACCCCCCCACGACACCCCCTCACCCCCCCACGACACCCCACTCACCCCCCACCACCGACACCACCCTCACCCTCCCACCCCCCCACCGACACCCCCCCTACGACACCCCCCTCACGACACCCCCGACCGACTCTACCCCCCCTGACCGACTCTAGCCCCCCCCCCGACCGACTCTCTTTCCCCCCCCCCGACCGACTCTCTCTCCCCCCCCCCGACCGACTCTCTCTCCCCCCCCCCGACCGACTCTCTCTCCCCCCCCCGACCGACTCTCTCTCCCCCCCCCGACCGACTCTCTCTCCCCCCCCCGACCGACTCTCTCTCCCCCCCCCCCCACCGACTCTCTCTCCCCCCCCCCCCACCGACTCTCTCTCCCCCCCCCCCGACCGACTCTCTCTCCCCCCCCCCCGGACCGACTCTCTCTCCCCCCCCCCCGACCGACTCTCTCTCCCCCCCCCGACCGACTCTCTCTCCCCCCCCCCCGACCGACTCTCTCTCCCCCCCCCCGACCGACTCTCTCTCCCCCCCCCCCGACCGACTCTCCCTCCCCCCCCCGACCGACTCTCCCTCCCCCCCCCGACCGACTCTCCCTCCCCCCCCCCGACCGACTCTCTCTCCCCCCCCCCGACCGACTCTCTCTCCCCCCCCCCCCCCCCCCCCGACCGACTCTCTCTCTCCCCCCCCCCCCCCTGACCGACTCTCTCTCTCCCCCCCCCCCCCCCCCCGACCGACTCTCTCTATCTCCCCCCCTCCCCCGACCGACTCTCTCTCTTCCCCCCCCCCCGGACCGACTCTCTCTCCCCCCCCCCCCCCGACCGACTCTCTCCCCCCCCCCCCCCGACCGACTCTCTCTCCCCCCCCCCCCGACCGACTCTCTCTCCTCCCCCCCCCCCCCGACCGACTCTCTCTCCTCCCCCCCCCCCCCCCCGACCGACTCTCTCTCCTCCCCCCCCCCCCCGACCGACTCTCTCTCCTCCCCCCCCCCCCCCCCGACCGACTCTCTCTCTCCCCCCCCCCCCCGACCGACTCTCTCCCCCCTCCCCCCGACCGACTCTCTCCCCCCTCCCCCCGACCGACTCTCTCCCCCCCCCCCCGACCGACTCTCTTCCCCCCCCCCCCCCGACCGACTCTCTTCCCCCCCCCCCGACCGACTCTCTTCCCCCCCCCCCCCCGACCGACTCTCTTCCCCCCCCCCCCCGACCGACTCTCTTCCCCCCCCCCCCGACCGACTCTCTTCCCCCCCCCCCCCGACCGACTCTCTCTTCCCCCCCCCCCCGACCGACTCTCTCTTCCCCCCCCCCCGACCGACTCTCTCTTCCCCCCCCCCCCGACCGACTCTCTCTTCCCCCCCCCCCCCGACCGACTCTCTCTTCCCCCCCCCCCCCGACCGACTCTCTCTTCCCCCCCCCCCCCGACCGACTCTCTCTTCCCCCCCCCCCCCCCGACCGACTCTCTCTCCCCCCCCCCCCCCACCGACCGACTCTCTCCCCCCCCCCCCGGGACCGTCCCCCCCCCTCCCCGGACCGACTCCTCCCCCCCTCCCCGGACCGACTCCTCCCCCCCTCCCCGGACCGACTCCTCCCCCCCTCCCCGGACCGACTCCTCCCCCCCCTCCCCGGACCGACTCCTCCCCCCCCTCCCCGGACCGACTCCTCCCCCCCCCCCCCCCGGACCGACTCTCTTCCCCTCCCCCGGACAGACTCTTCCCCCTCTAACCCCCCCCACCCCCGACCCCCTCTAACCCCCCACCCCCGACCCCCTCTAACCCCCCCACCCCCGACCCCCTCTAACCCCCCACCCCCGACCCCCTCTAACCCCCCCACCCCCGACCCCCTCTAACCCCCCGACCCCCTCTAACCCCCCCACCCCCGACCCCCTCTAACCCCCCCCACCCCTCTAACCCCCCCACCCCCGACCCCCTCTAACCCCCCCCACCCCCGACCCCCTCTAACCCCCCCCACCCCCGACCCCCTCTAACCCCCCCACCCCGACCCCCTCTAACCCCCCCACCCCCGACCCCCTCTAACCCCCCCACCCCCTCTAACCCCCCCACCCCCGACCCCCTCTGAACCCCCCACCCCCGACCCCCTCTAACCCCCCGACCCCCTCTAACCCCCCCACCCCCGACCCCCTCTAACCCCCCCACCCCCGACCCCCTCTAACCCCCCCACCCCCGACCCCCTCTAACCCCCCCACCCCCGACCCCCTCTAACCCCCCCCACCCCCGACCCCCTCTAACCCCCCCACCCCCGACCCCCTCTAACCCCCCCACCCCCGACCCCCTCTAAACCCCCCCACCCCCGACCCCCTCTAAACCCCCCCACCCCCGACCCCCTCTAAACCCCCCCACCCCCGACCCCCTCTAAATCCCCCCACCCCCGACCCCCTCTAAACCCCCCACCCCCGACCCCCTCTAAACCCCCCCACCCCCGACCCCCTCTAAACCCCCCCACCCCCGACCCCCTCTAAACCCCCCCACCCCCGACCCCCTCTAAACCCCCCCACCCCCGACCCCCTCTAAACCCCCCCACCCCCGACCCCCTCTAAACCCCCCCACCCCCGACCCCCTCTAAACCCCCCCCGACCCC
Source organism: Scyliorhinus torazame (assembly GCF_047496885.1). Taxonomy (NCBI): domain Eukaryota; kingdom Metazoa; phylum Chordata; class Chondrichthyes; order Carcharhiniformes; family Scyliorhinidae; genus Scyliorhinus; species Scyliorhinus torazame. The sequence goes on along the minus strand of NC_092708.1, from coordinate 268,240,478 downwards.
CTCTAAACCCCCCCCCCGACCCCCTCTAACCCCCCCGACCCCCTCTAACCCCCCCCGACCCCCTCTAACCCCCCCCCCGACCCCCTCTAACCCCCCCCCACCCCCGACCCCCTCTAACCCCCCCCCACCCCCGACCCCCTCTAACCCCCCCACCCCGACCCCCTCTAACCCCCCCACCCCCGACCCCCTCTAACCCCCCCACCCCCGACCCCCTCTAACCCCCCCACCCCCTCTAACCCCCCCACCCCCTCTAACCCCCCCACCCCCGACCCCCTCTAAACCCCCCACCCCCGACCCCCTCTAACCCCCCCACCCCCGACCCCCTCTAACCCCCCCACCCCCGACCTCCTCTAACCCCCCCACCCCCGACCCCCTCTAACCCCCCCACCCCCGACCCCCTCTAACCCCCCCACCCCCGACCCCCTCTAACCCCCCCCACCCCCGACCCCCTCTAACCCCCCCACCCCCGACCCCCTCTAACCCCCCCACCCCCGACCCCCTCTAAACCCCCCCACCCCCGACCCCCTCTAAACCCCCCCACCCCCGACCCCCTCTAAACCCCCCCACCCCCGACCCCCTCTAAATCCCCCCACCCCCGACCCCCTCTAAACCCCCCACCCCCGACCCCCTCTAAACCCCCCCACCCCCGACCCCCTCTAAACCCCCCCACCCCCGACCCCCTCTAAACCCCCCCACCCCCGACCCCCTCTAAACCCCCCCACCCCCGACCCCCTCTAAACCCCCCCACCCCCGACCCCCTCTAAACCCCCCCCGACCCCCTCTAAACCCCCCCCCCGACCCCCTCTAACCCCCCCGACCCCCTCTAACCCCCCCCGACCCCCTCTAACCCCCCCCCGACCCCCTCTAACCCCCCCCATCCCCGACGCCCTCCAACCCCCTCTTACCCCCTCCCAACCAGCGCTCCCTCCCCTTACGCCTCTCATGTGTGCTCCCTCCACCTAGCCCTCCCATGACTGCTCCCTCTCCCTAGGATCGAACCTGGGACCTCGGTGCCATTAGGCAGCAGTGCTAACCACTGCATTACCGTGCTGCCCACCATCCCCATTTCTGACATACCCCCCACCCCTCATAGAAATACTCTGACAGTTCTGCAGTGTTTGTGGGTATTCTCAATAATGTGCCATAGCTTCCAGTCACACAGCTTCTTTCTTTGTCTGCTGCAGGGTGCCTTTGACCTCAAGAAGTATTATGACCTGTCGAATTTCAATACGCTGTATTTGCGGGTCCGAGGGGATGGCCGGCCCTGGATGGTGAACATCAGCAGTGAGATGTACTTCACCCATCAGAAGGATGACCTCTACAATTATTTCCTCTTCACCCGTGGAGGCCCTTATTGGCAGGATGTGAAGGTAGAACAGAATTTCTTCCCATTCATCTGAAGGCTCTGGTTCATACCTTTGAGTACAGGAACCCAGTGGCATCTCATCCATATATTAGCCTGAGGTCAGTGCGCAGCTGTCTCTCCTCGCAATCAGTATTGTTCCACCTCCCCACTCCAGTGAGTTGTGCTCATCGTGTAGGCTGTCACTGCAATACAGTACTGTAGGACATACCTACTGTCTGAGGCAGGGACCAGAATCATAACAACATAAAAATGTAGGAAGTAGGAGCAAGGGAAGTCCATTGGGCCATCAGGAGTGCTCCACCATTCAATGTGGCTGACCTCCTGCCTCAACTCAACTTTCCTGCCCTCTCCACAGATCCCTTGATTCTCTAAGAGACCAGAAATCTAAATATATTCAGTAATGGAGTATCCACAACCCTTTCCCCTTTCAGAAAGCGAATTCCAAAGATTCACAACCTTTTGAATGAAGAGGTTTCTCCTCATCTATCTAAAATGATCATCCCTTTTATCCTGAGACTGTGACTCCATGTTCTAGATTCCCTGTCCAGCCCCTTCAGAAATCTTGAATGTTTAAATGAGATCATTTCTCTTTCTTCTAAACTCCAAAGTGTCTAGGCCCACTTTACTCAGCATCTCATCATAGGATAATGCTCTCACCCCACTGACCAATCCAGTGAACCTTTGTTGTACTGCCTCCAATGTGAGCATATTCTTCCTTAAATATGGAGACTAAAACTCTCCATAACGTGCTACCTCACGATGCCGAGGTCCCAGGTTCGATCCCGGCTCTGGGTCACTGTCCGTGTGGAGTTTGAACATTCTCCCCGTGTTTGCGTGAGTTTCGCCCCCACAACCCAAAGATGTGCAGGCTAGGTGGATTGGCCACGCAAAAATGCCCCTTAATTGGAAAAAAATGAATTGGATACTCTAAATTTAAATAAATAAATAAATAACGCTCCATACAATTGTAGCAAGATTACCTTATTTTTTCTTTAGTCTTCCTCAGTCTTTAGACTCAGGTTGTACCACAGGACTGGAGAATTATGAATGTTACACCCTTGATCAAAAAAGGGCGCATTGATAAACCCAGCAACCCACAGGCCAGTCAGTCTAACTTTGGTGGTGGGGAAGCTTCTAGAAACAATACTTTGGGACAAAATTAATTTTCACTTGGACAAATATGGTTTAATTAAGGAAAGGCAGCATGGATTTGTTACGATTAAATTGGGTTCAACTAACTTGCTGGAGGTTTTTGAAAGGTAACAAAGGTTGATATGATGTCCATGGACTTTCAAAAAATCAGCTGGGTGATCCGAAACAGAGTAATAGTTAATGGATGTTTTTCAAACATGAGAATAATTTGTAGTGGAGTACCCCAGGGGTCAATGTTTTGACCCTTGCTTTTCCTGGGATGGATGATCTGAGTTTGCCCTGCTGCTGGTGTCTTTATATCAGTGCTGTTGTGGGAGGATCTCTTGGCCTCTTGAAATCTATGATTCTTGTGTTTTTCCAGATTCCGTTCTCCAAGTTTTTCCTGTCCAGTCGGGGTCGAATCCAGGATAACCAGCATCCATTGTGGTTGGACAAGGTTTGAGACCTTTATTGAATTGAATGACTAGCTGGAGTGTTTAAATAAAACTCTTTCCTGTTCAGACAATTGCGTCAATAATCAGTGGATTTTTCTCTTGTGCTGCATTCCACTGACTGTATTTCTGACAAGTAGCACAGTGGTTGGCACAGTGCTTCACAGCTCCAGGGTCTCTGGTTCGATTCCCGGCTTGGGTCACTGTTTATGCGGAGTCTACACGTTCTCCCCGTGTGTGCGTGGGTTTCCTCCGGGTGCTCCGGTTTTCTCCCACAGTCCAAAGATGTGCAGGTTAGATGGATTGGCCATGCTAAATTACCCTTATTGTCCAGAACAAAAGGTGAGGTGGGGTTACTGGGTAACGGGGATAGGGTGGATGTGTGGGCTTAAGTAGGGTGCTCTTTCCAAGGGCCAGTGCAGACTCAATGGGACGAATAGCCTCCTTCTGCACTATAATTCTATGATTCTAGCATGAGCACAGGGCAATGCAGTTTCTATTGGGTTGTAGCTGTGTGTCCGATGCTGGGTTCCCAACCCTCTCCCAGTGACTGGGCATTTCCTGGAATTGTGGGTAGCTCCCTGGAGCGGTGAAATCCCTCCGATGCGTCTGAGAAAGACTCTTGTCGGCTCTCATGGCGAATGGGCAATTGTGCAGTGGACAGGGGGAACAGCACTAGGGCATTGCATTGCACCACAGAAAACACCCTTTTTGGAAGGGACAGCTGAGCTGCTTTGACTGCCTGTGGTTGAACAAAGAACAAAGAAAAGTACAGCACAGGAACAGGCCCTTTGGCCCTCCAAGCCTGCGCCGACCATGCTACCCACCTAACTTAAAACTTCAGGGTCTGTATCCGTCTTGTTCTATTTTATGCAGTGAGTTACCGTAGTTACGAGGTCTGGAGGAGAGGTTGGGTTGGACTTGGGCGGAGGGATTACTGATCCTGGGGATGAGTAAGCAGTAGAATGTCCAGATCCTTAGACATGTCCCTGAAATGTTTTGTTTTGTTACAGATCAACACAATCGGCTTCACGCTGGGTGACAAAGTAGATGGGCCATTCCAATTGGAAATCGACTTCATTGCTGTGTGCAATGACCGAGCTCACACCGAGGAGTTTGCCTATGAGAAATACAAAAGAAACCCAGAGGTATAAATAGATTCACAGGACTGCATAACCTCAGACAGACCTGCACAGACTATATACGGGAGCACTTACCTGCGCTGAGCAAAGATCCTCTCTGGGAGATGGATTTGTGCTTCCTCAGCCCATTTGGAGAGATCATTGACTGTGTGCAGCAATAACATCTCGCCTAGATCTTGGAGCGTTGAATGTATATAGAGAACTTGTAATAAAGTTTTGTCTTTGTAATCATTATCCTACACTTTCTTACACAAGTATTCTCTGTGGGAAGTAGCTCCTGATCTGGCACAAGCTGATGATGTAGCACTGGCATTCATTCAGGGGTATCATGGTATCTTGTTGATTGTCCTGGACTAGCAGCTTCAAGTTCGTGAGTTGTTAAATTTCATGAATATTGTGAATTAAATTTAACCATCAGAAAGAGAGTGTGATTGCAGCATGAAAAGTAAACAAAAGGAAATGGTGGCACGATGGTTAGCACTGCTGCCTCACAGGGACCAGGGTCAATTTCTGCCTTGGGTGACTGACTGTGTGGGGTTTGCACATTCTCCCCATGTCTGTGTAGGTTTCCTCCGGGTGCTTCAGTTTCCTCCCACAGTCCAAAGATGTTCCGGTTTGGTGGATTGGCCACGCTAAAATTGCTGCTTAGTGTTCAGAAATGTGCAGGTTAAGTGGGGATAGGGTGGGGTAGTGGGCCAAGGTAGGGTTCTCTTTCAGAGAGTCAATGTAGACTCGATGGACTGAATGGCACTGTAGAGATTCTATTGAAAGGCAAGTACAAACTCAACTATTTGTCCAACAAAAACTTGTATTTATACAGCACCTTTTACATAAAATATCCCGAGCTGCTTCACAACAATGTTACTCAGCTGAAATTTGATGCATACCAGTTAAGGAGATACTGGGTGAGATTCAGCAACCTCGTCGCGCCTGACTTGGTGTCGGGACGAGGCCGTTGAATTCCGTAAGTGGCCTCGTGAGATTTGCGATGCTCAAAAAGGTCTTGCGAGATTCCGTTTAAGACCTTGTGATCTGGATCTTGCTCTCGCTGGGCGTAATCCAGATCTGAATATTTAAATGATGCGCCTGGTGCTTAATGGTTGCGACTGGAGACCTCGCCAGGGCGCCGTTTAGTACTGTTCTACACAAATGTGGACCAGGTGTTACGCACCTTGTCGAGTAGAGGGGTCTCCCAGGCACTTTTGGCACTCCCCTTGGCCAGTGAGGGGCGGTCCCCAAGGTTGCGGGGGTTAAAAAAATGGGGGTGGGGGAGAGAGAGAGTTTGGAGCAGCCGGTCAAAATGCCACCCCGATCTGTGAGGCTCGACCTCTGCATCGGCAGAAAGAACTCCCTGAGACCAAATAAAAATGCAAAGCGTCATTGAATAGCTCTGGTGTTTAACACCCCGCGAAACGCCCGGTTATGTGGACTTTAACTCAAGTACGCGGAATCGCGCCCACTATTTTCAAACCCTGCTTTGGCTTCATCCCTCCCTATTTAACATCCCCTAGTCTTACAACACTGCCAAGATATCAGCACTCTTCCAATTCTGGCCTCAAGCAACAGCAATTTTAACAGGATACAGACAAAAAGAGGAAGATAAAATACACGGAAAAGGGAGATGGTGGGAAAGGAAAGAGGAGAAAATAAGATTAGAGGAGAAACTGGAGTCATTGGGTTCATTGATGTGCCAATAGGGGTTTGGGAGTTAACCCACTGGCTTCAACTAGCGCATACATTTCACAAGAGCCCTCCCCACAGAAATACACTACTAATGGCTGGCTAAAGAAACTGAAATAAATTATAAGATTATTTTCTTCAGTGATCAAATAGCCTGTATTCAGTGGTGCCTGTTGGCCAAAGAAGGTCTTGAGTGTCCTACTTGACACTACTCAATCCCTCTCTGTCGGTCTTGGCCAGTCCCAGGCGCTGATACACAAGGAGGTCCTCTGATCATTCTCCTATTCACCAGGTTACTAAAGGTGACCAATCAGGAATGGAGGAGCAGCTTCTTTAGAAAGTGAAATGGACTGAAACTTCTCACACTACATATAGGATAGAAATCATTTCTTAATTTTGTCTGCAAAATTGGCAAGCTGCCTGGGTGTCCATAAAATGGTGAAAGAATGATTGAAATTACCATGTGGGAACAGGATTTAAGAATTAGGAGCAGAAAGAGGTTAAACCTACTCTTAACTGATCATGGTTAATCTGATTGTGACCTTAACTCCACTTTCCTTCTTGTCCCCGACAACCGTTGATCCCTTCGTAAATCAAAAATCTGTTGAATTCAGCCTTGAATATATTAAAGTTCCAGCCCCATTCCTCTCTGGAGCAGATAATTCTTCATCAGTTAGATCAGATAAGTATTTTTCAATACTGTAGAGATGCTAGTGGTTAAATTTAAAATTGATCTGATCTGAATGTTAAGGACATGAGAATTGTTTTAACATTTGATGGACTATATATGTGATCTTCCGTTTGTGATGATTCAATTGCATTCCAGTTTTCCTCAAAGATGAACACATGGCATTCAAAAGTGAACTTCAATGCAATTTAAATATTTCATTTTAAGGCAATTGTAACAATCGGATCGGAAATCAGGGTGATCAGAATGTAGCCAATGAACCTGATAAACGATATGGATGTGTCACAAAGGATTGGCAAGATGAAACATAGGATTTAGGAGCAGGGCGTTCAGTTAGCCCTTTGAGCCTGTTCCGCCATTCAGTGAGGACATGGTCTCAATTCTACTTTCCTGTCTGCCCCAGCTTAACCCTTGACTCCCGTGTCTATCAAAAATCTAACTCAACCTTGAATAAAAATTCAACGACCCAGCCTTCACTGCTTTCTGGGGATAAGAATCCCACAGACTAGTGACCCAGTGAGAGAAAAGTAACACATTTTCCTCTGTGTAAAAAGAGAGATCCCTTTGTCTCCCCCACAAGAGGAAACATTCTCCTGGTAGCCACCCTATGAAGTCCTCTCAGAATCTCTCGTTCTTCAAAACTACAATGGGCATAGGCCCATTCTGTTCAACTATTCTTCACAAGATAAGCCCTTCATCCCAGTAATGAGTTGAGTGAACCTTCTCTGAATTGCTTCTAATGCAATTATATCCTTTTTCAAATCAGGAGACCAAAAGGCATAAATATAAGAGCATAGAGGATATGGTGGAGCTGTATAACAAGCTTGTTAGGCTACAAGCTAGAATATTGTGTGCCGTTCTGGTCACCACATGTGATTGCACTAGAAAGGGTGCAGAGGAGATTCAGAAGGATGTTGCCTTGGCTGGAGTGTTTCAGCTCTGAAGGCTAGCTAGACTGGGATAATTTTCCTTGGAGCAGAGAAGGCTAAGGTTTGAGGTATACAAAATTATGATTGACATAGAAAGGGTAGATAGGAAGAAATTTTTCCCCTCAGTAGTGGGGCCAATAACCAGGGGGAATAGATTTAAGATAAGGGACTGGAGTTTTAGAGGGAATTTGAGGAAATCTTTTTCACCCAGAGTTTGGTGGGAATCAGGAACTCACTGCCTGAAAAGGTGGAAGAGGCAGGAACCCTCATAACATTTAGGTATTTTGTTGAGCACTTGAAATGCTATAGCATACAAGGCTATGCACCAAATTCTGGAAAATGGGATTAGAATAGATAGGTGTTTGATGGCCAGCGCAGACATGATGGGCAGAAGGGACTCTCTGTGCTGTAAAACTCTATGACTTTGGCAAAATTAGCAACATCAGGGTAACAGTTGTTGCAGGTGGTATCCTAGTGCATCATAAACCTTATGATCAGCCAGAGGTGAAAGTGAATTCCTGACTTTCTGTTTATTTCCCTTTTGAAGTAGAGTGGCTGGTCATCCATTTGATGGTATTTCTATTCAGATAATTACATTGGGATGTCATTAAGGTTTAATTAATTTCGTATATTTTTGCATGGTGTCCTGAACGTCCCAAATTCATCTGTGATGAATGTTGCATGTACAGAGTCACAGTTGTTGTGGTTCAGAAGGAGACTATTTGGCCCATCATGTCTGCACCGGCTCCCCAAACAAGCATCATGATATAGTGCAATTGCCCTGCCTTTTCATTTTTAAAAAAATATATATATTTATTAAAGTTTTTTAACACAATGTTTCTCCGTTACAAACAATAACCCCCACCCCGTAACAACAAAAACCGAGAATTTGCGCAGAGCAAGATATATACATGGCAAAATGATATATTTACACAGCTTTGTACACTGGCCCTCACCCGTATGTACGTCCCCTCTTCCCCCCCTCCCAGGACCCCCCGTCCCCCCGTCCCCCCCCAAAGTTGCTGCTGCTGCTGACCGACCTTCCTCTAACGCTCCGCGAGATAGTCTAGGAACGGTTGCCACCGCCTGTAAAACCCCTGCGCAGACCCTCTCAAGGCGAACTTAATCCTCTCCAACTTTATGAACCCAGCCATATCATTTATCCAGGCCTCCAGGCTGGGGGGCTCCGCCTCCTCCCACATTAGCAAGATCCTTCGCCGGGCTACTAGGGACGCAAAGGCCAGAATGCCGGCCTCTTTCGCCTCCTGCACTCCCGGTTCGTCCACTACTCCAAATATTGCTAGCCCCCAGCTTGGCTTGACCCGGACTTTCACCACCTGAGATATTGCTTCCGCCACTCCTCTCCAGAACCCCTCCAGTGCCGGGCATGACCAAAACATATGGACATGGTTCGCCGGGCTCCCTGAGCACCTTCCACATCTGTCCTCTACCCCAAAGAACCTACTCAACCTCGCCCCCGTCAAGTGCGCTCTGTGGACCACCTTAAATTGTATCAGGCTGAGCCTGGCACACGAGGAGGAGGAATTAACCCTACCTAGGGCATCAGCCCACAGACCTTCCTCGATCTCCTCCCCCAGCTCCTCCTCCCATTTACCCTTCAACTCTTCTACCAGCGCTTCCCCCCTCTTCTTTCAACGCCTGGTGTATTTCCGACACCTTGCCCTCCCCGACCCATACACCCGAGATCACCCTATCTTGAACTTCTTGTGCCGGGAGCAACGGGAATTTCCTCACCTGTCGCCTTACAAAAGCCCTCACCTGCATATATCTAAAGGCATTTCCCGGGGGTAACTCGAACTTCTCCTCCAGTGCCCCTAGGCTCGCAAACGTCCCGTCGATGAACAGGTCCCCCATTCTTCCACTCCCCGCCCGATGCCAGCTCTGGAATCCCCCGTCCATCTTCCCCGGGACAAACAGGTGGTTACCCCTGATCGGGGACCACACCGATGCTCCCATTGCACCCCGGTGCCGTCTCCACTGGCCCCAGATCCTTAGCGTTGCGGCCACCACCGGGCTCGTGGTATACTTTGTCGGCGAGAGCGGCAGCGGTGCCGTCACCAACGCCCTCAGTCCCGTTCCTTTACAGGACGCCATCTCCATCCTCTTCCATGCCGCCCCCTCTCCCTCCATAACCCACTTGCGGATCATCGCCACATTTGCTGCCCAGTAGTAGCTCCCCAGGTTTGGCAGTGCCAACCCTCCTCGGTCCCTACTGCGTTCCAGGAACCCTCTCCTTACTCTCAGGGTCTTATTCACCCACACAAACCCCATAATACTCCTGCCTACTCTCTTAAAAAAGGCCTTAGTGATCACGATGGGAAGGCACTGAAACACAAACAGAAACCTCGGAAGGACCACCATTTTGACCGACTGCACTCTACCCGCCAGCGAGAGCGGTAACATGTCCCATCTTTTGAAATCCTCCTCCATTTGCTCCACCAACCTCGTCAGATTCAGTTTATGTAGGGTCCCCCAACTATCTGGCTATCTGGATCCCCAGATACCGAAAGCTCCCCTCCGCCCTCCTCAGCGGTAGGTCCCCTATCCCTCTTTCTTGGTCCCCCGCCTGTAATACAAAGAGCTCACTCTTCCCTACATTGAGCTTATAGCCCGAAAACTCCCCAAACTCCCTTAGAGTCTGCATGACCTCCACCATCCCCTCCATTGGATCCGCCACGTACAGCAACAGGTCATCCACATATAGCGACACCCAATGCTCTTCTCCCCCTCGGACCATCCCCTTCCATTTATTAGACTCCCTCAATGACATGGCCAATGGTTCGATCGCCAATGCAAACAACAGGGGGGACAGGGGGCACCCCTGCCTCGTCCCTCGGTACAGTCGAAAGCACTCCGACCTCCGCCGGTTCGTCACTACACTTGCCATCGGGGCTCTGTAAAGGAGCTTAACCCAATTGATAAACCCTACCCCGAACCCAAACCTGCGCAGCACCTCCCAGAGGTACTCCCACTCTACTCGGTCAAAGGCCTTCTCCGCGTCCATAGCTGCCACTATCTCTGCCTCTCCCTCCTCCGATGGCATCATTATCACGTTTAAGAGCCGCCGCACATTGGTGTTTAGTTGCCTGCCCCTTACAAATCCCGTCTGGTCCTCGTGGATTACCCCCGGGACACAGTCCTCGATCCTCGTGGCCAGCACTTTTGCCAGCAACTTTGCATCCACATTGAGGAGCGAGATCGGCCTGTACGATCCACATTGCAGTGGGTCCTTGTCCCGCTTTAGGATCAAAGAAATTGTCGCTTCCGACATTGTCGGGGGCAGGGTCCCCTCCTCTATTGCCTCATTAAAGGTCCTCACCAGTAGCGGGGCCAACAGGTCTGCGTACTTCCTGTAGAACTCCACCGGGAATCCGTCCGGTCCCGGGGCCTTCCCTGCCTGCATGCTCCCCAAACCCTTGCTCAGCTCCTCCAACCCAATTGGTGCCCCCAAACCAGCCACCTCTCGCTCCTCCACCCTCGGGAATCTCAGCTGATCTAGGAATCGTCTCATCCCCTCTTCCCCCGCTGCGGGCTGGGATCTGTACAGCTCTTCATAAAAGGCCTTGAATACCTCGTTTATTTTCGTCGCACTCCGAACCGTGGCTCCCCTTCCATCTTTGACTCCCCCTATTTCCCTTGCTGCCATCCTGTTACGGAGCTGGTGTGCCAGCATCCGACTAGCCTTTTCCCCATACTCGTAGGTCGCCCCCTGCGCTTTCCTCCACTGTGCCTCCGCCTTCCCTGTGGTCAACAAGTCAAACTCCGTCTGGTGCCGTCGTCTTTCCCCAAGTAATCGTTCCTCCGGGGCCTCTGCGTATCTCCTGTCCACTCTCAAAATCTCCCCCACTAACCTCTCCCTTTCCATACCCTCTGTCTTCTCCCTATGAGCCCTAATGGAAATTAGCTCTCCCCTGATCACCGCCTTTCACGCCTCCCATACCACCCCCACTCGCACCTCCCCGTTGTCGTTGGCCTCCAAGTACCTTTCGATACACCCCCTCACCTTCCCACACACCACCTCGTCCGCCAGCAGTCCCACATCCAGCCGCCACAACGGGCGTTGGTCCCTCTCCTCTCCCAGCTCCAGTTCCACCCAGTGTGGGGCATGGTCCGAAACGGCTATAGCCGAATACTCAGTCCCCTCCACCCTCGGGATAAGCGCCCTACCCAGAACAAAGAAATCTATCCGGGAGTAGGCTTTGTGTACATGGGAGAAGAAAGAAAATTCCCTGGCCTGCAGCCTTGCAAACCGCCATGGGTCCACTCCCCCCATCTGATCCTTAAACCCCCTAAGTACCTTGGCCACCATCGGCCTCTTTCCAGTCCTTGATTTGGAGCAGTCTAGTGCTGGATCCAACACTGTATTGAAGTCCCCTCCCATTATCAGGCCTCCTATCTCCAGGTCCGGAATGCGCCCCAACATGTGCTTCATGAATCCTGCATCATCCCAGTTCGGGGCGTATACGTTTACCAACACCACCCACATCCCTTGCAGCCTACCACTCACCATTACATATCGCCCTCCATTGTCCGCTACAATAGTCTTGGCCTCAAATGACACCCGCTTTCCCACCAATATTGCCACCCCTCTGTTCTTCGCGTCCAGTCCCGAGTGGAATACCTGTCCTACCCATCCCTTTCTTAGCCTGACCTGGTCCGCCACCTTCAGGTGTGTCTCTTGGAGCATGACCACGTCCGCCTTCAGTCCCTTTAAGTGCGCGAACACTCGAGCCCGCTTCACCGGCCCATTCAGGCCCCTCACATTCCACGTTATCAGCCGGATTGGAGGGGCTCTCACCCCCCCCCCCCCCCCCCCCGCCCCGCCCCGCCGACTAAGCATCTCCTTTTCTGGGCCAGTCCCGTGTCCACGCCTCCCTCACCCTCCAGTCCCCCAGAGGGGGGATCCCCGTCCCGACCACCTCTTCTGGGTCTCATTCCCTTTCGGCCAGTGCAGCAGCAACCCTTCCCCCCCCCCACTTCCCCCCCTCCCTCTCCCCCGCTAGACCCCTGTCTAGCTTTTTTGCTCCCCCCATGTCACTCCCGTAAGTCAGCTGACGCCTGCTGACCCCGGCTTCCCCCGCTGTCCCATTGACCTCCCCGCGTGGGAGTCTCCCAATCCATATGCATTCCTTCGTTCCCCTTCCCGCCTTTCTTCCCGCACGCGGGAAAACACCCTGCGCTTTCCAAAGCCCGCTCCGCCCCCTCTGGCGCAGCTCCTGTCGCGGCCTTGTCTCTCTCCCCCAGCCCATGTAACATTTCCTGCGCATGATTGACCCCCTATATACAACAACCATCACACATCAAACCTCAAACATCCCCCCTACCCTCACAAACCATCAGTTAGAGTCCAACTTTTCGGCTTGTACAAAGGTCGACGCCTCTTCAGGCGTTTCAAAGTAATAGTGTTGGCCCTTGTATGTAACCCACAGTCGCGCTGGCTGCAGCATTCCGAATTTCACTTCTTTCCGGTACAACGCCGCTTTGGCCCGGTTGAAACCCGCTCTCTGCTTTGCAACCTCCGTGCTCCAGTCCGGGTATATTCGGATCTCTGCATTGTCCCACTTACTGCTCCGCTCCTTCTTGGCCCATCTCAGGACCCACTCTCTGTCCGTGAACCGGTGGAACCTCACCACCATCGCCCTTGGGGGCTCATTTGCGTGGGGCTTCTTCGCCAGCACCCGATGTGCCCCGTCCAACTCCAGCGGCCTCGAAGGGGCCTTCGTGCCCATCATCGCCTCGAGCATCGTGCTCGCGTATGCCCCGGCATCAGCCCCCTCCACTCCCTCAGGGAGACCCAGGATTTGCAGATTCTTTCTCCTCGACCTGTTCTCCAGGTCTTCGAGTCTTCCCGCCCACCTCTTGTGTAGCGCCTCGTTCTGCTCCACTCTCACCGCCAGGCCCACGAGCTTGTCCTCGTTCTGACTGACTCTTTTCTGTACCTCCTGGATCTTAGCTTCGTGGACCTTCTGGGTGATCCCGAGTCCTTCAATTGCCGAAAGCATAGGCGCCCGCATCTCCTCACGCTGCTCCTTGAAGCAGCGCTTGATGAACTCCTGCAGCTCCCCTTTGTCCCTGGCCACCGCCATTTTGTTTTCTTTCCCTCGCTTCTCCCATTGCTCCAGTGCCGCTCCTTTGGCCGTTACACTTCTGGTCCGTTTAAAAAGTCTATGGAAACTCCTGAAAAAGGTCTGAGAGTCAGTTCCAGACGGGAGTTGCCGAATGCGCGACCTACTCCTCCATGGCCGCCACCGGAAGCCTCGTCCCTGCTTCTTCAATGGCCCTGGTAGATCCTTTCACAGTTGTTCCCTCTGCTGCTAGAATTCACCTTTGATAGAGTCAAGTCAGATTGCAGCTTTAAGCTTGCCCTTCCCCCGCCTGCATGCTGGAAGAGGCCCTTGTCTAAACCTGCAGCCAAAGCCAAATCCTTTACTGTTTCTCCCGGGTCTGGCAGCCAAAAGACATAACATTCCTGGGAGACACTGTCAGGGGAATGCTACAGTCTTCTTGCCACACCGGGAAATGTCAAACAAATGCCGTGGGGGCCCTGTAAAAGAGCCCAAAAGTCCGTTTCAAGCGGGAGCTACCGAATATGCAACCTAGCTCTGCATAGCCGCACCCGGAAGTCCCTTGCCCTGCCTTTTCCTCCACACTTTTAAAATTCAAATAATCATCATATGCCCTCTTAAATGCCTCGATCGAACCGGTCTCCACCACACTTCCAGGCAGTGCATTCCAGAACCAAACCTAAGTAAGTAAGTAAATGTGTGAATGTTTTTTCTCACATCACATATATTTCTTTTGCAAATCACTCTAAATTTGTGCCCTCTCATCCTTGATCCTTTTACAAGAGGGAGAAGTTTCTCCCTATCTGTCCAGCCCCAGTTTGAACATCTTTATCAATCTCCTCTCGGCCTTCTTCTCTCCAAGAACAGTCCCAGCTTCTCCAATCTATCCTCCACTAAATTTTCTCATCCCAGGAAACAATCTTGGACACCTCCTTCTGTACTCTCTCCAATGTGTTCACATCCTTTCTATTGTGTGGTGCCCAGAACTGTACACAATATTCCAGCGGAGGTCTAACTAGTGTCTTGTATAAGTTAAGCATAACCTTGCTCTTGTACTCTATGCCCCTATTAATAAAGCCCAGAATACTATATGCTTTATTAACTGCTCTCTCCACCTGTCCTGCTCCCTTCAATGACCTACATATATATATATTCACCCAGATCCCTCTGCTCCTGCACCTCCTTCAGAATTGTACCACAGATTTTATATAATCTGTGCCAAAATGCACTTCTCCACATTGAACTTCATCTGCCATCCATCTGCCAACTCCTTTAATTTATGTCCTTTTGAAGTTCTACACTATTGTCTTTACAGTTTACAATACTTCCAAGTTTTGTATCAGCGACACTTTGAAATTGTCCCCTGCACACACCAAGATCTAGATCATTAACATCTATCTGGAAAAGCAAGGATCCTAATACTGACCCCTGGGGAACAAACCTTCCTCCAGCCCAAAAAATATCCATTGACTGTTACTTTCTGCTTCCTATAATTCAGCTAATTTTGTGACCACATTGCTGCTGTCCTTTTTATTCATAGAATTTACAGTGCAGAAGGAGGCCATTCGGCCCATCGAGTCTGCACCGGCTCTTGGAAAGAGCACCCTACCCAAGGTCCACACCTCCACCCTATCCCCATAACCCAGTAACCCCACCCAACACTAAGGGCAATTTTTGGACACTAAGGGCAATTTAGCATGGCCAATCCACCTAACCCGCACATCTTTGGACTGTGGGAGGAAGCACCTGGAGGAAACCCACGCACACACACGGAGAATGTGCAGACTCCGCACAGACAGTGACCCAAGCCGGAATCGAACCTGGGACCCTGGAGCTGTGAAGCAATTGTGCTATCCACAATGCTACCGTGCTGCCCGCAGCACGGGCCATGAACCATATCCATGATTCATGATCCAGATCCATGAACTGTAACTTTTCTCACAGGTCTGTTGTGTGGTACTGTTTCTAATGCCTTCTGAAAGTCCATGTACAAGCTGACATTTGAATTTGGAAGTATTTAAGAGATGGTGATGCTGATGTTTATAAAATCTGGGATAAAGGAAGCTGAAAGGTGAAGCATAATGATACCCAAACAATGCCCATAAGCTAGGTAGGTACATGATGTCCCCAACACTGGAGTAACGTGTTGTGATGTCTTTGTTTAAATGTTCATTTAACATGGTAAGATTTTTTTTAATTATATTTATTCATGGATGAGGGGGTCATTGACTAGGCCAGCATTTATTGTCCCTCCATACTTATCCTTGTGAAGGTGATGGTGAGCTGCCTTCTTGAACTGCTGCAGTCTATTTGGCGTAGGTTCACCCACAGTGCTATTAGGGAGGGAGTTCTAAGATTTTGTCCCAGTGACAGTGAAGGAACGGTGGTATATATTTCCAAAACAGGATGGTGTGTGGCTTGGAGGGAAACTTACAGATGGTGGTCTTCTCATGCATCTGCTGCCCTTGTCCTTCAAGTTGGTAGAGGTTGTGGGTTCATAGAATCTACAGTGCAGAAGGAGGCTATTTGGCCTATCGAGTCTGCATCAGCCCTTGGAAAGTGCACCCTACTTAAGCCCACACATCCACCCTATCCCAGTAACCCCACATAGACTTTTTGACACTAAGGAGCAATTTAGCCAATCCATCTAACCTGCACATCTTTGGACTGTGGGAGGAAACCGGAGCACGTGGAGCAAAACCATGCAGACACGGGAAAAAAGTGCAAACCACACAGACAGTTACCCGATGCTGGAATTTAATCCGGGAACATGGAGCTGTGAGGCAGTGGTGCTAACCACTGTGCCACCGTGCTGCCCACTCAACAGCCTAGGATACATTTAATCTGGCCCTGGATATTTGTCTATCTTTAAGCCTGTCAGACCACTCAGAATCTCCTCTCTGTCTATGTTAATCTCTCTAATTTTATTACTGTCCTTCTCCCTGATTTCTATATCTGCACAGTCCCTCTCACGAGTGAACACTGACACAAAATATTCATTTGGAACCCTACCTACATTCTCCGGCTCCACACACAAATTACCACTATGGTCCTTAATTGGCCCTACTCTTTCCCTAGTTGTCCTTTCATACTTAATGTACTTGTAAAACAATTTAGGATTTTCCTTTAGTTTACCTGCCATTATCCGTTCCTGTTCCTTCTTTGCTTTCCCAATTTCCTTTTTAAGTACCCTCTTACACATTTTATACGTCTCTAGGGTTTCTGCTGTTTTGAGCCCTCAATATCTGCCTTAAGCCTCACTTTTTCTCCTTATCCAATGTTGTATATCCCTTGATACCCAGGGTTCACAGGATTTGTTGGGCCCACCCTTTTTCTTGTTTGGAACATGTGGGCCCTGTGCTCTCCCTATTTCCTTCTTGAATGCATCCCACATTTCTGTCAGGGATTTACCTAAAAGTGTCTGCTCCCAGTCCAGTCTGGCCAAATCATATCTGATTTTATTAAACCGGCCTTCCCCCAGTTTGGAACTTTGATCTCAGGCAGCACTGTAGCATAGTGGTTAGCACTATGGCTTCACAGCACCAGAGTCCCACGTTTGATTCCTGGCTTGGATCACTGGCTATGCAGAGTCTGCATATTCTTCCCATGTCTGCATGGGTTTCCTCCGGGTGCTCCGGTTTCCTCCCATATGTCCCGAAAGATGTGCTATTAGGTAATTTGAACAACAAAGAACAAAGAAAAGTACAGCACAGGAACAGGCCCTTCGGCCCTCCAAGACCATGCTGCCCGACTAAACTACAATCTTCTACACTTCCTGGGTCCGTAATCCTCTAAAGAACAATGACATTCTGAATTCTCCCTCTGTGTACCCCAACAGCCGGAATGTGGCGACGAGCAGCTTTTCACAGTAACTTCATTGCAGTGTTAATGTAAGCCTACTTGTGACAATAAAGATTATAGTAATAATAATATTTGTCCTTTTCCATAACAATTTTGACCCTAACAGAGTTATGATCACTATCTACAAAATGCTCCCCACTGATACTTCAACCATTTGCACAACTCTGTTACCAAAAATTAAGTCCCCCCCACTTGTCGGTCCTTCTACGCACTGGCTTAAAAAGCTCCTTTGGGATCATTTTAAGAATCCCATTCCCTCTAAACCTTTCACACTATGGATACCCCAGTTAATATTAGGGAAGTTGAAATCCCCCACTATCACTATCCTATTACTTTTACACTTCTCTAAAATTTGCCTACATATCTGCTTTTCTATTTTTCTTGGACTGTGTGGGGGCCTCGCGAACACTCCCAGCAATGTGATTGCTCTTTTTTGATTTTTATGTTCAACCCATATGCCTTCAGTTGAAGAGCCTTCTAAGATGTCATCCCTCCTTATTGCTGTAATTGATTCCCTGATCAAAATTGTGATACCCCCTGCTCTTTTACCTCCTTCCCTACCTCACCTGAAGATCTTGTTTCCACAATATTGAGCAGCCAATCCTGCCCCTCTCTCAACCATGCCTCAGTGACAGCAATGACATTATACCCCAATATTTTAATCTGTACCCTCAATTCATCAGCCTTGTTCATCATACTCCTTGCATTAAAATAAATACCTTCTGGCAGCACGGTGGTGCAGTGGTTGGCACTGCTGCCTCACGGCACCGAGGTCCCAGGTTCAATCCCGGCTCTGGTTCACTGTCTGTGTGGAGTTTGCACATTCGCCCCGTGTTTGAGCGGGTTTCACCCCCACAACCCAAAGATGTGCAGGGTAGGTGGATTGGCCATGCTAAATTGCTCTTTAATTGGAAAAAAATAAGTGGGTACTCTAAATCTATTAAAAAATAAATAAATACCTTCCAATCTTGCCAAACCCCCTTGTGACGTAACTGGTCTAGACATTATATGCCTTCCTGACCCACTTGATGTCTCTTCTAATTTTGGCTGTGCACCTATCCCTGCTGAACCTTCTCTCAGGATCCCAGGCCCCTACCAAGTTAGTTTAAATCCTCCCCAACAGCACTAGCAAACCTCCCTGAAAGGACCCTGGGCCCATTTTGGTTCAGTGCAAACCGTCCATCTTGTACAACTCCTACTGTCCCCCAAAATGGTCCCAATGTTCCAGAAATCTAAAGCCCTCCCTCCTGCACCATCTCTCCAGCCACGCATTTATCTGGACTAATCTTCTACTTCTGTGATGGTCATAGCCTCCACTATTTCTTGCTTCCCTTAACAACTCAGGATATATTTTGGCCAGGTCTGGAGATTTATTCCATTCACAGATATTAAACCCCTTAATACATCCCCTCTCACTATGTAAATTTCATCTAATATTTCACATCTCCCTGAGTGCAAAGTCTGTTTGGTCCCTCCTTTTGTGAAAATAGATACAAAGAATTCATTAAGAATCATATCAATCTCCTCTGCCTCCACACAGGTTACTGTGATGAATTTTTTGGGGGGATTACGTTGCTATTTTGTGTAGGTAAACAAAGGTGCATGTCCAGGGATAATTAAACAAGGGAAGGCTACTGAGACAGGTCTCTGATATTACGATCCCAGACCAGACCCCAACAGTGGCTAGGATACTGGGCAGTGGTGCTAACTTTGCCTTGGTTCAATTGCTCTGTTTTATTACCTTTGCTCTTGAGTCACCAGGTATCTTTTATGATACCGCCACGTGGTTCAAGTCCGAGTAATGATCAATAATCCAATACACCGCTCAGTAAGATTTAAATCAAAGCACGTTTATTATACGCAGTAATCACTACTCATGCATAAATTCTACGTCTAAGCTACTTCTACGACTAACAGGCCAATACTTAACTTGGAACTGGCCCACCAGGTCAGGGAAACGAATGGCCTTTTGTTCGGGTTCTGAGCCTGCGGGATTCGAAGTTGGTACAGATTGATAGCTAGGAGCGCCTATCTCGTAGCGAGCTTTGAAGTAAGACTTACAATTTTGAGCGGCTGTTGAAGAGTGAAGAACGAGTGAAGAGAGCTGCAAGCGGTGGAAGAGAGCTAAAGAGAAGAGAGCTGGTGAAGGGCAGGTGAAGAGCGCTGGAAGAGAGCGATTTGAACTTGGACTCGATTCTTATAGTTCCCAGGGGCTTCCTGCCTTTTGGGGCGGACCCTGTACCTGGTCCCAAGTGATTGGACTTTGTCCCAATCACTTGGTTTGATTTTCTCCAATGCTGAAGCGATTCCTTGATCGATGGGCGGTCTTGAAGTGGTCGTTCACCTCCCTTTGTGTAGGCTTTTGCTGGCGCCGAAGAGTCTGGTTTGGCTTTGTGTGTCTAAATGTTGCTTATTGTTCCCGGGGATTGCTCATTAGTATGCAGATGGCTGGTGTTTTGTTATGCTGATGGTTATTGGTATCGATCTTGTCTGGCCTTTCCAGAGGAAAATACACAGCCAACCTGCAGCTGCTCGTTTTTGTCCTGTTGGCTGATTTTCCCATCAGCCTTTGCCGTTCACCATTTTGAATCGGGAGTTAGCCATTTTAAGTGGCTACAGCAGAAACCCTAATATTTGATTTTAATTTTGTAAGACTGTGAGGAACGAATATCTCATTCCAGGAGTGATTTCACAAAGAAATAGGGATATGGTATATTAAAACAAACTTTATTACTAACACAGTATTAAAATCTTTAACATCATATCAGAAAATAACTTATAATTACACCTTAAACAATGCTACTCAATGCAATGAATAAAATACCCTTAACTGCTATCTTTATTCCCACTTAAACGACAAGAAAAACCATCTCAGTTCTCAATCCACTGTTAAAATATCATTAGCACCCAGGAATACCTGCTTTACTGAGATGTTCTGTGAGAAAGAGAGATCCTGTGTCACTGCTTTAAAGAAAAGCTCTGAATCCTGTCGGAACCATGCAGAAACTCTGGCTGTATTCCTTCAAAAGCTGGTTCAGCTAGATGTTCACTTTTTCAACCACACCGCTCTTCTGTCTGCAGACATATCTTTTAACTAAACTGCAGAGAACAAACTGCTTGATCTCTGTTCACAGCTTTATCTAGAGCTCCACTGACCTGCTTTTCCTGCAAAATGCCCGATAATTTAGCTCCACCCAGTAACAACATAATCTTATCAAGTTGAAATCGAATTAACTACACAGGAAATCTCCTTAATCCAAACAAAACTGCATTAGCCCAAGCTTTTTACCAGTTAAATTGCACCCCTGGCTCCCTAAATCCTTGTCTTTCAAGCTAGTATTTCTTTTGAAAACATGACTGCAACAGACACACACACACTAACCCAGGCTTTTAACCCTTACTGCACCAAATACCTATAATACAATACATCTGAAATTCCTGCATTCATCTCAGTGAGGACTATGAAATGAACTGTTAAGGGTGTTAAATTGAAACATTTTGAATGAGAGTTTGTGGTGGGTTTGCGTTACAAGTAAATAGATTGGATCTAAAATTTGCATTGTGAGGTAAGTGGAAACTGGTGGTTAAATTCTCCGCTTTGCGACATCTTCAGCGAGAATTGCAATTGTGCAGAGAATGCGCACAATGGAAAAATCGCAATTTGCACCCCACGCCAATTCTGTTGCTATGCTCCGGTCTCTCATTGGTGGTGTTATCGAAGTTTGCACCCCACCCTGTGCCAGTGGGTCCATACAAAACTGACATTTGCATGGATTTAAATATCATTTGCGGGTTGGAAACTTCATGCTCCACCCCTCTGTGATGCTCTGCCCCACTTAGGCGGAGGCCTCGGAGGCGTGAATTGGCGCAAGTATTTACCAGCGGGATCTAGGTGCCATGGTTGTTGAGGGGAGGCTAAAAGTATTCTCAAAAACACTCAAAGATTGTCAGGCTTGCTGGGGGTGGCTGCTCGAGCCGGGGGCAGTAGCAGGGAATGTCTTGGTGACAAGTCCATGGACTCGGGGTGCCCCCTTGGGATCGTGGTGGCCTGGCTCATATCATCATTGCTGCAGTATGTGATTTAGCCACACATCTTTGGTGCTACTCACAGGCTCCTGGCCACTCATACTGCTGATTGCTCACTGTGTCCTGTGGATGTTCAGAGAGCCTCTGGTGATGTGATAGCCCACACAGGTCACTCCTCTGGAAACCCTCATATCCCAGAGGTACCATCAAGAGGATGGGCGTTGCCAAGCTCAATCAGTGGCCCACCAGGTGTTGGCATTCCCAGAAGTGCTGCCCCACGGCAAAGGAAGTAGGAGATTAGCAGAGCTCACCCAAACAAAGGACACCTGCACTATAGCCTTTGGAACCCTCCCTGATTATCTGCCCCTCCCAGGACAAAGGCCTCACCAGTGATCCCCCACCCCTCAGGATAACGAGCTGTCTTCTCCTGGTGAGGCTGGCAGCACTGATTGCCCCTGCCACCACCACCCAGGCAGTGTTCAGGAGGGTGGGCTCGAGTCTGCGGCCCACCTTGGGGAAGGGGGTGTCCCTCCCCTCCTGATCAGCATCAAGCAGCAGGTCTAACTTGGACTCCTGAAATTGGGGGTAGGTCATTGCTGAGCAATCTCGGTTGGCTGCAATGAGTGTGTGGTAAGTGGAGCGCTTAAAAACAGCTCCAATTGTCAGACTCTTACGTGCTAATTCCTGCCCCCGTGGTTACACTGCCTGCTGGGCCAGGAATTACTTAATTCGTACCAGCAAAGTGCTGGCCCATTTGTATGTCCTGAATTGTTTACTGAATAGCGTTCCCAATGCCGGGCAGGAACACTGGCTAAATTCTGCGCTGTAAATTCCATGCTGTAAACTTCTATGATTCTATGATTCTATTCTATGATTATCCGTTTTGCCAGCAGCCCGGGGATTTCCCGATGGCGTGGGGCTGCCCCACAATGGGAAACCCCAGTGACCAGCCGGCGAAACGGAGAATCCCGCCCTTAGTCTCCCAAACGGAGAACCCTGGCCGCTTTTACAGCTGTCGAATTTCAGAAGGGAGGTCAGAGGTGATAAGGAACTTTTACATCTTGCAATGGTTTCATGGGTAAACAGGGTGTGGTAGTATGTATTGGGGGTCATGTGGGACTGGAAGCCCTAATGTCATTGGCTGACAGATCCCGGGTCCTGGTTGGCCGTTGACCTCATACTCCGCCCTGAAGGCAAAGTATAAGAAGCCGGTGCCTTCCCCCGCAGGCCAGTTTACTATCGGGCTGCTGGGGAACAGACACGCTTAATAAAGCCTCATCGACTTCACTCTTTTCGTCTCATGGAGTCTTTGTGCGCTACAATTTATTAAGCGTGCCTAAAAAGGACTATGGAGCTCAGGATCATTCCAGAATGCCTGAGGATCAGCCCCCACGCAGTGAATGCGGCAGCAGCCTTCAAACACTGGCAGACTTGCTTCGAGGCCTACCTCAGACCGACCACTGGCCGGGTCTCAGACGAACAAAAACTGCAGGTCCTGCACTCGAGGGTGAGCACGGAGATTTTCACCCTCATTGAAGACACTGACGATTTCCAGACGGCGTTCGCCGCACTGAAAAGTCTCTATGTCCGCCCAGTTAACCAAATCTACGCTCGCTACCAGCTCGCGACGAGACGGCAAGCTCCTGAAGAATCGATGGACGAGTTCTACGCCGCGCTACCCGCGCCTACGGCCCCGACCGCGCGGCAGGCCATTGGGCCCCGTACGTACCCGTCGCGGCAAACCCCCCCCCCGGACACCCCACAGGCTTGCGCGGCCCAAACGCCGAGTCGCACCGGACGACGACGACAACGGTCCTAATTAACGGCCACGAGACGCCATGCCTAGTCGACTCCGGGAGCACGGAAAGTTTTATACACCCCGACACGGTAAGACGCTGTTCCTTAACTACCTACCCCAGCGCACAAAAGATTTGCCTAGCTGCAGGATCCCACTCCGTACAGATCCAGGGATTCTGCATAGTCACCCTAACGGTACAGGGGAGGGAATTCAAAAACTACAAACTTAACGTGCTTCCCCAACTCTGTGCCCCCACCTTGCTGGGCTTAGACTTCCAATGTAACCTACAGAGCCTTACGTTTAAATTCGGCGGCCCCATACCCCCACTCACTATCTGCGGCCTCGCTACCCTCAAGGTGCAACCCCCGTCCTTGTTTGCGAACCTCACCCCGGATTGCAAACCCGTCGCCACTAGGAGCAGACGGTACAGCGCCCAGGACCGGACCTTCATTCGGTCCGAAGTCCAGCGGCTACTAAAGGATGGCATAATCCAGGCCAGCAATAGTCCCTGGAGAGCGCAGGTGGTAGTAGTGAAGACAGGGGAGAAACAAAGGATGGTCATTGACTATAGCCAGACCATCAACAGGTACACACAACTAGACGCGTACCCTCTCCCCCGCATATCCGACATGGTCAATCGGATTGCCCAGTATAAAGTCTTCTCCACCGTGGACCTCAAGTCCGCCTACCATCAGCTCCCCATCCGCCCAAGTGACCGCAAGTACACAGCCTTCGAGGCAGACGGGCGATTATACCATTTCCTACGGGTCCCTTTTGGCGTCACAAACGGGGTCTCGGTCTTCCAACGGGAGATGGACCGAATGGTTGATCAACATGGGTTACGGGCCACATTCCCTTACCTCGACAATGTAACCATCTGCGGCCACGATCAGCAGGACCACGACGCCAACCTCCAAAAATTCCTCCAGACCGCCAAAGCCTTGAACCTCACGTACAACGAGGACAAGTGCGTTTTTAGCACCGATCGGCTAGCCATTCTGGGCTACATAGTGCGCAATGGGATAATAGGCCCCGACCCTGAACGTATGCGCGCACTCATGGAATTTCCCCTCCCGCACTGCCCAAAAGCCCTGAAACGCTGCCTGGGGTTCTTTTCGTACTACGCCCAGTGGGTCCCCCAGTACGCAGACAAGGCCCGCCCCCTAATACAGACCACGACCTTCCCTCTGTCGACAGAGGCTTGCCAGGCCTTCACCCGCATCAAAGCGGACATCGCAAAGGCCACGATGCGCGCCATCGACGAGTCCCTCCCCTTCCAGGTCGAGAGCGACGCCTCCGACGAAGCTCTAGCGGCCACCCTCAACCAAGCGGGCAGACCCGTGGCCTTTTTCTCCCGAACCCTCCACGCCTCAGAAATCCGCCACTCCTCAGTGGAAAAGGAAGCCCAAGCCATAGTGGAAGCTGTGCGACATTGGAGGCATTACCTGGCCGGCAGGAGATTCACTCTCCTCACTGACCAACGGTCGGTAGCCTTCATGTTCGATAATGCACAGCGGGGCAAGATTAAAAATGACAAGATCTTAAGGTGGAGGATCGAGCTCTCCACCTTAAACTATGAGATCTTGTACCGGCTCGGAAAGCTGAACGAGCCGTCCGATGCCCTATCCCGCGGCACATGTGCCAACGCACAAATTAACCGCCTCCAAACCCTCCACGAGGACCTCTGCCACCCGGGGGTCACTCGGTTTTACCACTTCATCAAGTCCCGCAATCTCCCATACTCTTTAGAAGAGGTCCGTACAATCACAAGGGACTGCCACATCTGCGCGGAATGCAAGCCGCATTTTTTCAGGCCAGATGGAGCGCACCTGATTAAGGCTTCCCGCCCCTTTGAACGCCTCAGTCTGGATTTCAAAGGGCCCCTCCCCTCCACCGACCGCAACGCATATTTCCTTAATGTAGTGGACGAATACTCCCGCTTCCCTTTTGCCATTCCCTGCTCCGACATGACCGCGGCCACAGTCATTAAAGCCCTGAACAGCATCTTCACGCTGTTCGGTTACCCCGCATACGTCCACAGCGACAGGGGGTCCTCTTTCATGAGTGACGAGCTGCGCCAGTTCCTGCTCAGCAAGGGCATAGCCTCAAGCAGGACGACCAGCTACAACCCCCGGGGAAACGGGCAAGTAGAAAGGGAGAACGGCACGGTCTGGAAGGCCGTCCTACTGGCCCTACGGTCCAGGGATCTCCCAGTTTCACGGTGGCAGGAGGTCCTCCCGGACGCTCTCCATTCCATCCGGTCGTTATTATGTACAAGCACGAATCAAACGCCGCACGAGCGTCTCCTTGTCTTCCCTAGGAGTCCTCCTCTGGAACGTCGCTGCCAACCTGGCTGGCGGCCCCAGGACCCATCCTGCTCCGAAAGCATGTGCGGGCACATAAGGCGGACCCGTTGGTCGAAAGGGTTCACCTCCTCCACGCAAACCCCCAGTACGCCTACGTGGAGTACCCCGACGGCCGACAGAACACGGTCTCCCTGCGGGATCTGGCGCCCGCCGGCACCACGCACACCCCCCCGACACCATCAACCCAACCGCCCCCCTTCCTGCCGCCGCCGCACCCCGCGACCGCCCCCTTCCCAGGAGGATCAGTCCCCCTCCCCTTTGCACCGACAGCTGAAACCGTGCGGCTCCCGGAGGCGACAACGCTGGTACAAGCACCACCACCACCGCCGGGGCCGAGGCGATCGACACGGACGACCAGACCGCCCGACCGACTCGTGGCGTCGATGTAAAACAAAGATGGACTGTTCAATGAACATTTTGTTTTTCCTATACCCTCTGTAAATAGTTGTAACAGGACGATACTGTCCAATACTGTACTACCATGTAACTGTTCTATCCTCCCAGGACCAGCCCTGTAAACCCTTACCACCATACGAAGCATCACCCCGCCGGGTTCATTTTTGACAAGGGGTGAATGTGGTAGCATGTATTGGGGGTCATGTGGGACTGGAAGCCCTAATGTCATTGGCTGACAGATCCCGGGTCCTGGTTGGCCGTTGACCTCATACTTCGCCTTCAGGGCGGAGTATAAGAAGCCGGTGCCTTCCCCCGCAGGCCAGTTTACTATCGGGCTGCTGGGGAACAGACACGCTTAATAAAGCCTCATCGACTTCACTCTTTTTGTCTCATGGAGTCTTTGTGCGCTACACAGGGGAAGTTATATTAAGTTTTATTGACATGAAAGGAAAGGCAAAATAGAAAAAGTAAAGATTTATTATATTTGGATTAGTTGAGTTCAAAAAGGTGTTTGAGGACAATGGAACCCGAGATGAAAGGGGGGGGAAAAAGATATTTAAGGAAGGATGTTTCACTGAAATGTGACTGTGATGGAAGGCCCTGAAGTTCAACTACTTTGTGCTGAGAAGCTGAGTGTTTAGAATTGGAGCTGCCACCCAGTGTTAAGGCAGTAGAGTCTTAGTTTTCAGAAACATTTGCTTCGGAACCTCCTTTCTGGAATTCCACATAAGAGTGGAAGCGCTTGAGAAGTTGTGTGGTGTACCTTTATTAAAGTTGGGACAATTCCTTGACTAGGGGTAATATTATTGGATTTTTGTGGTTTAAAATCTATAAGAGGGTTGTTGCCAAGAAGGTAGTTTACTTGTGTACATTTGAGCAAGCCATTATTTCTTTGCGGTGGCACGCAAAGAAATCTATTTTGCTTAAGTTATTTTTTAAAAATAGGCCTTTTTATTTTTATTTAAAAAAAAATTGTATAGGTGTTACTGGAGTTCGACACGTTTAGGGTCAGTAGTTCTTCCTCCTCATTTTCACAATATTAAAAAGAAAGTTTATGATCAGCGAGGCCCTTCACGTGGGGATTTGGCTTGCTCAGCAATAGACATTAACTACTATTAGACGGGTATTCAGGTGGCACGGGGTCGGGAGCAGCTACATAAATTAAATCTGGCCCGATTAGTTGAACAAATGAAGGAGGACTTTTGGAGGTGGGACATACTCCTGTTGTCACTGGCAGGGTGGGTACAGACCGTAAAGATGATGGTTCTCCCAAGATTTCTGTTTGTTTTCCAGTGCCTCCCTATTTTTGTACCAAAAACCTTTTTTAAGCAGGTGAATAGGGTGATCTCTGGGTTTGTGTGAGTGGGTAAAACCCTGTGAGTAAAGAAAGTGTTGTTGGAGCAGAGCCGGGGGGGGGGGGGGGGGGGGGGGCGGTGCGGGCTGGTACTGCCGAACTTTAGGAACTACTACTGGGCAGCAAATATAGCTATGATAAGGAAGTGGGTAGTCGGGGAGGGGTCAGTGTGGGAGCGGGTAGAGGCGGCCTCATGTAAGGCCACAAGTTTGGGGGCATTGGTAATGGCTCCTCTGCCATTCTCACTGGCCCGGTACTCCACAAGCCTGGTTGGTGGTAGTGGCTGCCCTGAGAATTTAGGGGCAGTGACGAAAGCATATGGGAGGAAATATATGAATAGGATGGGAATAGAAGGATACGGACCCAGGAAGTGTAGAAGATTGTAGTTTAGTCGGGCAGTATGGTCGGCACGGGCTTGGAGGGCCGAAGGGCCTGTTCCTGTGCTGTACATTTCTTTGTTCTTTGGAGTGGAGGGAGCATCAGTGTGGGCTCCAATTTGTGGTAATCACCAGTTTGTCTCGGGGAGAATGGATGGGGGGTTTCGGAGGTGGCAGAGAGCAGGTATTGAGAGGCTGGGGATCTGTTTATTGAGGGGAGCTTTCCCTGTTGGAGGATCTGGAGGGATTTCGATCATGTAGGGGTATTAATCGGGAATGAGGGGAACACCAGGCATCTCTTTATGAAGATGATCTACTTTTATATATTAGACCCAACTCCCTCCGTCGATGGCATAATGAAGACACTTAATACCTTCAGCTCCTTCTCTGGCTATAAATGAAATCTAGGTAAAAGTAAATGTTTTCCGGTCATTTAGACACATTGCCCTTCAGTCTTTCTGCACTGGACTGGTTTAGCACAGTGGGCTAAGACAGCTGGCTTGTAATGCAAAATAAAACCAGCAGCGCGGGTTCAATTCCCGTTCCAGCCTCCCTGAACAGGCGCCGGAATGTGGCGACTAGGGGTTTTTCACAGTAACTTCATTGAAGGCTACTTGTGACAAGTGATTATTATTACTACAAGTTTCCGTTACTTGTGGGTCAGGGTGGCCCACAATTGGGCTTCACTTCACAAATTGAATTATTCCAGCCTGGTAAACAATGTTAGAACAGACTTCAGTGATGGAACAATCTTCCTCTGGCTTTGGCTGGTAGGATTCATACAATAAAAAATGAATATACTCCCTAGATTTTTCTCCCGATTTAAATGCCTCCCCATTTTCCTGTCCAAATCCTTTATCAATGTTGATAAATTGGTATCTGCCTTTATCTGGGCGAGATAATCCCAGAATTTGCAGCGTTCTATTCCAGAGGGAAAGACATAGACAGGGGATTGGCCCTCTCAAACGTTTTGTTTTATTACTGGGCTGCCAATATCCCAAAAAATCTTATTGTGGATCAGTGATCCCAATTCAATCTGGGGCCAAACGGAGGCTCACTCTTGCAACACATCTACTTTCCTTGCCATAGTTACTGCACCATTGCCCTTTTCTCCAGCTAGATTCTCCCTGAACCTGGTGGTGTCCTCTCTTGAAATTTGTAAACAGTTTAAATTCCCGGAGAATCTCTGGAAAGCCCTCCAGCGAGCAGCCAGACAGGCTCCGCACCTCGCGAGATTCTCCGGAATCCTGCGAGATGTCAGAGTCAAACCCCGCCACAAATAGACAGGACCGAATGACACTCATGGAAGTAGGTCTTAAATCTACTTACAACCTACCTGCGCGGATCCACCGGCCACCCTAGATTCTTCGGCCTCCCCAGGGAGGCTGCAGCCAGGTGCCGATCTGTAGTGGTCCACACGAATGTTGACTAGGAGAAACTAGGAGAGGGGCGGGGGGGTCTCCCGGGCCATCAGAGACCCCTGGGAGGTCAGGGTAAGTGCAGGATGGCTCCCTGGCCCTCCCACTAGAACGCAGGCACCATGGCACTGCTTAGCTGGCACCGACAAGGGTCAGGGGGGCAAAGCAGCCATACCCATGAGTGGGGGGGCGGGGTTGAAGGGTGGGAGTGTGCAGGGCAGTAAGTAGTGGCCTTTGGCCACTAATAATAATCTTTATTATTATCACAAGTAGACTTACATTAACACTGCAATGAAGTTATTGTGAAAATCCCCTAGTCACTACACTCCGGCGCCTGTTCAGGTACACAAGTGGGAAAGTTCAGAATGTCCAATTCACCCAAGCACGTCTTTCGGGACTTGTGGGAGGAATCCGGAGCACCCACGCAGACACAGGGAGAACGTGCAGACTCTGCACAGTGACCCAAGTGGGAAGGGTGGGGTCCTGAAGAGTGGAGGACTCCATAACCGGGTGTCCTCACTTGGTGAGTGTGGGGTACTGTCCATGTGTGTGAGGGGTGACATTGCCTATGGGTGGGAGGTGTGAGGATCCACAATTTCATGAGATCGGGGTACCCTTTCAAAATGGCGGCCCGATCTCCAAGTTCAGCTCCCCAGTGCTAAAGAAAAGTGTGGGTTAAACCTGTGAGAAACTCCCCAGGGCCCAAAAAAGTGTCATTGAATAGGGTTGGGGAAGTTGCCAGCAGGAAACTCCCTGAAAAACCCACCACAACTCAAGACATTTTTGGGAGAATCGTGCCCCCAACCTCCGTCTTCACTAGCCCCTATTTGTGGAAATTGAAGGGACCAGAGCACTTGAGTAACCTGTTCATAGAGAGGTTTTGCAGCTTCAGAGAGTGGACAAATTTCAGCTACACAGGTAGCCTTTTTCACTACTTTCAAGTTCGCGATTTCACCCGTATGGTTTTCCCTTCCTTTCGTCGACCTTCCTACTTGCCGAAGAGGATTCGGTCCTCAGCTCAGCCGGGCATGAGGGTTCTCAGTCCTATATGGCCACATTCTCTCATCCGATTCCGCCACACTACATGGGGTGAAGGCGAAATGGGATATCAACTGGGCCCCACTCACTAGTGAGACTTGGAGAGTAACAGGATCAACTCCACAGTCATGTGCCCGGTTGAGCCTAATTCAGTTCAAGGTGTTACATGGGACACTCTTGACCAAGGCAAGGATGAGGTTTTCCCCCCCCAAATGTTGAGAATAGATGTGACCGCTATTCGCTTACCCTCTAGATGACACACATGTTTTGGCCCTGTCCCAGAATCCCCAGCTTCCGGGCTTCCTTTTTTAGCACCATGTCTGAAATTCTCCATTTAGAATTCTCCCATGTCCGCTGATGGCCATATTTGGGGTTTTGGACACACTAGCAGTTCACTCTGCGGTAGAGGTACATTATCGCCTATGCCTCACTAATCCATTCCGTTGGCCGAGTGCCTCTTGCTGGTTAAAGGACTTTATATCCTTTTTACACTAGGGGGAAAATTAAATTCACCACCAGTGGTTCAGTGGAGAGATTCTACCCGAGATGGCAACCGTTTTTTCCCTTTTTCAAAGATCTAGACCCCATCAGCTGTTAAGGAGTTTAGATTAAGAGTTAGTTAGTACAAAAAAAGCAATGAAAAAATAACTATTTGCATTTGTGTGTTTTTGTTGGTGGTTTAGAAGCATAGAACCATATTGTTAATATATGTGTTTTTGTTGGTGGTTTGTTAATATATGTAAAACCTTAATAAACAGACTTTAAAAAATGACAGCAGAAACATCTCATTAGGATGGTGCTCAACTGCTTCCCAGAGATAAACCACCTATTACCTCTACATTCGATCCTGAACACTTGCCTTTCTGGTTCTGGTTCTAAGAGTGAGGGCATGGTAGCAGTTGTCAGGAAAAGTGATTAGCTATAGTATTGCTCGTCACAGACATTGTGCTTTCTGTGCTGATAGAAAGTCAGGAAAGAAATCCAGTTCTCACAAGTAACAAAGTAAGTGACGGCGGGCGGGAGGCAGCCGCACATTGGAGGGCTCCCGTTCGGGAATGGTATTTTCGGGGTTTAACGCCCAGTCCCAGGGGCAACAGAGGCGACAAAAGCAGAGAGAAGACACAGTGAAGAGAAATGTCGAAAACAAGTTAAAAAACAGCTGTGAAAAAAGCAGCTGAAAGTCCGTCGGGGAGTGAAAGGTCACCGCAGGGATGGCAAGAAGCGGAGGCTGGGGCACCAGGGGAGGCTGCATTGCCCACGGCTGAAGAGATGACTGAGGTGATGGCTGCGGAACTCGAAAGGCAGTTCACAAAGCACATGGAGCCGATGAGGAAGGAGATGGGGGCGGTGTTGAAAGTGCTGGTGGAGGAGGCGATTGCCCCGTGAGGGCGGCGGTATTGAGCGCAGTGGCAGAAGTGCGGGAGCAAGGCGAGGCGCTGAAGGAAGTGGAAGAGACATTATTGCAGCAGTGATCAATTACCTCGATGGGGAAGGAGATGCGGTAGGTGATAGAGATCAACAAGGATCTGCGAGCCAAAACGTATGACTTGGAAAACAGATCCAGGTGACAGAATCGGAGGATTGTGGGTCTTCCCGAAGGAGTGGAAGGCCCGAGGTCGACTGAGTATTTTGCCACAATGTTGACCAAGCTATTGGGGGAGGGGGATGATCCCTGCCAATATGAACTGGATCGGGCTCATCGGTCGTGGAGGCCTGTACCAAAGGAGTGTGAGCTGCCAATAGTAACTTTGTGTTTTCGTAGGTACAGTGTGAAGGAGAAGGTCCTATGCTGGGCAAAGCAGAAACGGGTGGTGCAGTGGGCTGGAGCTGGTATACACATATAATCAGGACTATATGGTGGAGCTGGCGAGGCGGCGGGCTGCCTTCAGCCGGGTGAAGAAGGCACTATACATCAGCAAGGTGCAGTGCGCCATAGTATATCCAGCTAAGTTGAGGGTGACCTACAAATCCAAGGACTTTTATTTTGGGACGGCGGAAGCAGCGGAGGAGTTTGTAAAGGCAGAAGGACTGTGGCTGAATTGAGAAGTGGTCATGCACCGATACCGATGTAGCCTCATGTAACTATTTTTTTTTTTTTCCCCCACTGCAGCTGGTGTATGTGCTCAATGAGCTAACGTATATACTTGGACAAGGGAAAAGATGGGACTTTCACTTGCAATGATGGTTCTTTGGAGCTTGGTTGTGTATGCGGGGTTTGTGTGCTAAAGGGGATTTCTTGGTTTACCTGGGACCGGGCAAGGGGGAAAAGAGACCCGGGCGGGGGCCTCCACGCTGGCCGGTTTAAGCCGGCCAGTGAACGGGAGTGAGGTGGGGGGAGGGGCTGCAGCTATTAGAGCCCGGCAGAACAGGTTCCGATGAGTCTAGCCGGGGTGAAAAGTTGGGTGGAAGGAACAGAGGTTGGGGGAGGTGTTTTGTAAGAGGAAGTGGAGGGGAGGAGAGAAAGAGGGCCTGCAATGCATGGGTGTCATTTACGGTACTCTTTCAGGGATTGGATGGCATTGAATGTTAGGGGAAGGGTGGGGGGGCGGAAACGCTATAGGTCAATGGTGACCATAGGCGATTCCGGATTCCTTTGTTTGTCCCACCATGGGAGGGTTGTTTTATTTGATGCTTATATTGTCAGGTGGGTCGTTGTTTGGAGTGGTGGGAGGATGGGATCGTTGTTGTTGATAAGGGAATTGACTTTGTATTTGTTACCATTTACTGCTTGTTGGTGGGGTGTAAATTTTGAAAAAGATGTGAAAATGGAGAATAAAAATATTTAACAAAAAAGTAACAAAGTAAGTTTTATTTTAACAATTTTCATCCTATCCTTACAAAAGCACAACTAATTACATTGCAAGAACAACAAAGGCATAGTTTTTATAAAAACCTTGTCAAAGAGATTGGTAAACATTAGATGCCAAGAAAGAGCTACAAAGTTGTACTTCCCCCACAATCATCTCTCAGTTAACTAATTAATCTCTCCCTGGAAGGCGTTTTAAATGTTGTGTTACATTTCCACAGCTGCTGTTCTTTGTGCAAATCCACATGTGAGCTTTGTCAGGACATTCAACAAAGCATGGCATCGCCATTAAGCATCATCCGGTCTGCAGCAGACATCCACACAACTAGGAGTGGAAATTAGGACAAATCTTTACCTTCCCGCAACTTCAAATACTAACATGCATTTAAGAATAGTAAAATACCATGGATGCTGGATCATAAATACAAAAATATTGGAAATTTTCATCTGTGAAGAAAATTGTTGCCTGACTGGAATATTTCCAGCATTTGATTAAATTTCATACTTGTGTCTTATGGTAAACACAATACAAAACGTTAGCAAGTTTGACGTTCATGAGTTTACCAATTAATCAGAATATGGGAGTACAGCACAGCTCAGAAATGCCCACAGCAACTCCAGTCCCAGTTATTTGCCTGGATCTAAAGGACCATGTGGTACAGTTGATACTTACCAATGAGGATCTATATAGGAGTGGGGACTGAACACAAGCAAGTGAAAGAGGGTCAATTAAAGAGTCTATGGAACATGCAGAAAGCAAGATTAGCACACACAACAAACACCAACAGGACACTGTATATACAAAACACAAACTGTTGCTGCAGGACACAAATGTGATTAGGTAACACCGCTCATATCTTTGTTGGGTGGGGGTTCAGTTTGAGCAGAGCCAGCAGGATCTAATGGCACTATAAAGATTTGAAACAAACAAAAAAAATCCCACTTTGTCTGTTCAGGGCTGCACCACACTACAGACAGACAGAGTCTCAATAACCGCTAAGTCATCACTTTAAGAGTGATGAAAAATCTGGAGTAAGACAGAAAATACTGGTACCTCAGTGGGTACTCAACTAATATGAAGGGTTCAACCCAAAGCTGTACCTGACCTTCCCATTGCAGGTGGTGATGGATCTTCTGGGCACCTCCAGCACCCTTATTCCACCAACTTCCATGCTTTGCTGCTTATGAGATGATACAAAGAACCTTGACCATAAAACTGGTTTAAAAAGGTACAAGTCCCAGAATGTTTCTGCAAGTGCTACAAATCAATTAAAAACATTTTTTATTTTATTTTTTAAACCATGCTCTCTTCCCCCCGCTTACATTTTTGTCCCAAGCTGAAACGGAATCTCTGCCCCAGAACTGGAAAAAAGAAATCATCAGTGAACCCACTGCACCACCTCGTCTCCCTCCTTCCCATCCCCTAGCCCCAGCTAATTGTTTTTTTAAAAAAACAGGCAGTCTACAGGCTGTAAAGCAGTAACCTGGGAGGGAAATTAAGCTTTTTGCACATTTATAAACATTGACTTTTAAAAAAATACCACTGAAATCAAGATTTCTACAATAGGATGTGGTAAAGCTTTGAAACAAAAATATGACAGAAAGTTTGACAGAGGTAAATATTCAAATACATGAATGAGAGCTTTTGCTTGGTAAACAAAGAGGAGCATAAATGCTCTGCCAGTTGGGATTTGAAGGGTCTTTAATGCAGTTTCTCTACTGGACACAGGCCAAGATCTTCAAAATAGAAAGCAAGCATTTAAAAGCTGGTAATTGGGTAAACAGACAACAGGAAGATCAGACTTTAAGCAAGATGCATCCTGACTGAGGTTTAATGCAAATGCAGGTAAGGGAGGTCAGTGCTCGTTAAAATTATTGCTGCCCCAGTACATTACCAGCTCTCTCGATTCCTCCCCAATAAGCTGCACGTCACTGTGATCTTCCATAGGCAGCAGTGAGGCACTTCCACTTTCCACAGCAGCTATTATTTGATGCAAGTCTTAGCACTCAATTCAATAAGCAAATAAAACCAAAAAATGTATGTGAATAAAAGGATTTTAACAGTGACATTCATCATCATGTAATTAAATTATTGAATGATGGTCTCATGTGCCAAAGCCTAGAGCGGACATTGCTTTATGCAGAGGAAAATGAGAGAGTGTAAAATATGGGAAAGCTCAACAATAAACACATACATATGAAAGATGGCAAGAAGTAGATTGGACAGTACAGAACATTGGTTTCTTTCATGACATGATCAATCCTCGCCTTGCACTTATCATATTGTTCTTTCTGTCCTTCCGTTCTTCCAAAAACATTTCCCGCCGGTTTTCCCTGTGATAAAGCAGCTTAGGTTAAAATCCTGATTGCAGTTAAACACCTGCTAATCCTAAATAGGTGTCAAATCTACACCCAACTAAATCAGGTCAAGCGATACTGGCCACAATGTACCATTGTGACGAGGCCAATGTACCATCGTGGCTAGACCAATATGTGCGTGTGTGTGTGTGTGTGTGTGTGTCGGGGGGGGGGAGACACAAAACTGCTTTCTGCAGCTACATTAACTCTTTTGTTTATAAGACCATAAGACATAGGAGCAGAATTAGGCCACTCGGCCCATCAAGTCTGCTCCGCCATTCAATCATGGCTGATATTTTCTCATCCCCATTCTCCTGCCTTCTCCCCACAACCCCCAATCCCCTTATTAATCAAGAACCTATCTATCTCTGTTCTCAAATTGATATTACAACAGATAATAATCTAACTGCTGAAACACGGAATCAATTAAAAAAAAAATCAATATTTTCTCCACCTTATTTGACCTCCCATCCCCCAAACCCCACCCACAGAAACCCCTCACTTGTATTAACGGGGCCCCTGTTGAAGTTTGAAACCTATGTATTATTCTACCCTCTTCACGGAGTATGTTCCCACACCAATACTAATCCTGGTACTTGGAAAAACCAAGGTCATGGGGCCTCATATCTGGTTTACCAATTCCAAATGCAGCATATCAACAGACTATATTGGTGCATATACTAAACACCAAACTGATTGAATCCTGAACCTTCACCTGGTCTGTAACTTTGGCTGCTTAGGATCCTTTTTGTGAGAATGGGCCATCCTGTTCTCTTTCATTTCGTCCCAATGTTTCAGCTTCCCTACAAAGCAAAATATAAGTAATCAGGTAGAGTTGTTGGTAATTCAGAACTATTCAAATTAAAAACAAAATATTAACTGTAAACCTATGGCAACAACAACTAATAGAATACTGTCACCAAGGGTTCCTTCGACTCAGCAAGGCTGTTTTCTACTCCATCCCCTTCAACTCCAGTTGATAAATTCCACCCAGTCCTCTAATAAGGTGGCTATACAGAGCACAGAAGCAAGGTGTAGAGATGAGTCAAGTCGTCCCCACTCCATCTATTGGGAGAATACAATACAGCTTACTGCTTTTCCCACCCATAATTGGGGACAAACGCCATTAAGTGTATTGGGATATTCCA
Organism: Scyliorhinus torazame; assembly: GCF_047496885.1. Lineage (NCBI taxonomy): Eukaryota > Metazoa > Chordata > Chondrichthyes > Carcharhiniformes > Scyliorhinidae > Scyliorhinus > Scyliorhinus torazame. The sequence goes on along the minus strand of NC_092708.1, from coordinate 268,204,058 downwards.
CAGAGCAGAGTGATGAATATTTGTGAGTAGGTGCTTATTGGCAGCACCGATAGTTCCTTCCTTGACAGAAATCTTTGTATCCTCACTGACTAGGCGAGGTCCTAGAGTACGGGAGAATAGCTAATGTTGTTCCTTTGTTTAAGAAGAGTAGCAAGGATAATCCAGGAAATTACAGGCTTTATGTCAGTGGTAGGGAAATTATTGGAGAGGATTCTTTGAGTCAGGATTTACTCCCATTTGGAAGCAAGTGGACTTTTAGCGAGAGGCAGCATGGTTTTGTGAAGGGGAGGTTGTGTCTCACCAATCTGATCGAGTTTTTCGAGGAAGTGACGAAGATGATTGCGGAAGGTAGGGCAGTGGATGTTGTCTACATTAACTTCAGCAAGGCCTTTGACAAGGTCCTTCATGGCAGACAGTACAGAAGGTGAAATGACACTGGATCAGAGGGGGAGCTGGCAAGATGGATACAGAACTGGCTCAAATCATAGAAGAGAGGGTAGCAGTGGAAGGATGCTTTCTGAATGGAGGGCTGTGATGAGTGGTGTTCCGCAGGGATCAGTGCTGGCACCGTTGCTGTTTGTACTACATATAAATGAGTTGGAGGAAAATGTAACCTGTCTGATTATTAAGTTTGCAGACGACACAAAAGGTTGGTGGAATTATGGATAGTGATGAGGACTGTCAGACAGCATGATGTAAATCGGTTGGAGACTTGGATGGAGAGATGCCAGGTGGAGTTTAATCCGGACAAATTGAGGTAATGCATTTTGGAAGATCGAATACAGCTGGGAAATATATAGTAAATGGCAGAACCCTCAAGAGTATTGACAGGCAGAGGGATCTGGGTGTACAGGTGCACAAATTATTGAAAGTTACAACGCAGGTGGAGAAGGTAGTCAAGAACACATACTTGCCTTCATCGGCTGGGGCATCGAGTATAAAAATTGGCAAGTCATACTGCAGCTGTATAGAATGTGTGTCAGGCCACACCAGGAATATATAGTGTTCAATTCTGTTCACTACCAGAAGGATGGGGAGACTTTGGAGAGGGTACAGAAGAGGTTTACCAGGATCTTGCCTGATATGGAGGGCATTAGCTATAAGGAGAGGTTGGATAAACTCCATTTGTTCTCACTCCATAATGGTATACATAATGGAAGAGGCCTCAAGAAAGAAACGGTCTTTCTTTGGGCACTTTGAAAAGAACTGCAGATACTTGTAAATGCATCATTCTCGTCTTGTGCACATGCTTTAGGTTGGAGAAACGCATAGATAATCCTCTGTTCCTGTTGGTCAGTAACAAACGTTACTTAGGGTCCCATCCTCCCCCGATGTACATTCAGATTTTGGAATCTTAAACAACTAAAACCATGCATCCCAATGGCCCAAAGCACCGCTAAGCTATTTGTTCATTCGTTTTTTAAAAAATTATGGAGCAATTTTAGTGTGGCCAATTCACCTACCCGGCACATCTTTAGGTTGTGGGGGTTGAGATGCACGCAGACACAGGAAGAATATGCAAACTCCACACGGACAGTGACCCAGGGCCAGGATCGAACCCGGGCTACAACCTTGCTCGTTCTCCATAGTGGTTCAAACTTTAGCCAGAAAACGGTATCAAATCATGGCTCCTTACTTTAGGGTGTTAAGGCCAGAAGAAACTCCTCATGACGATTGCAGGTCTTTGCTTTAGAGGAGCTCAAATCAGTTACTATCTTTTTCATTGGTTGGTGAGCGAGCTGAAGGGCATAATTTGCTCTTTTGGCAGTAAATATAGTAAGGATTAAAAAGACATTCCACCAGCTTTTAAAAGAGAAGTGGATAATTATGTGAAGACAACAATTTAATAAGAGACTGAGCAATGGCATTAAATGCATTGCTTTTTCCAGAATTGACTTGGGTGCAATGAGCAAAATGTATCTTGAGCTGTAACAGTCTTGGATTCGAATGGAAAACATGCTTTACCAATATTTGTACTTTGGCCCAACAGGAAATTTTGCAAAAGTGTAGGTGAAGAGATGCTTACTGACCTTTGTGTGGCTGGTATGAAAGAGGGCGAGACAAGCTTGCCTTCAGGTCAAACTTTTTGTTGGTTCCAGGAGTAGTGATGCCAGAGAACCGGTACGGAGTAACCACTGAAACCAGAGGATAATAATGAGACCATTAAAAACAATCTTAGTAAAATGTGCTGTTGCCTAATTTCATCTTGTATCTCCTTGATCTCAACTGAAAATTCAGTGCACACGATACAATTGAGAATGTTCTAGGGACATAAGAGAATAAGCCAGCTATTTAGCTACCTGAAGCCTATTCCAATATTCAATGTGATCATCATCATCAAGAATGTTATAAATTGGGGATTCGTTCCTGAACCAAGGTGTGATTTTCACCAAAATATTGTACTCCATTATAAAAAAATATAGCAATAAATTGCAATACAACAGTGGTTAGCACCAGGGACCAAGGTTTGATTCTGGCCTTGGGTGACTGTGTGGAGTTTGTACAATCGCCCCATGTCTGCATGGATTTCCTCCGGTTTCCTTCCACAGTCCAAATGGATTGGCCATGATCAATGCATGCGGATACAGCAATAGGACCAGGGAATGGGGCTAGGTAGAGAGTATTGCAGACTTGAGGGGCTAAATAGCCCCATTCTGGACTGCAGGGATTCCATGGATTGCAATTATAAAATGTTAATTTTTAAAAGCTTGTAAACAAAAGATTCACCAAGTAAAAACACATTGGAATAACAACTGTCACCTGGAGTCAGAGATGGGCAGCACAGAACGTCAATGCACACATATGAATGCTTGAACTTTTTCATTGGCATGACATAGTAAAGTCGAAACTAATGTTGCAAATTTGAAACAGGGGTCAATTTATGAATGTTTTAAGTGCCATTTGTCGTACTTGAATGTCACAAAGCCAAGGACTGCTTGAACCTACTTCCGAATCCCCATCTCCCATATCTTATTTTAGGATCTTTGCTCATTTTAAAACTGTCCTATCATTAACTGTTGCTCATATAAATATTTCCCAACTTCACTGATGAAACATCTGGCTCCAATTTTTAGGCTACATCCCTAGTTTCTCTCTAACTACCCTATCATTTACCCATAATATCTTGAAAACCTCTTAATCTTGTAAAATCCCAGGGTCTGCTAGTCCTAATTTAACCTTCTGGCATCTAGGTACCATTCTGGAGTCTGAACTGTACTCCAAGGTCAATATATCCCAATGGACAAGTGGTGTTTAGAACTCAATTTTTATTGTCACAAGTAGGCTTACATTAACACTGCAATGAAGTACTGTGAAAAGCCCCTAGTCGCCACACTCAGGCGCCTGTTCGTATACACAGAGGGAGAATTCAGAATGTCCAATTCATCAAACAGCATGTCGTTTGAGACTTGTGGGAGGAAACCGGAGCACCTGGAGAAAAGCAGACACAGGGAGAACGTGCAGACTCCTCACAGACAATGACTCAAGTCGGGAATCGAACCTGGGACCCTGGCACTGTGAAACAACAATGCTAACCACTGTACTACCGTGCTGCCAATCCAGGTGTCTAAATAGTGCTTTCAATAGCTGAAGCACGATTTATACCCTCCTTCTGTTCTAGTTTTCCAGATATAAAGGCCAACTTTCTATTAGCTTTTCTCATTTTCTGTACCTCATGACATTTTAATGATCTATTTATCTGGATCACTCCTGTTTCCAGCTTGTCACTACTTAGAAAGTACTCAGCTCTATCTTTTTATGTTCAAAGTGGTTGGCCTCACACTTGCCCGTATTGAAAGCCAATGGATAGCTTTTCCCTTTAATTTCTATTGATCTCTTGTCAGTTCAGGCTTCCACCTATACGGCTATCCCTATCTTTGTAGAAAACCCAGATGTGGTTCTCGGTCCCTACATGCAAATTGTTAAATGTGTACAATGAATGGTTTGAAGCCCCAACACAGACTCTTACAGAACATCACAGGTCTTTCCTGCCAATTAGAGTACTCGTTCATTAACCCAACTCCATCTCCTGCTTCTCAGCTAATTGCCTAACCAGGTTAATAATGTGCCTTCAAGTCCATGAGCTTCAACCTTAGCCAGCAATATATTGGAGGGACTTTTATCATCAATGCCTTCTGGAAGTAAACAGCCACAGAAATCTCTGTCCAGCATGGGCAGCACTGTAGCACAGTTGCTTCACAACTCCAGGGTCCCGGGTTCGATTCCTGGCTTGGATCACTGTCTGTGCGGAGTCTGCACGCGTTTGCGTGGGTTTCCTCCCAGTCCAAAAATGTGCAGGTGAGGTGGATTGGCCATGCTAAATTGCCTTTAGTGTCCAAAATGGTTAGGTGGGGTTACTGGAATAGGATGGAGGTGGGGTCTTAAGTAGGTGCTCTTTCCAAGGGCCGATGCAGACTCAATGGGCCGAATGGCCTCCTTCGGCACTGTAAATTTTATGACCAATACTTTTGACACCTACATGATTTACACATACATGGTGGCTTTCTCTGATGAGCTGAAAATTCTCAACGTGCTCAGTCACCTGTCCTTAGAATTCCCTCTTTCCCCCATTTTTGTTTTTCTTAAATAGTGAGATGGCATGTCCACTGACTTGTACAAGTTATGCACCTTATTAATTAAGCATGTCCAATCAACACTGCAAAAAAGTCAACTCTACTGAAACACCAAGGTCTATGAAAACTTCATCTCAGCAACACAGTTCATTAGAGGCCATATAGTCCCTTCTGATGGGCAGTACTTCAATTTCATCATTATTCTACCCATTTACACAATTGGTCCAACTCATTTGTCATGGTCAAGCTGCCTTCTTTTTCACTACCTTTGAATAAAATTGGACTGGTTTGCGTGGAGCTCGAGTCCAGGTTATTGATTAAACAGTACCAGCCCGAACAGGAATCCCTGTGACACCGCATTGAGTGGTCACAATTGCTTGCCCCACCCTTTTAAATAAACACTATCTGCAACTAACATCTTCTCCATTCCCAGGGTTTATCAGGAATCCCCACAACTATATATGACACCCTTTGAAAGTCTAACCTACATCACAAGCTTTCCACTATCCAGTTAGGATGTTAATGCTTCAAGGCCAAGGACAGTCAAACAGGATCTTTTTCCTCTTCTGAATACATAGAGATTTCTATTTACTTAGCTATTATATAGAAATTAAGCAATTTTGCTCCTAATTAATTCCATTATTTTACATGGTCCAGGTGGATCATCACCAAAGAAATCATTGGTCATTGGGAACTTGCTTTGCGGTTCACACACCACTGGTATTTCAACTGATGTAGCATTCTTCTTGTTGCATTCTCTACTCAAAGGCATGTCCTTGGCGATTATCCACCAATCGCAGCAAAGTGCTGCGATTGTTTACAATAGGCAGGGTGAGGAGTTAGGACCCGAATCTCCCTTAGCCGGGACTGGTCTCAAACCCATGCTGCTGACACTAATCTGATCCACACACTAGCCACCTAAACTAATTGCAAGATGCAGTGTACAAAAACAAAACACTATTGAAGCAGTACCTTTAGTCTGATCAGAGCTACGACTATTGATGTTGGTTTGTTTCTGGCCTGTAGGTTTCTCAGGTCCTTTTGTCACTTCAGTGCCTGGGTTGCTGGGAGGTTCAGTGTAAGCAGACTTCCTGCTTGGTGTCTTCATTGCACCACGTTTAACATTGCCCTTGGTAGTATCTGTAAACCTGTACAACATAATGGATATTAAATATACACACATTAATTGAATTAGACACGCATACAAGTGGATGGGTGGGGAAAAGAGAAAAGTGGAGGAGCAATAGCATTGAATAATTGCCACAATGAAGAATATTTGAGTCAAGAACATTACATTATTTTGAGAATGTACCTCCACCCCAACTCTAGATAGGCTTCCACATTTTCTATTCCTCAGATAGATAGGTATCCAAATTGGTGCAATATTCAAGGATGGAGTGCACAGAAATGGGTTTAAAAATTACAAGAGCTCGCCCAAAGCTTTCTCTGGGTCTTGTTGAAAGTGGTTGAGGGCATTACCTGACATTCATCTTGGTGACAGAGCACACAGGAGGCAAGACTGATTTTCCATTCACAGCAACTGCAGCAGCAGAGCAACGCGGTGATTTACGCCGGTTGGTGGGGGTGGAGAATTGGTCAATTTTTGATGTCTGATGTGCCGGGCTAAAAAGAGGGAGTGTGTTCTTCAGACTTTTTAGTTCATTCACAGACTGGGGGAAAAAAAGATAAACCTTACATTGCTTATACAAAAAAAAATATTAAAACACAGCTGCATCCCGAATAAACTACGACCAGATACAAATGCGAATTGAAAACAGTTTTAGACCCGGTTTATTGGAGATGAAGACAATATTCTAATATGAAAGGAATAAGGTAGGAAGTGGTAAAGCATCTCAGAAGTCATCATCAGGTCACAAGACACCTAGCAAGGAGTTCCCAAGTCTTACCAAATGACATATTTGAACATATTACAATGTCTGCTAGCAATGGTACTTCAGCACTTCCAGGTGAAAATTATTGGGTTAAGTCTAATTTCCTGTCAATGTAACCATTTTAAATTGATTTGTTTAGTACTGAGGAATTTAATGGAGTGGATTTTCAGTTTCATATAATTCTTCCAACCTTCATGTTGTTGTATGGAAGCTTAATTTCAGGTGCACTGGAGAAGGTGGTTTTCAGCCAACAGTCCCTACTTACGGTAATATATTTCCAAGTCAGGATGTTTGTGGCTTGGAGGGGAACTACAAGGCGATGGCGTTCCCATGTATTTGCTGCCCTCTTCTAATACCCTCTTCTCTTTAGGTGGTAGCAGCCATGGGTTTAGAAGGTGCTATCTGAGGAGTCTTGGAGAGTTTCTGCAGTGCATCTTGGATGTCACTGTGCATCAGTGATGGAGGGAGTGAATGTTTGTGGATGGTAGATGGGGTTCTAAATGGGCTGGTATTGAACCAGAGTGATGTTGGAAAGCCACCAGGCAGGTGGATAGTTTTCCACCACATTCCTGACATGCCTTGTGGATAATGGACATGATTTGTTTTTTTAAAAATAAATTTATGGGGTGTGGGCAGTCCTTGAGGAGTAGATACACCCACTGGTGCTTTTAATGAGGGAGTTCCTGGATTTTGACCCAGCGACAGTGAAAGAACGGCGATACATTTCAAGTCAGGGTGGTGAGTGACTTGGAGGGGAACCTCCAGGTGGTGGGGTTCCCAGGTGTCGGTTGCTCTCGTCCTTCTAGATGGTAGTGGTCATGGGTTTGGAAGGTATTGTCCAAGGAACCTTGGTGAGTTATTGCAGTGCATCTTGTAGATGGTACACACGACTGCCACTGTTTGTCGGTGGTGGAGGGTTTGAATGTTTGTAGAAGGGGGAAGCAATCAAGCGGGTTGTTTTGTCCTGGATGGAGTAGAGCTTCTGTTTTTTTTAAATAAATACAAATTTAAAAGCACCCAATTCCCCCCCACCCCACCCCTCAGACACAGACCGCTTCATTATCTGAGGAGTCACGAATGGTGCTGAACATTTTGTGCAGTCATTCGCAAACATCACTTCTGACGGAAGGAAAGTCATTGATGAAGCAGCTGAAGATGGTTTGGCCTAAGACACTACCCTGAGGAACTCCTGCAATGATGTCCTGGAGTAGAGATGATTGACCTCCAACCACCACAACTATCTTCTTTTGAGCCAGGTATGACTCCAACCAGCAGAGCTTTCCCAGATTCCCATTGACTCCAGTCTAGTTAGGGCTCCTTGATGCCATACTCGGTCAAATGCTGCCTTGATGTCAAGGGCATTCACTCTCACCTCATCAGATAAGTTACTCACCACAGGATTCCTCACCTCTGACCAGGCTCTTATAGCCACAGTATTTAAATACCAGATTTTGGTTAATGGTAACTCCCCAGGATGTTGATAGATGGTGATGCCATTGAATGCAATGTTAGATTCTCGCTTGTTGGAAATGGTCATTGCCTTGCACTTGTGATGAGAACATTACTTTGTCAGCCCAAGCCTGGATATTGTCACGATCTTGCTGCATTTGGACACGACTGCTTCAGTATCTGAGTCGTCATGAATGGTGCTGAACATATCCCTACTTCTGACCTTATGATGCGATGGTCATTGATGAAGCAGCTGAAGACTGTTGGGCCTACCCTGAAAAACTGCAGTGATGGCCTAAAATGACACTCAGGGCAGCACGGTGGCACAGTGGGTTAGCACTGCACCCTCACAGCGCCGAGGTCCCAGGTTCGATCCCGACTCTAGGTCATATGTCTGTGGGGAGTTTGCACATTCTCCCAGTGTTTGCGTGGGTTTCGCCCCACAACCCGAAAATGTGCAAGCTCGTTGGATTGGCCACTCTAAATTGCCCCGGAATTGAAAAAAATGAAACTATAAATTTATATATTTTTTAAAATGACGCTCAACCTCCCAACCTTCCTATGTGCTAGGTATGACTCCAACCAATAGGGAGTTTGCCGGACTGTCACCTCCCAGCACTTTTCATTGAAACAGTTTTGATGGCAATGGGAGAGTGGGGGGTATACTCAGCCAGGTTACAGATTGTGGTTGTATACAAATCTGTTGTTGATGGCCCACAGCATCTCATGGAAACCCAGTCTTGATTTGCTGTATCTGTTCAAAATTTATTCCATTTAACACAGTGGCAGTGCCACAGAACTCAATGGAGGATATCCTCAATGTGAAGACAGGACTTTCTCCACAAGGACTGTGTGGTGATTACTCAGTCATGGCCAAATGCACCTGGGATAGACAGATTGGTGATGAGGTCAAGTATGTTTTTCCCTCACCACCTGCCACAGGTTCAGTATAGCAGCTATGTCCTTTAGGACCCGGCCTTCAGTCAATAGTACTGCTATTGAACAACTCTTGCTAATGGACATTGAAGTCTTCCACCCAGAATATATTCTGTGCCGTTACCACCCTCAACGATTCCCCCAAGCGGTGATAAGCACTGACATGCAGTATGTGGTAATCAGGAGGAAATTGCCCACCTTTGACCTGATGCCATGAGACTTCATGAGGTCCAGAGCTAATGTTGAGACCTCACTGGGAAACTCACTCCTGACACACCACTGTGCCACCACACTGATGATATCGGGGACATTAACTACAAAGTATGATTTTATGAGTATGACTATGTTAAGCTGCTCCAACTTTCCCAAGTTTGCACACGCCCCAGAAGATAGTAAGGAGGATATTACAGGGTTAAGTTTGGCATAGTCGCTTCCAGCTCCTACATTGATAGTGGGAGGTCCGTCCAATCAGTGTGTCTGGCTATTATGATACAACTGTCGATTGCTGGGCTATTTCAGAGGGCATTTAACAGTCTGAAGTTGGGGCAGCAGTGGCGGTGGGTAGCACTGCTGCCCCATGGCACAGAGGACCCGGGTTCAATCCCGGCCCACTGACTGTGTGGAGTTTGCACAATCTCCCCGTGTCTGCGTGGGTCTCACTACACAATCCAAAGATATGCAGGGTAGGTGAATTGGCCACGCTAAATTACCCCTTAATTGGAAAGAGAGAAAATTGGTTACTTAAAGTCTGAAGTTACAAGGACAGCAGATTTCTTTCCCTAAAGGACATCAATGAACCATATGGAATTTTACGACAAGACATTGGTTTCATGATCATCAATTAATTTTAAACTGAGATTTTTTTTCAAACCCAGGTCCCCAGAATATTATCTTGGGTCTTTGGATTTCATGTCCAGTGACAATATCACAATACCACCACCTTCCTGTTCTGAAAATACTTATTGTTGAATCTCATGAAACTTAAAAGTTACTGCTATATTCTTTGATGCATGGAAGCGTTAGAAATATTCAAAATTATGGAAATAGTAAGCAGTAAGACTATGCCCACTGATTAATCAGTGATGTGTGGGTAAATGCAGAGTTAGTACTAGAGGCACAGAGGGGAAGGTTATGAAGAATGCTTTTTCCATACTAAAGAGTTATTACAGTATGTTTAGTGTGTCCGTTGAAGCAGAGTCAATCTGAATATTCATGCGGAAAATTAGAATAAAAATACCAAGAATTTGGGGAGAGTGAAAATTGGTAAAATGTTCAATGTGGAGGGGGCATCAGCACTGTGGACCCAGAGGCCAAGATGTGTGAATTTGATTTTCTGTAACTCCCCAAATCTAATTAGATATCAGAAAGAAGATTAAAATCCATTGCGAAAACTAACATTTTCTGTAATTCAGCAATTTAACTTTACAAATTTTTCATACCCAGGGCTATTTGAAATACATTTGAAATGGTTCATACTGGGAAACAGAATTAAAGTTGTGTAAAAATATAGGTGAATGAAAAATATGAAGAAGCATTTATCAAGACGATCAAGAGGGAACTGGATAATTATCTGAAGGGAGAAAACTTGCAGGGCTAAAGTGAAAGGGAAGTAGGGCGTGGGACTAGGTGAATTGCACTTCCAGAGAGCTGGCACAGAGACAAAAGGGCCTCTTTTTGTGCTGTAACTATTCTATGACTTATAATATGCAGATAAGGAAATAATGAAGTGAAAGAAAATAAATTAAGTCAACAATTCCAGCAAAGAGAGTTGCAGAAATCCACCTACATTGCACATCTTTGGGTTGTGGGGGTGAGACCCATGGAGACACGGGGTGAATATGCAAACTCTACACAGACAGTGACCCAGGGGCGGAATCAAATCTGGGTCCTCAGCGCTGTGAGGCAGCAGTGCTAGCCATTGCGCCACCGTGTTACCCGAGAAATGTTTTAAAAAGATAACAGTCTTCTAATCTTCCCAATTAATCAGTCAGTCATATTGTAGCACTGTGGATAATACAATGAACATCCCAAATCCAGTCCACAATTCCTTAAGTCAAAGCTGCTTTCTTGAATGCCAATAGGCTGACAGTATTAGTAATGTACTCACAGAACGTGTCACATCAAACTCAATATTTACATGCTCATTTCCCACCAGAAGTCATTATATCGACATCAACAGTAGAAATGAGAGCTGTGTGGGAAAATAGAGATCCCCTGAAGCAGCTTGGCCGCGAACAGCTTATATTAATCAGCCTGAAGAGAACCTGGTCCATATGTTTTGGAAATACCACATAATATATTAAGTTTGGTAAAGATTTGAAAAATTGGAACCAAAAATCAAGATTCGCAGCAAATTCTTCATACTCAGGATTAAGGGAAACAGAACACACATCCGGGAGTTTATTTTACAATGGAAGGGGTACTTTTCTACATGGCACAACAGCATGGTCATTCACCCGAGTGTGCACACACGAACCTTAGCATGCTTATAATTGCCCACTTCCAGAACAGTTCACGTTTTAGATGGACATGCAGTGGACAGGGTCAAAGGTCAAAGTCGCATTGGTCATAAAATGACCTGTCGTAGGGAGGACACTAGAGATTACCTCTGTATGAGAGAATGGGGATAAGTGCAAACAGCAGATGTCAACGTACAGATGCCCGTTTAATTGAATACCTATCCTCACCTGTTTGATCGAGTTGCCAATAGTTTCAATTCGTTTCCTTTTTCGTTCAACATACAAGTCAATTGATTCCATCTTGTTGAAATGAGTTTGATGAATCTTTTTCCAGTCTAGAAACATCAAAATGCTGCATTAACACAGATCTCAATCCAAAATATAACAGTATAACACATGAAACTCTTTATGGCACCTTATCAAGGACCCTAGTCTATTCTCCCACTTCTTTGAAGAATTCAATAAGATTGTTTAAACATAGCCGTTCCCTTTTGAAATCTGAGCCGACTTCCAAAATCACATTCTTCATCGCTAGACGTTTAGTTATGTCATCTCTTGGTAGAGATTCTAGCATATTCCCTGCAACTAACATTAAGCCAATTGGTCTATAAGTTTATCTCCCTTTACAAAGGTAGGAATGACATTTGAAATTTGCCATACCGGTGTCACTATTCCCTTCATTGATCGGAGTTTTGCGTATTAACCCTGGAACTTTGTTATCTACTACTTATTTATACTGTGCCTTTAATATACTAACGCATCCCAAGATGCTTCACAGGAGCATTATAAAACAAAATGACGGGAGGAGGGCAGACGCCCTTGCCTTCGCCTCCCAGATCGCCCGCCGTAGAACTCTGTTCGGCTGACGGTCAGCAGCACCACCTAAAGCTGCAGATTGGCTGTCCGACCTCTCAGAATCTCTCCAAATGGAGAAAATCAAATTTGCCATCAGAGGGTCAGACAGGGTGTGAGAGGAAGTGGGGGGGCGGGGGGGGGGGAGAAAGAAAGGCGAACCACAGGGGTGGGGGGGAAAGAGAGAAGAGGGAGGAAACATGGAACAAGAGGGGAACCAGAGAGGTGGGGAGAGACAAGGGAATTAAAACAAGAGGTGCTAGAAGTCGACAAGATGTACCTAGTCCAGGTTTTTGCTTGTTCAGTTGTCCTTGGCTGGAACGGGAAGTCCAACCACTTATGCCGTATTAATTACCGCCTAGTTTACAAAACCATGTTTTATGTTTAATTAATCTTTTACTTTAAACCATATGAAGATCTTGCTGTCGACTTCTCAATCACATCCAAAATCCCTACAGTAAGCAAGCAGGATTTAGTCCAAGTTAAGGTATATGTAGCAGAGACTCAGAGGGTAGAATGTGGGACACTAGCCAGGTATGCACTAGAATAGTCAAGTCGAGAGGTAACAAAGCCAAATGTAGGTTTCAGCAGTTGAGTCAAGACAGAGACGATGGTATGGGAGGTGGAATAAACAGTCTTTGTGATGGTGGGGAAGATGAGTAAGAAGTTCATTTTAGGGTCAAATGTGACAAGGTCACTACAACCAAAAATTATCTTTCTACCTGAATTATTGTACATTTCTACTACCTCATTAGTAGCCTTTTCAGAATAAAAAGACTGGCGCAAATAATATGCAGGTGAACTGACATGTATGGAGTTCTCACTCAATTTACTAAAAGACATTTGTAATTAAGGGGAGATGATGTCAGTACAGGGACCTGGGTGATCTTCACTTCTTTGTATCTAGTGTCTGACTCAACAGGGATTATACAATATTTGACAATCTTAGGAGCATTATAGTACAAAATCCTACATTGTAAACTGTAATGTTGTAGGATGGAGTGGCAATGTCGCAAAGTCAAACTACTTCTTCGCTTTACAGAGAATCACAAATATTTCCTCACCAGGAGTGACATGGTTTAGTCCACTTTTCCCAACTGACTGAACAAGACGTGGAATTTTGCCGGTCTTCGATCGAGCCGCAGTTCCTATAGTCAAGTAAATACAGGATCAATAACTAATCACCTATAAGATATTTTTGATCAGTATCTTCCAACTAGTCTCCTATGGAAGCTGGACAGGAAACAAAATTAAACCTCATGTCAGACACAATGCAATTTTAGCTGCTGTGTGCAGATTGTTACTGGAGTCTAGAAGGGCTAACAAACTGTTAACATTGGGGGTAAACCAGTTAGAATCATAGAATTTACAGTGCAGAAGCAGAAGGAGGCCATTCAGCCCATCTGGTCTGCACCGGCCCTTGGAAAGAGCAACCTACTTAAGCACACACCTCCACCCTATCTCTGTAACCCAGTAACCCCACCTAACCTTTTTGGACACCAAGGGCAATTTAACATGGCCAATCCACCTAAACTGCACATCTTTGGACTGTGGGAGGAAACCGGAGCACCTGTAGGAAACCCATGCAGACACAGGGAGAATGCCGCACAGACAGTGAACCAAGCCAGGAATTGAACCTGGAGCTGTGAAGCAACAGTGCTAACCTCTCTGCTACTGTGCCGCCAAGTTGTTTGAACATGATCAAGCAGTTCTCAAAAATAAAACTCTTTCCTCCCTTCCAGACAGGCCATCACAGCCTCACCCATCATACACAAACCATAAGATTGTACGGTAGGTGGTCTGGTTTTCTGATATTTTAATACCAGGCTGCACTGCTTGCTACCTCACTGACTGCTGTGCAGGCTGCACTGCTTGCTACCTCACTGTGACTGCTGTGCAAGCAAGAAAACTTGCCCTCTCTCCAAGTCAAAATTCTCTGGGGTTGTTGGTTAGAGAAGAATGCAGCTACTGATACAGGCAGGCCAGCATGCATCAATGCTGATTCCAGCGTGGAAAAAATGTGAGGTTAAGTGGCAGGAAGGTTATCTGGCCACCTGCTAAATCCAAAATAGATGATTGATATAAAACGAACAGGGCAAACAAGGGCGATCAGTCAGCATTGCAGCGACTCATGCAAGATGAGACAGACTGAAAAGGAAGGGGGGGGTTTGTAAGTCATGCGATGCAAGTCATGAGGGGCTGGTTCAGCACAGTGGGCTAAATAGCTGGCTTGCAATGCAGAACAATGCCAGCAGCGTGGGTTCAATTCCCGTACCAGCCTCCCTGAACAGGTGCTGGAATGTGGCAACTAGGGGCTTTTCACAGTAACTTAATTGAAGGCTACTTGTGACAAATAAGCGATTATTATTATGTTCAATAAAAGGCAATCTCACCGGCTGACTCTTTTCTTCTTCTAGCTATGGGCTCTAATCTATTGGGGACCAGGCAAAATTGGTATAAAGTAGGATTTAATTTGGGACATTTTGGCAGTTTTTGAATTAGGGGCTTCTTTGCAATGTGTAATGACCAAATGCTTCCATCTTCATAAAGTTTACTTTGATAGCTCCGAATTGGTTGAAAATATTATTAGTTTGACAAATACAAAAAATTCACTCGAGTAGATTCAATTTGAAAAATGCTGTGACAAAAAGGTCAATAGCTATCCATTCCAACATCATTAATTCTATTCCACAGAATCTAAAGTATGCGTGTAGTGAGGTTAAATTGCCCAGCACTACCTTTGGATGTATTAGCTGCTCTCTCAGGTGAACGCCGTGTACATTGGGTCACAGTAGCACTTCCATCAGCCACACTTCCAGCCCCAGTTTCTGTCACATGCTCGGATTCAGCACGACGTTTTCTTTGTCTTCTCTTGGAGTCTGAACTGTCTGTGTTTTCACACTTTTCCAAATGAGGTAAAGGTTCCTACACAAGTATTTCATAATAA
Organism: Scyliorhinus torazame; assembly: GCF_047496885.1. NCBI lineage: Eukaryota > Metazoa > Chordata > Chondrichthyes > Carcharhiniformes > Scyliorhinidae > Scyliorhinus > Scyliorhinus torazame. The sequence goes on along the minus strand of NC_092708.1, from coordinate 268,188,952 downwards.
GTATTTATAATATCTCAGAACATAATTGTAACAGATTTTAAAAATCCATATTAGATAGCAGAGCAATATGTGAACTTGCGCAGATAATAAGTCAGCAATACCATGGAAGGCATTTCATTATCAGAAGCTGCGACAGCCTGCAGGTGAACAGATTCATTCGGATTTCCATTTGTTTTTTTCTTGCTTTTATTAGGCAACTTTCCTTTGCCCCGTCGTTCAGTCACATAGTCTTCCCATTTTGCTACATCAAATGTATCACATTTATTTTCTTCTGCAGGAGCCTACAAACAAACAATATGCTTCAGCAACCCAAGCCAACATTGCTTACAATTGTTCTGTTTACAAGCAGACAAAGTTCCTTGTGCTGCATGACAACATTCAATAACTGTGGCATGTTTCATCTTGTTCACGGGAATCTCTCCTCAGCTCATCAGCTTCTACATTCACCGGGCTTCCTTTCACTACCCAGCAAACTACAAAATGTCACATCTTATTTTGTTACCTTGCCTCTTACAACTCAATGAGAATACAAGGAAGCGCTATTATTCGGACGCAGCAATATCTAGGGAGCAAAATAAAGTGGACCTTGCCTACTTCAGAGAAACAGAACTACTGGTATATGTGCTCTCACCAAGTATTAAGCAAAGTTTCCAAGTAAACTGGTATAACGCACATTCACATGTTTTCAGAAAAAGAGGACTGACCTATATGCCTTCAATGACTGTTAAGAGACATTGTGCTTCGCAATGTTTGTTCTATGGTCCAGCACACTTGAAAGACACAGATATTGTCATCCCTGATTAAGCACTAAATTGGCAAAGTTTTGACTAAATTAGTCTAAATACCATTTACAAAAATTGTGTGCACTGTTTCAAGCAAGTTGTACTCACTCTTAAAAGTGCAAGTATGAACATATGAATTAGGAGTAGGTCACTCAGCCCTTTGAGCCTGCTCCGCCATTCAATGAGATCATGGCTGATCTGATTGTAACCTTAGCTCCACAGATGACCTTCCTTTCACCCCATCATCAAGAAGCCTTAAAAATATTCTGTCTTTGCTTTCACACCTTTTGCAAAGATTAATGACCCTCAGGAAAAAATTGTTACTCATTGGTTGTAAATGGATGACTCCGCATTTTTTAAATGGTGGCCCCTAGTAATGACTTCTCCCACAAGAGGAAACATCTTCTCCACATCCACCCGTCAAGACCCCTCAGGATTTTGTATGTTTCAATCAAGCCACCTCTTACTCGTCTAAATTCCAGAGGATACAAGTCCAGCCTATCCAATCTTTCCTCACAAGACCCATTGATTCCAACACATTTAGATCCTTCCTGAAATAAGGAAACCAATACACATTACCCCAATTCTGATCTCACCAATGCCCTATACAAGTACATCCTCCCTACTATTGCATTCAATTCCCCTCACAATGATAGTATTCTAATAAGCTTTCTTAATTACTTGCTGTGCATACATACTAGCTCTGATCCCTGTGGCAAATCATTTGTTACATCTTGCCAACCAGAAAAACATCTAATTATGCCTACTGTTTCCTGTTAGCTAGCAATCCTATATCTATGCCAATGTCATGTCCTACATCTTGAGCTTTTTATTTTGCAATAACTTGCGTCACCGTATGAATTTGCTTTTATCACCTTATGAAATACTTTTGGAAATCCAAATAGTGTATCCATCCATTTATCCACAGCATTTGTTACTTCTTCAAAGCAGTCCAATAAATTAGGTAAACATTATTTCCCTCTCACAAAACCGTTGACTCTGCCAGATTACCCTGATTTTTTCCAAACGCCCCATTACAACATCTTCAACAATTCCTTATGACAGATTAAGCTAACTACAGTCAAGCTAACTGGCCGATTGTTTCCTTCTCTTTTTGAATAAATGAGTCACAGTCACTATTTTCCAATGAAACTGAACCTTCCCCGAATGGACCCATCACTGTTGCCGAGTCAAAATCATGGAACTTCCTCCCTAACAGCACGGTGGGTGTACCTCTACAATATGGACTGCAATGGCTCAAGAAAGCAACTGAATACCACCTTCTGAAAGGCAATTAGGGATGGGCAATAAATCTAGCCTATGGCTCCCACATCCATGAATAAATAACAAAATCTAGGGAATCTTGGAATTAAAACCAATGGATCAACTACCTCACTAGCCATTTAGTACCACTTCCCTCGTGACAGTAATTTTCTAGTCCCTCCCTCCCATTTTCCAATTTATAGAACGTATCCTCTAAATGAAAACCGTTTAGCACAGAGCTAAAGAGCTGGCTTTTAAAGCAGCCCAAGGCAGGCCAGCAGCACGGTTCAATTCCCGTACCAGCCTCCCCGAACATGCGCCGGAATGTGGTGACGAGGGGCTTTTCACAGTAACTTCATTTGAAGCCTACTTGTGACAATAAGCGATTTTCATTTCAATTAATCTGTCATCTCCTAATTTTCATTATCAATTCCCCAGACTCACTTTCTATTGGACCAATGCTCACTTTGTTTATGCTTTTTAAAAATATCTATAGAAACTGTTACTATTTATATTTCAGCTAGCTTCCTCTCATTCTCTAATTTTTCCTTCCTCATCAACCTTTTGGTCATTCTTTGCATTTTAAAAAAAGATTCTGTCCAATCTTTGGACCCACCAAGTGCCTTAGCACAATTATTTACCTTTTCTTTAATTCTGATGCGAACCTTTTTTAGTTAACTGTGGATAGTCTGCCTCCCCTTGGAATGTTTTTTTGTTAGACTGCATCTCTTCTGCATATTCCAAAATATCCCTTTAAATGCCTACCACTGCAACTTTTTAAATAAATTTAGAGTATTCAATTCATTTTTTTCAATTAAGGGGCAATTTAGCACGGCCAATCCACCTACCCTGCACATCTTTGGGTTGTGGGGGCGAAACCCACGCAAACATGGGGAGAATGTGCAAGCTCCACATGGACAATGACCCAGAGCCGGGATCGAACCTGGGACCTCGGCGCCACTGCATTTTTATTGACCTATCCCCATAACCTAAATTACCAGTTCATTTGTTGCTTGAAGCTAGACATGCCGGAGGTTTTCCACCTTTTTCAGAAATCTGAAATAATTAATCATTACTACCACACTTATCCATCTCTGGATGCTTTCCAGATTGGTGGTTCACATAGATTAAAAGAATGCCATTCAACCCCTTATCCTATTGCTTCAGGTTAGAAACAGCACTGATGAAGAATAAAATTAAAGCCACGTCTTCTAATTCTGGCCTCTTGTGCATCCTCAATTTTATTCTCACCACCATTGGCAACTGGGTCTTCAGGCATCAAGGCCCTAAATTATGGAAGACCCAAAACTATGAAATTCCCCACCTACATATCCCTACTTGTCGTCTTCTTAAGTCACTCTTAAAACACGGTTTTTGACTAATGCCCTAATATCTCATTTGGTTCAGTAATGCTGTTGTGAAGCTCTTTGGAATGTTTTACTCTCAGTGATGCTACATAAATATAAGCGGTTCTTTACTTAAATTTTCACATTACCTTCAGAACAGCATCATTCTTCTGCTCTTGTTTGAAGTACTCTTGCAAATTTTTCAGTAACTTATCTGCCTGTGTTAGAAAAAGTGAGTTAGACAATGAAGAGCTTTTAAAGAACTGCGAGAACATTTTCATATATTTTATTGACATGATTGCATACAATATCATTTAGAATAAGTTGCAAACAAATTTAATAAACTGTTTGTCGTTTATAGGACGAAAATAAACTTCATCATTTGGGCTGAACAATTAGATTTTGCAATCTTTTTTTTTAAATAAATGTTTTTATTCTCCATTTTCACATTTTCCTTCAGAATGTACACCCCACCCACAACCAGTAAACGGTAACAAATACAAAATCAATCCCCTTAACAATACCAACGATCCCATCCTCCCACCACCCCAAACAACGGCCCACCTGTCAATATATGCATCCAATAAAACAAATCCTCCCACGGTGGCAACAAAAAAAAAAAAGAGAAAAAGAAAAAAGGAGTCCGGGACCGCCCATGGTCACCATTGACCTATAGAGTCCACTCCCCCTCCACCCTCTGAAAGAGTACCGTACATGGTGCCCAAGAGTTGTGTTCTCTTCCCCCCCCCACCCCCCCCAAACCTTCCGTAGATACAGTGTGAAGGAGAAGGTCCTGAGCTGGGCCAAGCAGAAGCGGGTGGTGCAGTGGGCTGGAGCTGGTATACGTGTATACCAGGACTTTACGGTGGAGCTGGAGAGGAGGCGGGCTGCCTTCAACCGGGTGAAGACGGCACTGTACATTAGCAAGGTGCAGTGCGGCATTGTATATCCAGCGAAGCGGAGGGTGACTTACAAGCTCAGGGACTTTTATTTTGGAACGGTGGAAGCAGCGGAGGAGTTTGCGAAGGCAGAAGGACTGTGGCAGAATTGAGAAATGGTCATGTGCCGATGTAACCTCATGACTGTATTTTCTTCTTTTTTGTTTCACTGCGTGCGGGTGTATGGGTGCGGATGACTGAGGATTCCAGCAGATCAGCCGAGATAGAAACAAAACAACAGAAGTGGAAACAGACCATCATATGATAGCATGAATAGGAGATCAGAAGCTTATCTCAGGATAAAATGTAACATCAAAGTAGTGAACAAATTGGCTTAATCTCAGACTGTTCCAGGGAGAGAGATGGAGTCACTTGTTAGGGAACAAGAGTTTGGATTGGGGAGCAAAAGTAGGGGGTGGGTTTTTCCTGTTGCTCGACGCCGGTATAGTTACCGGTAATCGGTCGGAGAATCCCTGTTTACGACTGTTGGGGCGGCCTTAGGGCGTTACCTGAAGGCCCTTGCCGATGCTCCACCACCGATGGGCCGAGTTGCTAATGGCAAGGGACACCTGTGCTCTCAGTTTTCGTGAACCCGGCATGTGTGGGTGGTGGGGTGGGGTGGAAAGTGAAGAGACATGCTGCTGGCCGGGGGGGGGGGGGGCGGGGACTATCTGGCAGGACACGTCCATGCGCGGCCGGCACCATGTTGTTATGCGTGACTGCTGCAGGTAGTCGCCATACGCAGCCATGGATCCGTACAATTCTCCAGGCGTTTATATCGGGAAGGCAGCGCGCTTCTTGTGGTGCGGCTGCTAACCCCTCACTGGTCAAAAAGATCGGTGCTGGGGCATCGCCGATTCTTTTGGCGTATAGCCTGACACATCCTCCGGACATGGCCTCAAAATCAGAGAATCCAGCCGAATGGCTTTAGTCTTTCCAACAATGTATGTCACTAATATTTTGGCTACGACGAGAGCTGGTTGGTACGGCTGGATTTTAGCAGCACATGTGAAGATTACCACTAAACCATGGGATGATGGCTGAGGGGCAGCACCTACAGGGGAAATCAGAGGAGCCCAAGGATTGATCTGTGGGGTCACAAGAGGTAATGATGCAACTTCAGAAAAAGGAGCCATTGAGGGATTCGGCTCGGTAGCATTGTCGATAGCACAACTGCTTCACAGCTCCAGGGTCCCAGGTTCGATTCCGGCTTGGGTCATTGTCTGTGCGGAGTCTGCACATCCTCCCCATGTCTGCGTGGGTTTCCTCCGGGTGCTCCGGTTTCCTCCCACAGTCCAAAGATGTGCAGGTTAGGTGGATTGGCCATGATAAATTTCCCTTAGTGTCCAAAATTGCCCTTAGTGTTGGGTGGGGTTTCTGGGGATAGGGTGGAGGTGTTGACCTTGGGTAGGGTGCTCTTTCCAAGAGCCGGTGCAGACTCGATGGGCCGAATGGCCTCCTTCTGCACTGCAAATTCTATGATAATCTATGATTCCCTGGCTACAATTAGATGTACAAGAATTGAACAGGTGAGAGCAGTCCCAAACAGCTGGATGACAATGGGGAAAGTCAACCAACCATGCCAAGTTTGCAGACAGGTCAAGGAAGACACACAGCATCTAATTTGGAACTTTGATGAGATCCACTCCGAGATATCTCTGTTCTTCTACACTTCTCAGCATCCAGGTGTCCTCTTGCCTTGTTAATACTTCCTGAATGCATTATCTCACACTTCAAAGATTTCCTGCTCACCTAGTCAGTCCAGTGATCGGTTCTTCACTATCAACTCCAACACTATTGGCCTTGGTCTGCATCACAAACCAGCTGTCCAGCCAACCGTACCGGCTGCAGTTATTCATGAAGGCCCCACCTGGTTAACCTTGCCCCTCACCAGAGGTGTGGTGATCCTCAGGTTAAGTCACCACCAGTCAGCTTCCCCCTCAAAAAAAGAGTACTATGCCTATGGTAATTTGGGACTATGGCAACTTTACATTAATGATCAACCACATGGTCATTTTCAGATCCTTTCATGGGATGTGGGCATTACTGGCTTGCTGAGTGTTTTTATTACCCATCCTCATTTGCCTTTCAGAGTATGGTGGTGAGCACCCTTTTGAGCCACTGAGGTCCATGTGGCACATGTGCACCCACACAATGTTCAGGAGAAATATCCAGATTTTGATCCAGCGACAGTGAAGGAACAACGATGCAGTTCCAAGTTAGGAGGATAATTTGTGGCTCAAGAGGAACATCTAGGCAGTGGCATTTCCAAGCATTCAATGTCCTTGTTGCTCTGGTAGCCACAGCATTTATATGGATGGTCTAGTTTAGTTTGTTAAAATAGCAATCTGCAGGATGCGGATAGTGGGATAATGCCATTGCCAGGGGGAGATGGTGGCACTTGTATGGCCTGAATGTTACTTGCCACTCATCAGCCCAAGCCTGAATGTTGCTGCATTGGCATGGACTGCTACATGAAGAGTTGAGAATGGCGCTGAACATTGTGCAGTGAACATCCCTTCTGATCTTGTGATGGAGGGAAGGTCATTAAGGTAGAAGGATAGCAGGGACATGATAAAAATTCCCCTGGAGGGTGTTGGCGTTTGCACTGTCTGGTTTGGTGGCAGAGACAGGAACCCTCAACCCACTTAAAGTACCTGGTTCTGCACCCAAGTGCTGTAACCTGCAAGCTGTGGGAAGCTGGGATTAGAATGGACAGCTCTTTCTTTTTTGGATAGCGCAGACACACTGAGCTGAATGGTCTCGCTTGCCATAACTTTCCTATGGTTGGGCCTGGGACATTACCCTGAGGAACAGTTGCACCATGTACCTGATCGACCTACCACTAGGGTAGGGAATTGGGACAGCCGAGTACCTGAGAGTGGAGCGGTGAAAGGAGTCTAGGAGGGGTAAAGAGAAAAGAAGAAGCAGGAGCAGAAATAAAGTGATGGACTTGGGTCCTGTTTGACAGCCCAAATGTGTTGAAAATGGACTCTGGGAATCAAAGGCTGGAAAGCAAAGGAGTTGTTCAGTGATTAGTATATATTAAGAAGTCTTACAACATCAGGTTAAAGTCCAACAGGTTTGTTTGGAATCACTAGCTTTCGGAGTGTTTCATCAGGCTCTGAAAGCTAGTGATTCCAAACAAACCTGTTGGACTTTAACCTGGTGTTGTAAGACATCTTCCTGAAACACTATTACTTAAAGGATGGCAGGAAAGTTCAAAACAGTCCTGCTGAAGTTCGACAGCCACTGTGACATCGAAGTCAACGAGAGCTTTGAACGCTGTGTTCCAGCAGAGGCTTCAGGGCAAGGATGAACCTTTTCAGTCCTTCTTAACCTATCTCCGTATCCTCGCACAATCCTGCAGCTTAATATTCTTGGTTAAGGAGTTTTCAGAGAGGATAGAGAAAATAAAGGAGGGGAGTCATGATAATGGTTGAATAAACACTCTCAGCTGTGAGGGAGGATAAAATGCTAGAAAGAGCATTAAAGGAAGTCACCTAAAACTGCCAAATACATTCACTTTGCAAAGTCCCCATACCAAATAAATACTATAATACCTGTACAGTATTGGATTACCAGACCCCAAACCTCACTCTCAGAAAGCGGCATAACATCAGCTCAGCGTTTGCTTACCACACGAAATAATCAGTTTATAATTATTGTAAATACATTCTTTGCTTATATTAAGCACACCCATCATAAACAAAGTTAGACTTCAGTTTTATCAATAAATAGCTTCACTTGAATTAGATTGTTAGCTGCTTAAACTTGTGAAACATTTTCCTCAAGTCTCAATTATACTAACATACTTTAGCCACAGTTATACACAGATGTTGTGGATTCCATGTTAACTGAGCCAGTCAGCTGCTGTTATAATGGGATACTTTGAGATCTGACTGGCAGTAGGCAAAAAAACACATTGGCACTTCTGGCATCCCTGAACTATAAGAACTTATCCATCAAGGGGATATAGATAACTGACTAAAAAGGAACACACACTTTCACTATTTATACAAATCACATCGCAGTATCAGCAAGATTATTGACATTTTGGTATCAATAACATTACAACAAAAACGGACGCAAATTGCATTTCTTTGACACTTTTATTCAACTCCTAGTAGTTGATGACAAATACCCTGCAGACATCGCTCATGGGATTGTCAACCTCAAATATCACCAGCTAACCGGTGAAATTCCAGTTACAGCAGACCACTTTTGGGGAAATGTGAGGAGTTTACAAAGTTAATCATTTATTTCTCCCAACCCACGGTGCTTGCGATTTAAGGCATCATATTAATCTCAGGATACACAACGCAGAGGCCGCAGCCGCCACCACAACCACACCCACCCCTGTCCCAGTTCAAGCGGCAGCTTTCCCTCCACCCCGGAGGCGGATCCCTCTCTACCCCCGGCCGCCCACTCACCTTCAGCTTGGCCTTCAGTCCGTGCTGCTTGGCGAGTCGCTGCAGCTCACTGTACTTGAGTCCCTCCAATTCCATTGCCAGGCTCTGCTCTGCTCTCCTGCCCACCAGCTCGCTAACGGTCACCGCTCAGATTTAAAATCTCCTCGTCTGATCCGCCCATTGGCCGAAAGAAAAGCGCGCCTGCCACCGTCACAACAATCCAATTCCAAAACTGCATTTCTATTGGTTGTAAAGCTCCCTCACCACGCCTCCCCTCAGCATCACAGCCAATGGAAACCTAGAGTCCGAACCTTGTCCAATTGACTGACATCTACTCTGTCCAATTACTCCGATTCCCACAGTTTGAATTCCAAAGAAGCTCTAGAGTTACATGAACTCAAAGTGTTAACTCTCTTTCCCTTAACGTGAATGCTGCCAGATCACAGAATTCACAGTGCAGAAGGAGGCCATTCAGCCCATCGAGTCTGCACCGGCTCTTGGAAAGACCACCCCACACCTCCACCCGATCCCCGTAAACCAGTAACCCCACCTAACCCAAGAGCAATTTAGCAGGCCAATCCACTTAACCTGCACATCTTTGGACTATGGGAGGAAACCGGAGCACCCGGAGGAAGCCCACACAGTCACGGGGAGACCGTGCGGACTCCGCACAGACAGTGACCCAAGCCGGGAATCGAACCTGGCACCCTGGAGCTGTGAAGCAACTGTGCTAACTGTCATAATATACACACAAGTATATGATGGTACACAGAGACATTGATTGACACAAAGGATGACCAATGAACATACAGAACACAGCAGCCAATCACCAGACAGGACACGGCCACTATAAAACCAGAGGGCACTAGTTTTCCCGCTCTCTTGGGATGCAGCCTCTGAGCAACAATTAGAACATCCACCATGTGGTAGTAAGATAGTCTGGTCAGGTTAGCCTCAGGTCTCCAGTCAACTCAGCATAGTGTCCACCCACAGTTAAAGTATGTTTAATAGTTAAGTGTTTAATGAAATAGAGTTGCATTTCTTCACGTGTTGGAAGCCTGTCTCTGCTACAGTAAACGCAGTCCTCGCAGAACCAGCTTACCCAACACATCATGGTACCAGTGGGTATTGTTTGAGTTTGGTGGACCCACCTTGAGATAGTCTGCCTCTGACCAGCGATCAGCCATCCGATAACATGGACAGCGTCTGCCCCCCCCATGCCGCTCCGCATCGCCGGCAACCTCGGTGCGAACTGGAAGATTTTTAAGCAGAAGTTTCAGCTGTATCTTAAAGCCATCGACCTCGAGGCCGCATCGAATGCCAGAAAGATTGTTCTCTTCCTCTCTACAGCCGGGGACCACGCTATCCACATTTTTAACTCCCTAACCTTTGCTGAAGGTGAGGACAAGACAAAGTTCAAAACAGTCCTGCTGAAGTTCGACAGCCACTGTGACATCGAACATCGAAGTCAACGAGAGCTTTGAACGCTATGTGTTCCAGCAGAGGCTTCAGGGTAAGGATGAACCTTTTCAGTCCTTCTTAACCTATCTCCGTATCCTCGCACAATCCTGCAACTACGGCTCCACTTCCGACTCCATGATCCGCGACCAAATCGTTTTCAGGGTCCATTCCGATCCCCTTCGCCAGCAACTCCTCAAAGTTAAGCAGCTCACCCTCACCATCGCCATCGAAACCTGCATCCTACATGAGCACGCTAATAACCGGTATTCCCAGATCAAGGCGGCAGAGACGGCGCGGCAAGGCCCCCACGATGCGGAGCGGGTGCAGGCCGTAAAACAGCTCCAGGGCCTGAGTCTGGATGAGGGCAGCCATTTTGCGTGCTTTTCCCGGGCTCCAGCGCATGCGCGCAACGACCGAGGGGACGGCAAGGCTGAGGATCAAACTGCGCATGTGCGTACATCTTTCGACCGCACCGCGCATGCGCGGTGGTGCACGGAACGTCCTGACGTCGGCGTCATGACGTCCAACAACTGTGGCTCCGCCCTCTTAAAGCGTCAATGTCCCGCAAAATCTCAACGCTGTCTCCAGTGTGGCAAGCTTGGCCACTACGCAGCCCTGTGCAGATCTGCTCAACTGCCCATCACACAGCAATCCCAGCCACAGTGCAGGAACGTCCGGTCAGTGCAGCAACCCGTTGCAGACTCCGACATGGTTCCAGATCCTGACACCGAGGATCTCACATCCACATTCTGGGTGGGCATCATCACCAAGCATACGATGCTTTCTAAAAAAAAAGGCGAATCCACTCCCAGTGATGAGCATTGATCCAGACGACGAGTGGTGTGCCACCCTTGCGGTCAACAAATCTCGCATACGCTTCAGGCTGGACACCGGCGCTTCAGCGAACCTCATTTTGAAGTCTGACCTGCATACCATCCACGTCAAGGCGAGCATTCTTCCATCGGCCTGCCAGCTTATCGACTACAATGGCAATGCCAATGCTGCCAGTGGCTCATGGTTTCTCATTGTTCCTCAAGAGCCACCATGCATTTCAAAATAGTAGGGTCCAACAAAGCTTCCTTGCTCGGTACTCAGGCCTGCAAAATCCTGAATCTGGTGCAGCAGGTTCACTCTATGTCACCCGCTGAGGCACCAGCCTCGCCAGATGCCAACTTTAAAAGCCAATTAAATGACATCATAGCACGATACCACAGCGTCTTCGAGGGTATGGGCACACTCCCCTACACATACAAGATACTTCTGATACCGGATGCCACACCAGTGGTTCATGCACCGCATTGGGTGCCGGCACCCCTTCAGAACCGCCTCAAGCAGCAGCTGCGTCTTGCAGCCAGGACCAGGGCGTCATTTCGAAGGTCACTGAACCCACGGATTGGGTTAGTTCCATGGTCTGTGTCAAGAAACTGTCAGGGGAACTTCGCATTTGCATCGACCCCAAAGATTTGAACAGTAACATCATGAAGGAACACTACCCTATCCCTAAGCGAGAAGAGCTCACCAGCTAAATAGCTCACGCCAAGTTATTTACGAAGCTGGATGCCTCCAAGGGGTTTGGGCAGATACAGCTGGATGCATCCAGTCGAAAGCTCTGCACTTTTAACACCGCATTTGGTCGTTGCTGTTACAACTGGATTACCTTTGGCATCATCTCCGCCTCGGAGGTGCTCCACCGAATAATGGAACAAATGATGGAGGGCATCGAGGGGGTGCAAGTGTACGTCGATGACATAATTGTCTGGTCCACAACTCCTCAGGAACACATCGATTGCCTCAAGCGAGTGTTCCATAGGATCCACGAGCATGGCCTCCGACTCAACAGAGCCAAGTGCTCGTTCGGTCAAGCAGAAATAAAGTTCCTCGGCGACCATATTTCGCAGTTCGGTGTGCAGCCAGATGCAGATAAGGTGTCGGCGGTCAATGCTATGAAGACACCGGAGGACAAGAAGGCGGTCCTCTGCTTCCTAGGGATAGTCAACTTCCTTGGGAAGTTTATCCCCAACCTTGCATCTCACACCACAGCTCAACGCCCCAGTCCTGGCGTTTTTCGACCCTGCCAAGGAGACGAAGATCTGCACCGACACGAGTCAGGCTGGCATTGGGGCAGTACTCCTCCAGTGCGACGAATCCTCCTCCTGGGCACCAGTCACATATGCATCTAGAGCCATGACCCTTACTGAGCAGCGATATGCTCAAATCGAGAAAGAGTGTCTGGGCCTCCTCACGGGGATTGACAAATTCCATGATTACGTGTATTGTTGCCAACTTGGCCTTGGTTCAATTGCTGTGTTTTATCACCTTTATTTCCCTCGCTGCCACGAGGACTTCCGGTTGCGGCGATGTGGAGCTAAGCCGCACATTTCGGCAGCTCCCGCTATCACGGACTTTAGGGCTCTCCAACGGACTTGTGGAGCCCCAACGGAAATTTTTTGATTGAATCCCGTGTGGGAAGGTGAAGTAAGGTCCCCCTTACGTTGTATGGCAGGGATTAGCGGTGGAGCGTCGGAGAAAGAGGCTTTGGAGCAGCGGCAAAAACGAGGGGGAAAAAACAAGATGGCGGAGGGCGGAGATTGAGCAGCATGGGGGCCGGACCAGCAGGAATTCCTCAGGCGCTGTGTGGAGGAGCTTAAAAAGGAGGTGCTGGCGCCAATGCTGTTGGCGATCGAGGGGCTGAAGGAGACTCAGAAGGCCCAGGCGGTGGAGCTCCGTGAGGTGAGGGATAAAACTAATGAGAACGAGGACGAGATCCTGGGCCTGGCGGTAAAGGTGGAGGCGCACGAGGCGGTGCACAGGAGGTGGGCCGAGAGACTCGAGGTCCTGGAGAACAGGTCGAGGAGGAAGAATCTCCGGATTCTGCGTCTCCCCGAAGGAGTGGAGGGAGCTGATGCCGGGGCATACGTGAGCACGATGCTCCATTCGCTGATGGATGCGGAGGTCTCTCCGAGCCCCCTGGAGCTGGAAGGAGCTCACTGGGTCCTGGCGAGGAGACCCAGGGCTGATGAGCTGCCAAGGGTGATAGTGGCGAGGTTCCATCGCTTCGCGGACAAAGAAAGTGTCCTGAGATGGGCCAAGAAGGGGGGGGGGGATGGAGGAAGGTAAGGAGGAGGAGAGACTCCCACACGGGGAGATTAACGGGAAGGCAGGGGAAGCCGGGGTCAGCAAAAGTCAGCTGACTCACGGAAGTAGTATGGGGGAGCAAAAGAGCTAGATGCGGATCTAGCGGGGAGGGGGGGGAAGGGAAGGGGAGACAATAGGGTTGCTGCTGCACTGTGCACTGGCCGAGGGGAAACTGAAAATGGAAGAAGTGGTCGGGGCGGGGGTTCCCCGTCTGGGGGACTGGAGGGTGCGGGAAGCGTGGGCACGGGACTGGCCTAAGATAGGAGATGGCTAGTCGGCGGGGGGCTGGGGTAGCCCCCCAATCCGGCTGATCACGTGGAATGTGAGAGGCCTAAACGGACCGGTTAAGAGGGCCCGAGTGTTCGCGCACCTAAAGGGACTGAAGGCAGACATGGTCATGCTTCAGGAGACACATCTGAAGGTGGCAGATCAGGTCAGGTTAAGGAAGGGATGGGTAGGACAGGTGTTCCATTCGGGGCTGGATACGAAGAATAGAGGGGTGGCAATACTGGTGGGGAAGCGGGTGTCGTTTGAGGCCAAGAACATAGTAACGGACAATGGAGGCCGATACGTGATGGTGAGCGGTAGGTTGCAGGGGACGGAGGTGGTATTGGTAAATGTATACGCCCCGAACTGGGACGATGCTGGATTCATGAAACGGATGTTTTTTCTCCAATGTACATAAGGCGTACTCCCGGATAGATTTTTTTGTTTTGGGCAGGGCACTGATCCCGAAAGTGGAGGGAATGGAGTATTCAGCCATAGCCATTTCAGACCACGCCCCGCATTGGGTGGAGCTAGAACTGGGGGAGGAGAGGGACCAACGCCCATTGTGAAGGTTGGATGTGGGACTGCTGGCAGACGAGGAAGTGTGTGGGAGGGTGCGGGGGTGCATCGAAAGGTACCTGGAGGCCAACGACAACAGGGAGGCGCAGGTGGGAGTAGTATGGGAGGCGCTGAAGGCGGTGGTCAGGAGACAGTTAATCTCCATCAGGGTTCATAGGATGAAGAGAGAGGGCAGGGAAAGGGAGAGGTTAGTGGGGGAGATTTTAAGGGTGGACAGGAGATATGCAGAGGCTCCTCATGAGAGACTACTCCGGGAGAGACAAAGTCTCCAGACGGAGTTCGACCTGTTGACCACAGGGAAGGCAGAGGCACAGTGGAGGAAGGCACAGGGGGCGATATATGAATATGGGGAGAAGGCGAGTCGGATGCTGGCACATCAGCTCCGTAAGAGGATGGCAGCGAGGGAAATAGGTGGAGTCAAGGATGGCAGGGGAACTAAGGTGCGGAGTGCGGTGAAAGTGAATGAGGCATTTAAGGCCTTTTACGAGGAGCTGTATAGGTCCCAGCCCCCAGGGGAAAAAGAGGGGATGCGACGATTCTTGGACCAACTGGGGTTCCCGAGGGTGGAGGAGCAGGAGGTGGCTGGTTTGGGGGCGCCCATTGGGGTGGAGGACCTGGTTAAAGGACTGGGGAGCATGCAGGCGGGGAAGGCCCCGGGGCCGGATGGGTTCCCTGTGGAGTTTTATAGGAAGTATGTAGACCTGTTTGCCCCGTTGCTGGTAAGGACCTTCAATGAAGCAAGGGAGTGGGGGACCCTGCCCCCGACAATGTCTGAGGCGACGATCTCTTTGATTTTGAAGCGGGATAAGGACTCACTGCAATGCGGGTCGTATAGACTGATCTTGCTCCTCAATGTAGATGCTAAGTTGCTGGCAAAAATGTTGGCTACGAGGATTGACGACTGTGTCCCGGGGCTGATTCACGAGGACCAGACGGGATTCGTAAAGGGTAGGCAGCTAAGTACCAATGTGCGAAGGCTCCTAAATGTGATAATGATGCCATCGGTGGAGGGAGAGGCGGAGATTGTGGCAGCCATGGACACGGAGAAGGCCTTTGACCGAATAGAGTGGGAGTATCTCTGGGAAGTGTTGAGGAGGTTTGGGTTCGGCGGAGGGTTTATTAGTTGGGTTAAGCTCCTGTGCCGAGCCCCGGTGGCGAGTGTGGTCACGAACCGGCGGAGGTTGGAGTATTTCCGGCTGTACCGAGGGACGAGGCAGGGGTGCCCCCTGTCCCCTCTGCTGTTTGCATTAAAGGTTGCAATTGAACCTTTGGCCATGGCGTTAAGGGAGTCGGGGAAATGGAAGGGGGTGGTCCGAGGGGGAGAGGAACATCGAGTGTCGCTGTATGCAGACGACTTGTTGCTGTATGTGGCGGATCCAGTGGAGGAGATGGTTGAGGTCATGCAGATCCTAAAGGAGTTTGGAGACTTCTCGGGCTCTAAGCTCAATGTGGGAAAGAGTGAGCTCTTTGTGGTGCATACGCGGGATCAGGGAAGAGGGATAGACGACCTACCGTTGAGGAGGGCGGAAAGGAGCTTTCGATACTTGGGGATTCAGGTGGCTAGGGGCTGGGGGGCACTACACAAACTTAATTTGACACGGCTGGTGGAACAGATGGAGGAGGACTTTAAAAGATGGGACATGTTGCCACTCTCGCTGGCGGGCAGGGTACAGTCGATTAAAATGGTGGTTCTCCCGAGGTTTCTTTTTGTTCCAATGCCTCCCAATTGTGATTACCAAGGCCTTCTTTAAGAGGGTAAGCAGGAGCATTATGGGATTTGTGTGGGCGAGCAAGACCCCGAGGGTAAGGAGGGGGCTCCTGGAGCGTAGCAGAGATAGAGGAGGGTTGGCATTGCCGAATCTGGGTGGCTACTACTGGGCAGCCAACGTGGCGATGATCCGTAAGTGGGTGATGGAGGGAGAGGGTGCGGCGTGGAAGAGGTTGGAGATGGCGTCCTGCAAAGGAACGAGCCTGGGGGCGCTGGTGACAGCACCGCTGCCGCTCTCGCCGACAAGGTACACCACGGGCCCGGTGGTGGCGGCAACGTTAAAGATCTGGGGGCAGTGGAGACGACATAGGGGAGCGATGGGAGCCTCGGTGTGGTCCCCGATCAGGGATAACCATCGGTTTGTCCCAGGAAGGATGGACGGGGGGTTTCAGAGCTGGCATCGGGCAGGCATTAGAAGAATGGGGGACCTGTTCATCGATGGGACGTTTGCGAGCTTAGGGACGCTGGAGGAGAAATTTGGACTACCCCCGGGAAATGCTTTCAGGTACATGCAAGTGAGGGCGTTTGTGAGGCGGCAGGTGAGGGAATTCCCGCTGCTCCCGGCACAGGGGATTCAAGACAGGGTGATTTCGGGCATATGGGTCGGGGAGGGCAAGGTGTCGGCGATATACCAGGAGGTGAAAGAGAGGGTGGCTTTGGTAGAGGAGCTGAAAGGTAAATGGGAAGAGGAGCTAGGGGAGGAGATTGAGGAGGGGCTGTGGGCTGATGCCCTAAGTAGGGTTAATTCCTCTTCCTCGTGTGCCAGGCTTAGCCTGATACAATTTAAGGTTATTCACAGAGCACATATGACGGGGGCGAGGCTGCGTAGGTTCTTTGGGGTGGAGGACAGATGTGGGAGGTGCTCAGGAAGTCCGGCGAACCATGTCCATATGTTTTGGTCATGCCCGGCACTGGAGGGGTTCTGGAGGGGAGTAGCGGGAACAGTATCTAAGGTGGTGAAAGTCCGGGTCAAGCCAAGCTGGGGGCTAGCACTATTTGGAGTAGTGGATGAGCCGGGAGTGCAGGAGGCGAAAGAGGCTGGCATTCTGGCCTTTGCGTCCCTAGTAGCCCGGCAAAGGATCTTGTTAATGTGGAAAGAGGCGAAGCCCCCCAGCGTGGAGGCCTGGGTAAATGATATGGCAGGGTTTATCAAGTTGGAGAGGATAAAGTTTGCCTTGAGGTGGTCTGCGCAGGGGTTCTACAGGCGGTGGCAACCGTTCCTAGACTATCTCGCGGAGCGTTTGATGAAGGTTGGACAGCAGCAGCAGCAACCCGGGGTGGAGGGGGGGTACATTTTTCTTGGGGGGGGGGGGGGGGGGGGGGGGAAGGGGGGCCTTTCTGGGGGGTATTTGAGCAAGAAAATACATGAATGATCCGGGAAACTGATATGTACGGGAGGAATCCAATGTACAAAGTTCTGTATCATATTGACTTGCCATGTTCATGTCTTGCTATGCGAGCTTTCTTTCTTTTGTGTTACCGGCAGGGGGGGGGGGGGGGGGGGGGGGGTTGTTTTGTATGGTTGAAAATTTTGTTAAAAATTCTTTAATAAACATTTTTTTCTTTTAAAATGATACCACCACGAGGCTCAAGTCCGAGTAATGATCAATAATCCAATAGTAAGATTTAAATCAAAGCACATTTATTATACACAGTAATCGCTACTCATGCACAAATTCTACGTCTAAGCTACTTCTATAACTGACAGGCCTATACTTAACTTTGGACTGGCCCACCAGATCAGGGGAACAAATGGCCTTTCGTTCGTGTTCTGAGTCTGCGGGATTCGAAGTTGGTACGGATTGGTAGCTAGGAGCGCCTGTCTCGTAGCGAGCGTTGAATTGAGACTTACTTTAATCGACGATCACTGCACCGATCACGGTCAATGCTGGTTCATGTTGCTGGGTGACCCGGGCAGGAAGAAGAGAGTGAAGAGCAGGTGAAGGGCAGGTGAAGAGCCGGTGAAGAGAGCGATTTGAACTTGGGGCTCAACTCTTATAGTCCCCAGGGGCTTCCCGCCTTTCGGGGAGGACCCTGTACCTGGTCCCAAGTGATTGGACTTCGTCCCAATCGATTTTCTCCAATACTGGAGCGGTTCCCTGATCGATGGGCGGTCTCGAGGTGCTCGTTCACCTTCTTTGTGTTGGCTCCTGCTGGCGCCGAAGAGTCTGGCTTTGCTTTGTGTGTCCAAAATGTTGCTTATTGTTCCCGGGGATTGCTCATCAGTATGCAGATGGCTGTTACTTTGTTATGCTGGTATCGATATTGTCTGGCCTTTCCAGAGGTAAATACACCGCAAACCTGCAGCTGCTGGTTTTTGTCTTGTTGGCTGACTTTCCCATCAGCCTTTGCCGTTCGCCTTTTTGAATCGGGAGTTGGCCAATTTAAGTGGCTACAGTATGGACTTCCCAAGTTTTACGGTCGAAATGGACCATAGGCCACTGGATCACATCATACAGAAGGACTTCAACGATGTGATGCCACGCCTACAGCGTATCCTCCTCAAAATCCAACGCTATGATTTCGACCTGGTCTACACCCCGGGCAAGGAGCTCATTGTGGCCGATGCACTCTCTCGCTCCATCACCACGCCGTGCGAGCAGTCGCACTTCGTCTGCCAGATCGACGCCCATGTTGAGCTCTGCGCATCCAACTTTCCGGCCACTGACGAAAGGGTCGTGCAGATTTGTCAAGAGACGGCCAGGGATCCTTTACTCCAATGGGTAATGCGCCATCTCACAAATGGTTGGCAGAAGGGCCAGTTCCCACAGTTCTATAATATAAAAGACGACCTGGCAGTGGACGATGGCATACTAATGAAACTGGACAGGATAGTAATTCCACAGAGTATGAGAGAGCTCGTCCTCGGCCAACTCCACGAGGGTCACCTGGATGTGGAAAAGTGTTGCCGGCAAGCCCGAGAGGCAGTATATTGGCCTCCTGGCATCAATCACGACATAGTCAACACTGTCCTCAATTGCCCAACGTGCCAACGGTTCCAGCCGAAAGAGACTTTGCAGCTACATGAAATGGTGTCGTCATCATGGACCAAGGTTGGCATTGATCTCTTCCATGCAAAAGGCCGGGACTACGTCCTCCTTGTGGACTATTTTTCAAACTACCCCGAGGTGGTCAGACTGAATGACCTCACATCAGCAACAGTCATCAGGGCGTGCAGAGACTTTTGCCTGTCATGGCATTCCACTTACGGTCATGACAGATAATGGCCCGTGCTTATTCAGTCAGGAGTGGATGGATTTTGCCCGGCAGTACAATTTCACGCACGTCACTTCAAGCCCCCACAACCCCCAGATCTCCACCGACGCGTGTCAGGCTGGCATTGGGGCAGAAATGGGAAAGCAGAAAAGGGGGTACACATTGTAAAACGACTGTTGTGTAAAGCTGCTGATGCGGGTTCAGATTTTCACCTGGCACTGCTAGCCGACAGGGCAACTCCTTTGTCTGCTGGCCTGTCCCCAGCACAGCTGCTAATGAACCGCACACTACGGACTACGGTGCCAGCTATCCACGTCCCGGACCTTGACAATTTTCCTGTCCTGCAAAGAATGCAACTGTCTTGGGCCCAATGCAAGTCGGCGTATGATGCCCACGCCACAGATCTCCCTTCTCTGGTCCCTGCTGACCGAGTTAGTGTTCAGCTACCTGACAGTGGCTGGTCTGCCACAGCTGTGGTGGTCAAGCAAGTGCCCCCCAGATCATTTCTCGTTCGCATGCACGATGGCTCTTTTCTTTGCCGTAATAGGTGGGCACTGCGGCTGCTTCCACGCTTGCCACCTGAACGTGATGTCCCGCCTTGCCTGCTGATTCCTCAGGACACACCCTTCCAAGAGGTCACCGATCTGCCGCTTCTTTTGCCACCATCTACCTTGGACGCAGCTCCGCCCATTCCAGTGCAGACGGCCCCTGACCCACCCTTAAGGCGGTCAACCAGAATTCGTTGCCCGCCACAGAGACTGAACTTATAGACTGAATGTTGCATTGCCTTGTGCTTCGTTTACACATCTGTACATATTGTTTCTTCTAATTCGTTGTATGCACTCTGCACTAGATACCTTCCCATGTAAATACGTTCACGTATTTTGTATATAGTTAAGCTCCTACTCATGTAAATACGCTCACATACTTTGTACATAGTCAGGCTCATACACACACCCACTATTTATTGACACACACATTTTTTGAAAGGGGGGAGATGTCATAATATACACACAAGTATATGATGGTACACAGACAGACATTGATTGACACAAAGGATGACCAATGAACATACATAACACTGCAGCCAATCACCAGACAGGACACGGCCACTATAAAACCAGAGGGCACTAGATTTCTCGCTCTCTTGGGATGCAGCCTCTGAGACAGTCAGAGCCTGTGAGCAACAACTGGAACATCCACCATGTGGTAGTAAGATAGTCTGGTCAGGTTAGCCTCAGGTCTCCAGTCAACTCAGCATAGTGTCCACCCACCGTTAAAGTATGTTTAATAGTTAAGTGTTCAATAAAATAGAGTTGCATTTCTTCAAGTGTTGGAAGCCTGTCTCTCTCTGCTACAGTAAACACAGTCCTCGCAGACCCAGCTTACCCAACACATCACTAACCACTGTGCTACCGTGCTGCCCAGATAAGAACAAAAAGTACAGCAGAGCAACAGGCCCTTTGGCCTGCTCAAACCATGCTGCTAGTTTAACCTAAAACCTTCTACACTTCCAGGACCCGTATCCCTCTATTCACATCCTATTCATGTATGTGTCAAGATGCCCCTTAAACATCACTATCATACCTGCTTCTATCACCTCCTCCGGCAGCGGGTTACAGGCACCCACTACCCTCTGTGTAGAAAACTTCCCTCGCACATTTCCTCTAAACTTTGCTCCTTGCACCTTAATCCTATGTCCCAATTACTATGGAAGTAATTGACACTTCCACCCTGGGTAAAAGCTTCTGACTGTCCACTCGAACCATGCCACTCATAATTTTGTGGACTTCTATCAGGTCACGCCTCAACCTTCATCGTTCCACTGAGAACAACCAAGTTTATTCAATCTCTCATAGCTAATGCCCTCCATACCAGGCAATATCCTGGTAAACCTCTTCTGTACCCTCTCCAAAGTCTCCACATCCTTCTGGTAGTGTGGCAACCATAATTGGACACTATAAGTGTGGCCTAACTAAGGTTCTATACAGCTGCAGCATGACTTTCCAATTTTTATTCTAAATGCCCCGGCCAGTGAAGGCAAGCATGCCGTATGCCTTTAAAAAAAAAAATTTAGAGTACCCAATTCATTTTTTTCCAATTAAGGGGCAATTTAGCGTGGCCAATCCACCTAGCTTGCACATCTTTTGGGTTGTGGGGGTGAAACCCACACAAACAAGGGGAGAATGTCCGTTTGCCTTCTTGACTACCTTCTCCACCTGCGTTGCCACTTTCAGTGACCTGTGGACCATTTACTGTATATTTCCAACCTGTATTAGACCTTCCAAAATGCATTACCTCACATTTGTCCAGATTAAATTCCATCTGCCATCTCTCCACCCAAGTCTCCAACCGATCTAAATCCTGCTGTATCCTCTTACAGTCCTCATCGCTACCCGCAATTCCATCAACCTTCATGCCGTCTGCAAACTTACTAATCAGACCAGTAACATTTTCCTCCAAATCATTTATATGCACTACAAACAGCAACGGTCCCAGCACTCATCCCTGTGGAACACCACTAGTCACAGCCCTCCATTCGGAAAAGCACCCTTCCACTGCTACGCTGTCTTCTATGACCTAGCCAATTCTGTATCTATCTTGCCTGCTCACCTCCGATCCCGTATGACTTCATCTTCTGTACTAGTCTGCCATGAGGGACCTTTTCAAAGGCCTTACTGAAGTTCATGTAGACAACATCCACTGTCCTACCTTCATCAACCATCTTCATCACTTCCTCGAAAATCACGATCAAGTTAGTGAGATATGACCTCCCCATCACAAAACCATGCTGCTTCTCGCTAATACGTCCACTTGCTTCCAAATGGGAGTAAATCCTGCCTTGAAGAATCCTCTCCAATAATTTCCCTACCACTGACGTAAGGCTCACCGGCCTGTAATTTCTTGTATTTCCTTGCTACCCTTCTTAAACAAAGTTGTTCTCCAGTCCTCTGGGACCTCACCTGTAGCCAGTGAGGATACAAAGATTTCTGTCAAGAAATTTCCTCCATTGCCTCCCTCAGTATGGGATCCGTCTGGGGTAGATCCCATCAGGCCCTGGGGACTTATCTACCTTAATGTTTTTCAAGATGCCCAACACCCCCTCCTTTTTGATCTCAATCTGATCCAGACTATCTAGACACCCTTCCCCAGACTCATCATCCACCAAATCCTGCTGTTTGGTGAATAGTGATGCAAAGTACTCATTCAGTACCTCACCCATTTCCTCTGGTTCCAGGCATCGATTCCCTCCCCTGTCCTTGATAGACCAATCCTTTTTTTGGCTACCCTCCTGCTCTTTATATATGTATAAAAAGCCTTGGGATTTTCCTTAATCCTGTTTGCCAATGACTTTTTATGACCCCTTTTAGCCCTCCTGACTTCTTGTTTAAGTTCCTTCCTACTTTCCTGATATTCCTCATGGGCTTTATCCATTCCTCGACTTCGAACTCTTACAAATGTTTCCTTTTACTTTGGACTAGGCTCACAATATCCCTCATTATCCAAGGTTCCCGAAACTTGCCATATTTATCCTTCATCCTCACAGGAACATGCCAGTCGTGAATTCCTAGCAACTGACATTTGAAAGCTTTCCACATGCCAGATGTTGATTTATCCTCAAACATCCACCCTCAATCTAGATTCTTCAGTTCCTGCGGAATATTGTTATAATTAGCCATCCCCCAATTTAGCACCCTCACCCGCAGACGACTCTTATCTTTAAACAACAGTATGTTAAAACTTACTGAATTATGGTCACTGTTCCCAAAATGCTCTCCTACTGAAACTTCAACCACCTGGCCGGGCTCATTCCCCAAAACCAGATCCTTCCCTTTTAAAAAAAAAAATAATAATTTTAATTCAAATTTTCACAAAATAGCAACAACAAAATACAGAAAGAAAAGAACACCCCCCCCCCCACCCGACATAAATAATAAATTAACATACAAAGGCAAATATACATGCCCCCTCAAGAAAAATGAACCAGCCTCCCCTGAGCAGCCCCCCCCCCCTCGGGTTGCTGCTGCTGCTGACCATCTTCTAACGTTCTACCAGGAAGTCTAGGAGCGGTTGCCACCGCCTGAAGAACCCTTGCATCGATCCCCTTAAGGCAAATTTCACCCTCTCCAATTTAATAAACCCCGCCATATCGTTGATCCAGGATTCCACGCTTGAGGGCCTCGCATCCTTCCACTGAAGAAGAATCCTTCGCCAGGCTACCAGGGACGCAAAGGCCAGAATACCGGCCTCTTTCGCCTCCTGCACTCCCAGCTCCTCTGCCTGCCCAAATATTGCGAGCGCCCCCAGCCCGGCTTGACCCTGGAACCTACCACCCTCGACACCGTCCTCGCTACACCCTTCCAAAAGTCCTCCAGCGCTGGGCATGCCCAGAACATGTGGGTGTGGTTTGCTGGGCTCCCTGAGCACCTAACACACCTGTCCTCGCACCCAAAGAACTGGCTTATCCTTGCCCCGGTCATGTGAGCCTTATGCAGCACCTTAAATTGTATGAGGCTGAGCCTCGCGCAAGAGGAGGAAGAGTTCACTCTCCCCAGGGTATCCGCCCACGTCCCCTCGTCAATCTCCTCACCCTCCTCCTCCCACTTACCCTTTAGCTCCTCCACTGAGGCGTCCTCCTCCTCCTGCATCACCTGATACGTTGCCGAGATCCTCCCCTCTCCAACCCACACCCCCAACAGCACCCTGCCCTGGACTCTGCGTGGCGGCAGCAGTGGGAACTCCACCACCTGCCGCCGAACAAACGCCCTTACCTGCTTATATCTGAAGGTGTTCCCCGGGGGGGAGCCCGAACTTCTCCTCCAGCTCACCCAGGCTCGCAAACTTCCCGTCCACAAACAGGTCCCCCCATCCTTCTAATACCTGCCCTGTGCCAGCTCAGGAACCCTCCGTCCATCCTCCCCGGGACAAACTGGTGGTTCCCCCAAATCGGGGACCACACCGAGGCCCCCACCTCCCCCCTGTGACGTCTCCATTGCCCCCAACTTTTGAGGGTAGCCGCCACCACTGAGCTGGTGGTATACCTCGTTGGAGGAAGCGGCGCCGTCACCAGCGCCTCCAGGCACGTGCCCACACAGGACGCCATCTCTAGCCTCTTCCATGCCGCCTCATCCCCTTCCATCACACACTTACGCACCATCGCCATGTTGGCGGCCCAATAATACCCACAGAGGTTAGGCAGCAGCAACCCCCCCCTATCCCTGCACCACTCCAGGAACACCCTTCTCACCCTCGGGGTCTTCTGCGCCCACACAAACCCCATAACGCTCCTGTTAACCCACCTGAAGAAGGCCTTAAGGATCAGGATGGGGAGGCATTGGAACAGGAACAAAAACCTCAGGAGCACCGTCATTTTAACTGACTGCTCCTTAACCGCCAGGGAGAGTGGCAGCACGTCCCACCTCTTAAACTCCTCCTCCATCTGCTCCACCAGCCTCGTGAAGTTAAGCTTATGTAGGGCCCCCCAGCTCCTAGCCACCTGGACCCCCAGGTACCTGAAACTCCTCTCCGTCCTTTTTAGCGGGGGCTCACCAATCCCCCTCTCCTGGTCCCCTGGGTGCACCACGAACATCTCGCTCTTCCCCATACTAAGCTTGTACCCGGAGAAATCTCCAAACTCCCTAAGGATCCTCATCACCTCCGGCATTCCCCCCACCGGGTCCGCCAGATATAGCAGCAAATCATCCGCATAGAGCGACACCCGATGCTCCTCCCCACCCCGCACCAGCCCCCTCCAGTTCCTCTACTCCCTCAACGCCATAGCCAGGGGTTCAATCGCCAGCGCAAAGAGCAGGGGAGGACAGGGGACACCCCTGCCTAGTCCCCGGTGTAGCCGGAAATACTCTGACCTCCTTCTGTTCGTGGCCACACTCGCCACCGGGGCCTCACACAGCAACCTCACCCACCTGACGAACCCCTCCCTGAACCCGAACCTTTTCAACACCTCCCACAGGTACCCCCATTCCACCCTATCAAAGGCCTTCTCCGCATCGCCGCCACTATCTCCATCTCCCCTTCCATCGCCGGCATCATTGTAACTTTCAAGAGTCTCCGTACATTAGTATTCAACTGCCTCCCTTTCACAAACCCCGTCTAATCCTTGCGTATGACCTACGGCACACAGTCTTCTATCCTCATGGCCAAAATCGTTGCCAGCAACTTTGCATCAACATTTAGGAGTGAGATCGACCTATATGACCCACACTGTCGGGGATCCTTGTCCCGCTTCAGGATCAGGGAAATCAGTGCTCTAGACATCGTTGTGGGCAGAGCACCCCCTTCCCTTGCCTTGTTGAAGGTCCTTACCAACAGCGGGCCCAGCAGGTCAGAATACTTCTTGTAAAATTCAACCGGGAACGCATCCGGTCCCGGTGCCTTCCCCGCCTGCATGTTTCCTATCCCTTTGACCAACTCCTCCAACCCAACCGGAGCCCCCAACCCCGCCACCTGCTCCTCCTCCACCCTCGGAAACCTGTCGGTCCAGGAAGCGACCCATCCCTCCCTCCTCCAGTGGGGGCTCAGACCGGTACAATTCCTCGTCGAAGTCCCTGAAGCCCCATTGATGCACTTCGCACCGTGCTCCCTCCTCCATCCCTAAATCCCCCAATCTCCATAGCTGCCTCCCGCTTCCGAAGCTAGTGCGCCAACATCCGGCTCGCCTTTTCTCCATATTTATATACCACCCCCTGCGCCTTCCTCCATTGCGCCTCCGCCTTCCTGGTGGTCAACAAATCAAACTTAACCTGGAGGCTACGCCGCTCCCTCAGCAATCCCTCCTCTGGGGCCCCCGCGTACCTCCTGTCCACCCTCACCATCTCCCCCACTAACCTCTCCCTCTCTCTCCTCTCCCTCCTCTCCTTGTGTTCCCTAATGAAGATCAGCTCTCCTCTGACCACCGCCTTCAGCGCCTCCCAGACCACCCCTACTTGCACCTCCCCATTGTCATTAGCCTCCAGGTACCTCTCTGTACACCCCCGGACCCACCTGCTCACCTCCTCATCCGCCAGCAACCCCACCTCGAGGCGCCACAGCGGGCGCTGGTCCCTCTCCTCCCCCAACTCAAGGTCCACCCAGTGCGGAGCATGATCAGAAATGGCTATCGCTGAGTACTCCGTATCCTCCACCCTCGGGTCAGCGCCCTGCTCATGACAAGAAAGTCAATCCGAGAGTAGGCCTTCTGGACATGGGAGAAGAATGAGAATTTCCTGGCCCCCGGCCTCGCAAACCTCCATGGGTCCACCCCTCCCATCTGGTCCATGAACCCTCTCAGCACATTGGCCACCGTCGGCCTCCT
Source organism: Scyliorhinus torazame (assembly GCF_047496885.1). Classification (NCBI taxonomy): domain Eukaryota; kingdom Metazoa; phylum Chordata; class Chondrichthyes; order Carcharhiniformes; family Scyliorhinidae; genus Scyliorhinus; species Scyliorhinus torazame. Next base: position 268,162,473 of record NC_092708.1, on the reverse strand, counting down.
GCCCGTCCTAGACACAGAGCGATCCAGTGCCGGGTCCAGCACCGTGTTGAAATCCCCCCCCATTATCAGGCCCCGTCTCCAGGTCCGGAATCCGGCCCAGCATGCGCCGCATGAACCCCGCATCGTCCCAATTCGTGGCATATACATTGACCAACGCCACCCGCTCCCCCTGCAGCTTGCCACTTACCATCACATACCTACCGCCATTGTCTGCCACAATGCTCGACGCCTCGAACGACACTCTCTTCCCCACCAAGATCGCCACCCCCCCCGATTTTTTGCATCCAAACCCGAATGAAACACCTGCCCTACCCACCCCTTTCTCAACCTTACCTGATCCGCCACCCTCAGGTGCGTCTCCTGAAGCATGGCCACATCCGCCTTCAGCCCCTTCAGGTGCGCAAAGACCCGGGCCCGCTTGACCGGCCCATTCAGTCCCCTTACATTTCAGGTTATCAGCCGGATCAGGGGGCTACTCACCCCCCTCCCCGTCGACTAGCCATAGCCCTTCCTAGGCCAGCCACGTGCCCGCGCCCCCCACGCGACCCGTTCCCCACAGCGGCAGACCCCCACCCCGACCTCCTCTACCAACTCCAGCTAGTGTTGAACTCCCCCCCCCCCCCCCTTGTCCACCAGCAGGCTCTCATCCATTCCACTCCCAGCGCGGGAGAAAAAGCCCGTGCTTCCCAGCCCCGGCCCCGCCCCTTCAACCCTAAGCGCGGGAAAAAGCCTGTGCTTTCCACTCGCCCGGCCATGCCTCCTCTGGCGTAGCTCCCTTTCCAGGCCCGGTCCCACTACCCCCAACTCAGGCCTCTTCCCCCCACCCCCACCCCCGCGGGGTCCCATCTCCCCTACCGACCATCAACCCCCCAGGCAGTTTACCTACCCCCCCACGAGACCACCCGACGGACCTAATCAAAACAATGCCCAATCAACCCCCGACAAAGAACCCCTCCTCGAAACACAACACAACAATCCCCAACCATCCCTCTACCGCGACCCCTCGTCCCCGACCCTTAGTCCGAGTCCAGTATTTCTGCCTGAACAAAGGCCCATCCATCCTCTGGGGACTCTAAATAATGGTGTCGGTCCTCATAGGTGACCCACAGACGCGCCGGCTGCAGCATACCGAACTTCACCCCTGATGCACGATCAATTGCACAAAGACTAAAGTTGGGTACAACTGTGGCTATATTACAGTCAGATGTGTGGCCTCCTGCTGCAGCTGGCGAAATGGCAGGGCACTGGAGGTCATGCATATTTATACAGTTCTCCGTGGGCGGAGCCAGCCGGCAGGAGCTACCGGCGACCCTGTAGTGCAGGTCCTACCTTGCATCTCCTATTACAGTGGTTCACCACATTCACCCCCTGTTAAAAATAAGTCCGGCGGGGGTGACATGAAACTATATACAATTAGTGCAATTATGTACAGTGGTAGGGAAAGAAAAGTCCATGTTGACGGTCCGCAGCCCGTCAAAGGTTCAGCCGGTCCGGTGCTTTGGTGCTTCGTTGGGAGCGGCGTAACGGTGGCGGCGAAGTCAGTGCTGGCGGTGGTGGAGGTGGCACCGATGGCGGTGCTGATTCTGGCCAGTCATCGGGGAACTCCGGGAACGTGCAGAAGTCCTCTTCGTCCTCTTGTGCGGAAAAGGGGAGGGGGGGGGGTGCTCTGGTGGGGTTAATATTGGCGGCGCGGTGTTGGGGTGGAACCTGATGGTGCCAGGTCCCCGAGTGAGACAGTATCTGGCGGCCGTCGGGGAACTCAACGTAGGTATATTGAGGGTTGGCGTGGAGCAGGTGAACCCTGTCCACCAAGGGGTCCACCTTGTGGAGTCGGACATGCCTACGGAGAAGGACCGGTCCTGGAGCAGCGAGCCAAGTCGGGAACGACACCCCTGATGTGGACTTTCTGGGGAAGGTAAAAACACATTCATAGAGTGCGTTATTAGTGGCGGTGCACAATAGTGACCGGGTGGAGTGTAGAGCGCCAGGGAGGACCTCCTGCCGGCGAAGGCTGGGAGGTTCCAGGACCGTAGGGCCAGCTGGATGGCCTTCCAAACCGTCCCATTCACCCGTTCTACTTGCCCGTTTCCCCGGGGGGTTGTAGCTGGACGTCCTGCTGGAGGCTATACCCCTGCTGAGCAGGAACTGACGCAGCTCATCGCTCATGAATGAGGATCTCCTGTCATTGTGGATGTAGGCGGGGAAACCGAACAGAGCGAAGATGGTGCTGAAGGCCTTGATGACAGTGGCAGACGTCATATCGGGGCATGGGATGGCAAAGGGGAATCTGGAGTACTCATCGACCACACTGAGAATGTATGTGTTACGGTCGGTGGAGGGGAGGGGCCCTTTGAAATCCACGCTGAGGGGTTCAAAGGGGCGGGAAGCCTTCACCAGGCACGCACGGTCTGGCCTGTAGAAGTGCGGACCTGGCAGTACCTGGTGATAGTCCTTACCTCCTCGACGGAGTCGGGCAGGTTGCGAGCTTTGACCAGATGGTACAATCAAGTGACCCCCCCGGGTGACAAAGGCTGTCTTATAGGGCCCTGAGTTGGTCCACTTGTGCGCTGGGACATCGGGAGAGGGCGTCTGGGGCTCGTTGAGTTTACCGGGGCGATACAAGATCTCGTAATGATAGGTGGAGAGCTCGATTCTCCACCGCAAGATTTTATCATTTTTGATCTTGCCCCGCTGCGTGTTATTGAACATGAAGGCGACCGACCGTTTGTCCGTAAGGAGAGTGAATCTCTTACCGGTCAGGTAATGCCTCCAATGCCGCACAGCTTCAACGATAGTTGGACCTCCTTTTCGACGGATGAGTGTCGAATTTCAGAGGCATGAAGGGTGCGGGAAAAGAATGCCACGGGTCTGCCTGCCTGGTTTAGAGTGGTAGCAAGGGCGACGTCTGAAACGTCGCTTTCTACTTGGAAAGGCAGTGACTCGTCCACTGCGCGCATCCCGGCCTTGGCGATGTCTGCCCTGATGCGGGCGAAAGCGTATTGTGCCTTGGCCGCGAGGGGGAATTGGGTGGACTGAATGAGTGGGCGGGCCTTGTCTGCATATTTTGGGACCCACTGAGCGTAGTAGGAAAAGAACCCCAGACAGCGTTTGAGGGCCTTGGGGCAGTTGGGGAGGGGAAGTTCCATAAGGGGGCGCATGCGGTCGGGGTCGGGCCCGAGAAGTCCGTTTTGGACTATATAGCCGAGAATGGCTAACCGGGTCGTGCTGAACACACACTTCTCTTTGTTGTACGTCAGGTTGAGAAGAGTGGCAGTGCGGAGGAATTTATCGAGGTTGGCATCGTGGTCCTGCTGGTCATGGCCGCAGATGGTGACATTATCTAAGTATGGAAAGGTGGCCCGCAAACCGTACTGGTCGACCATTCGGTCCATCTCTCTTTGGAAGACCGAGACCCCATTTGTGATGCCGAAAGGGACCCTAAGGAAGTGGTAGAGGCGACCGTCCGCCTCGAAGGCAGTGTATGGCCGGTCCGACTTCCGGATGGGGAGCTAGTGGTAGGCGGATTTCAGGTCAATTGTTGAGAAGACCCGGTACTGCGAAATCTGATTGACCATATCAGATATGCGTCAAGCTGCGTGTACCGATTGATGGTCTGGCTGTAGTCCACGACCATCCTGTGTTTCTCCCCAGTTTTAACCACTACCACTTGGGCTCTACAGGGGCTGTTGCTGGCCTCGATAATACCCTCCTTAAGCAACCGCTGGACTTCGGACCTGATGAAGGTCTTGTCCTGGGTGCTGTACAGTCTGCGCCTAGTGGCAACGGGCTTGCAATCTGCAGTTAGATTGGCAAAAAGGGAGGGGGGATCGACCTTGAGGGTCGCGAGGCCGTAAACGGTAAGGGGGGTAAGGGCCCGCCGAATTTGAGGGTGAGGCTCTGGAGGTTGCACTGGAAGTCCAGGCCCAATAGGAGTGCAGCGCAGAGATTAGGAAGGTCATAGAGACGGAAGTTACTAAATTCTATGCCCTGGACAGTGAGGGTGTCAGTACAAAAGCCTCGGATCGGGACGGAGTGGGATCCGGATGCTAGGGAGGTTGTTTGATTGGCAGGGTGGACCGCGAGGGAGCAGCGCCTTACCGTATCTGGGTGAACAAGCTTTCGGTGCTCCCGGAGTCCAGCAGGCACGTGGTCACGTGGCCATTGATTTTAACCGTCGTCGACGCGGTGGCCAGGTTGTGCGGGCGAGATTGGTCCAGCGTCATCGAAGCAAGCTGCGGGTAGCCATCGGATGCTTCGGGTGGCGAGCGTGTGTGGTTCTGATGTCGGGATGTCCGGAGACCCTGTGGGGGACAAGATGGCGGCGCACATTGCGGGGTCACGATAAGATGGCGGCGCCCATGGTGCGCACATTGCGGGGTCGGGACAAGATGGCGGCGCCCTTTGGTCGCACATGACCCGGGAGGAGAAGATGGCGGCTCCCATTGTGTGTCTGGCGTGGGGGAGGGTGCGATAGCGAGCGCGATCACAGCGACTGCGCGGGCCTGGCACACAGCCGCGAAGTGGCCCTTTTTACTACAGGCTTTACAAAAGGCAGTGCGGGCCGGTCAGTGTTGGCGGGGGTGCTTCTGCTGACCGCAGAAGTAGCAGCGGGGACCCCGGGATGCGCGGATCGGCGTGCAGCGCAGGCGTATTGGGAAGGCAGGGTCCCGGCTGAGGAGGTCGTCGGCTGGGTCCAGGAGGGGTAGGAAGGAGTAGAAGGGTGGGCAGCACAGCAATGGGGTACGATTGTACGTTACGGGATGCGACCATCATGGAGAGTGCCAAGGTTTTCGTCTCCGCCAGTTCGAGCGTGGCCCCTTCCAGTAATCGTTCTCGGATGCGGTCCGACGCAATCCCCGTCACGAAGGCATTGCGCATGAGGAGATTCGCCTGTTCGGCGGCTGTAACGGCCTGACAGTCACAGTCCCGGACGAGTGGAGTTAGGGCCCGCCAGAAGTCTTCGATGGACTCACCAGGTAGTTGCGGGCGGGTGGCGAGTACATGCCTGGCGAAGAGCGTGTTCGCCTTCTGCGCGTAGTGTTCCTTAAGGAGTTCCATTGCTTTTGTGTAATTTGTGGCGTCTTGGATGAACGGGAACACGCTGGAGCTCAGTCTGGAGTACAGGACGTTTATCTTCTGAGCCTCCGTTGGCTCGGGGTCCGCAGCCTTGATGTAGGCCTCAAAACATGCTAGCCAGTGAGTAAAGTTTTTTCTGGCGTTGGGCGAGTGCGGATCCAACTGCAGGCAATCGGGCTTAATTCTGATATCCATTCTGTGGAAAATCTGACTGTAATAAATTGATGCACGATCAATTGCACAAAGACTAAAGTTGGGTACAATTGTGGCTTTATTACAGTCAGATGCGTGGCCTCCTGCTGCATGTGGCGGAATGGCAGGGCACTGGAGGTCATGCATATTTATACGTTCTCTGTGGGTGGAGCCAGCCGGCAGGAGGTACCAGCAAACCTGTAGTGCAGGTCCTACCTTACATCTCCTATTACAGTGGTTCACCACAACCCCCTTCCTGTGCAGCACTGCCTTCGCCCGGTTGCAACCGGCCCTCTTCTTCACCACCTCCACGTTCCAATCCTGGTAGATCCGGACCTCCGCGTTCACCCACCTGCTGCTCCACTCCTTCTTGGCCCACCTTAACACACACTCCTGATCAGCAAACCGGTGGAACTGCATCAGCACCGCCCGCGGCGGCTCGCTGGGCTTGGGCCTCCTCGCCAGCACTCGGTGGGCCCCCTCCAGCTCCAAGGACCCCTGAAAGGCCCCCGCTCCCATCAGTGAATTCAGCATGGTGACCACATAGGCCCCCACGTCCGATCCCTCCAGCCCCTCCGGGAGACCCAGGAGCCGCAGGTTCTTCCGTCTCGACCGGTTCTCCATCTCCTCGCCTGCCATTTCTTGTGGAGCGCCTCCACCTTCACCGCCAGGCCCAGGATCTCGTTCTCGATCTCCGAGACCTTCTGCCGGACCTCCCGGATCGCCGCCCCTTGGGCCGTTTGGGTCTCCAGCAGCTTATCAATTGAAGCCTTCATTGGCTCCAGCAGCTCTGCTTTCAGTTCCTTAAAACAGCGCTGGAGAAGCTCATGCTGCTCTTGCGCCCACTGCCTCCACGCTTCCTGGTCTCCGCCCTCGCACCTTTCTTTGCGTCAATGCCACTTTTTTTTTTTTTTTTAAATCGCCCCACTCCTGGTCCAACCCATAGACTATCGGGGGAATGTTGCTGCCCCTTCCCACAACGGGAAACGTCGAACAAGCACCGTTATGGGCCCTAAAAAGAGCCCAAAAGTCTGTTTTTAGCGGGAGCTGCCGAACGTGCGATTTAGCTCCGCATAGCCGCAACCGGAAGTCACCAGATCCATCCCTAGTTGGACTATCTACATATTGTTTCAAGGTCCCCTCCTGGATGCTCCTTACAAACTCTGCCCCATTCAAGCTCCTAGCACTAAGTGAGCCCCAGTCAATATAGGGGAAGTTAAAATAACAATCTTTGTTGTCACAAGTAGGCTTACATTATCACTGCAATGAAGTTACTGTGAAAAGCTCCTAGTCATCACATTCCAGCACCTGTTCGGGTACACGGAGGGAGAATTCAGAACACCACATCTTTCAGGACTTGTGGGAGGAAACCGGAGCACCCGGAGGAAACACACGCAGTCACAGGGAGAGCGTGCAGACTCCGCACAGATAGTGACCCAAGCCGGAAATCGAACCGGGGCCCTGGCGCTGTGAAGCAACAATGCTAACTACTGTGCTACCGTGCCGCCCAATCACCCACCACGACAATCCTGTTGCTTTCACACTGTTCCAAAATCTGCTCCTCCATCTCCCACTGGCTGTTGGGTGGCCTGTAGTAAACCCCCAACATTGTGACTGCACCCTTCCTATTCCTGAACTCTACCCATATTGCCTCAATGCATGAGCCCTCTAAGGTGTCCTCCCGCAGTACAGCTGCGATATTCTCCTTAACCAGCAGTGCAACTCCCCCACCCCTTTTACAACCCCCTCTATCGTGCCTGAAACATCTAAATCCTGGAAGGTTTAGCTTCCAATCCTGTCCCTCCCTCAGCCAAGTCTCTGTAATGGAAACAACAACATAGTTCCAAGTACTAATCCAAGCTCTAAATTCATCTGCCTTACCTGTTATACTTCTCGCATTGAAACAAATGCACCTCAGACCACCAGTTCAGCTGAGTTTTGCAAGATCTCCCTGCCTGCTCTTCCGGAGTCATACTGGCCCTATTCTCCAGTTCCCCCTCAGTTATTTCACCTTCTAACCTATTGCTCCGGTTCCCACCCCATGCCACACTAGTTTAAACCCTCCCGTGTGACACTAGCAAACCTCGCGGCCAGGATATTTTTGCCCCTCCAATTTAGATGCAACCCATCCTTCTTGTACAGGTCCCGCCTGCCCCGGAAGAGATCCCAATGGTCCAGACATCTGAAACCCACCCTCCTACACCAGTTGTTTAGCCAGGTGCTTAGTTGTACTATCTTCCTATTTCTAGCCTCATTGGCATGTGGCACAGGGAGTAATCTTAAGATTATAACCCTAGAGTCCTGTTTTTAAACTTTCTAACCAACTCCCTGAACTCCTGCTGCAGGACCTCGTCGCCAGTGTTGAATCCGGAATAGGCAGAACGCAAAGATGAAGTAGAAATTACAGAACAAGGTTTATTTTGATGCACTTGCAATACTCCTCCACTCCCCTAAGGGTCTCTTCCCTACAACTGGGGCTCTCCTTGTAATGGGGAAACCCTGCCCCCTTAAAGGGGAAGGCCTGCCTGTCTTAAAGGGGAAGTTCATATTCCGGAGAGGTCGCGGGAAATTGTATAGTCCTGATCCTGGGACCTCCATTGGGGTTATAACAAAATAAACACTTATTAAATTAAAATAAGTCAATTGACTATATGCTACCTAGCACTAGATTTCTACTCTAAATGTAAAATTGTAAAATCTGCTGAGTTTTTCCCTCGCATTTTCTATCATTATTCCAAAGTCCTATCCAGTCTGAAACATTAACTCCCATTATCTGTCTCTTCACAGATGCTGCCAGATTTGCATGTTCTGATTGTATTTCAGATTTTCAGCATCCACAGTATTTTGCTTTTCTGATTCCCAGTTACCGTGACTACACTTCCTGACACTGCGCTTCCTTTGGGACTCGATTCCATTTCCCCAATTTCTCCATCTCTGTCGCATCTGGTCCAATAATGCAAGCATCCATAAGAGTGCTTCTGATACATCTTTCTTTTTCCTTGACTAAGGATTTCACTCTGGCGTGGTTGAGAAGGCCCTCAATTGCATCCATTTCCTGCCTTTCTGCTTGCACCTCTTTCACTCCCTGCTAGAGCCACAAAAGGATTCTCCTTGTCCTAGGGTTACAAAATGTCCCAGTTTAGCCAGAACTGGGTTTTCCACTAAGCATTCCGGTGTCCTGACAGTTTTCTGGGTAATGCTCAGCTCAGCTGAGGTCCCTTCTCTTTCCCACATCCCTCACATTGCATTTACCTATTGATGGTTCGTCTTCAGTGCCCTGATTGGCCATTCTTTCAGAATGCTGTCTAGCCAATCATGGATTCCATGTAGGAGGTCAGCAGGGGAGAGGGAAGACCAGCAAGACAGAGCAGTAGATGTGAATTCATAGAATAAAAGTATATAGATGCAATTCAAAAAGCAGGATATTCAGGTGCTGGAAATCTGAAATAAAAACTGAAAATGCTGGAAATGCTCAACTGATCTGGCAGTATCTGTGGAGAGAGAAACAAAGTTAATGTTTTAGGTCTGACCGTTCTAAAAACGGGGGAAAGTTAGAGTTGGAATAGATTTTGAGCAATGAGTGGGTGGGACAAAGCCAAAAGGAAGGACTGTGATATGGTGGAAGTCAGGAGAGCTAATCTTCCAGGGTCAAAGAGAATAGTGGTGGGGCAAGAAAATAAATAATGCGTCTAGAGCAGGTGTGTTGTTGACTGCAAGCAAATAGAAGAGAAAAACTGTAACATGCAAAGAACAGAAAACAAATGGGCAGTGATTGGGGTTTAATATTGTTGAACTCATTGTTGTGTCAGCCCTTTTACCTCCACCTTGCTGCAAAGCCCCATATATACTCTTTCCAGGTTAAACAGTGATTTACTTCTACTTTCAATTTAGTACATTGTATGAATTACTCACTATGCTTTACATTGAGGACACCAAATGCTGATTGTGTGGCTGCTTTGCAGAACACCTCCATTCAGTCTGCAAGTATGACCCTGAGCTTCCAGTCACCTGCCATCGGAATTCTCCACCTTGCTCTCAGCCTGACAGATCTGTCCCTGGCCTGCTCCACTTACATAGAACATACAGAGCAGAAGGAGGCCATTTGGCCCACTAAGTCTGCACCGATCCACTTAAGCCCTCATTTCCACCCTATTCCCATAACCCAATAACCTTTTTGGTCACGAAGGGCAATTTATCATGACCAATTATCGAACCTGCACATCTTTGGACGGTGGGAGGAAACCGGAGCACCCGGAGAAAACCCACGCACACGGGGAGAACGTGCAGACTCCGCCCAGCGGGGAATCGAACCTGGGACCCTGGCGCTATGAAGCCACAGTGCTATCCACTTGTGCTACTGTGCTGTCCCACTTCTGCAATGAAGCTCAACATGAACAGGAGGAACAACACATCAACCTGGGTAGCACGGTAGCATTGTGGATAGCACAATTGCTTCACAGCTCCAGGGTCCCAGGTTCGATTCCGGCTTGGGTCACTGTCTGTGCGGAGTCTGCACATCCTCTCAGTGTGTGCGTGGGTTTCCTCCGGGTGCTCCAGTTTCCTCCCACAGTCCAAAGATGTGCAGGTTAGGTGGATTGGCCATGATAAATTGCCCTTAGCGTCCAAAATTGCCCTTAGTGTTGGGTGGGGTTACTGGGTTATGGGGATAGGGTGGAGGTGTTGACCTTGGGTAGGGTGCTCTTTCCAAGAGCCGGTGCAGACTCGATGGGCCGAAAGGCCTCGTTCTGCACTGTAAATTCTATGAACCTTTCGATTGGGCACTTTATAATCTTCTGGATTTAACATTGAGTTCAACAAAATTAGATTGTAGCATCTGCCCTGATTATTTTCCCTTTTTCTTTGCTGATTTCGCCGTTTCTCTCTATAATGATCCAGGAGACCCGAGAAAGAAGGTTCACTTACGTTTATTATAAACTTAAAGGTTAAGGCTGCTCCATGGCATACAAGAATAGGATCCAAATCGGGAACTATGAGAGAGCCGATCCCGGTTCAGGTCGGTATTTAAAGAGCTGAGTAACGAGCTCCAACCGAGTGGACCTCCGCCCACTAGCGGGGAAGCTCATACTCTATGAGTCCCACAGGAAGATCTATCAGTTTATCCCTGTGGGTCTTGTGAGGGTTATTGCACTATTTTTAACCTTGCTTCTATTTTCAGACAGCAGCTGTCATTCACTCTGGACACTCATTTGTTTCTTTACTTGTCCACATTATCACATCCTTTGGCCTAGCACCATCAACTTTATTGTTAATGAGAGGGAATCTCATAGAAACATATAAAATTCTAACAGAATTAGACAGGGGAGATTCAGTAAGAATGTTCCTGATGGTGAGGGGGGTGTCCAGAACTAGGGGTCATAGTTTGAGAATGAGGTAAGCCTTTTAGGACTGAGGTGAGGTGTCTTCATCCAGAAAGTGGTGAATGTGTGGAATTCACTACCACAGCAAGCAGTTGAGGCCAAAACGTTTGTAATTTCAAGAAGGAATTAGATATAACACTTGGGGCTAAAGGGATCAAGGAATATGGGGGGGGGGGGGGGGCAGCGCAGGATCAGGGTAGTGAATTTGATGATCAGCCATGATCAGAATGAATGGCGGAGCAGGCTCCGAATGGCCTCCTCCTGCTTCTATTTTTTATGTATGTTTCTGTATTTAATCAATCAATCTCTTTTGTCCTTTCATTCTATCAGAGACCTTTTTCCCCCATCCTCCCTCCTTTCATTTATCCTGTTACAGTTCTATTTTCCCCCAGTTATGATGAAAAGCCATCGACCGAAAATGCTTACTCTGGGCTGGATTATCTGGTTCCCCAGCTGTGTGTTTCTTGGTGGCGTGCCATTCACTGGCGGCGGGATTCTGTCTACCCACCGCTCGTCAATGGGATTTACCATTGAAACCACCCAAAGCCACCGAGAAACGCGCAGACGGGGGTGTGCTGCCAGCAGGAAAAGTTAATCCAGAGGACAGGAGAATTCCGGCCTCTGTCTCCCATCACAGATTTTGCCAGACCTGTTGAGTAATTCCGGCATTTTCTGTTTTTATTTCAGATTTTCAACATCCACTGGATTATTTTATCTTGTTCACCTTAATTGCTTTCTATTTCCCTTCTCATGTTTGGTCAGGTATCCACCAAACCTTGCATTCCTTTGGCTTATTTCATGTGGAATCCAGATGAAATTGCACCCTTCGTACTGCAGATCCATCCACAATTACAGATATCTCCTAGATATTCAGCATTCTTTGAATTGTGACCTCTCACTTCAGCAACACCAACTCACTTTATCCTAAAGCTGTCCTTTTCCACAATTTCACTTCATTCTTCATATCGTTTGGTGCTTTAACAAAAAAAATTGTTTTATTTCTTTGAGGTGAGCACGATTGCAAGCCCCGACAACTCTCTACTCTTGTCTAGGCCCCTAATAATTTTATTAAGTTAACCAGGCCCCAATTTATATTAGGAAAACCAGACAAGACGCCGACAATATTTCAATTAGTAAATTGTGAGGAAAGGATACTTTGCTCCAGGAGTCCACTGACAAGTAGGAATCTTCTATATTAAAACAAACTTTATTATTAACACAGGGTTAACCCAGTAATATCCAAGGAAAAAACAGCTTTTTAATAAAGTTAAACAGTTCTTACAAAAATATAACAGTAGGTCTTCAATAATAATAATTGCTAGTGTCACAAATGAAGGGGCTGGTTTAGCACAGGGCTAAATCGCTGGCTTTGAAAGCAGACCAAGGCAGGCCAGCAGCACGGTTCAATTCCCGTACCAGCCTCCCTGAACAGGCGCAGGAATGTAGCGACTAGGGGCTTTTCACAGTAACTTCATTTGAAGCCTACTTATGACAATAAGCGATTTTCATTTTTCATTTCAAATAGGCTTCAATGAAGTTACTGTGAAAAAACCCTAGTCGCCACATTCCGGCGCCTGTTCGGGGAGGTTGGTACGGGAATTGAACCCACACTGCTGCCTTGTTCTGCATTACAAGCCAGCTGTTTAGCCCACTGTGCCATACAAGTCCCTTACTTTCCCGTCTACTTCTAAAATTTCAATTAAGCAAACTCCACACAACCAGATCAAATGCCACTAATTAATAAAGTTAACACTCAGCGGGTTACAGATTTATTCACAAAGTCCTTGGGAAAGAAGCTTTCAGACGTCAGTCTGAGAAACACACCTCCTTTGCTCAGAAACCAGAGCAGAACTCAAATGAAACTAAAAACAAAGGGCAGAGCTGCTAAACAAAGCCCCTCCCATGAATGACATCACAGCCTGCCTAGCTGTTATAATAATAATCTTTATTGTCACAAACAGGCTTACATTAATACTGCAAATAAGTTACTGTGAAAAGCCCCTAGTCGCCACATTCCGGCACCGGTTTGGGTTCACGGAGGAAGAATTCAGAATGTCCAAATTACCTAACAGCACGTCTTTCAGAACTTGTGGGACGGAGGAAACCCAGGCAGACACGGTGAGAACATGCAGGCTCCACACAGCCAGTGACCCAAGCTGAGAATCGAACCTGGACCCTGGAGCTGTGAAGCAACAGTGCTACCCACTGTGCTACTGTGCTGCCCCTTAAGCACAGCTTTAGCAGACATATAATTTGGATACTTTAACCTAAGTTATTTTAATAACATCTATGAGTCCCACAGGAAGATCTATGAGTTGCAAAAGACACATAATACAGTAAATATACATCTAGCACAACCTCAACTAAATCGTCAGTCAGCCTCCTCTGTTCTAATCAAGTCCAGTGTATCCCACCTTTCTTCATAAGTAAAATTCTCCATCCTGCCAACATTTCATAAATCTCTTCTGTACCTTCTGGAATGCGATCACATCCTTCCTGTAATGCAGTAACTAGAACTGTACACAGTAAACTAGCTGTGGTCTAATTAACATTTTATGCAGTTCTAGAATAACCTCCCCACTTTTATGTTCTATTCTTTTCCCAATAAAGCAAAATATCCAATATCCCTCCTTGAACACCGTATCTGCCTGTCCTGCTAATATCAGGGATCTGTGAACATTCATTCTACGGTCTCTCTGTTTCTCTGCAGATCTGTGTGCTACCATTTATTGTGTAATCATAGAATCCCTACAGTGAAGGAGGCCATTCGGCCCATCGAGTCTGCACCGACACTTCAAATGAGCACTCCACTCACCCCATCCTTGCAACCCCATAACCTAACCTGCGCATCTAAGGGACAATTTAGCATGGCCGATCCACCTACCCCATGCATCTTTGGACTGTGGGAGGAAACTGGAGCACCCGGAGACACGGGGAGAACGTACAAACTCCACACAGACACTGATCCAAGGCTGGAATTGAACCTGGGTCCCTGGCGCTGTGAGGCAGCAGTGCCACCATCCCTAGCCTAGTTTGTTCTTCCCAAATGTACTCCTTGTACTTCTAAAGATTGAGTTCCATTTGCCAATTTTCTGTCAACCTGGCTAGTCCTTAATACCTGCGGTCTTCAGCCTTCTTCCTCACTATCAACCACACAGCCAATATTCATAACACCTGCAAATTGTTTAATCATGCCACTTATTTAAAAAAAAAATTTAGAGTACCCAATTCTTTTTTTTTCCCAATTAAGGGGCAATTCAACATGGCCAATCCACCTACCCTGCACATCTTTTAGGGTTGTGGGGGGTGAGACCCACGCAGCCACGGGGAGAATGTGCAAACTCTACACAGACAGTGATCCAAGGCCGGAATTGAACCTGGGTCCCTGGCGCTGTGAAGCAGCAGTGCCACCATCCCTAGCCTAGTTTGTTCTTCCCAAATGTACTCCTTGTACTTCTAAAGATTGAGTTCCATTTGCCAATTTTCTGTCAACCTGGCTAGTCCTTAATACCTGCAGTCTTCAGCCTTCTTCCTCACTATCAACCACACAGCCAATATTCACAACACCTGCAAATTGTTTAATCATGTCACTTATTTTTAAAAAATAAATTTAGAGTACCCAATTCTTTTTCTTTCCCAATTAAGGGGCAATTCAACATGGCCAATCCACCTACCCTGCACATCTTTTAGGGTTGTGGGGGGTGAGACCCACGCAGCCACGGGGAGAATGTGCAAACTCTACACAGACAGTGACCCGGGATCGAACACGGGTCCTCGGTGCCGAGGCAACAGTGCTAACCACTGTGCCACCTTGCTGCCCCCAACATGCCATCGACATTGGTCTTTAATCATTGCTACATGGCACCAACAGACTGAGACTTGTGGAACTCTACTGGGAGCAGACACAAAAATACTCATCAACGATAACCTTTTGCTTCCTGCCTTAGATCCCATGAACTTTAAATTTTCTGACCATCCTGCCATATGAGATCTTGTCAAATGCCTTTGTAAAATCCATGTAGACAACATCAAATGTGCTACCCTCGTCCACCCTTTTTCTTTCCTCCTCAAATAAGTCAATTAAGTTAGTCCCATAATAAACTTCTGTTGACTTTGATTATTCCGTGCCATTCTAAATGAAGATTTACCCTGTCTCTCTGAATCCTTTCCATTAATTTTCCCACTACTGAAGCTAGGCTGACTTTAACCTCTCAGGCCATCCATTCCTCTTGTTTTAAACAACGGTGCAACATCAGCAGTCCCCTCCACTTCACATCTGCAGCCAGAGAGGTCAGGAAAATGATGGACAGGTATTCCTCTATTGCTGCCAGATCTGCTGAGTTTATCCAACATTTTCTATTTTTACTCCTCTATTTTTTTCTCTAGCTTCCTCTTTTCAGCCTGGGACACATTTCACCTGGACCTGGTGACCTAGCCACACACTACAATGTTAAACACCTGAATATTTGCTCTCGCACTTTTTTATCTTAACCAATATTTCACTCTTCCTCAATTACAATGTCTGTTTCACTCCCTCCCTTCTGTGAAAACAGACTCAAAGTATTGAACTTGACTGTGCCTCCTCAGATGTTAGAATTTTGCACTCTAATCATCCCTCCTCACAGCGTGATTGTTTGATTACTATTGCAACCATTTTTTTAATTCTCCCTAACCCATAACCAAAAATATTGAGTTGCCATTTCCTTCTTTACTCAAGCCATGTAATTAGTAGCTAGGGTATCATACTCCTAATTGTCTCTCTGTGCCCTCAACTCACCTGTTTTATTAACTGGACTGTATAGATGTGCAGGTTAGGTGGATTGGCTATGCTGAATGGCCCTTTAGTGTCCAAAGATTAGGCGGGTTACAGGTTGCTCTTTTGGAATGTTGGTGCACACTCGATGGGCCGAATGGCCTCCTTCGGCATTGCAGTGATTCTATCCACCGCAAACCATTGACAACTCCTCTCTATTGTCTAGCCATCGTTTTCCTTAATCTTCCATACTCGCTTATGAACTTGCTGCCTTCTGTTCGCGGATGTGCTTCGGGCTCCGCTCCGCCCCCACCCGAGGTCGATCCCGCCCTCTGGACAGGGCGGCTCACGGCGCGCGCGCAACTTTTTGAATGCACGAGCGGCGCGCAAGAGTTAACGGCCGTTTGCAAGCGAGGTGAGAGAGCGACGGGGCGGCGTTGGGGGCTGGCCAAGACTGTATGGGTTGGAGAGATGCTGCCCTGTCCGGGGGAAGTCTTGCGCTAGAGCGTTAGAATAAAGATTTCTGTGTTACATTCTTACTTTTGGTACATTATCCTTAAAGCTCTGCACTTTATCTGTGAACAAAAACTTGCGTTTCTAGCAAGGCGCTGCTTTGTGAGTGTAATCAAACAAAATCACGTGAAGAGATATTCGGGCAGATGGCCGGCCGCCCGCCTCGGAGAGATCGGTTTCAAGGAGTGTCCTCTCGCAGCCGCCACCCAACTGTTGCCAGTTTAAACAAGCTATTTTTACCCATGCCCTGTTTCCTTACTCAGTGGCACATTTTGTTTTCTGGTTCTGCGAACTGTATTTTCCAATGTTAGAAATACAGCTAGTTGAACCCTTTTCCTCACCGTTTTGTAATACGAGGTTTTCATACGAGGAACTTCTATATCGAATGTTGCAGTGTTAAACAACTACTGATGTTTCTAATCTGTGTTAACAGGCTAGTGAAAAACTAGGGCAAGATCTAATCCCATCCTCTGGCTCAGGATTACAATGGCAAGTAAAAGCTTGCACAGAACCTGGAGTCCAGGAATGTTGTGGCTGAACAAGTCAGTTGGAGTGGTGAGAGGCAGTGGAGTTGCATTTCCATATGTCAAGGAGGCCTTGTGGCTCAACGGCTGGCACTCCTGCCTCTAAGCCAGGTTCAAGTCCCACTTCAGGATGTTGCCAGACCAACTGAGTCTTTCCAGAATTTTCTGTTTTATTTCACTCCAGGACTTGTTGGAAGGAGTGTTTGCGATGCATTTCAACTGGCTGTTGTTCAGCCTGCAGATCCTTCCAACACTCCACACCATTCTCCAAGGGGAGGAAAGAGTGTGAACCTAAGCTCAACAGCTTGGTAGTCTTTACACACTACAGGTGGATGGGCAATACCATAGTCTGTCAGAAAGCACTTCTTCCCACAAATGTCAGTGGAAATCTGGACTACTCCCCCCAAAAAAGATGCTGAGGCTGGGTCAATTAACCTGACTGCCAACTCTGGCAGATTTGAGATATGGGAACTGCCAGAGGCAAATTTAATGTCAATATTAGTATGTTTAGTATTTCAAGGAACGTTTAAGTTGACAACTCTAATGTAGGGTCATTTTGATTGTCTTAAGAACCTAAGAAATAGCAAGAGTAGACCAAATGCCTTTGGCACCTGCCCTGCCGTTCAATGAGATGATGGATGGCCTCTTAGTCTCAATTTCACTTTCCTACCCTGTGTCTGTTGTTTCTCTGAGAGCAAAAACTCTGTCTATATCAGCTTTAAATATGTTCAGTGATGGAACATCCACTACCCTCTTTTGTTTTTTTAAATACAGTATGGAACTCCATATATTCCTGTATAGTTGTCTGGTGAGCAAGCTTTACTTTTAAGTTTAGGCCAGAATAGATTGTCACTATAATTGAGTAGGAGGCCAGACAATTTCATCTACATGCTCTACAAGAAAATAAACTTTATTAAGTCAACTGTAATGTTTTGCCAGAATAGTTTGAGAATGATGGTGATGTCTAGCACGAGGGGACATAGGTTTAAGTTGAGGGGAGATAGATATAAGACAGATGTCAGAGGTAGGTTCTTTACTCAGAGAGTAGTAAGGGTGTGGAATGCCCTGCCTGCAACAGTAGTGGACTCGCCAACATTAAGGGCATTCAAATGGTCATTGGATAGACTTATGGACGATAAGGGAATAGTGTAGATGGGCTTTAGAGTGGTTTCACAGGTCGGCGCAACATTGAGGGCTGAAGGGCCTGTACTGCGCTGTAATGTTCTATGTTCTAATGATTTTCCTTTTAGTTCGGTGATCCCAAGAATAAAAAGTAACTTGAGTTTGTAACAAATTGTCATTTCAGCTTGTTGGAAGCATTTAACAATGAGGATGTGCCTTAGGTTTTCTGGGTGTAACCTTGTAATACATAGAAATATATTTAATTGTGTTAAATATTTATAGTCTGAATATTTTAACAAAATATTCAAATTGAAAATCCTTTTTGCAATGGCTGTTTTAATGAGTCTTTCTTCCTGCGTGTCCTATCTAGATGGATGAAGTGGTGGTTGGATCCTTGAAGGTGAAGGAGTGTGTGATCTTCCAATGCAACATATGTCACTCGGTGTTGGGAGATTCTCTCCAGCTCTGTGGTAGCAACTCAACTCTCAACTTGCTGATATGTTTGAGTGAGTTTTTGGTTAGCTATATATGCATGATTTCCAGCATTATTGCAATGTGTGCAGATCTTAGACTTTCCTCGGGGGGGGGGGGGGGGGGGGGGCCTTGGAATCCATTTATCTGGGAAATAATTGGGTGATGAACAACCTTCCATCTTGGGGTTTTATGATTTTGATGTTTCTGAACTCTGGCAAGTGAGTGCAGTTTGGAATTGAGTGAATACCTGGGAGTTTGGAGTGGGGGAAGTTAGGTGAGGAGGGGAAGGAGGTGTTCCTTTTCTTTTGCTTTTTTTTAACCTTCACCCTGTAGAATTGGTTCTTTTGCTCCCACAGCAAAAGAAGCTAGCTGTTTGGTGAGTATCTGGTAAGTGGTTAAGGTCTATTCCATTCCTAAGGTTTAAAATAGTAGAGAAATTGGTGGTAAATTTAATAAAATATGTAGTGGTAATGTCTATAATTACTTGAAGTATAGGCGGTTCTCACTCTTGTCATCATGTCCATTTTTGTGACCTTGCTTCCTCGGTTAGGAAATGAAGGCCGATATCCTAGTTCTTGGGCTGAGTGAGGCATTGATGCAACTGAAAAACACAGGATAGTTAGTATAATGAACACATGCATGAAATATAGTGATCCAAGTATTTCAGTAAGTTTAGGAAAAACTACAGAGGATCTGACTGTAGGGATGAAAAAATTAGCCAACAGTCCATGGCAAGTCCTATGTGTTGGTCTCCATTCCAGTGGCTTGGTCTCTATGGCAATAAGCATTGGCTAAACACTCGGTCTTCGTGTAGGTCAAGGTGATAACATTTCTCATTTTTACTGGGAATTATTTCTTAAACAATGAGCATATAGCCATTGCTGAGTCCATGTGACCACAATCCCAGGGGACAACTGAGTCCTTGTAACCAGTTGCAATTAGTTTTCTGGATGCTTCCAGTGGACATGTTCTTCCTTCCAATGCTATTTCTCATTTAACAGAAAACTCTAATTTCTGCTCTCCTGATTTAAGGGGTGACTGAGACCGTGGAACTGGATCCCACAACCTTAATAGGGGGTCAAAGTCTAATACCTGACTGGTGAGTAAGGCTTCTCAGTACACTTAATAGCATTTTAGATTGGCTACATTCAATCCAAGTGTTTTTGAAACTCTATGCTTTACTATCTTTCCATTGTAACACTAGAGGCAGCCTCTTTGCTGAAGTTTAAATTGTGGTTTTGTTCCCTTATCAGAATTCCATTTGGGAATAATGGGAGACAGTCAGTTTTCATAATTCAAATTGTACATGTGTGAAAGCTGAGGTTAAAACTTATGTAATACTTTACTGTAGATGCAGATTACTAAAGTGACAAGAATCATTGCAAAAAATGCACTGTTTGAGATGAGCAGAAAGTTGTCTGTCTTGTTTGGCTGAAATTTCCTCAAACAGTACTACTAAAAAAAAATGAATTAAGTATTCAGCTCAAATCCTTACTGCCTACATCATCAAGACTGTCTTCACTAACCTTGGTGACAAGGATTAATTTTTTGTAATAATAATCTTTATATGGGCAGCACGATGGCACAGTGGTTAATTAGCACTGCTGGCTACGGGGCTGAGGACCTGGATTCGATCCCGGCCCTGGGTCACTGTGCATGTGGAGTTTCCACGTTCTCCCCGTGTCTGCATGGGTTTCACCCCCACAACCCAAAGATGTGCAGGTTAGGTAGATTGGCCATGCTAAATGGCCCTTAATTGGAAAAAGATAATTGGGTACTGTAAATTTAATAATCTTTATTAGTGTCACAAGTAGTCTTACATTAACACTGCAATGAAATTAATGTGAAAATCCCCTAGTCACCACACTCTGGCGCCTGTTCGGGTACCTGAGGGAGAATTCAGAATGTCCAATTCCCCTCACAAGCACGTCTTTCAGGATTTGTGGGAGGAAACCGGAGCACCCGTAGGAAACCCACGCAGACACAGGAAGAACGTGCAGACTCAGAAAGACAGTGACCCAAACCAGGAATCGAACCTGGATCCCTGGTGTTGTGAAGCAACAATGCTAACCACTGTGCTATCATGTAACCCATAATGTTCCCAGCATCTTTGAGCAACCTTTATTAATTGCTTTTTCAGCTAGCAAGCACAGTCACAGATGTTGATAGAAGAACTGTTGAAGTTTCTTGAAATAAACAAGCGTGAGGTGGTGCCCTTTGGTGGTAAAAAAATAAGAAGGTGCTTGAATAATAGACTCAATGGGCTGGCTGAAAGTAATGGCACAGTATAATAAGGAAATTTATGTTAAACTTGTTTTGGAGTACTGTGCACAGTTCCGGTCATGAAAAGAATAGACAGACGTTGAAAAGAGTGCAAAAAAGAATCACAAGGATGATTCCAGAACTGAGGATATACTTAACAGGAAAGATTGAACAGGCTGGACTAGTCTCTGTAGAAGAGAGAAGGCAGCAAGTTGACCCATTGGAGGCCTTAAGAAAGGGTTTGATAAGGTAGATGTGGATAACATTTTTTCACTTGTGGGAGAGTCCAAAACTAGGGGGTCATAAAGATAAGATAATGACTAATAAACCCAATACGTAATTCAGAAGAAACTTGATTACCCCGACTGCGGTTAGACTGTGAAATTTGCTCCCACAAGGCGTAGTTGAAACATAAGAAATATGTGCAGGAGGCGGCCTTTTGAACCTGCTCTGCTAGTCAATAAGATCATGGCTGATCTGATTGTGGCCTCAACTCTCCTCTCTTGCCGGCCTCATAACCCTTGACTCCCCTGGAGGTTAAAAAGCTGTCCAGCCAGCCTTGAATATAATTCAATGACCCAACCTCTACTGCAGGCTAAGGAAGAGAATTCCAAACACTAATGACCCTCTGAGAGAAGAAATTACTCCTCATTTCCACCTTAAATGGGAGACCCCTTATTTTTAAACTGTGCCCCCTAAGTTCTAGATTCACCCACAAGAGAGTAATCCTCTCAGCATCTTCGCTGTCAAGCTCCCTCATGATCTCGTATGTTTTAATAAGATCACCTCTTCTAAACTTTAGTGTGTATAGGCTCAACCTGCTTAGTGAATGGCACTTATGTATTTGTGGAGAAGAAAAATAAGTACATGAGGGTTATATGGATAGGAAGTGGGATGGGAGGAGGCTTATGTGGAGCATGAATGCTGATATAGACCATTTGAGCTGAATGGCCTGTTTCTATGCTGTAAATTTAATTTAATGTCACAATTTAATCTGCCTCCACCGATAATGCATTCCAGATCACTAACCGAACCACTATTCAAGCTGAGGTTTGCTTTAGAGAGTAATCTAAAATGTGGGCGCTGAAAAGTCAAAATAGAAAAGGGCATCTGGCTAGAAAGAAACAATGAATCTCCAGAAATGGGAGAATGCTGTAGACCTAAAGATGCTCAAACAGTTTAGGGTTACCATCTATAGCATGCTGACCCATAATAGAATGAATAAATAGAATGACCACTGTATTAAAAACAAGCCAACGCGGTTTATATTTTCCAATCGCAAAACAAACTTGGTAACTGCCAACTTATCAGTCTTAAAATTACAGAACTGATTGTTGGAATACATTTGAAAGTTCCTTCTATGTAAATGACCTGAATATGGGAGCAGATTGGATTGGATTTGTTTATTGTCTCGTGTACTGAGGTACAGTGAAAAGTATTTTTCTGTGAACAGCTCAACAGATCATTAAGTACATGGGAAGAAAAGGGAATAAAAGAAAATACATAATAGGGCAACACAACATATACAATGTAACTACATAAGCACCGGCATCAGATGAAACATACAGGGGTGTAGTGTTAATGAGGTCAGTCCATAAGTGGGTCATTTAGGAGTCTGGTAACAGTGGGGAAGAAGCTGTTTTTTTCATGCATGTTCTCAGACTTTTGTATTTCCTGCCCGATGGAAGAAGTTGGAAGAGTGAGTAAGCCGGATGGGAGGGTTCTTTGATTATGCTGCCCGCTTTCCCCAGATGGAGTATAGATGGAGTCAATGGATGAGAGGCAGGTTTGTGTGATGGACTGGGCTGTGTTCCCGACTCTCTGAAGTTTCTTGTGGTCCTGGGCCGAGCAGTTGCCATACCAGGCTGTGATGCAGCCAGATAGGATGCTTTCTATGGTGCATCTGTAAAAGTTGGTAAGGGTTAATGTGGACATGCCAAATTTCCTTAGTTTCCTGAGGAAGTATAAGCGCTGTTGTGCTTTCTTGGTGGTAGCGTCGATGTGGGTGGACCAGGACAGATTTATGGAGATGTGCACCCCTAGGAATTTGAAACTGCTAACCGTCTCCACCTCGGTCCCGTTGATGCTGACAGGGGTGTGTACAGTACTTTGCTTCCTGAAGTCAATGACCAGCTCTTTAGTTTTGCTGGCAGAGATTGTTACAGCACAGAGGGTGTCCATTTGGTGCACCGTGTCCTTGCTGGCTCTCTGCAAGAGCAACTCGGCTAGTCCAGTCCTTGGCCTTTCCCAGTAGCCTTACTTTTTTTCCCTTTCGGATATTTATCCAATTCCGTTTTAAAAGTCGCAATTGAATCTGCCTCCACCACACACCGATAATGCATTCCAGATCACTAACTTAACCACTTGCTGTGTGAAACAAAAAAAATACTATGAAAGGGGTAAATCTTGGCTGAGCAAATGTTTCTTCGAAATGATAGAATCTCTACAGTGGCCATTTGGCCCATTAAGTCTGTACCAATGCTCTGAAAGAGCAGCCTAACCTCGACCTACTCCCTGCAGTATCCCCGTAACCCCACCTAACCTACGGGTGAATTTTAACATGGCCAATCCTCCTAACCTGCACATCTTTGGACTGTGGGAGGAAACCAGAGCACCCGGAGGAAACCCACGCAGACATTGGGAGAACGTGCAAATGCCACAGACAGTCATCCAAGGCCAGAATGGAACCCGGGTCCCTGGTGATGTGATGCAGCAGTGCTAACCACTGTCACCATGCCACAACATCTCAATTGGCATCAGAAGTTCACGGCCTAATGTGCTTCGCTTCCAGAAAGCCTTTAAGGCACAAAAGGCTGCTACAAAAACTCAATGCAGTGGGAATCCATGATCAAATTTGCAAGTAGACGATGCATTGACTCCGAGGAAGCAACAGGAACTGGAGTAGGAGACGTGGGACATGGCAATGCACTGAAGACCTCCGGGGTCAGTGCTAGGTCTTTAATGCTTTTAATCTTTATAAACAATCTGGGTACAAAGGTAATGCAAGTTGGTTAAATTCAGATAACAAATGGAGAGGATGGAGCAGTTTGTGATGCAATAGTTGAGGAAACTGGTTAGAATTTCAGTTTGGTACATTGGGTACAGATAATTGGTTGATGGAGGATGAATTCAACTGCTGTCAAGTTCTTTAAAGAAGAAACTGGAAACTCTGAAATCTGACTTGGGATAGCATTGTTACTTTTAATAGAATTGAAGTGTGAAGTTATTGAGCTGCAGCTATTTGTCTTTGAGGGAACTGAACTGTCTATAGCTAGGATGGAGAGTGATACGTGAGATACTGGAGGACTGATGATGCATAGAATTGAAGATGGTGTTCCAAGGAAACAGAGTTGTTGGGAACCATTTGAGTATTCAAGAGGTGAGATTGACAGCGTTTGGTTGCTAAAGAGTCGTGCTTTTAACCATTTTTTGCAGTAATTTAGACATCCTTCTGCCACCTGTACTATCATGGGGGATGTGTGGTGGTGCATAGAAGTGGGTTGGATGAGAAATGGAAATTGTAGTGAGTATATTAATGCAAATCACAATTACAGTTTCGCTGTCTTAATTTCTGCACAACTTTCCGATGTTTTTTTAATAAACATTTTATTAAGGTATTTATGGTTTTACAACAACAACAAAATAAACAATGTATGTGAATTTATAATTTTAGTGCAAAAGCCGTCTTCCTCCCTTACAGGTCCCACCTTTACTAACCCCCTACTCTAAACTAAGCTCAGCCCCCCCCCCCCCTGCTGACGGTTAATTTTCCGCAAAGAAGTCGACGAACAGCTGCCACCTCCCGGCGAACCCTAACATTGACCCTCTCAAGGCGAACTTGATTTTCTCCAAGCAGAGAAAGCTAGCCATGTCAGATAGCCAGGTCTCCGACTTCAGGGGCTTTGAGTCCCTCCAAGCTAATAATATCCGTCTCCGGGCTACCAGGGAAGCAAAGGCCAGAACGTCTGCCTCTTTCTCCTCCTGGATTCCCGGATCTTCCGACACTTCGGAAATCGCCACCTCTGGACTCGGGGCCACCCTTGTTTTTAACATCGTGGACATGACATCCGCAAACCACTGCCAGAATCCCCTCAGGTTTGGGCATGTCCAGAACATGTGGACATGGTTCGCTGGCCCTTCCGCACATCTTCTACCCCAAAGAACCTGCTCATCCGGGCCACTGTCATGTGAGCCCGGTGAACGCCCTTGAATGGGCTGAGCCTGGCACATGTTGTGGACGCGTTGACTCTACTCAACGCATCTGACCAGAGACCATCCTCTATCTCTCCTCCCAACTCCTCTTTGCACTTGCGCTTCAGCTCCTCAGACTGTGTCTCCGCTGACTCCATGAGTTCCTTGTAAATGTCAGAGACCCTCCCTTCTCCCACCCACACTCTAGAAACTACCCTGTTCTGTATCCCCCTTGGTGGTAGGAGCGGGAAGATTGAAACCTGCCTGCGTAGGAAGTCCCGCACCTTCAGGTACCTAAATTTGTTTCCCCTCGCCAATCCAAATTTCTCCTCCAGCTCCCTCAGGCTAGGAAAGCTCCCCTCTATAAACATATCCCCCATCCTCTCAATCCCTGCTCTCTGCCATGTCCGAAACCCTCCATCCATCCTTCCCGGGGCACACCGGTGATTATTACAGATTGGAGACCACACTGATGCTCCTTCCGCTCCCACATGCCTCCTCCATTGCACCCAGACCCTCGGGGCCGCCACCACCACGGGGCTGGTGGAGTACCATGCTGGTGCCCTTGCATGAGGCCGCCTCCACACGCTCCCATACTGACCTGACCCCGACACCCCCCCCCCCCCCCCCCCCCCCCCCCCCCACACCCACCCACTTCCTGATCATGGCTATGTTTGCCGCCCAATAATAATTACTGAAGTTCGGCAGCGGCAGCCCGCCCTCCCCCTGGCTCCACTCAAGCATCGTTTTTAATCGCGGGGTCTTGCCTGCCCATACAAAGCCAGTGATTACCTTATTGACCCGTTTAAAAAAGGACCGCGGAATAAAGATGGGAAGACACTGAAACACTAACACGAATCTCGGGAGGACTGTCATTTTCACTGTCTGCACCCTCCCAGCTAGTGACAACGGAAGCGCGTCCCATCTCCGAAAACCGTCCTTCATTTGGTCCACTAGTTGGGCCAGATTTAGCTTGTGCAGCTGTTCCCATTCCCGCTCCACCTGGATGCCTAGGTACCGAAAGCTTCCCCCAGTCGCCTCTCCTGCCCCCTTGCCTGGACTGCAAACATCTCACTTTTCCCCATATTTATTTTATATCCCGAAAACCGGCCGAATTCCCTCAGAATCCTCAATTTCTTCCATCCCCTCTAATGGGTCCAATACATACAGGAGCAGGTCGTCTGCGTAAAGCGAGACTCTGTGTTCCACTACCCCCAGACCAGCCCCTTCCAGCTCTCAGTGCAGTTGCCAGCGGCTCTATGGCTAACGCGAACAACAGTAGGGAGAGGGGGCATCCCTGTCTCGTCCCCCGATGCAGCCTAAAATAGTCCGATGTTGTCCTATTCGTCCGTACGCTCGCAACAGGAGCCTGTTACAACAACCTGACCCAGTCAATAAAGCCCCACCCAAATCCGAACCGTCTCAGTACCTCCCACAGATATTCCCATTCTACCCGATCAAAAGCCTTCTCTGTGACCATTGCGACCACTATCTCCACCTTCCTACCTTCCGGGGGCATCATGATCACATTTAACAACCTTCTTACATTGGCCACCAACTGCCTTCCCTTAACAAACCCTGTCTGGTCCTCCCCAATAACGTCCGGAACACAGTCCTCAATCCTAGAGGACAAGATTTTGGCCAGCAGTTTGACGTCCACATTCAATAGGGATATTAACCTACAGGACCCACGCAGCTTCCGGGTCCTTGTCCTGCTTCAGGATCAATGAGATCATGGCCTGTGACATCGTCGGGGGGAGCACCCCACGCTCCCTTGCCTCATTGAATGTCCTCATCAACAGCAGCCCCAATATCCCAGAGTACGTTTTACAGAACTCCACTGGGTACCCGTCCGGCCCTGGGGCTTTACCTGACGGCATGGCATTCAGACCCTCCGCTATCTCTTCCAACCCGATTTGGGCCCCAAGCCCTTCTACCACCTTCGGGAAATTCAGCCCCTTTAAGAAGTGCCTCATCTCCTCCGGCCCAGCTGGGGGTTCCGACCCATGGAGCCTACTCTCAAACTCCTTAGCCTTATTCACCTCTGCTGAGTCCCCAACCAGGCTCCCGTTCCCATCCTTTTCTTTCCCTATCTCCCTGGCTGCCTCCCTCTTTCTAAGCTGGTGTGCAAGCATTCTGCTGGCCTTCTCCCCAAGCTCATAGATCACCCCCCTCGCCTTCCTCAGCTGCTCTACCGCCCTCCCTGCAGTTAACAAACCAAACTCCTCCTGTAGTCTCCGCATACCTTCTGTCGACCTGCAATATCTCCTTTATTAGTCGGTCTGTCTCTGCTCTGTCTACCTTCTCCCTGTGGGCCCATATCGAGATCAGCTCCCCTCTAACCACCGCCTTCAATGCCTCCCAGACCAGTGCTGCCAAAACTTTACCTGTGTCGTTGACTTCCAGGTCGTTCTGAATAAATTTCCGAAGCCGCTCGCACACCTCTTCCCACGTCCAGCCTCCGGTGCGGGCGCTGGCTACTCTCCTTGCTAACCTGTAGGCCAGCCCAGTGTGGGGCATGATCTGAGATTATGATCGCCGAATACCCCGTGTCCACCACCCCCGTCAGTAGAGCACTGTTCAAAATTAAAAAATCAATCCGGGAGTACACTTTATGCGCGTGCGAGTCGAAGGAAAACTTCACTCTCGGCTGCCCAAATCTCCATGGGTCCAACCCCCCCCCCCCCCCCACCCCATCTGCTCCACGAACCCCTTTAGCTCCTTTGCCATTGCTGGCACCCTGCCTGTCTTTGAGCTCGACCGGTCTAAACCAGGGTCAATAATTGTGTTGAAGTCCCCTCCCATGACTAACCTATGCGAATCTAGGTCCGGGATCTTCCCCAGCATCCTCTTTATAAACTCCACATCATCCCAATTTGGCGCATACACATTTACTAGTACCATCTGCAGCCCCTCCAGTTTCCCACTGACCATAATGTACCGGGCTCCCACATCCGTAACTATTCTTCCCACCCCAAACACCACTCGCTTATTAATCAGGATAGCGATCCCTTTAGTCTTCGAGTCCAGCCCCGAATGAAAAACCGATCAGCCACCATCTTTCTTGGGCCAGTCTCCAGCCCGAGCCCCACGCCTCCACTGGCCCGCCCCCAGGTAGCCTCCGCCCCCGACCTCCTTTCTGTCCCTCAGCAACAGTCCCTCCCCTGTCAGCAGTCCAAACTTCACCTTTTTCTTAAAAAGGGTCGATTTTATCTGATTGAACCCCGCTCTTCTCCTTGCCACCTCTGCACTCAGGTCCTGATAGATCCACAGGATACTGTTCTCCCATTTACAACTCAGTGTCTGCCTGGCCCACTGTAAAATACGCTCCTTGTCCAAGTACCTTGGGTCCCCCACTCGCGGCTTCCTCGCGAGAGCTCTGTGAGCCCTGTCCACCTCCAAGGGTCGGGAGAACGTCCCATCCCCCAGCAACTTCTCGAACATGCCCGCTATGTATGCCCCAGTGTCCGCTCCTTTGGAGACCAACGATTCTCGGGTTCTGCTGGCGGGATCTATTCTCTAGGTCCTCCACCTTCTCCAGGAGCCTTTTCTGCTGGTTTCTCAGCATCCCCACCTCCAACTCCACTGCAGTTTGATGTTCCTCCTCCTGCGCCTTCTCTACTTTCTGGATCACCCAATCTTTGGGATCCAATCTGAGCTCCAGCTGTACAATTGATTCTTTAATCGGGTCCAAACATTCCTGCTTCTGCTTGGCGAAGCCCTCCTGGATAAATTGCAGCTGCTCTGTTGACCGCTGGGTTGACAAGCCAGGACTCCGGTCATCCGCCATGCTTTCCCCTGCTGCAGCTTCAGCCCAAGCCTTCTCTGTTCGTCTGTTTCTGCCTTTGCGAGCACTGTTAGTCCGCCTCTCCATGCACTGATGTGGGAATCCAATAAACAATTGCCTCTACCATCAATTTTCCAAAACAAGTCTGGTAAAAAATCGGGGGGGGAAGGTCCAAAGGTCCGACCTGAGCGGGAGCCACCAAATGTGCGACCTACTCCTTCATAGCCGCCACTGGAAGTCCAACTTTTTGATGTTTAACATTTATTGAAATAAAACTGCAAAAAATATTTATGGCTTAATGTTGCAATGTACTCGAATTATTTTAAAAACTGGAAGAGCAAATTGTTTGTAACGTGAAGTTATTTGAAGGGCTCTTTTCCATTCAATGTTCTTTTTAGCTTTTACAAGTCCCTGTACTGCAGCTACTGCAGAGCCAATGTTGGTATTGTTCCTTCCTCCACAACTGACACGTACTCTCAACTCCGTGGACTATACTGTTTCGACAAGGGTGCCTTAGACTGGTGAGTAGAGACAACAGTTCCGGTGTCTGATGTCCAGGCACCAATGTACGCAATGTATGCAATCTACGCACACAAATGTCCTATTTGTTTATTATCCATGTTCAAACCCAGCCCATAATAGCACTAAAGAAATGTTTAGCGAGTAGTTAGATTGATAAGGTTTAGAGTAGATGTACGAGGCAAGTTTTTTACGCAGAGGGTAGTGGGTGCCTGGAACTCACTACCGGAGGAGGTAGTGGAAGCAGGGACGATAGGGACATTTAAGGGGCATCTTGACAAATATATGAATAGGATGGGAATAGAAGGATACGGACCCAGGAAGTGTAGAAGATTGTAGTTTAGTCGGGCAGTATGGTCGGCACGGGCTTGGAGGGCCGAAGGGCCTGTTCCTGTGCTGTACATTTCTTTGTTCTTTGTTCTTTGATATAGTGAAAATGGATTTAACAGAGCTGGTCTTTTAAGTGGAATCCAACCAGAAAGTATCACATCTTTTAGGTTGTGGGGGTGAGACCCATGCAGTCACAGACCCTGAAAATGTTTGACCTGAGTTAAAATCCATGTCTAACTATTTAATACAAATGCACAATTGTGCAACAGGCCACTTCTGTCTTAAAAGACCAGAATTGGGCAAGAATTTTACTGTGCGGGACAAGCCAGCTCTGTCAGTGAATCACAGAATCATAGAATTTTCACGGTGCAGTAGGGGGAGGTGGTGGCATAGTGATATTGTCACTAGTAATCCAGAGACCCAAGGTAATGCTTTGGGGACCTGGGTTTGAATCCTACCATGGCAGATGGTGAAATTTGAATTAAACCTAATGATGATTTGAGAACCCACCAGGTTCACTAATGTCCTTTAATGAAGGAAATCTGCCACTCTTACCTGGCCTGACATACATGTAACTCAGCAGTAGACTCTTAAATGCCCTCAGAATGGCCCATCAAGCCACTCTGTTCACGGGCAATTAGGGATGGGCAATAAATGCTGGACCAGCCAACGATGCCCCCATCACAAGAATGAATTTTTAAAATGACCACACGGCCCATCATGTTTGCACTGGTGCTCCCAATGAGCTACTTACTTGGTGCCATTCTCCGACCTCCTCCATATAACACTACACGTTGTTCCTTTTTACAAACAGTGTTTTGAATGCCTCTGTTAACCTGCCTCAACCACATTCACAAGCAGTTCATTCCAAGCTTTAACCACTTGCTGCAAAGAAGATTATTTTTCTCATGGCTTTTGTTTCTTTTGCAAATTACTTCAAATCTGTGCTCTCGTTCCCGATCCCTTCACGGGTGGGGAACAATTTCCCCCTATCTACTCTGTCCAGACCCTTCATGATTTTGAATACACTGAAGAGTTTAAAATGCATTGCTTCACTGGACATGGGATTCCTTGTAATCCCTGGAATATTGAAAGTTATGGGATGATTTGATTGAGGATTTTAGGGTTTTGAAAGGAATTAATGTACATAGAAGCTTTTTCTGTTTGGGAGTCTAGGACATGGGAATGTAATCATAAAATCAGAGCCAAGCTATTCAGGAAAGAATATTTCTTCCAGTTGAGGCTGGTTCAAGTTGGTCTTTGGTAGATTTTTGGTTACTTGGATATCAAGGAATTCAAAGGATATATGGATAGTGTATGAAGGTGTAAGGTGTAGCTTTGGTAAAATAGCATCCATGATTTAAGGCAGAACAGACTTAAAGGGCTGAATGGCTTACTCTTCCTATTTCTTATCTTGAAATACGGAACTCTTCCACAAAAAAATGTAGATGCTATCTCAATTAATTTTAAATATGGGATTGATGGATATTTTCTAGCTACGGTTATTAAGGGATGTGGACTTAAGATAGGAAATGGAGTTGATGCAGATCAGCCATGGTTCCATTGAATGGTGGAACAGCCTCCAGGGATTGGTTGAGCTAAGTGGCCTGCTTTTGTGTTGTATATTCTATGTAACTGAAGATTTGTCTCTCTTGTAAGTCTAATTTATTTAAATCTATTCGGGTGCATGTTTAAAAAAAACAACTGGATTTTAATGTTAAACTCCCAGTCCTTCTAATTCTGATACAGCTGAAGTGGCTCCCCCTCAATTTCAATACTTGCAGGGCTCTCCTTGTGTTTAATTTTGCCTCCATTATTTCTCTAGATTTCTTTAGCACTTTGCATTTATTTCTGTCAATGCTACCCCTTTTTACACTTCTTTAGGATAATTTTCTTTGTAATTCCTCCTCACTTAAATTTGCCTGTTCAATGTTTCCAAAGGATGAGAGTGGATTTACTCCTGCTGCCAATCATTGGCCCTCTTTACGAAATGCATTTTTTGCTGAAGATTAGTGTGTGGTGTTTCTCAATGTTAGGTTCTTAGTTTTTAACTGGGGGATCATGAGGGGTGGAGCTGGCAGGGTTATTCTCGTGGATATCAGAGTCATTTTGACTACTTTAGAATGGGCTTGTGCTTTAAACAGTTGTGTGTGCTGATCATTTCATGAAAAACTGGGAATGAGTATCAACTTGCCTTATGTAGTAACATTCGTGTCTGAATCAAAGTTTGTGGATTCAATCCCCATTTGAATCGTGAACACACAATCTTCAGTGCAATTATGGGGGTAGTATTTAAAAAGCAGAGGAATTCTGGTGTTCCTTCCTTCTACATGTCAAAACAGACAAATTGATCATTTTTATTTTCCTGTGGCCTTGCTGTGTACAGATTGATTGCCAATGTAATAGTGGCAGCATTTCAAATTGGTGTTGATTTGGGAAAATCTGAGGAAAATTGAAATGCATCTGTTTTTAGAAACAAGGCTACAAATTCCCAGTGATCCATCTGTATAACTATTTTGTCTTTCAGTTATGTGTTGCAGAGCAACTCTGAAGTGGTGGCTACAGCCCTGAACCTCGGCCCACAGTGCTTAGCTCAGCACATAGGCGAGGTAGTGTTGTGTTCAATATCTCCCTGTTCTAACTCTTTAGAAAATAAGTTGCCAGATGTATAAGATTGCACTGTAAAATGTTTGATGCCATGGTTGAAAATAATTTGCACTTAAATCATTGGAAATTTTAGTAATATAAATGCAAGGTGCTAAGGGAAGCTATTAAACTGCAGTCTTTCATCCCACGGTTGTTTCATTTGATGCAGCACTGGATTGTAGTTATCGTCAGGAAGAGCCTGTTCTGAACAGGCCATGGCACAGGATGATCTAGTGGGCACAATCTCAGTGGTGACTCACATTTTTGATCCTGATCTCCACTGGAAGTGATCAAATATAATTAGGACTAGCTGGGTAATGCAGTGTGGGATGGTTGAAGTGTGGAGGAAACCAGCTGCATTGTAACTCCTGCCATTGCAAAATAGGTAAAAGAAATTGTGAAGTTCACTCCCATCTTGGCCGCTTGTACATGCATAGTTTCTTCAACGCTTATTTCATCATTGTATCTTGAAACTTCGGCACCCACCCACTGCCCACTCCCTTTGCCATTTCTTGCAATGCTTGCTTTCACCCCTTTCCCTTGCCGCTAACATTGCCATTGACACACTCCCCCACCCCTCCCATTTCTCTCCCTTTCCCACTGTCCTCTTGTGACCCCTCACCGATCCTTTTAATGATTCCCTCTCCAATCCCTTTAATGATTCCCTTTCCCTGCCATCCTTTGCAGAAGCGAGGCAGGAGCGGCAGGGGTTGAAAGTGCAGCCAGTGGAAAGTGACCATGGGAGAAGTGGGAGGGAGCAGGGATAAGTGGTGAGTGGGCTGTCGGGGAGCAGGGAGAAGGCAGCTTGGAGAGTGAGTAGAATTGCCAGAGGGAGGTGGGTGAGAAGTGGGAGTGGGGGGGGGGGGGGGGGCAATAAGGGGGAACCAGAACAAGGTTTGATTTTTTTCTGTTTTTTTAATGCAGGCAGCTTCCTGGAGTGTTGCTGTCTGTGATATCATAGGCAGTACACTGCATCTGCATATGTGCAGGAAAGGCTCTCACGAGTGTTGAGACAGAGCCTAAAATTATTTTCACTAGTGAGATCAGTTAATTTCATCAGCATTCGGTCAATTAATCATCAGAGCAGCAATCTTTGATTAATATTTCCAATATAACTAATTTTGGTGGAATCATTTTGATGTTTATCTAATTTTCTACCCTCACTTTATGGCTATCAGAATTGTTGTGCACAGCTAGGCCTCATGTGAATGTGGCCTACTAAGTATACTTTGTGTTGCTTTTAGGATATCTAATCGGTTTTATATCTTTTCCACCTTGTCTGGCACTAGCCAGTGTCTTTCTCGGAAGTGCTTGTTTCTGTTCGTTCTGTATTGAACTTTCTTCTGACAGCTTTCCTTCTAACTTCCAGTTGAAAAGGCAGCTTGTGGTAGCTCACTGTCGACTGATGGCAGCAGTGAAGAAGTTGGATGAATTGGTTGGAGAAGAGAGTGGCCTAGCGACCAGCATCCTTGAATCCGAACACGTGGCGTGAACCAGAGAAGTATTATGTTGGCTGCTAGGTTTAAGATTCAGTTTCACTTTGGACCTTTGGAAGTCTCTCTCTCGATTGGCACACTTGGCTGCCTTGGAAAATAAACTTCGCTTTCTTCAAAGGAATTCTGAAATGTTTAGGTCCAATGGTTGAATTGATGGAGGAAGAGTCACTAATTTGGAATTGCTCATGTTCACCTTCAGTCATGTTCCCATACTGAAATTTGGTTGCGATGCAGTAAGAAGTCTTACAACACCAGGCTCAAGTCCAACAGGTTTGTTTCGAATCACTAGCTTTCGGAGAACAGCTCCTTCCTCAGGTGAATGTTGTGGTTTTGGTTTGAGATTTGGTTTGTGTAACCTGCTATCTGACATTCAGATACACCTACACAGTCTAACACGTGATCATATCGCATCCATATCTGTGTAACCTAATATCTGATCACAAAATTGCACATCACCTGTTCAGTGCAGCACGCCAGTTAGGTTTAAGCAGCTGCAGGAAGGCGAGGACCAATACAGTTAAGCTATCCTCCTTGTTTCTCAACAGTGCTTCAAACAACTGGGCAATGATTTACTCAGAAATTACCCTTATTTTCCTGCATTAATCTTTCATGCCACTGTTTGAAGATTGATGGATGTTGCACTGTACAGTGCATAATAGGCTTTGCTCCCTTCTACTAAAACCGTTTGTTACTTGATTGGAGTGGACTGCTGCCTGAATCCATCACCCAGTGGGATTTCATTATGCCTCTTCCAGGGCACGTCTTGAACTCTAACTTTGTCCAAATTAGTGAACTAACTGTTGTACAGGAACTTTTCTGGAGTTACCTATATTGTCCTGTAAAGAGCCATGCAATAAATAGAATCTATTGTTTTTGTGTATTTTCTGCCTCTTGCTTTCAATAATTTGTGATCTATTTTTTTTGATTACTCATGTAAGTCTTCCAGTTCAGTCCACAAACAGGTTTGGAGTTGTGATATAGGATTGAATATCTGTTAGCCTACCATTTCATTAGTTGAGGCTCGGTCCTTGACATCCCAAGAGATTATCAATCATTCTCTAATGCAGTTAATATTTTGAGGTTCTGTGCACACATCTTTAACCAAGCTCAAACTCTTGTTTCCTACAGGATATTGCATGAGGAAAGAGTGTGCCACATGTATAGCTCGCTGTCTCTTTGGTAGCAAAGTTACTGGGTCTTCCTGATTTGTAAATCTCTCAGGGTTGATGTTTCCTCTGATGCAGGCAGAGATATTCCCTGATGGTGGAGATCAATGCCAGTGTGCCCATTATGAGCATGGGGATTCTAGACTCCCAAGTCCATGTTGCTGTGCACTTGCTGTACATTTCCTGGAGCAACCTGAATGTAGACGGGCAATGTCATTTTTCTTGTGTAGATGACAGGGTATTAGCATGCCCCACGTCAATTTCCAGGAATTCCACCAAGCAAACCTGCAGAAGAATGCCCATGCCAACTCTTATGTTAGACAATTTTGGAGTTCTATAAAAGGGAAGCCACCAATCTGTAACTTTGTAATTTGTGAATTGGGGCTAGAGGACAACTGAGAATTTCTACACTGCTGCGGGACTAAATTTGCGGTGGAAATGCCCATCTAGTCCACCTTTACCCTGCAATCAAGTAGTTTTAATTACCTTTGCCTGTTTCCATCTACCTTCTCTCCCATTATATAATAAATGCTCCTACCAATCACCTCATAAATAGAGTTGGATCATAATGACTTTTTGCTACTTTATATTTTTAGTTTACACTTTTGATTTACAAAATAGCTGACAAAGTGCAAGTGTGAACATTCGCAAGTTGTATACTGAACGCATTGTTCTCTCCCTGATTGGGAAATAAGGTGATGAAAGTAAAAAGTATATATTGAAAATCAGAAATTAAAAACCTAAAACACTAGGGCTGTGATTTAATGGCTGCGTTGTGCTTATGTGAGATGAGGCCAAAATAGAGAATCTCACCAGGCGCCGATCTGTTTGCGATCTAACCAGCCCGCCGCAGTCTCAGTGCTAATTACTGCGCCACTGTGCTGCCCCCAATAACCATCACTTAAGCCATACAATTAATGGGAGCCACCCCCTATTTAACAGCCTCCTGTGATCTAATGGCCTCCCGAGCAAATGGCCACTCGGGCACCAATTAGTACACCTTTTTTGAAAACGTGAAGCTGGCAGAAGGAATGTTGCAGGGACTGAGGAGGTGAGTAGCCATCTTCACTCATAGACAAAGAGCTCTGGGGTTGCTGCCCCAGTGCTTGTAGTAGAGTGGGGAGCCACTGGGGCCAGCCGAGGTTGGGGTGGGCTGCCATTGTGCAGATGGGTTGCGGAGCAGAGTGGGTGGCCTCCCATGCCCTGTGGGGGGGGCGGGCGGGATGGGTGTCTCAGCGTCTGTGGGTCCACCATGCCAACCTCTGTACCATGTACCCATTGTGGGGTAATCCCTGCCCCACCGACCACCCATAACTCCCATTGACCGGGGAGGCCTCTGGCCGTGCTGAATGCTATAACTAATTGCCAATCATAGTTAAGTGAGCACATCACACATCCCAAGTGCATCCCCTTGGGTAGGCTGCCATGTAGCATGTGGGGGTATTGCCTTGCATCCCAATCAGACCGTGGTGCCTGAGTACTGCAAGAGACAACACCATGCCGCAACAACCAACATCCGAACACCCGCATCGGGGACATTTCCGTGAGCAGAGGGTGGGTGTATGCACTGGGGAGGTAACTAGCACCCAGTCCAGGTAACGTTACGTGGAGGTGTTTGGTGAGCAGGGGCCCCTGCTGTGGCCGGGGGTGCTTGGGTAGGGCATGTCGGATGGGATGGGATGGGGGGGGGGGGGGGGGGGGGAAGCAATGGGGGGATTGGAGGATCCTGGAGTGGAAGACATTGCTGGTTGTCACTTTTGCAACCTCACCCATTCCTTACAGATATTGCGTGGGATGGACAATACCTTGGACCCCGCGGAACTTGCCCTAGTGGCGCTACTGGAAGGCCAGATGGTGGAGGATGCCACGGTAGCAGCATCGACTGAGGCTTGAGGCGGCGTCCCATGTACACGGCCACCACCCCACGCCCGGAGGACCTGACCGCCCATCAGACCAGGGAGGGACCCAGAGGTGCAGGCCAAAGTGTCTAGGCATTGCTGGTCTTTCAAACCAAAGCGGGTGCTGCCTCAACAAGGGGACAGTGCGGCACCTGTGCTATTTTGTGTCTGCGTGGGTTTCCTCTGGGTGCTCCGGTTTCCACCCACAGCCCAAAGATGTGCAGGTTAGGTGGATTGGCCATGCTAAATTGCCCATAGTGTCCAAAATGTTGGGTGGGGTTACTGGGTTACAGAGATAGGTTCGAGGGTGGCAGCTCTTTCCAAGGGCTGGTGCAGACCTAATGGGCCCAATGGCCTCCTCCTGCACTGTAAATTCTATGATTATCTTTGATGAGGAGGAGGATACCCGCTCCCGGTGGCCGTGAATGTAACCAGAGCCCTGAACTTCATCAACTCAATCAAAGAGTCCAGGACCTATATCCGGGGAGATGGGAATGGAGCTCGGCCAGCATTGCGGAAGAAAGTGCCAGAGGCACCACATTTGTTGAGGTCAACAGGTTTTAATGATTTACAGAAATGTCCCCAACTGCCCCTCCCTCCCGATAGTGCCACCCCACTCTCTTTCCCCCACCCCCCAGTGCATTCTTAGTGATCCTTGACGATTCTAGCCTTCCGTGCTGTACCGCTGCGCCTAGGTGTGTCCCCAGGATACATGTCAGAGTTGGAGCTAACCTGCTGCTTACCACATCCCGTAGCCTTTGATGCCCCTGGTCGGCCTTCTGCCCCTGGTCGGCATTCTCTGGCACCGGAGGCCACAGGCACATTTGCCGGAGGCACATGTCCCACCTTGCCGCCCTGTTCCAGGTTCTGCCTGCAAGGCGTGCTGTTAGGCGGGTGGATCTCAGGGGTGCTGGTGGCCAACGCTACCAGTCCATAGGATGGCTCCAGGTTGACATCCCGAGCCCCCTCCGCCTGGTTGATGCCCATAGAGTCCTGGGTTTACCCAAGGACGGAGGGGCAGCTGGATCAAGCCTCACTGCCCCTGTGTCATCTGGCTCTGCCAGCTCTGGGGACATGGTGTTGACGCCCTCGGCGATGCTCCTCAGTGACTGGGACATACTCTGGAGCGCCCCGGCAATGCCCACCTGTGGCTGGGACATGCTCCGCAGCGCCTTGTCAAGGTCCACCTGGTACTGGGTGACGTCCCCAGTGACTGGAAAATGCTGTCAAGGCGCTCAGCCATGGCTGTCACTGATGCCACGCCTTGGACACTTCCACTTGTGCTGCTGACGTCGTGCACCAGGCTTTCCACTGCGGTCACCATCTTAGCAGTGTTGGCCTTGGTGCCAAGCATTGCTGGCGCCATCTTCTGTCCCCGTAGCCTCTGGGACTCCTCCAGTCGGCTATGGACCTGCTGGAGTGTCGCTGACATCCCTCATCTAACTCTCACGACTGCACACTATCGTCTGTATCGGATGGTAAACCTGTTCCAGAGGCTCAGTACCTGACTGGGAACCAGCTGGGTCCTGGGATCTAGCAGACCTCCGACTGCTGTCTCGCTTGGGTGTTCCTGCCTCCACCTGATGCACATCAGCAACTGTGTGGTGCTCACCAGACTGTACCACAGAAGCCTGGCCACTACTGACACCCACCGAGGTGTGTGTCTCTGCGCTGGTGGAGGGTGGGGAAGACAGCTGTGCCACGATAACAGTGGCATCCTCAGAGCTCTCATCTGAGGTGTTTTCTTGAAGGGCGGTGG
The DNA here is from genome assembly GCF_047496885.1 of Scyliorhinus torazame. NCBI lineage: Eukaryota > Metazoa > Chordata > Chondrichthyes > Carcharhiniformes > Scyliorhinidae > Scyliorhinus > Scyliorhinus torazame. Next base: position 268,124,387 of record NC_092708.1, on the reverse strand, counting down.
GGGGTGCAGGGGCACCTTGGATGGGCCGCGCTGTTGGCTGCAGGTCCTGCGGAGAATGGACTTGTGGTCGCTGGGAGGGATGGGTCAATCTGTATAGCAATAACAACTCTCATTTGACAGGGCATCTCGGTGGGGGCTGGCAGATCCTCACCCCTGTGCTGTGCACCAACCTCTACGGTGGTCACTGCTCTGTTCTTTGCCACCCCCGTGACCTCCAGGGCCTGTTCCTCATACGGGATGAGTATTCTGATGTTCGGCACCTCACCACCCATCTGGGCCCTGTCCAGTCAGTTGTGGGGGACTATGAGAGTGGGGATGGGATTATGGTGGTCTGGGTGGTACATAGAACATTACAGCGCAGTACAGGCCCTTCAGCCCTCGATGTTGCGCCGACCTGTGAAACCATTCTAAAGCCCATCGACGCTATTCCCTTATCGTCCATATGTCTATCCAATGACCATTTGAATGCCCTTAGTATTGGCGAGTCCACTACTGTTGCAGGCAGGGCATTCCATGCCCTTACTACTCCCTGAGTAAAGAACCTACCTCTGACATCTGTCCTATATCTATCTCCCCTCAATTTAAAGCTATGTCCCCTCGTGCTAGACATCACCATCCGAGGAAAAAGGCTCTCGCTGTCCGCCCTACCCAATCCTCTAATCATCTTGTATGCCTCAATTAAGTCACCTCTTAACCTTCTTCTCTCTAACGAAAACAGCCTCAAGTCCCTCAGCCTTTCTTCATAAGATCTTCCCTCCATACCAGGCAACATTCTGGTAAATCTCCTCTGCACCCTTTCCAATGCTTCCACATCCTCCCTATAATGCGGCGACCAGAATTGCACGCAATACTCCAAATGCGGCCGCACCAGAGTTTTGTACAGCTGCAACATGACCTCATGACTCCGAAACTCAATCCCTCTACCAATAAAAGCTAACACACCGTACGCCTTCTTAACAACACTCTCAACGTGGGTGGCAACTTTCAGGGATCTATGTACATGGACACCGAGATCTTTCTGCTCATCCACACTGCCAAGAATCTTACCATTAGCCCAGTACGCTGTCTTCCTGTTATTCCTTCCAAAATGAATCACCTCACACTTTTCTGCATTAAACTCCATTTGCCACCTCTCAGCCCAGCGCTGCAGCTTATCTATGTCCCTCTGTAACTTGTAACATCCTTCCGCACTGTCCACAACTCCACCGACTTTAGTGTCATCTGCAAATTTACTCACCCATCCTTCTACGCCCTCCTCCAGGTCATTTATAAAAATGACAAACAGCAGTGGCCCCAAAACAGATCCTTGTGGTACACCACTAGTAACTGGACTCCAGTCTGAACATTTCCCATCAACCACCACCCTTTGTCTTCTTCCAGCTAGCCAATTTCTGATCCAAACTGCTAAATCACCCTGAATCCCATGCCTACGTATTTTCTGCAGTAGCCTACCGTGGGGAACCTTATCAAACGCTTTACTGAAATCCATATACACCACATCAACTGCTTTACCCTCATCCACCTGTTTGGTCACCTTCTCAAAGAACTCAATAAGGTTTGTGAGGCATGTACTGCTGGACATAGTTGGGCTGGGGCACGGAATGGTGCTGGGCGGAGGCGGTGCCAGGCGTATCCTCTTCAGGGTGTCGGGGGTCCAGTGCAAACTCACCACCAGTGGAGGTCGTTGACGTTCTTGCGGCACTGGGTGCTGATCCTCCTGGTCATGCTCCCCGATATGATGATTGCTGCCACTTCCTCCCAGGTGGCATTGGCTGCCCTGTGGCTGACCCTCCAAGACCCTGGGGGAACAGGGCATCCCGCCTGGCCTCTACTGCTTCCTGTAGTCTGCCACATTCCTAAATCGTGGGGCTGGTCGTCTCGGTGGCATGGCTGCGAGCTGAGTGGGGTTGGCTGTGCAGGAATGGTTTAAGTGCTGCTCTCCCTTGCGAGCACAGTTCCAGCCAATCAACCGGGGAACCATCATTTGTGGCATTGTTAAGTGGACCAATTAACGTTTTGTCGCGGTGACAGCCTCACCGGGCCGAATATCTGGAAGCTCGCAGCAGTTCCCACTCACTACCACACTTCGAAACATTTTGGTTAAATCGCACTCTCCAACTATGTGATTGGGTCATCAACATCTGGAAGAGCTTATTAGAAGAGCCTGATAATTGAACCAATCAATAGACTGGAATAATACAAGGAGGCGTTGGAACAAAGTGTGGAGCGATAAATGACAATACCAACTCTACTTCAACTCCACTTTTCTTAATCCTTCTACTGCCGTCCTGGCATGCAGTCCTGCATGAACAGCCTATCTCCAACTAAATATTAGGAAGACAGAAGTCATTGTCTTCAGCAACAACTCTGTCCTTTTTGCTGGTTAATGTCTATTGCTGCACCAGACCTTTCTTAACTTTGGTGTCCAATTTCATACTGAGATGAGCTTCTAATCTCTGATCTGATCCATCAATATGAGTTCCTACTTCCATCTTTGTAAACACTGCTGCCTCCTCATCCACGTCTTTGTTCCTACTCAATCCAATCCTCACCTGGCCATTCCCATCTTTCACCCTCCTTAAACCTAATGCATCCAAAACTGCTGCTTATACCTTTAGTCACATGAAGCCCCATTCATCCATCAATCCTTTGTTCCTTGACCTTCATTGGCTCCTGGTCTGGCAAAGCCTTGATTTTTAAAGTTTCCATCATTGTTGTTAAATCCTTCCCCATCTTCCTTTCCTTTTTCTGTAATCTTCAGCTCACAACCCTCCGAGATCTCTGCTCCACCAATTCAGTCCTGCTTTTAATCACTCCACTATTGGCAGTCACATTAGTGTTACAGCTGTGATTGTGACACTCTTGTTTTGATTTAGAAGGTTGCAGGTTTAAGTGCCACTTAACTACACAAAATCTACACTAATCCCACTTTCCAGCACTTGGCCTTGAATGTTATGATGTTTCAAGTGTTCATTGCGTACTTTTTAAAGGTTGTGAGGTTTCCTGACTACTACCCTCCCAAGCAGTAGATTTCAGACTCCCACCACCCTCTGTGTAAAAATATTTTCCTCAAATCCCTTTAACCCCCTACCCCTCACCTTAAAATTATGCCTCCTCGTTATTGACCCTTCAACTGACAAATTGACCTGAGGGTTACCATTAATCAGAAACTGACTGGACTAGCCATATTAATACTGTGGCTACCAGAGCAGGTCAAAGGCTAGGAATCCTATGTCAAGTAAATCACCTCCTGATCCTCTGAAGCCTGTCCACCACCTACAAGGCACAAATCAGTAGTGATACTCTCCACTTGCCTGAATGAATGCAGCCCCAACAACACTCAAGAAGCTCGACACCGGTGACTTCCAGTGCGGGGATGTGCAGAGCAGTCGCATGAAAGGTGACACTCCCCTGGAAATTTCAATTTAGGCCCTTTTAATCTGAAAATTGATCATTAAACCAATAAAATAACCCCCCCCCCCCACCTTGTCTCAACAACTACCGGAGGAAATGTCCTCAAATCAGCCAAGGAACCGTAAAGACAGTAAGAGCAGCAGGAGTCAGGAAAGAAAATCCAGACCGCAGACACGAGGAGTGAAGCAGAGCAGGACATGGTGTACCGAGCAGGATCGCCAACGTAAACGCTAGCCCACCCACCGACAGGCAGTGAATGGACCTCCTCAAACATAGGGACTCCATTAAGGGGGACCTCATGGTGACCATGAAGTCGACAAAGTAATCGCTCCGGCCACCTTCAAGGAGGTGTTGGAGAGGACAGAACGGCGATTGGAGACTCAGGAGGTGACGGTGCGGGAACTGGAGAAATCGGCCACCGACCAGAGTGATCGGATGGCCTCACTCAAGATAGAAGTCGCAAGGTTGGTGGTGGTTCAGGGAACATTCAAAGGATGTGTGGAAGACCAGGAAAATGTCTCGCTGCCGGAACCTCAGGATTGTTGGACTAATGGAGGGCACAGAGGGTAGAAACCCGAGAGAAATCAGCACAGATGTTAGGAAAGTTGGTTGGGGAAGCAATCTTCCCTAAACATAAGAACATAAGAACTAGGAGCAGGAATAGGCCATCTGGCCCCTCGAGCCTGCTCCACCATTCAATGAGATCATGGCTGATCTTTTGTGGACTCAGCTCCACTTTCCGGCCTGAACACCATAACCCTTAATCCCTTTATTCTTCAAAAAACTATCTATCTTTATCTTAAAAACATTTAATGAAGGAGCCTCTACTGCTTCACTGGGCAAGGAATTCCATAGATTCACAACCCTTTGGGTGAAGAAGTTCCTCCTAAACTCAGTCCTAAATCTACTTCCCCCTTATTTTGAGGCGATGCCCCCTAGTTCTGCTTTCACCCGCCAGTGGAAACAACCTGCCCGCGTCTATCCTATCTATTCCCTTCATAATCTTATATGTTTCTATAAGATCCCCCCTCATCCTTCTAAATTCCAACGAGTACAGTCCCAGTCTACTCAACCTCTCCTCGTAATCCAACCCCTTCAGCTCTGGGATTAACCTAGTGAATCTCCTCTGCACACCCTCCAGTGCCAATACGTCCTTTCTCAAGTAAGGAGACCAAAACTGAACACAATACTCCAGGTGTGGCCTCACTAACACCTTATACAATTGCAGCATAACCTCCCTAGTCTTAAACTCCATCCCTCTAGCAATGAAGGACAAAATTCCATTTGCCTTCTTAATCACTTGTTGCACCTGTAAAACAACTTTTTGCGACTCATGCACTAGCACACCCAGGTCTCTCTGCACAGCAGCATGTTTTAATATTTTATCATTTAAATAATAATCCCTTTTGCTGTTATTCCTACCAAAATGGATAATCTCACATTTGTCAACATTGTATTCCATCTGCCAGACCCTAGCCCATTCACTTAGCCTATCCAAATCCCTCTGCAGACTTCCAGTATCCTCTGCACTTTTTGCTTTACCACTTATCTTAGTGTCGTCTGCAAACTTGGACACATTGCCCTTGGTCCCCAACTCCAAATCATCTATGTAAATTGTGAACAGTTGTGGGCCCAACACTGATCCCTGAGGGACACCACTAACTACTGATTGCCAACCAGAGAAACACCCATTAATCCCCACTCTTTGCTTTCTATTAATTAACCAATCCTCTATCCATGCTACTACTTTACCCTTAATGCCATGCATCTTTATCTTATGCAGTAACCTTTTGTGTGGCACCTTGTCAAAGGCTTTCTGGAAATCCAGATATACCACATCCATTGGCTCCCCGTTATCTACCGCACTGTTAATGTCCTCAAAAATTCCACTAAATTAGTTAGGTACGACCTGCCCTTTATGAACCCATGCTGCGTCTGCCCAATGGGACAATTTCCATCCAGATGCCTCGCTATTTCTTCCTTGATGATAGATTCCAGCATCTTCCCTACTACCGAAGTTAAGCTCACTGGCCTATAATTACCTGCTTTCTGCCTACCTCCTTTTTTAAACAGTGGTGTCACGTTTGCTAATTTCCAATCCGACGGGACCACCCCAGAGTCTAGTGAATTTTGGTAAATTATCACTAGTGCATTTGCAATTTCCCTAGCCATCTCTTTTAGCACTCTGGGATGCATTCCATCAGGTCCAGGAGACTTGTCTACCTTTAGCCCCATTAGCTTGCCCATCACTACCTCCTTGGTGATAACAATCCTCTCAAGGTCCTCACCTGTCATAGCCTCATTTTCATCAGTCACTGGCATGTTATTTGTGTCTTCCACTGTGAAGACCGACCCAAAAAACCTGTTCAGTTCCTCAGCCATTTCCTCATCTCCCATTATGAAATCTCCCTTCTCATCCTCTAAAGGACCAATATTTACCTTAGCCACTCTTTTTTGTTTTATATATTTGTAGAAACTTTTACTATCTGTTTTTATATTCTGAGCAAGTTTACTCTCATAATCTATCTTACTCTTCTTTATAGCTTTTTTAGTAGCTTTCTGTTGCCCCCTAAAGATTGCCCAGTCCTCTAGTCTCCCACTGATCTTTGCTACTTTGTATGTTTTTTCCTGCAATTTGATGCTCTCCCTTATTTCCTTAGATATCCACGGTCGATTTTCCCTCTTTACCGTCCTTCCTTTTTGTTGGTATGAACCTTTGCTGAGCACTGTCCTCCAGAGGTGGACAGGGCCCACGGGTCACTCAGGCAAAGGCCCAAGTCAGGAAAACCACCATGGGCAATTATTGCAAAGCTCCACCGAATCCAAGATCAGGAGCAAATCCTGACCTGGACAAGGAGCATGCGGTCCTGCAAGTGGAAAGGGCATATGATCTGTTTATACCAGGACATTCGGGCTGAACTGGCCAAGCTCCGGGCGGAGTTCCATGGGGCCAAGGCGGCCCTATTCAAGAACAATGTGCAGCTCGGGATGCTGTACCCGGAAAAACTCTAGGTGGTATACAACAATAAGGAGCACTATTTTAGCATGCTGGGAGAAGCAGAGGAGTTCATTTGAAAGAATGGGCTGGGAAGACAGCAGTGGGGCACAAATGGACCATTGATAATGTCTCTTCTTTTTCTGAGCCAGCAGTGGAGAAAGCAGAGGGATACCAAAGTGAGAAGGGAGCACAGAACAAGTGGGGGGTTGGGGGAGTCGCTCCCGAGGCGGGGGGGGGGGGAGCTGCCACTCTGGCAAACATGCTCATACAAGAAAGTAAAAGAGGGGGGGCGCCTGGCAGGAGGGGGGACACAACACCAAGTCAGGGGAAGAAAGTCAAGGGTAGAGAAGGTGATGGGGTGGATGCCCACAGGGATACGGGAAAGGGGGGATGGTAAGGGCAGAGGGGCCCGGGAGGGTGTAGAATGCTTATTGTAACAGGTTGCACATGGAGACAGCTGGAACAAAGAAGGCAGCGGTGGCAATCTTAAATGGCCCCCAAAGAAAGGGAAACCCTGCTAAATCCCCCCAGCTGACCCTGCAGAACCCCCCCCCCCCCCCCCCCCCCACCCACCACCCCATCAGTCTCCTGGAAAGTCAGGGGGCTTAACGGTCCGGTGGAGACATCCAGAGTCTTCGGCCATCTAAAAAGCTTGCCGGCCGACAGTCGTCCTTCAAGAGACACACCTGAAGGAAAAGGACCAACTGAGGGTTGGAAAGAGCTGGATATGACCGATCTACCAAGTGTGCTACGGTACGAGGGCGAGGGGCTGGCCATACTGTTTAGGAAGAGGGCAATCTTTACAGCAATGAATACGGTGACGGACCTGGGGTGGTGGTATGTAACAGTCAGCGGTATCCTGGAAGGGGCATTGGTGGTTCTAGTGAATATATATGCCCCTAACTGGGATGATGCAGACTTTATCAAAACGACCATGACAGAAATCCACGACCTAGACACCCACTGACTCATCAGGGGGGGAGATTTCAACTATATACAAGACAAATCCAGCCCTAAATCAGGGAGACAATCGGCTTTGGCGAGGGAGCTGAACGCCTTTATGGAGCAGATGGGAGATGGACCTATGGAGGTAGTCCGAAGGTAGTTGCAGGGGATCGGATGGGCTTTGTCAAGGGCAGACAACTAAAGGTGAACACCAAATGCCTGCTGGTCGTGATCATGACCCCACCCGGGGAGGAGACACCAGAAGTGATCATCTCCCTAGATGCAGAGAAGACCTTTGACAGAGTCTACTGGAAGGGTTTGGGTTTGGGCCAGGGTTTACCTCGTGGGTGAGACTACTGTACAGCTCTCCCACGGCGAGTGTACGGACAAACACCACCAGCTCTGAATACTTCTGGCTGCACAGAGGCATGAGGCAGGGATGCCGATTATCCCTGCTGCTATTTGCCCTGGCAATTGAGCCAATTGCTTTCAGATCAGTGAAGAGGCATCCAGAGGGGAGACAGGGAGCATAGGGTTTCACTCTATCTAGATGATCTGCTCCTCTACATTTCAAACCCCCTAGCCAGCATGGAAGGAACAATGAAACTCTTAAGGGAGGTTGGAGCCTTCTCAGATTCCAAACTTAACCTGAACAAGAGCAAAATCTTCCCCATGAATTCCCGGGGAAGTATCAGAGCTGCGGGGGGCGGGGGGGGGGGGGGGGGGGCTGCAGTTCCTTGACATGGGGATCCAAATACCCCACGATTGGACACGGATTCACAAATGGAACTTGTCGAGTCTGGTGAAGGAGGTAAAGAGAGACTTGGGGAGGTGGGACTCGCTCCCGATCTCCCTGACAGGGAGCGTTCAGACGATCAAGATGAACGTGCTCCCTAGGTTCCTTTTCCTGTTCAGATCCCTCCTGATCTTCAACCCAAGGCCTTCTTCACCAAAATAGAGAAATTAGTCATGGTGTTTGCGTGTGGGGGGGGAGGAGGGGGTAAGAACTGAGACAGCATACTGCAGAGAAGGAGGAACGTGGGGGGCCTGGCCCTCCCAAACCTCCTTTTCTACCACTGGGCAGCTGCGGCAGAAAGGTTACGGGGTTGGGTCAAAATGCCGGGAGCGGAGTGGGTAAAAATGGAGAAGAACTCCTGTATGGGGACATCGTTCCGAGTATTGGCCACGGCCCCACTCCCATTTCCCTCAGCCAGGTACTCAAGAAGCCTTGTGGTAGTGGCCACGTTGAGAACGTGGAACCAACTGAGAAACCACTTTGGTCCATCATGGCCCCCATCTGCAGGAACCATAAATTCACCCCTGCGACAATGGACATCTCCTTTCAAAGGTGGAGGCAGGGCGAAGGGATACTGACGGTAGGGGACCTATACGTAGACGGCAGAGTAGCGACCCTGGGGAACCCACGGACAAGTTCCAGGTCCTGAAATGGAATGGGTTCCAGTACATACAAATAAGGAAGTTCTTGCGCAAGGTACACAGCAACATTCCCCCAGCTACCAGGACTTTCCCTACTGGACAGACTTCTGACTGATGGCAAGCTAGGAGACAGTAACTGCGCAGTCATGTATGGACGACTATTAGAGGAAATATGGTCACCACTGGACAAGACACAGGAGAAATGGGAGGAAGACTGGGCATGGAGATAGGGGGAGGACTCTGGATTAAAGCACTGTGTAGGGTGAACTCCACCTCCTCATGTGCAGGGCTGAGCCTCGCGCTCTGAAGGTAGTGCACAGGACACACATGACCAGAACATCAGGTTTTTCTGTGCAGGTGGCGGACAAATATGAACGGTGCCAGAGAAGCCCGGCCAATCACACCCACATGTTCTGGTCCTGTCCCAGACTTGTTTTCGAGATCATGTCCACGGTTGTGGGGTGAGGGTGGAGCCATGCCCACTTGTGGCGGTCTCCGGGATATTGGAACAACCAGAACTCTTTACGGGGAGAGGGACAGACACCCTAGCCTTTGCCTCCCTGATCGCCTGCCGGAGATTCCTGCTCAGCCGGAGATCAGCAGTGCCACCCAAGGCACTGGCTGTCCGACTTGGCAGAATTCCTTAAATTGGAAAAAATAAAATTCTCCATTCGGCAACGGAGGGAGGCTTCCACAACATGTGGAAGCAATTCACTAGCCTGTTCTAAGACCTGTTTGTGACCAGCAACCAATAGGGGATGGCTGAAACGGACAAAAGAAAGAGGAGTAGGGTGGGAGTGGGAGAAGCGGGGAGGACATCAAGCAAAGCACAGGAGGCAGGGCAGAGGGGCCAGAAGGGACGCATGGCGAGGACACACATAGAACATAGAACATAGAACAATACAGCGCAGTACAGGCCCTTCGGCCCACGATGTTGCACCAAAACAAAAGCCATCTAACCTACACTATGCCATTATCATCCATATGTTTATCCAATAAACTTTTAAATGCCCTCAATGTTGGCGAGTTCACTACTGTAGCAGGTAGGGCATTCCACGGCCTCACTACTCTTTGCGTAAAGAACCTACCTCTGACCTCTGTCCTATATCTATTACCCCTCAGTTTAAAGTTATGTCCCCTCGTGCCAGCCATCTCCATCCGCGGGAGAAGGCTCTCACTGTCCACCCTATCCAACCCCCTGATCATTTTGTATGCCTCTATTAAGTCTCCTCTTAACCTTCTTCTCTCCAACGAAAACAACCTCAAGTCCATCAGCCTTTCCTCATAAGATTTTCCCTCCATACCAGGCAACATCCTGGTAAATCTCCTCTGCACCCGCTCCAAAGCCTCCACGTCCTTCCTATAATGCGGTGACCAGAACTGTACGCAATACTCCAAATGCGGCCGTACCAGAGTTCTGTACAGCTGCAACATGACCTCCTGACTCCGGAACTCAATCCCTCTATCAATAAAGGCCAACACTCCATAGGCCTTCTTCACAACCCTATCAACCTGGGTGGCAACTTTCAGGGATCTATGTACATGGACACCTAGATCCCTCTGCTCATCCACACTTTCAAGAAGTTTACCATTAGCCAAATATTCCGCATTCCTGTTATTCCTTCCAAAGTGAATCACCTCACACTTCTCTACATTAAACTCCATTTGCCACCTCTCAGCCCAGCTCTGCAGCTTATCTATATCCCTCTGTAACCTGCTACATCCTTCCACACTATCGACAACACCACCGACTTTAGTATCGTCTGCAAATTTACTCACCCACCCTTCTGCGCCTTCCTCTAGGTCATTGATAAAAATGACAAACAGCAACGGCCCCAGAACAGATCCTTGTGGTACTCCACTTGTGACTGTACTCCATTCTGAACATTTCCCATCAACCACCACCCTCTCTTTCACCCTCATGGATGCAACCATAACAGCAAAGCCAAGGCACACCTGGTTGGCACTAAATGCGCCCCTGGCATGTTCTAATATCAGGAGGCAGCATGTACATAACTAAAACAGGACAGTTGCGGCAAATGATCACAGGTGACCCCAAAATAGGGTCCCCATACCTGGACATATGTTAATTTTGGATGTATACCTGTTTGCCTTCAATTTTCTTCCTTTTTGTATATCCATATTTTCCTCTCTATTGTTTCATGATAGCCCTAACAAATGTTATTAAAAATAATTGTAAAGCCAATAAAAATATTCTTTAAAAAAGGAAGCTCAACATCATCCAGGACAAAGCAACCCGTTTGATTGCTCCCCCTTCCACTAACATTCAATCCATCCACCACTGACAAACAGTGGCAGTCGTGTGCACCATCTACACGATGCACTGCAGGAACTCGCCAAGGTTCCTTCGGCAGCACCTTCCAAATTTACGACCATTATTATCTAGAAGGACATGAGCAGCAGATACCTGGGAACACCACCACCTGGAGGTTCCCCTCCAAGTCACTCACCACCCTGACTTGGAAATATATCGCCGTTCATTCACTGTCGCTGGGTCAAAATCCTGAAACTCCCTCCCGAACAGCACAGTGGGTGTATTTACACTTTAGGGTCTACAGCGGTTCAAGAAGGCAACTCACCACCACCTTCTGAAGGGCACCTAGGGATGGGCAATAAATGCTGGCCTAACCAGCGACGGCCACCTCCTAGAAATAAATGTTAAAAGAACTAAGGGGAACAGCTGCTTCCTACCCTTATAACCTTATGCACCTCAGCCTCAGCCTCTGCTGCTCTAAAAAAAATCAACTCAAGCCTATCCAGTCTCTCTTCATAGCTCAAATACTCCATCTCAGGCAACATCCTGGTAAATCTCCTCTGCACCCTCTCCAGTGCAATCACATTCTTGCTATAATGAAGCGATCAAAATTGCACACAGTACTCCAGCTGTGGCCTAACCAAACTCCTGTACAGTTCCAACATAACATCCCTGCTGTTATAGTCTATGCCACGACTGATAAAAACAAGTGTCCCATATGCCTTCTTAACTACCCTATTCACCTGTCCTGCCGCCTTCAAGGATCTGTGGACAAACACCCTAAGATCGCTCTGTTCCTCGTAGCTTCCTAGTATCCTGTAATTCATTGAGTAGTCTTATCTTGTTACCCATTCCAAAGTGCATCACCTGACACCTTTCAGGGTTAAATGTCATCTACCACTGATCTGTCCACCCGACCAACCCGTCTATATCTTCCTGCAACTTAAGACCTTGTTCCTCACTATTAACCACCCTGCCAATCTTTGTATCATCTGAAAACGTATTTATCACCCCCCCCCCCCCCTCACATTCTTATCTGTATTGTTTATTTATATCACAAACAGTAAGGGACCTAGCACTGATCCGTCTGGTACACCACTGGACACCGGCCTCCAATCACACAAACAACTTTCTACCACCACCCTCTGTCTCCCTCTACTTAGCTAGTTTTCGATCCAACTTGCCAAGTTACCCTGGATCCACCTTCTTTATCAGTCTCCTATGTAGGGCCAAAGGCTTTGCTGCGCTCCATATTAACTACATCAACTACACTACCCTAATTTGTACTCCCGATCAATTCAAAAAATTCAATCATATTTGTTAGGCATAACCTCCCTCTGACAAAGCCATGCTGACTATTTCTGATCAAACTGTACCTCTCCATGTGGAGATTAATTTTCTCCTTCAGAATTTTCTCTAATAGTTTCCCGACCACTGATGTGAGACTCACTGGTCTATAATTCCTTGATTTATCTCGACCACCTTTCTTGAAAAGTGGAACTACATCAGCTGTCCTCCAATCCTCTGGCATCTCCTCTATTGCCAGAGAGGAATTAAAAAATTTGGATCAGAGCCTCTGTAAGTTTCTCTCTTGCCTCCCACAGCAGCCTGGGATACAACTCAACCGGACCTGGGGATTTATCCACCCAATACCACCTCACTCGCTATGTCAAACTGCTCAAGAACCTCACAGTTCCTCTCCCCGAATCCTGTACATGGATAGAGTCTGGAAGAAGTGTAAACACCAGGTTCTAATTAAAAGCCAGTCGTAGAGTACAGTCACAGACAATTACACATCAAATACAGCCAGAGTGAAGCCTTTCACAAAGCATCAATGCTCTGTGGGTGGCAGGAAATTCAAACTGAATAATCTATTTGTTTATTTACACATACCACAATCCACTCTGAAGTCCCAGCTGAGCACTTGCACCATACCCAGTACCATTTGGAAAGTGATGTTGCTACCACAATATAGCTTAATCGAGTGGATAATATGATATGGATGAGTGATTATTACACACAATAAACAATTTTACAAAAGTATTATTCACTGACTTCAGCTCTCTGGCTTATATTTTACTCAGTCTAAAGAAGCAAATGTGCAGCGAGTGGTTAGGATCTGGAATGCGCTGCCGGAGAATGCAGGAGAGGTAGACTCAATCAAGGCCTTCAAAAGAGAATTGGATAATTATCTTAAGAGAAAAATTAATTACAGGGCTGTGGGGAAAAGGTGGTGGTGTGCTACTAGGTGATTTGTTCTAGTGTGGATATGACACAGACACAATGGGACAAATGTGTGCTTTATGTAAATCTTTTTGCAAAAATATACTTTATTTGTAAAATATCTGAAAGAACATTACAAACATTTCAAACTGACCGTTACACAAAGTGCAATAATATTCCTGTTCTCTACATACATGATATTGCACTCTGATGTGCTTCAATACAGTCAAAGAGACATTACAGATATTTCAAAATAGTAGTTACAAAGGCACTAAAGTTGTCTACATATCACTCTGTTAAACTGCTCAAGAACATCACAGTTCCTCTCCCCGAATCTTGTACATGGATAGAGTCTAAACTTAGTCATAGGGCACAATCACAGACAAATACAGAGTGAAACCTTTCACAAAGCAGCAATGCTCTGTGGGTGTTTCTGAGGCGCTTCAATAAAATTGTGATACATGTAATATCCACAGAATACATTCAATCTGATTCATACAGCCCGAGGACGTTCTATACAATTCCCAGCCCCTCGAATCTCTGTGGCTGAAAGGACTTACTTTCCCCATTGTGCCTCTGAGCTTTAGTGCATCCTTCAGTACGTAGACCTGGGCTTTGGAATGTGCCAGTCTGCAGCACTCAGTCAAGGACAATTCTTTGCACTGGAAAATCAACATGTTTTGGGCAGACCAAAGAGCATCTTTCACCGAGTTGATGATCCTCCAGCAACAGCTGATGCTTGTCTCAGTGTGTGTCCCTGACAACAGCCCGTTGAACACAGAGTCCTGTCACGGGGCTGCTCAGGAGGAACCTCAACAAAAACCACCTCATCTCTTTTCAGACCGTTTTTGCAAAGGCACATTCCACAAGGAGGTGGACAACAGTCTTTTCCCCACCACAGTCACCTTGAGGGCAACGTGTGGATGGGGTGAGACTCCATCTCACTGTCTGGTGCTGTCTTAGGACTTCAAGTCATACAGCCTAGCATCCAAGCATATGCTGATATTCAAAATGTCAGACTGCGATGACTTTACTGAGCCATCTTCTTCCTTCAGGCTGCTGATCACAGAGCCCTCTCTGCACCCCTTTTGGAGGAAGAAATGCGAGCATGTCTCATCCTGCACCACTGGATTGGAAGATGATCTTCATGGCTAGGAGCAAAGCTTGGTGTTCCTTCACCTCCTGGAGATCTTCCTTGACATCAACCCCCATTGTCTACAGCCAGAACAGATTCTTCATGCCTTTCTGGAGTCATGATATCTCTTCTCCCCCGTCTTTCTCTCGCCTTCTCAACACATTTTAGGATGAAAAAACTCTTAGTGTTCTCCTTTGTTGCCTCCCACCAGTGTGTCAGGAACTCAAAGAGGGGATTCACGGATCTCCAACCTTTGTAATCCCTCTTGAGTTCCTCAACAGTCAACAGTTTCACATCCAGCTTCCATGTTCCCCTGTCAACCCTGTGGTCCTCCTGTAGGTGACAATCAGCCAGTAGTTAGATGGACAGTAGTTAGAGAAGAACACCAGCTTATCGTCAGTGGATCTGACCATGAAAGCTCAGGACACAAACAAGAAGTCTATACTAGAGCGGGAAGACCTGTCAGGCTGTGACCAGGTATATCTATGGTGTGCACCATCTGCAGGTTTGCTGAAGACGTAGTGGAACTTGGCATCTTTTACTGTTTCCATCAGGAGTATGGATGTGACGTCCAGTCTGCTGTCGGCTCTGCTGGATTGCCCAGACGAATCGATGATGCAGTGGAAGTAACTGCCCAGAATGACCGGCCTGGAAGTTGCCAGCAGCAATGGAGGCAGCGGACGGACAGCCAGCTGCTTGCTGTTTTGAGACATACACGTTGGGGCATAAGCATTAATTAGCAGGAATGGAGCATTCTTCTACAATACCCCTGCAATGAAAAGGCATCTGCCCACCACCTCCTTAACTTTGGGTGGTGAAGTTTCCGCCCACAACAGAATATCCAGGCTGGAGGAAGTGAGTCATTTCCTCCTGACCAATTGATGGTCGCTAGTACCACCAACCTGTAGGAGCTGAGGTGTGGTTTTGCACACTCCTGCAGGAACAGCAGGTTGGCTTTGGGCTTGGCAAGATAATCCCAAGGTGGCAACATCGCATAGTGGTTGTAATACTACGCACATTAATGGAAGTGATTTTTATCCCTATTTTAACATGTCTCATCGCTTACCAGACCCGTTGCCTCTGACAGTTTCAGTCCATTTGTCAGCTCCTGCATGCCCAAAGTCCGTAAATTGTCTCACTTTGGATGGGTTGAGGAAACTGTCCGGAATCCATTTCATTTCATTTCATTTTATTTCATTTCATCCCCCGTTTGCAATTGTTCCACCCCGGTGTCATCACTTCCTCTCTTCCATCCACCATCCTCCAGGAACATTGCTGCTCCTAACTTTCCAGAGCATTGGGATTGGAGTTGGGATGCTCTGGTTGCATCATCGTTTCCGATACCCTGGAGTTGGAGTGTCTCCTCCTCCAACTCCCTCGGGTTTTGCCGATTCTTCTGTCGATGCCCGTTTTCATCCTCGTCCGATTTGCCGTTGCCCTCGTCCGAGTTGGATGGGAATGGTATCTCGCTGCTTAATTTGGGGGGGGGGGGTGTACTTTGTCCTTTTCCCCCTTATTCCTACTTGTCATCAGCTGCCAAGCCCTTGCCAACCGGCCCTCTGATGGTTTCGCCTCCATTGGTTCGGTCTGCTGAGAATTGGGGGGGGGGGGGGGGGGGGCTCGGTGATGTTGCTTGGCCGTCTGCTGCCTCCCTCTTTCCTTTGCCTTTGTCTTCCGCTTTGTCCTCCTTTGTCCTATTCTGCTGGCTGGAGGCTTTGCTGGCTGGAGTCAGGCTGGCTATTCCATCTGCTTGGCCCTCCTTGGCTTTCGTTGCCTGTGCGGTCACGTTTGGGGCATGTCCTGTAGAGATGGCCTGCTCCGCCACACAGGTTGCAGCACTTAGTCTGCTTGTAGTCCTTCTTCTGATGTCCTTCCTGATTGCAATTCTTGCAAATGAGAGTGCTGCACTTGGCCATCACATGGCCAGGTTTCCCGCAGGAACCAAAACCTTCGGCCTGCTTGACATAAACGAGGTAGCCACAGTTTCCCCCGATGGTGAAGCTGGGGGGGAAGGTGGAGGATTACTCCTTTACATCGGCCTTGAGTATGGCCATCACGTGGCATTTGCTGGTCCAGATTTCGTAGCGTCCTTGACCTCAGAGCAATTGCCAACCTTGTCGACATACCTGGTGAGGAAGGTGAGCATACCTCCAACCTCGCTACATAAATGCAAGTTACTGTTGTAGCTTACTGTATTTGGTGTGAAATGCACTCCTCCCATTGTATGGTTGCATACATTAGTGTAGCAGTGAATATTAATTGTACATTAGTAAGTAATGGGTAACAGTGAGAAGTGAATATTAGTGTATAACATACATTGCCAATGAGTAAATCGGGCAAAATTGTATAAAGGTGTATACTGAAGTGGGGTAGTCTACATTAATGTGTGGTGGTGTGTGTTAATGTGCAATGGTGAGCCCTGCTTTGCAAGGACATCCATTATTGTATGTCTACATTTCCTCGCGCGCTGTATCCTCGGATTCAGACTCGTCTCTGCCCCCCAGCGGCGCATGACGGGATCGTGTGTGCGGCGCTGGATTTCCTGCTCACCACAGAACACGCTGGAGGCCGGATTTCCTTATGAGGCATCTAATCGGCGCCAGTTGCAGCCGGTGACGAGGTGGCCGAGTGGTTAAGGCGATGGACTGCTAATCCATTGTGCTCTGCACGCGTGGGTTCGAATCCCATCCTCGTCGTACCGCAGCTCAGTGTTCGAGCGAGTTTTTTTTACGCTGCGTAGTGACCGGACACTATTTATTCCAGTTATAATTCCAGCATTTAGTAATTTATTAGTAATTTATTATTTTTACCATTACAACCTTCATTCAGTGAGCCTCACTCATATTAATTCCAAAACACCAAGGGCCCAATCTCCCTCCCTTAATCGAGTGATCAGGAGCAAGGCCCCAAATTGACCATTAGGGTCAGTGTGAGTGACCAGGGGGGTCAGTGTGAGTGACCAGGGTCAGAGCCCCAGATTGACCATGGGGGTCAGTGTGAGTGACCAGGGGGGTCAGTGTGAGTGACCAGGGGGGTCAGTGTGAGTGACCAGGGTCAGAGCCCCAGATTGAC
Organism: Scyliorhinus torazame; assembly: GCF_047496885.1. Lineage (NCBI taxonomy): Eukaryota > Metazoa > Chordata > Chondrichthyes > Carcharhiniformes > Scyliorhinidae > Scyliorhinus > Scyliorhinus torazame. The sequence continues at coordinate 268,106,888 of NC_092708.1, read as the reverse complement.
CATGGGGGTCAGTGTGAGTGACCAGGGAATGGGCCCCTGACTGATGGGGGTCAGCGTGAGTGACCAGGGGATGGGCCCTAGACTGATGGGGGTCAGTGTGAGTGACCAGGGGGGTCAGTGTGAGTGACCAGGGTCAGAGCCCCAGATTGACCATGGGGGTCAGTGTGAGTGACCAGGGGATGGGCCCCTGACTGATGGGGGTCAGTGTGAGTGATCAGGGACAGAGCCCCAGATTGACCATGGGGGTCAGTGTGTAGTGACACTGTAGGGCCCCAGACTTACCTTTCATGACAATCATACTGAACCCTTTTCGAGAGTAAGCAGTTAGCATAAAAGAAAGACAGAATCAAATGGTTGGCTGAATACAGAGACATTTATGATTCTCTCTTCATATTTCCTGGCTGTTATTCCAGGCTGTTAATCATTTTCTGTCACTGTTGCCCTCAGAGCTGAGTACATTACCTTTCAGATGGCGAGGACTGGCGGAGCATTAATTGGACAATGTCCTATGTATCTAATTTATTTTCCTTACACCCGCGCTTAATAAAATGTCCATCCATCCACCCAGCTTGCTGAAACATGTAGCTTATTGCTGAGGACAGCACAGCTGGCCTCAGTGCCTCCTGAACCAAGGCGACAAGGTGCAAGGGGACATTGCTGAAGAGCTGGATTGGGCTCAGAGTGACACCCTATGTGGTTGTATGTCCCGGCTACACAGCTTTGCAAACGAAATGCTTCGGATATCTCCAATGCGTACCAAGGGGATTTGGTGACTCTGGAAGCGAAGAGGCCGCAGGAAGGATTGGAGGGTTAATACTCTATCCATCCCATTGTCCCACTTCTGGAGCTGACTCACTATTTAAGAGAACATAGTTTGAGAAAAGTCAACAGGAAGGGAGGGGGGTGAGAGGGGATTCCAGGTCATGTGAGAGGGCACTGGGTGAGGGCCCTGCGTTGAGATTGCCCCACTGAGGTTCCTTGTGAGTATCCAAGGGAATTTGCTGAGAAATCTCTGCCGGTTGGTGAACTGGGTGCTGGGTTTTCAAACCTGCAAGGAGGATCCTATTCCAGAATGTTTGAACAAGCAGCAGCTTGCTGTGAGTCACAGTTTATAAACTGGGATCGTCATGCACTCCTGGAGCACACTCCCAGAGCCAGGTGTCGAACGGTAAGTCTCTATCTCATAAGAATACACACACTCAAAAGCAAACAGGTTGTGGCAAATAGTATGGATTGTATAGGGGCAGTGGGGTGTGAGGTGTTGTGCTGGGGAACGGGCGGTACATCTTTCAAGCAGCTGCTTCACAAGGTATCTGTGCTGCAGGTTTTGGGGAGGCTGACAGAGAGCTGGAGTTCTGCTTCAATCATCGCTGAGTTTCAATAGAAGCCTAGTGCTGGGAAGCGCGCCCCTTGTGGTGCCATTTCACACAGCAATGCAGCGTTTGGTTCTGGAAACATGAATGTTACTGTACGTCCAGCTAGTACACCTTCACTTTCATCACAATATTAGGGAGGAGAATGACTCCAACTCCAACCTTGTTTTCTGCAAATTGGTCTGTGCCGGGGGGGGGGGGGGGGGGGGGTTGGGGTCCTTGGGGTTAGTCTGGATGTAAAGGAATTCCTGAGAGTATTTACAAGGGCTCTTTGGGACTTTGTCAGTAATTACAAGGATTTCTGGTTGTGTCAGTATTTGCAGGGGTCCCCAGGAGTCTGCCCCTACTTTAAAAAAAAAATTTAGAGTAGCCAATTCATTTTTTCCAATTAAGGGGCAATTTGGCGTGGCCAATCCACCTACCCTGCACATCTTTTTGGGTTGTAGGGGCGAAACCCACGCAAACATGGGGGGAATGTGCAAACTCCACATGGACAGTGACCCTGGGCCGGGATCGAACTGGGGTCCCCAGCGGCGTAGGCAGCAGTGCTAACCACTGCGCCACTGTGTCGCCCTGAGTCTGCCACTACTTAATGAATATGCCATTTAACTTTCTTAATTGCTTGATTATACCTGCATGCAAACTTGCTGCGTTCCTTATATGAGTACTCCGGTCTCTCTAAACATCAGCATTAAGAAGTTTCGGACTTCCAGTGGTGGCCATGGAGTGAGTGGTTGTATATAAGGTGGCTTGAGGTCAGATTCTTTGGCCCTTTTTGCCTGCTTATGGGGCCCTGGTAGGTTGAAACAGTGGGAATTTCAAAGGCTAAAGTATTCTCCTTTGGTGGGAATGTCAAAGAGTTACCAAACATGGAGTGCAACGAATAAGGGGCACCATTCAGACCAGGAGGACTCGCAGCAGGGGAAAAGATGGCGGAGAGACCTGTGGTGCCATTGCCCGCACAGTGGTCAACAGAGCAGTTGGTGGAAATCCCGGGGGACGAGTTTAAGCAGCAAAGCAAGGCAGCTTCTGATGATTTGGCCAAGGTGGCAGTGCCAATTAGGGCTGCCTTGGAGAGAGTGGAGCAGAAGATGGAGGAGACAGGGACTGATCATAAGAATCGTATTGCCTCGTTGGAGGCTGAAATGTTGATGATGGCGGAGGGTCAGAAAAAGTTGAGGGAGCATCATTTGGGAACAGAACCTGAGGATCGTGGGGATGTCTGAAGGGATCAAGGGAACGCAGGCCACGAAGTATGTGGCCAAAATGTTTGAGAAGTTGGTGGGGCAGGGGATCTTTGACCGTCCTCCTGAGGTGGATTGGGCGCCCAGGTAGCTAAGGAGGAAGCTGAATGCAGGAGAGCTGTCTTGAGCAATCATCGTAAGACTGCTTTGGTACTTGGATAAGGTTTTCATAGAATCATAAAATTTACAGTGCAAAAGGAGGCCATTCGGCCCATCGAGTCTGTACCAACCCTTGGAAAGAGCACCCACTTAAGCCCATGCCTCCACCCTATCCCAGTAACCCCACCCAACCTTTCCGGGCACTAAGGGCAATTGATCATGGCCAATCCACCTAACCTGCAGATCTTTAGACTGTGGGAGGATACCGGAGCTTAGATATGTATTTTCCTTGGAGAGAGGAGGGAGCTAACATTTCGAGCCTTTAAAGAGTCATCCATGGGGCAGCACAGTGGTTAGCACTGCTGCCTCACAGCTCCAGGGGTCTGGGTTTAATTATGGCCTTGGGTGACTGTCTGTGTGGAGTTTGCACGTTCTCCCTGAGTCTGCGTGGGTTTCCTCCGGGTGCTCCAGTTTCTTTTTTTTTTAAATAATATTTTATTGAAAATTTTTGGTCAACCAACACAGTACATTGTGCATCCTTTACACAACATTATAACAATACAGATAATAATGACCTTTTTTATTGAAACAAGAACAAAAGAAAACAACAACAAATAAATAAATATTAAATAACAAAAATAAAAACTAGCCCTAATTGGCAACTGCCTTGTCTCAGGCCACCCCCCCCCCAAGTCCTGGGCTGCTGCTGCTGCCTTCTTTTTTCCCCCATCTATCTTTCCGCAAGATATTCAACGAACGGTTGCCACCGCCTGGTAAACCCTTGAGCCGACCCCCTTAGGACGAACTTAATCCGCTCTAACTTTATGAACCCCGCCATATCATTTATCCAGGTCTCCACCCCCGGGGGCTTGGCTTCTTTCCACATTAGCAATATCCTGCGCCGGGCTACTGGGGACGCAAAGGCCAAAACATCGGCCTCTCTCGCCTCCTGCACTCCCGGCTCTTGTGCAACCCCAAATATAGCCAACCCCCAGCTTGGTTCGACCCGGACTCCTACTACTTTCGAAAGCACCTTTGTCACCCCCATCCAAAACCCCTGCAGTGCCGGGCATGACCAAAACATATGGGTATGATTCGCTGGGCTTCTCGAGCACCTCGCACACCTATCCTCCACCCCAAAAAATTTACTGAGCCGTGTTCCAGTCATATGTGCCCTGTGTAATACCTTAAACTGAATCAGGCTTAGCCTGGCGCACGAGGACGACGAGTTTACCCTGTTTAGGGCATCTGCCCACAGCCCCTCCTCGATCTCCTCCCCTAGCTCTTCTTCCCATTTCCCTTTTAGTTCGTCCACCATAGTCTCCCCTTCATCCCTCATTTCCCTATATATATCCGACACCTTACCGTCCCCCACCCATTTCTTCGAGATGACTCTGTCCTGCACCTCTTGTGTCGGGAGCTGCGGGAATTCCCTCACCTGTTGCCTCGCAAAAGCCCTCAATTGCATGTACCTGAATGCATTCCCTTGGGCAACCCATATTTCTCAGTCAGCGCTCCCAGACTCGCGAACTTCCCATCCACAAATAGATCTTTCAATTGCGTTATACCTGCTCTTTGCCACATTCCATATCCCCCATCCATTCCCCCCGGGGCAAACCTATGGTTGTTTCTTATCGGGGACCCCCCCAATGCTCCGGTCTTTCCCCTATGTCGTCTCCACTGTCCCCAAATCTTCAGTGTAGCTACCACCACCGGACTCGTGGTATAGTTCCTTGGTGAGAACGGCAATGGGGCTGTCACCATAGCCTGCAGGCTGGTCCCCCTACAGGACGCCCTCTCTAATCTCTTCCACGCCGCTCCTTCCTCCTCTCCCATCTACTTACTCACCATTGAAATATTAGCGGCCCAATAATACTCACTTAGGCTCGGTAGTGCCAGCCCCCCCCATCCCTACTACGCTGTAAGAATCCCTTCCTCACTCTCGGCGTCTTCCCGGCCCAAACAAAACCCATGATATTCTTTTCTATCCTTTTGAGAAAAGCCTTCGTGATCACCACCGGGAGGCACTGAAACACAAAGAGGAATCTCGGGAGGACCACCATCTTAACCGCCTGCACCCTCCCTGCCATTGACAATGCTACCATATCCCATCTCTTGAAATCTTCCTCCATCTGTTCCACCAACCGCGTCAAATTTAGCCTGTGCAATGTGCCCAAATTCTTAGCTATCTGGATCCCCAGGTAACGAAAGTCTCTTGTTACCTTCCTCAACGGTAGGTCTTCTATTTCTCTACTCTGCTCCCCTGGATGCACCACAAACAGCTCACTCTTCCCCATGTTCAATTTATACCCTGAAAAATCCCCAAACTCCCCAAGTATCCGCATTATTTCTGGCATCCCCTCCGCTGGATCCGCCACATATAGTAGCAGATCATCCGCATATAAAGATACCCGGTGTTCTTCTCCTCCCCTAAGTATTCCCCTCCATCTCTTGGAACCTCTCAGCGCTATCGCCAGGGGCTCAATCGCCAGTGCAAACAGTAATGGGGACAGAGGACATCCCTGCCTTGTCCCTCTATGGAGCCGAAAATATGCCGATCCCCGTCCATTCGTGACCACACTCGCCACTGGGGCCCTATACAACAGCTGCACCCATCTAACATACCCCTCTCCAAACCCAAATCTCCTCAACACCTCCCACAGATAATCCCATTCCACTCTATCAAATGCTTTCTCGGCATCCATCGCCACTACTATCTCCGTTTCACCCTCTGGTGGGGCCATCATCATTACCCCTAACAGCCTCCGTATATTCGTGTTCAGCTGTCTCCCCTTCACAAACCCAGTTTGGTCCTCATGAACCACCCCCGGGACACATTCCTCTATTCTCATTGCCATTACCTTGGCCAGGACCTTGGCATCCACATTGAGGAGGGAAATTGGTCTGTAGGACCCGCATTGTAGCGGATCCTTTTCCTTCTTTAAGAGAAGCGATATCGTTGCTTCTGACATAGTCGGGGGCAGTTGTCCCCTTTCCTTTGCCTCGTTAAAGGTCCTCGTCAGTAGCGGGGCGAGCAAGTCCAAATATTTTCTGTAAAATTCAACTGGGAATCCGTCCGGTCCCGGGGCCTTTCCCGTCTGCATGTTCCTAATTCCTTTCACCACTTCTTCTACCGTGATCTGTGCTCCCAGTCCCACCCTTTCCTGCTCTTCCACCTTGGGAATTTCCAGCCGATCCAAAAAATCCATCATTCTCTCCCTCCCATCCGGGGGTTGAGCTTCATACAATTTTTTATAAAATGTCTTGAACACTTCGTTCACTCTCTCCGCTCCCCGCTCCGTCTCTCCTTCCTCGTCCCTCACCCCCCCTATTTCCCTCGCTGCTCCCCTTTTCCTCAATTGGTGTGCCAGCAATCTGCTCGCCTTCTCTCCATATTCATACTGTACACCCTGCGCCTTCCTCCATTGTGCCTCTGCAGTGCCTGTAGTCAGCAAGTCAAATTCCACATGCAGCCTTTGCCTTTCCCTGTACAGTCCCTCCTCCGGTGCTTCCGCATATTGTCTATCCACCCTCAAAAGTTCTTGCAGCAACCGCTCCCGTTCCTTACTCTCCTGCTTCCCTTTATGTGTCCTTATTGATATCAGCTCCCCCCTAACCACCGCCTTCAACGCCTCCCAGACCACTCCCACCTGAACCTCCCCATTGTCATTGAGTTCCAAGTACTTTTCAATGCATCCCCTCACCCTTAGGCACACCCCCTCATCCGCCATTAGTCCCATGTCCATTCTCCAGGGTGGGCGCCCTCTTGTTTCCTCCCCTATCTCCAAGTCTACCCAGTGTGGGGCATGATCCGAAATGGCTATAGCCGTATATTCCGTTCCCCTCACCCTCGGGATCAATGCCCTACCCAACACAAAAAAGTCTATGCGTGAATAGACTTTATGGACATAGGAGAAAAACGAGAACTCCTTACTCCTAGGTCTACTGAATCTCCACGGGTCCACCCCTCCCATCTGCTCCATAAAATCCTTAAGCACCTTGGCTGCTGCCGGCCTCCTACCAGTCCTGGACTTCGACCTATCCAGCCTTGGTTCCAACACCGTGTTAAAGTCTCCCCCCATTATCAGCTTTCCGGTCTCTAGGTCTGGGATGCGTCCTAGCATTCGCCTCATAAAGTTGGCATCGTCCCAGTTCGGGGCATACACGTTTACCAAAACCACCATCTCTCCCTGTAATTTGCCACTCACCATCACGTATCTGCCCCCGTTATCCGCCACTATAGTCTTCGCCTCGAACATTACCCGCTTCCCTACTAATATAGCCACCCCCCTGTTTTTCGCATCCAGCCCCGAATGGAACACCTGCCCCACCCATCCTTTGCGCAACCTAACCTGGTCTATCAGTTTCAGGTGCGTTTCCTGTAGCATAACCACATCTGCTTTAAGTTTCTTAAGGTGTGCGAGTACTCGTGCCCTCTTTATCGGCCCATTAAGCCCCCTCACGTTCCACGTGATCAGCCGAGTTGGGGGGCTTCCCACCCCCCCCCCCCCTTGCCGGTTAGCCATCATCTTTTTCCAGCTTCTCACCCAGTTCCCACGCAGCTGTATCTCTCCCAGACGGTGCCCCCCCGCCCATCCTTTCCCGTACCCACTCCCCCCTTTCCCCAGCAGCAGCAACCCAGTAATTCCCCCCCCCCCCCCCCCCCCCCCCTGCTAGACCCCCAGCTAGCGTAATTACTCCCCCCATGTTGCTCCCAGAAGTCAGCAAACTCTGGCTGACCTCGGCTTCCCCCCGTGATCATGGCTCGCACCGTGCGACGCCCCCTCCTTCCTGCTTCTCTATTCCCGCCATAATTATCATAGCGCGGGAACCAAGCCCGCGCCTCTCCCTCAGCCCCGCCTCCCATGGCCAACGCCCCATCTCCTCTCCCTCCCCACCTCCCCCCATCACCACCTGTGGGAGAAAGAAAAGTTACCATACCGCAGGATTAAAACATAAAACCCCTCTTCGCCCCCCCCCATTCGCCCCACCACTTTGTCCAAACGTTCATTTTCATAATCCAATCATTCCAATTTTTCTTCCACAATAAAAGTCCACGCTTCATCCGCCGTTTCAAAGTAGTGGTGCCTCCCTTGATATGTGACCCACAGTCTTGCCGGTTGCAGCATTCCAAATTTTATCTTCTTTTTGTGAAGTACCGCTTTGGCCCGATTAAAGCTCGCCCTCCTTCTCGCCACCTCCGCACTCCAATCTTGATAAACGCGGATCACCGCGTTCTCCCATTTACTACACCGAGTTTTCTTCGCCCATCTAAGGACCATTTCTCTATCCTTAAAACGGAGGAATCTCACCACTATGGCTCTGGGAGTTTCTCCTGCTCTCGATCCTCGCACCATAACTCGGTATGCTCCCTCCACCTCCAACGGACCCGTCGGGGCCTCCGCTCCCATTAACGAGTGCAGCATCGTGCTCACATATGCCCCGACGTCCGCCCCCTCCACACCTTCAGGAAGGCCAAGAATCCTCAAGTTGTTCCTCCTTGCGTTGTTTTCCAGTGCCTCCAACCTCTCCACAGATCGTTTCTGGTGTGCCTCCTGTATCTCCGACTTCACCACCAGGCCCTGTATATCGTTCTCATTCTCTGCTGCTTTCGCCTTCACGACCCGAAGCTCCTGCTCCTGGGTCTTTTGTTCCTCTTTCAGCCCTTCAATCGCCTGTAATATCGGGGCCAACAACTCTTTCTTCATTTCCTTTTTTATCTCCTCCACGCAGCGTTTCAAGAACTCTTGTTGTTCAGGGCCCCATATGAAACTGCCACCTTCCGACGCCATCTTGGTTTCTGCTTGCCTTCCTTGCTGTTGTTCCAAAGGATCCGCTGCAATCCGGCCACTTTCCTCTCCTTTTTCCATCCGTGTCCAGGGGGAACACCCTTCTGGTTTACCGCACGGTGTTTTTAGCCGTTAAAATTGCCGTTGGGGCTCCTATCAAGAGCCCAAAAGTCCGTTCCACCGGGAGCTGCCGAAACGTGCGACTCAGCTGGTCATCGCCGCACCCGGAAGTCCGTGCTCCAGTTTCTTACCACAGTGCAAAGATGTGCAGGGTAGGTGGATTGGCCATGAAAAATTGTCCCCAGTGTACAAAAGATTAGGTCGGGTTATGGGGATAGGTGGAGGTATGGACATAAGTACGGTGCACTTTCCAAGGGCCGGTGCAGGCTTGATGGGCTGAATGGCCTCCTTCTGCAGTGTAAATTCTATGAAATGTTAGCTCCCTTCTCTCCCACCGATGCTGTCAGACCTGCTGAGATTGCCCAGTATTTCCTGCAGTAATTTGCTTTTATTTATGTATTTTCCTTGTCTTCTGGCTGTGACACGCCTTCCCTGTAGGAGAAAATTAAAATTTGATTTGATTTATTATCATGTTACCTCGGTATTGTGAAAAGTATTGTTCTGCGTACAGTCCAGACAGTCGAGACAGATCGTTCCATACATGAAAAAACATAGGACATACATGATACACATAGGGCGCGATACACCGGCCACGCTGCACCAGAAAAGCAGCTCGCCGCGGCGCAGCTTGGTCGTTGAAAGCTGGGAGACCCCGCTCCCGGGACCTATCCGGCTCTCAATGCTTCACGAGATTCAATGCAATCTCGCAAGATGTTGCAAGGTCATTTTTTTAGCAAATCTGCATATTAGAGTGAGGCAGTGCCTGTAGAAACAGGCATCAGACTGTAGTACTATTCAGTAAAGAAGATGTGTGAAAAGATCAGTTCAGTCCATAAGAGGGGAGAAGCTGTTTATGAACCTGTTAAATCTGTTAGTGCCTGTTCTCAGACTTTTGTATCTCCTGCCCTGGAAGAGGATGGAAGAGAGAATAACCCGGGTAGGAGGGCCTTTGACTTTTTGCTTTCCCCCAGGCAGCGGGAGGTGTAGATGGAGTCAATAGATGGCAGGCAGGTTCACGTGATGGACTGGTTGTGTTCATGACTCTGTTGTTTCTTATGGTCTTGGGCAGAGCAGTTGCCATACCAGGCTGTGATTCAACCAAATAAGATGCTTTCTATGGTGCATCTGTAAAGGTTGGTCAGAGTCAATGCAAGAGACATGCCAAATTTCCTGAGTTTCCTGAAGAAGTATAGGCACTGTTGTGCTTTCTTGGTCGTAGCGTCGTTGTGGGTGGACTAGGACCACATTGTTGGTGATGTACACACCTAGGAATTTGAAGTTGTCAACCATCTCCACCTCGGCTCCATTGATGCAGACAGGGACGTGTACGATATATCGCTTTCTGAAGTCAATGCCCAGCTCTTTAGTTTTGCTGGCATTGATTGCTGTCATTGCACCACTCCACTAGGTTCTCAATCTCCCTCCTGTATTCTGACTCATTGTTCTTCGAGATCCAACCCATTACGGTCGTGTCATCAGCAAACTTGTAGATGGCGTTGGAGCCAAAATTTACCCACAGTCGTGTGTGTATGGAGAGTATAGTAGGGGACTAAGTACACAGCCATGTAGAGCCCTGGTATTGAGGATTATCGTGGAGGGGGTATTGTTGTTTATACTTACTGATTGCGGTCTATGGGTCAGCACGGTAGCACAGTAGTTAGCACAGTTGCTTCACAGCTCCAGGATCCCACGTTCAATTCCCGGCTTGGGTCACTGTCTGTGCGGAATCTGCACGTTCTCCCCATGTCTGCGTGGGTTTCCTCCCACAGTCCAAAGATGTGCAGGTCAAGTGGATTGGCTTTGATAAATTGCCTTTAGTGCCCAACAAAGGTTAGGTGGGGTTATTGGGATAGGGTGGAGGTGTGGAGATAGGGTGGAGGTATGGGATTAGGTAGGGTGCTCTTTCCAAGGGCCGGTGCAGACTCGATACACCGAATGGCCTCCTTCTGCATTGTAAATTCTATGATTCTATGAATATCGAGGATCCAGTTGCAGAGGGAGGAGCCAAGTCCTAGGTTTTGGAGTTTTGTTATCAGCTTGGCTGGGATTATGGTGTTGAAAGAGGAACTGTAGTCAATAAATAGGAGTCTCACGTAGTTGTTGTCGAGATGCTCTAGAGCTGCATGTAGGGCCACGGAGATGGCGCCTGCTGTGGACCATTTGTGGCGGTATGTGAATTGCAGCGGATCAAGAAATTCTGGGAATATGGAGTTGATGTGTCTCATGGCTAACCACTTGAAGCACTTCATAATGATAGGTGTTAAGGCCACCACACAGTAGTCATTGAGGCATGTTGCTTGGTTCTTCTTTGGCACCGGTATGATGGTGGTCTTCTTGAAGCAGGTGGGAACCTCAGAACGGAGTAGGGAGAGGTTGAAGATCTTCGCGAACACACCCACCAGTTGGTCCGCGTAGGATCTGTTTGCACGACCAGGGACTCCCTTGCATTCCGAGGGTTCACTTTCAAGAAGGCTGATCTGACTTCGGAAGCTGTGATGGTAGGTATGGGTGTGTCCGAGGCTGCTGTGACAGTTTGATGGTTTTCTGCTCGAAATGAACATAGATGCATTGAGTTCATCAGGCAGGGGGTGCGCTACTGCCGGAGATACTGCTCAGCTTCGCTTTGTAGCCCGTTATGGTGTTTAAGTCTTGCCTTGCCACAACTGTCGAACATCTGTGTCGCAAGTCTGTGACTCCAGCTTAGTCTGGTATTGTCTCTTGGCATCCCTGATGGCTTTGCGGACGTCGTACCTGGATTTCTTGTATAGGTCAGGGTTGCCTGTCTTGAACACCTTAGGCTTGGCCTTCAGTAGGGAGTGAATCTCTCAATTAAACCATGTTTTCCGGTTGGGGAACGTACATAGTACCTTCTTTGGCACGTAATCTTCTACACACATACTGATGAGGTCTGTGACGGTGGTGGCATACTCGTCTAGGTTGGCCCTGAGTTCTTAAATATGGACCAGATTGTTGGTGATGTGCACACCTAGGAGTTTGAAGCTGTCAACCATCTCCACTTCGAATCCACTGACTCCAAGTAGTCACATAGTAGCTCTTCTGTTGCCTTGGACCAGCATTGCAAACTTTCTTAACCGGATTCTCCTGCTTAAGTTTCTGCTTGTATGCCGGGAGAAGGAGCACTGTTTTATGGTCCGATTTTCAGAAGTGCAGTCGCGGGATGGATCGGTAGGTGCCCTTGATGTTTGTGTAGCAGTGGTCAAGGACGTTGGCGCCCCTGGAGGGGCGGGAAACGTGTTGGCTAACTCTGTCCCATCCTCTTGCAATTCTGCACAATGGCAGGTGAGCTTGGGGTCCAATCTGGTTGCAATCTCTCTGCTGACAGTTGGGTGATAGGTTCGGTGTCGTTTGGGACACTACTGCCCTCTGGGGGACAGTCAGCTCTTGCGGTACCTTCAGATGGCTTATCAACTGGACGAGGCATCACCCCACTTTTTCTGGGTCAATTTGGAACCTTTTTGCTCCATATTTAAATTCGGCAGAAAGTGGTCAGTGAAATCCACTTTATGCCTAATTTAAATAGAGGGCAAAAAGGTTCCAAATTGACCCAGAAAGAGTCAATCTGGCCGGGGCCTTTGGCTTTGGAGGGGGTGCTTTCCTAACATGTTCCTTGTCCTTTGGAACACCGCTACCCTCAAGTGAAGGTACACCTCCAGCTACCCTCTGTGGTGACTTTTTGACTAGGGGAGGTATCTCCCTCCTATCTGCTCAGGAGTTTGGGAACTCCCTATGTCCCTATTTAATGCTGGAAGGAAAGTTTCTGCCAGCCATACTGCAGACAAGTCCTTAACCTTTTCCTTTCCAGGCTTAATAACCTGCCTTCTTTCAGGCTCTTTGGCTATGTGGGTCACCTCCCTCACTATTTCTTTCCTGGCTTTAGGAGTTCTGTGGTCCCTACTTAATGGTCCCTACCATCTGCTGCCCTAGTCCTGTTGGGTAATGGAGGTTGTGGGTTTGGAAGGTGTTGTCGAAGGAGCCTTGCCGATTTGCTGCAGTGCATCTTGTACGTGGCACACGTTGCTGCTACTGGGGATCAGTGGCAGACAGAGTGAATGTTTAAGATGACGTATGGAAGGTGAGACAAGCGGACTAAATGTGCTTGCTGTGGGGCATTGTTTCCATTTGGTTAAATCGCGCCCAGAATCAGGGGTAGGACTGAGCGTCACAGTGCAAGAAAGGGAATGAGCAGATAGTCACAGTGCAAAAAGGATTGGCGAAGGGCTGAGGGTCACAGTGCCAAACAGGGTTAGGGGGAATGTTGAAGGTCATAGTGCAGTAGAGGGTTTTTGGAAAGGCTGAGTATCACAGGGTTGAACATGGAGGGGACTGAAGACTATCAGACAGGACAGGATGAGCAGTCTGGAGCAAAGAGTGAGACTTAAGGATATAGATCAAACCATTACTACACAAAACCCGACCTCTGGGGTCCAGCTCTGAATGGAGCCTGCTGGTAGCCTTTACCAGGTGTACCAGTGGAGGGTGTGCCAGTCATACTCCCTCAACCATGTCCAATCTACCTGTACAGGATACAGAAACACGGTCAGTGTGAGTCACTTGTGACTAGCCTTTTGTTGAAGTTTATATGGCTGGTGTATGAGCTAGCAGGAAGTGGATTAGATCATTCTTGGCTTTCTCTAAGAGCTCAGACTGTGTAGATGAGTCACTTGTCCCTAATGTAAGGGCGATGTTTACAGACACTAAGCCTAATCCAGTGCACCAGCTGATGTAATAAATGCACTTTATAAATACACAGAAAATGAGCCCCTCATTGAGTGAGTGCGGAGGAAGCCACATGCTGGTTGATATAACTGTGGGTGGCACCGTGTTTGGGTAATCATAAGTGGATTGTCCACTAGTCTTCAGGAATTAAAGGTAAAGGTCCTGCTGCGAGAGGAGAAAGATGACAGGGCCATTAAAAGAAATTGGGTGTTTATAATTTTCATTGTCTTTGAACACTTTCATTCATTAATCATAACAATATTGGAGACATTGTAACGGGTATCATGTCAGGCCTAATTAAACTGATGGAATTTTTTGAAATTGTGGATGCGGGAAATGTCTGTGGACATTATATTGGCTTCCAGAGGCATCTAATAAAATCCCTCCTTGGAGACTATTTGTTCAAATTGAAACTCGTGGGGCTGGATTCTCCGTTCCTGAGACTAAGTGTTGACGTCAGGGCAGGATTCGTGGACTTTCACGACAGCAAAACTGGTGCCGAACTTGGACCGATTCAGCGACTGTGGCGGGGCTAGCACTGGTGACATGTGGAACACAATCGATTGCGGCCGGAGAATCCCGCCCATAGTCTTAAAAATAGAGTCAGATCTTCCAGGAGTGAAATTAGGAAACACTTCAGCACATAAAGAGAGGTAGAAGTTTGGAATGCTTTTCTGCAAATGGCAATCAATGTTAGATCAGTTATTAATTTTTAGCCTGCGATTGATAAATTTCTGTTAACCAGAGTTATTAAGGGGTAAGTGGCAAAGTTAGGTCACAGATCAGCCAATGATCTAATTGAATAAAGGAACAGGTTTGAGGGGCTGACTGGCCACCTGTTCCTTTGTTTTATGAGGTGGGAAGAAAAGCTGTTTGATTGACAGTCAAGATTCAACCAATTGGGCAGTGAAGAGTCCGTTTGGTTTCTGATTGGCCGTGGGAAGGTGGTGGGCAATACAGACACCCGGCGCTGACTGTGACTATTCAATTTGTGTGGCATTTGACAAGATTCACGATTGTCTCCTGTAAGCCAGCTGTTTCTGGCCAACACACCCCACAGATGGATACACACATGGTCACAAAAGGTGAATGCATACCACTGAGGGTCAGATGCCGTCTCTTGCATACCTGCAGTTTTTGCGAATGGTTCAATCAAGCCCAGGCTATGGTAACATCCTTCCTGATCACCCTCTCTCACCCTAGTCCCAGCAGAGACAATAAATAGTTTAAATGGGTATACAGACACTCTCCATTCATGTGAATAGCATTAAGTCTACTACACAATGTATTTCAATCTTGGGGTAACTCGCCAAGGACAAAGCTGACCTGCTGTTTGGGCAGGAGAGGGCAGCACGGTGGCGCAGTCGTTAGCATTGCTGCCTCATGGCGCCGAGGTCCCAGGTTCGATCCCGGCTCTGGGTCACTGTCCGTGTGGAGTTTGCACATTCTCCCTGTGTCTGCGTGGGTTTTGCCCCCACAACCCAAAGATGTGCAGGTTAGGTGGATTGGCCACGCTAAATTGCCCCTTAATTGGAAATAATGAATTGGGTACTCTAAATTTGAAAAAAGAAGTGTGTGAGCACCTGCAGGCAGTGGGCACAATGGTGAGGAAGGGTAGAAGGGGGAGAGAGTGAGGGAGGGCAGACTGGAGAGGAAGGGTAGAAGGGAGAGGGAGGGAGGCAGGAGGGTGAGAAAAGGAGTGAAAGGAGAAAGAGGGAGAAAAGCATGCAGAGGGAGAGGGAAAGGGAGGGAGAGAGAGAGAGGGAGGAGGTGGGAGGGAGGGAACAGGAGAGAGTGGCAGCAAGGAGGAGGGAGAGAGGGGGTAGATTGAAAGTGGGAGATGGAGGGAGTGTGAGAGAGAGGGAAAGAAGAGATAGACACTGCAAAATGAAAGGGATTGGGAGAATAAGGAGGCTTTTCAGTGTGAGTTGAGTAGGTTTGGAGGACAGGGAGGGGGATGAGGGGTGGGAGAGAGGGAGTAGGGGGAGCGAGAGGAAGGCAGGGAGAGTGGAAGGCAGTGAGAGAGGGAAGGAAGTGAGAGAGAGGGTGGGGACGGGAGAGAGGGAGGGAGGGGGTTGCAAACGAGTCAGCGGGTTGTATACCTGTCTGGATTTCCTCTGGGTGCTCACGTTTCCTTCCACAAGTTCTGAAAGACATGCTTGTTAGGTAATTTGGACATTCTGAATTCTCCCTCAGTGTACTCGAACAGGCACCGGAATGTGGTGATTAGGGGATTTTCACAGTAACTTTTTAAAAATATATTTTTTATTCTCCTGCTTTTTCACATTTTCTCCCAAATTTACACCCAACAATAAACAATAATCAGTAACAAATATGTCAATTCCCATATCAATAACAACGATCCCATCCTCCCACCAAACCCCAAACATTAACCCGCATATTCACGTAAATAAATGACAAAAAGGAATTAGGGATCACCCATAGTCGCCATAAACACACACAGCTCCCCTCCCCCCAACCCTCCCACCCACCCGCCCCAACTAATGTTCGATGTTATCCAGTTCCTGAAAGCGCATGAAGAATAATGCCCATAAATTGTAGAACCCTTCCATCCTTCCCCTCAGTTCAAACTTAACCTTCTCAAGAGTCAAGAATTCCAACAGGTCCCCCTGCCACGCCAGGGCACAGGGAGGAGAGGTTGCTCTCCAACCTATCAGGATCCGCCTTCAGGCGATCAACGAGGCGAAGGCTACAACATCTGCCCCGCACCCGTTTCCAACCCTGGCTGGGCCGACACCCCTAATATGGCCTCCCGGGGACCCGGGTCCAGCTTCACGTGCACCACTTTAGAAATTACCCTAAAAACTTCCTTCCAGTAATCCTCTAGCTTTGGACAGGGCCAAAACATATGAACGTGATTAGTGCCCCCCCCACCCCCCCCCCCCCCCCCCCCCCGCAACGTTCACACTCATCATCTACTCCTTCAAAGAATCGGCTCATCCTCGCCCTCGTCAGGTGTGCTCTGTATACCACCTTCAGCTGTATCAGCCCCAACCTCGCGCACGAGGTGGAGGTACCTCACACCAGAACCCCTCCTCCATATCCTCTCCCAACTCTTCCTCCCACTTTGCTTTGATCCTTTCCAGTGGTGCCTTCTCCTCTTCCAAAATAGCTCCGTACACCGCTGACACTACCCCTTTCCAGTCCCCCTGTCGTCAGCACCCCCTCCAGCAATGTGGAGGCCAGCTCCCCCGGGAACCTCTGTATCTCCTTTCTGGCAAAATATCAAACCTGCATGTATCTAAACATTTCCCCCAGTTCCAGCCCATACTTCGCTTCCAGCTCCTTCAGTCCTGCAAATCGACCCCTAAGAAACAAATCTTTTAGTGTCTTAATCCCCTTCTCTTCCCATTTCCAAAAATTTCCATCCCACCTCCCTGGCACTATTCTGTGGTTCCCCTGAATCGGCATTTCCCTTGACCCTGCCCCCAACCCGAAGTGTTATCATAGAATTTACAGTGCAGAAGGAGGCCATTCAGCCCATCGAGTCTGCACCAGCTCTTGGAAAGAGCACCCTACCCAAGGTCAACACCTCCACCCTATCCCCATAACCCAGTAACCCCATCCAACACTAAGGGCAATTTTGGTCACTAAAGGCAATTTATCATGGCCAATCCACCTAACCTGCACATCTTTGGACTGTGGGAGGAAACCGGAGCACCCGGAGGAAACCCATGCACACACGGGGAGGATGAGCAGACTCTGCACAGACAGTGACCCAAGCCGGAATCGAACCTGGGACCCTGGAACTGTGAAGCAATTGTGCTATCCACAATGCTACCATGCTGCCTGTTGGCGAAACTGTCTCCAAATTCTCAATGAAGCTATTATTGACGGACTCCCTGAGTATTTCCCCAGGGCTATCGGGAGCGGCGCTGTTGCTAGTGCTTTCAATCCCGACCCCCTGCACAAACTCTCCTCCATTCTGACCCACTGGGAATCAACCCCTCTGACCCAGCTCTGCACCTTCTCCACATTCACCGCCCTGTAGCAATACATCAGGGGCGAAATTTTCCCCAACGGCGCGATGTCCGCCGACTGGCGCCCAAAACGGCGCCAATCAGACGGGCATCGCGCCGGCCCAAAGGTGCGGAATGCTCCACATCTTTGGGGGCCGAGCCCCAACATTGAGGGGCTAGGCCGGCGCCGGAGGGATTTCCGCCCCGCCAGCTGGCGGAAATGGCGTTTGTTGCCCCGCCAGCTGGCGCGGAAATGCGGCGCATGCGCGGGAGCGTCAGCGGCCGCCGACAGTTTCCCGCGCATGCGCAGTGGGGAGAGTCTCTTCCGCCTCCGCCACGATCGCGGGCCAGGCCACCGTGGGGGCACCCCCGGGGTCAGATCGCCCCGCGCCTCCCCTAGGACCTCGGAGCCCGCCCAGGCCGCCTGGTCCCGCCGGTAAATACCAGCTTCGATTTACGCCGGCGGGACAGGCAATTTCTGGGCGGGACTTCGGCCCATCCGGGCCGGAGAATTGAGCGGGGGGTCCCACCAACCGGCGCGGCCCGATTCCCGCCCCCGCCCAATCTCCGGTACCGGAGACTTCGGCGGGGGCGGGGGCGGGATTCACGGCGGCCAACGGCCATTCTCCGACCCGGCGGGGGGTCGGAGAATGACGCCCCAGGTTCGGAAGACTCAAACCCCCTGCCTTCCCCTCTGTAGCAGCACCTTTCTAACTCTGGCCACCTTCCCTCCCCATATGAACGACGTAATCCCTCAATCTCTCTGAAAAAAGCCTTTGGCAGGAAAATCGGCAGGCATTGAAAAATAAACAGAAATCGCAGCAACACGTTCATTTTAACTGCCTGTACCCGACCCGCCAGTGACAGAGGGAGGCTGTCCCACCTTGCCAGATCGGCTTTCACTCTCCCCACCAAACTAGAAATGTTGTACCTGCAGAGCCCGCCCCCCCCCACCCCCCCACTCCCGGGCAACCTGCACCCCCAGGTACCTAAAGTGAGTCCCTGCCCTACGGAATGGCAACCCCCCCACCCCTGCCCCACCCCCGGCCGAGACACCACAAAATACTCACTCTTGTCTCGATTTAGTTTGTACCCCGGGAAAGACCCAAACACTCGAAGCAGCTCCAATATTCCCCCTATCGACACACTCGGTTCCGACACGTATAACAGCAAGTCATCGGCATATAAGGACACCCTATGCTCTATACCCCCCCGCACTATCCTTTTACATACCCCCGAACCTCTTAATGCGATGGTCAACGGCTCAATCACGAATGCAAACAGCAGGGGGGTCATAGGACATCCCTGCCTAGTCCCACGGTGGAGAGAAAAGTATCTCGAGCTGATGTTGTTTGTGCGGACACGCGCCTTCGGCTCCTTATATAGTAGCTTTACCCAGTTCACAAATCTTGGTCCAATCCCAAACCCGCTCCAGAACTGCCATCAAGTACCCCCATTCTACCCGGTCAAACGCCTTCTCGGCGTCCAATGCCACAACCACGTCTGTTTCCTTCCCTTCCGCCGGTGCCCTAACGACGTTCAAAACCCTCCTAATGTTTGAAAAGAGCTGCCTCCCTTTCACGAACTCCGTCTGATCCTCACCTATCACCTTTGGGAGGCACTCCTCCAGCCTACCCGCGTACCTTCGCCAATACTTTTGCGTCCACATTCAGAAGTGATATGGGCCTATATGACCCACACTCCATCGGATCCTTATCTTTTTTTAGCAACAGGGAAATTGACGCCTGCCCGAAGGTTTGTGGCAACACCCCCTTCCCTATCGCCTCTTCAAAAATCCCCACCATCAGGGGTGCCAAGTAACTTAATAATAATAATAATCATAATAATCTTTTATTGTCACAAGTAAGAAGTTACTGTGTAAAGCCCCTAGTCACCACATTCCGGCACCTGTTCGGGTAAGCCGGTACGGGAATTGAACCTGCGCTGCTGGCCTTGTTCTGCATTACAAACCAGCTGTCTAGCCCACTGAGCTAAACCGGCCCTCTGAGCTAAACCGGCCCTATATAAGTCTATTTGTGACACTAATAAAGATTATTATTATTATTAGACAGGAAGAGGGTGGGAGTGTGTGAATGTGAGAGAGACGGGAGGAAGAGAGAGTGACACTGAGGAAGGAGAGAGGATTGGGGAAGAAGGATGCGTTTCAGGGTGAGAGAGAGGGGTTGTGGAAAACATGCAACTTTGCTCACTTTCACACTTACAGCCTATTTCATGGATGTATATAATCTCGAACCTGATGCTTTTTAAACAACCTTTTTCCTTTTAAACCCTCCTGGGCCAGACTAAAAAGGAAAAAGATTCAATTCTTTCCAATGGCTTTCTCCCTCCTTTATATTTGTCTGATAAATTATTTTGGGAGTAACGTTTAAGGTACAGAAATCTGGGGTAGAAGAAGAAAAACATTTGGAGGGGGTTCCAATTTTTTCTGTTACCCTTAGATTTTTCTTTAAATGTTTCTGCTCTCGAAGTGCCTGTCTATATACTGGAATTAAAAAAACGTTTAGCCGTGTAGAAAAAGCTGGGAGTCCAGTTGATCCAGAAAAGCCCAACCTTTCAGAGTTTGAGTGTGCTTTAATATGAGCAACTGAAGGAGGATAATGGGTTGGGGAGGTGGAGAATGGTTGGTGGTGAATGAAGGAAAACTGTTTAATTGTTGTTGGCCACCTGCCCAGAACCGAGTGTCTTGTTTGTTTAATATTCTTTAATGGCAGCCCAGAACAAATTTGCAAATTCCTGCTCCGAGTACAGTTCGATTGCTAACATGAAATTTTAATCTAAAGAGCCCCTGAAAATTAAAAACAAAATGAATAAAGAGCCCTTGAGAAAATCTCAAAAAGACCCCTCAGAAAGAAAAAAAAAATTCTGACCACTGCGTCAGGCCTTTCAAGACAAGCGAAACCCGTGCAAGTAATGGTTTACTGGCCAATGTTTTGGGTCTGGATTTGCCCCTGACATGCTGGAAGTGTATGAGAGCATTGTTCTGGGCAGTAACATTCCAGAATCCATGAAGAAAAGCATCATCACCTTCAGGTGCAAGCATAAGGGGGAGAAGGGAACAAACGAGAAATTGGTGACCCATTTCACTACTTCATGTGAACTACAAAATACGTCCAAGGTCACAGAGCCAATCGGGTCGAGTCTGCCCTGGAGATGCTGATCCACTCTGATCAGACCTGCACTGTACCCAGCAGTAAGATCTCTGATAGACTTGCTCCACTCAGGGATACAATCACCTACATACAGGACATGAAGGTGGATATCATCAGCTTGGACCTGGAGGCCTTTAACAGGCATCACACACCTCCATGATGGGTGTGCTTTCCAAAACACCAAAATACGATTTGGGGAGGGAATGTACAATTGAATGCTTCTGCTCCACATAATCAGTCGCGCAGTTTCAGTTAATGCTTGAGAACCGGAAAGCGTTCCGATCAAATAGGGAGTCAGGCAGGGCTGCCGTCTCGCCCCTTCTTGTTTCTGGGTTGAACCTCGTGCTGAGTCGATCAGGTAGGATGCAGGCAGATGAAGGGTGATGATCCCCGGCAACAAAGGCCCTCAGACCAAAGCCTCCCTGTCTCTGGATGATGTTGCCATTTCCTTCTCAAATCCACTGTCAGTGCTCAGACTGATGAGCATCTGTGACCAGTGTAAACAGGCCTTGGGAGCAAAAGTAAACCATAGCAAGAGGGAGGTTGTGTTTTCTGTGAACTGGGCCTTTGTGCCCTTCACTGTCAGCTCAGACTAACTGTAGGTATTTGGGATACAGTTTTGAGGTGCCGGGGTGTGTGCCAAAAACTGGAAGGAGCGAGTAGCTATAGCAAAGCTGGATAGTCCCTCTCCATTGCAGGTAAGAACCTAGTCATCAGATGCAAGACACTTTCTGTGTTGCTCTCCGTGATGCAGGTCTGACCCATAGCCTGAAAAAAGAATAGAAGCATGGACTATTTTCTAAACGGTGACAAAATTCATAATGCTGAAGTGCAAAGGGACTTGGGAGTCCTAGTCCAGGATTCTCTAAAGGTAAACTTGCAGGTTGAGTCCGTAATTAAGAAAGCAAATGCAATGTTGTCATTTATCTCAAGAGGCTTGGAATATGGAAGCAGGGATGTACTTCTGAAGCTTTATAAAGCATTAGTTAGGCCCCATTTAGAATACTGTGAGCAATTTTGGGCCCCACACCTCAGGAAGGACATACTGGCACTGGAGCGGGTCCAGCGGAAATTCACACGGATGATCCCAGGAATGGTAGGCCTAACATACAATGAGCGTCTGAGGATCCTGGGATTATATTCATTGGAGTTTAGGAGGTTGAGGGGAGATCTAATAGAAACTTACAAGATAATGAATGGCTTAGATAGGGTGGACGTAGGGAAGTTGTTTCCATTAGCAGGGGAGACTAGGACCCGGGGGCACAGCCTTAGAATAAAAGGGAGTCACTTTAGAACAGAGATGAGGAGACATTTCTTCAGCCAGAGAGTGGTGGGTCTGTGGAATTCATTGCCACAGAGGGCGGTGGAGGCCGGGACATTGAGTGTCTTTGAGACAGAAGTTGATAAATTCTTGATTTCTCGAGGAATTAAGGGCTATGGAGAGAGAGCGGGTAAATGGAGTTGAAATCAGCCATGATTGAATGGTGGAGTGGACTCGATGGGCCGAATGGCCTTACTTCCGCTCCTATGTCTTATGGTCTTATGGTCTTATGCTAGGGTGGTCACCCATCCATCTTCCACTTTATCTGGAGATTGAAAATGTCCATCTACAAATCTCTGCAGAAAGAAGGGAAAAGTGTATCTGGCATCGCTCTCATCCTGCTGGCCAGATCAGTGCGGCTGCATGAAGCTATGTGAAGACTCTTTGGATGCGATTGAAACAAATGGAAACTATGTTCCATAGTGAGCATGTTTAGCCGTGTGTTTCCCGGCACTCGCAGCGCCGACAAACACAATGTATCTAACGTGACTCCGGTTAGATATGGGGCCTCAGCAGGGAATGCGTGGCCGAGGCCCCACTCAGTCCTGTTTCCTGCACTGAGGAGCGCCACTCGCCAAAATTTAAAAATGGCTTCCTAATCTCTTGATCCCCCGAACTCCCCCAAAGCCCCAACTCGCCAGTAAGAGGGTCCTCGTCCCTCCCCACGCCCCTCCCCACCCCATGTGCACAAGACACCTTGGGCCTTATCACCACTGCGCAAAAATGTCAGCTTGACACTGCCAGTGTCTCTGCCAGTGCCACTTGGGCACCCTCTGGCAGTACCAACATAGAACAAGAACATAGAACATACAGTGCAGAAGGAGGCCATTCAGCCCATCGAGTCTGCACCGACTCACTTAAGCCCTCACTTCCACCCTATCCCTGTAACCCAACAACCCCTCCTAACCATTTTGGTCACTAAGGGCAATTTATCACGGCCAATCCACCTAACCTGCACATCTTTGGACTGCAGTGGCAGGGTGTCACCCTGCCCAGAGAGCTAGCACCTCGGGGCCTCCAATCCTCTGGGAGACCCCCACAAGTGCAGTTCCTTCTGATCCCCATTTGTGGGGATCAGGACTGAACAGCGCTCGCCTGAGGATCTCCATGCCGAAGGGGATAGATATCAATGCCGTGCTTACCTCAGGGAACTAACTGTCTTGCTCTAATATGCAGATTTGCCAAAAAGTGATCCCGCCCACAATGGGCGGGCTTCACACCACAATGTCTCGCAAGCTTACGTTAGATTTTGCGAGGCATGGTGAGCTGGGTAGATCCCGGGAGTGGGGTCGGCCGGCAGTCACCAGCCACGTTGCCCTGTGGCGCGCTGCTTTTCAGGTGCTGCGTGGCTGGTAGATCGCACCCTTGATGTGCACACACCAAGTGCCACCATGAGCTGAAATACTATCTGTCCCAGTGTTGGGAGGGATAGGTCTGGTCATGTTACTGCAGAATCCCCCATTTAATTGGACCCATCCTATTTGAATTAATTTGTGCATGAAAACACTTTTGATCACAAGCCCATCAGGGAGCCGTCTGCACCTAACACCCTCGAGGCTCTGCAGGAAAAGGTCTTGCATCCTGTCGGAGGATTCTTTGAGCAGACTGCCAAAGTCATTTGGCAGAATGCTCCATCACCAGAACTTTCAAACAAGCACCAGGATGTGGCTTGGCTGGTGGTGAGAGGGCCCTCGCTGTCCGACCCTTCCTCCAGGCTCATTGCCTCTGTATGCTGCCCTCGAGGAAGCTGCACTGGAGCAGTGGTCAGCACGTAATGTCCTCGAGGCCCTCAGGGAAAAGGAGACGGTGGAGGACGTTGGACGGTTCCCTGAGCAGACTGTCCGAGTCATCTGGCAGAACGCCTCATCACCAGAACTTACAAACAAGCACCAAGACCTAGCTTGGCTGGTGGTGAGAAGGGCCCTCCCTGTCAGATTCTTCATGTACACCCGAAGGCTCTGCGCCGTTGCACGCTGCCCTCGGAGTGGCTGTGGGGGAAATGAGACGGTCACCCACCTCCTTGTGGAATGTGCCTTTGCAAAGAAGGTCTGGAGAGAGATGCAGTGGTATTTGTCAAGGTTCATCCCGAGCAGCTCTGTGACACAGGACTCTGTGCTCTACGGACTGTTTCCAGGGACAAACGCTGAGACAATCATCAACTGCTGCTGGAAGGTCATCAACTCGCTGAAAGATGCTCTTTGGTCTGCCCGAACCTTGCTGATCTTCCAGTGCAAAGAGCCGTCCTCGACCAAGTGTTGCAGACTGGCACATTCCAAGGTCCAGGACTACGTGCTGAGGGATGCACTCAAGCTTGGGGCAGCTGCCGCCAAGGCGCAATGGGGAAAGACCACTATGTAAGGTCTTACCAGCAAATGTACACTGAGGGGCGGGTAGCAGTGTAAACCCCCCTCGGTCTGGGTCATTAACACTCCAATGTATAAAAGAAACATGACAATGTAAATATTTAAGAAAGAATTGTAACGTAAAGAGGGATATGTGGGTAATGTCATCCCAATTGAATGGAAGAAAGTCAAGGGAATGTGTAACTCTGATGGAAATATACAGTCAAGACAATCCGAAATGTTCTGTAAGGTTTATTATAGATTTTATGAATAAAGTATATTTTTAGTTAAAAAAAAAGCTGCACTGGGGAAAGAGACTGTTGCCAACTTCCTCTGGAACCTGCCCTTGCAAAACAGGTCTGGAAAGAGATGCCGTGGGTTTTAGTCAAGTTGCATACCGAGCAACTCCATTAGACGGGAGTCTGCGCTCTATGGCCTGTTCCCAGTGACCCACACCGATAAACATCAACTGCTGTTGGAGGATCATCAATTTGGGAAAAGACACTCATTGGTCTGCCCAAAACCTGTTGGGTTTTCCAGTGCAGCAAATTTTCTACGATTCTATTTGAGTTCCAAGGTGCAGGGCTCCGTGCTGAAGGACACACCAAAGCTTGGGGCAGCTGCAGCAAAGCTCAATAGGGAGGGGCCAGAGACAGGCCCCCACCAAAGTTCATTTAATCCTGTGTAATACCCTTTGGGCTGTACGCACCAGAGAATGTTTGACATGAAATGTGTATGTCAATGTAACCTACAATAATAAGGGTTGTGAGCACCTCAGAATGCCACATACGAGATTGACAGAAACTGAGTGCGAGTACACTTTCAGTAATGGCAAGTTTGAACTGTTCTGTCACCTGCTTTTACAAATCTTGTGAATAAAGTATCTTTTGGAAAACAAAATGTTTTTGGAAAGGAGGCTGGGAATGGCTTTTTGTGGGAAATGCACTCGCTGCCATTATAGGGCACATCACTCTGATCTAGCTTCAGAACAGTTCAGTTCAGTGCTGAACCCACAGACTGACAGTGGGATAGTCTGTAATTTTAAAAATCACCCTTTGTAATGCTGCTGGCTGCAGCTTTCTATGAGGTGTGGCTGCACATTTTTGTTTACCATTGGTTGCTTTCAGAGACAGGCAGACCAAAGAATGTGAGCACCTGGTAATGTGCTGGCAGTTCCCCAGCCCCAGCTTGTTCATTCCTCCCAATATGCAGCTAACCTCAGTCTCTTCGCGTTACAGATTCGTCCTTGAAGCTCCCTCCACCAGTTCGATATGTGGAAGAAGAGGAAAGCCCATCGACTGGAGATTTCATCTCCTCTCAACTTCCAGCACAATGTCCACGCCTCTTTTGACCCACAAGACGAGAAATTTGTTGGCTTGCCCCAGCAGTGGCACGGGCTATTGGCAGAGAGCGTAAAACGGCCCAAACCCTTGGTGGATCCATCCCGGGTTACACCAGTGGATCTCACACCACTAAAGGTAAGGCCAGCATGCACTGAGGGTAAGGGGCACTGAAGGTGAGGGAATAGTATGAGGGTGAAGGATGAAGGATATGGATGATGAGGGGCCGAGGGACAGTGTGGTTGAGGGGCACTGAGGTTGAGGAATCTAACAGGTAAACAATTAAAGGGAAGGGACAGTATGCCAAAGAGAAAAACCGAATAAATCACCGTGCCTGAAAACATGTAACACGTGAAAGTGGATGCCAGGCCTGCCTGATATTCCCCTCAGGGAACTCGTCCATCACCAGGGTTTAACTGCTGTGCAAAGTCGTGAACAGCATCCCACTGTTGTCTAATTAACATTCGAGTTGTGAAGTTCAAAAACTTTGCATCTGTCGGTTAACCCTTGGTAAGCTAAATCTAATTGCTATCGTAATATAACATGAATTGAAACCAAGTTTCTTACCGGCTCCAAAACTGTTATATTTTTCAATGATGAGTTTCAGTGTGAGTGCATGTAAGTATTTGTGCCTGTCAGTATGCATGGGCGAATGAGCAAGGGTCTGCATGTTCCAAGCTGAGCAAGTGAGTGGAACAACAGCAGCCTGATTGAGAACACTAAATTGCGAGTCAACCAAGCCTACATCCTCCATGTGGAGCTTGCACATTCTCTCCGTGTTTTCGTGGGTTTCACCCCCACAACCCAAAAGATGTGCAGGCTAGGTGGATTGGTCATGCTAAATTGCCCCTTAATTGGAAAAAATGAATTGGGTACTCTAAATTTAAAAAAAAACAAGCGTCCTCAGTGGACTTCTCAACAGTGGTGAGACCTGGACAACATGTGCCAGGCAGGAGAAAAGTCTGAACAGTTTCCTTATTCGCTGATTCAAACATATCCTCAACATCTCTTGATGGGACAAGGTCACCAACTCAGTCGTCCTGGAGTATGTTAATTCCATCAGCAGACACGCATTGTTAAATCAACATGTCTGCACTGTCTGGGACACGTTCATTGAATGGATGACGGTTGTATACTCCAAGACTGTGACAACTGGGAGACAGTCACTGATGGCCATGACCTCTGGAGGCTGACCGTTTGGAAGGACATTGGAAGAGGCGAGCAGAAACAAAAAGCTCAGCTGGCTGCGAAGGAGGCTCAGAGTAAACAGAGGCCAGCGGATCATACAGGGAAACAGGGGGATTGTGTAATAGGGGACAAAGAAATGGCTGAGCAAATAAACACATAATTTGGTTCTGTCTTCACAAATGAGGACACAAATCAGATACCAGAAATGTTGGGGAACGCATGGTTTAGTGAGAGGGAGGAACTGAAGGAGATCAATATTAGTAGAGAAATAGTGTTGGGGAAATTGATGGGATTGAAGGCCGATAAATCCCCAGGGCCTGATAATCTACATCCCAGAGTACTGAAGGAAGTGGCTCTAGAAATAGTGGATGTATTGGTGGTAATTTATGACTATTCTATAGACTATGATACAGTTCCTGCAGATTGGAGGGTAGGTAATGTAACTCCATTATTTAAAAAGGGAGGTAGAGAGAAAACAAGGAATTATAGACCAGTCAGCCGGACGTCGGTAGTGGGGAAAATTCCAGAATCCATTATCAAGGATTTTGTAGAAGAGCATTTAGAAAATAGTGGCAGGATTGGACAGAGTCAGAATGGGTTTACGAAGGGAAGTAATGCTTGGCAAATCTATTGGAATTCTTTGACGATGTAACTAGCAGAGTTGATGAGGGCGAGCCAGTGGATGTTGTATATTTGTCTTCCAGAAGGCTTTTGACGAAGCCCCAGTTAAGAGATTAGTGTGTAAAATTACTGTATTGAGATGGATAGAAAACTGGTTGGCAGACAGGAAACAAAGAGTTGGAATTAATGGGTCTTTTTCAAATTTGCAGGTAATGACTAGTGGGGTACCGCAGGGATTGGTGCGAGGACCCCAGCTATTCACAATATATATTAATGATTTAGATGAGGGAACAAAATGTAATTATCTTCAATGTTGCAGATGACACCAAGTTGTGTGGGAGGGTGAGCTGTGAGGAGGATGCAGAGATCCTACAATGTGATTTGGACAAGTTGAGTGAATGGGTAAATGAATGACAGATGCAGTATAATTTGGAGAAATGCGAGGTTATCCACTTTGGTAGCAAAAACGAGAAGACAAACTAGTATCTGAATGGCCATGAAATAGGAGAGGGGAATGTGCAATGAGACCTGGGAATCCTCATACACCAGTCACAGAAGGTAAGCATGCAGGTACAGCAGGTGGTAAAGAAGGCAAATGGTATGGTGGCATTCATAGCAAGAGGATTGGAGTACAGGAACAGGAATGTCTTGCTGCAATTACACAGGCCCTTGGTGAGGCCACACCAGGAATATTATGTCTCCTTATCTGAGGAAGGATGTTCTTGCTTTAGAGGGAGTGCAGTGAAGGTTTCCCAGACGGATCCTTGGGATGGCGGGACTGACGTATGAGGAGAGTTTGAATCGGTTAGGATTGTATTCACTGGAGTTCATAGAAACCTATAAAATCCTAAAGGTAGATGCAGGAAGGATGTTCCTGATGGTGGGTGTGTCCAGAACCAGGGGTCACAGTCTGAGGATACGGGGTAGACCTTTTGGGACGGAGATGAGGAGAAATTTCTTCACCCAGTGGTGAGCCTGTGGAATTTGTTACTCAGGAAGTAGCTGAGGCCAAAACATTGTATGTTTTCAAGAAGCAGTTAGATATAACACTTACAGTGAAGGGGATCAAAGGATATGGGGGGAAAGTGGGATTAGGCTATTGAGTTGGATGATCAATCATGATCATAATGAATGGTGGAGCAGGCTCAAAGGGCCGAATGGTCTCCTTCTGCTCCTATTTTCTATGTTTCTATGTCTCTTCGTGCACTGTCTTTTCCGGTGGATTCTGAGATGCGAGGAGGGGGGCGGGGCGGTGAGCATGAATTGGACGGACAGGTTTCCCTCCGGGTTCCCACCCACCTTGACCACACGGCGATCTTCCACTGGGACAAACAGGGCCCTGGACAGGAAGCCTGTCCTTGCCCCAATTGAGGCCCTTAAGTGGCCACTTCAGGGCCATTTCTCATCCAGCCTTGATATTTAGGCTGGTGGGCGGATGACTGCTTAGGGGTAAACCCAGAAATGAACAAATGTTGATCCTGTGCGAGAAGGTTGGGGGGGGGGTGAGTGGCACGAGGGGAGAAGGAGAGAAAGAGCCCTCAGAAGCCCCCTTTTGACTGGGGGTGCCATCCTCGTAAGGTCCAGTGCCCTGTGGATTTCCCTCACCCATCCCGGCCTATCCTCCAACACCCCATTCACCCCGCTTGCGACTCTTCAATCCTTCTCTCTCCTTCTCTATCTTTCCTGCCTTGGGACCCCTGACATATACCTGGACCTCCAGTTCTTGTGTCTGAGGCTCAGGCAGCTCCATGCAGTGCCTCTTCTGGCCACTCCAGTGCTGTTACTGGAGGGATTGGATTGGCTGGCAGCTTACCAAGGCAGGACTTTGTCCTGATTGAGGGGCTTAAGGTCCCGCCTTATGCCAACCAACACTTGTTAGAGGGTAAAATGGCAGCAGGGTTCTTGGAGTTGGCAGGAACCAAGAACCCACCATGCTAAAAATACAGGGGTACGGAATGCTAGGCATGTGTGTGGAGATACATGGGTCAGTGTGTGGCAGTATCAATGTGTGTCAGTGGAAGAGTGTGGGAGTGTATTAGTGTGAGTGAGTATGGATGTGTGAATGTGTGTGGAAATCTCAGGGCATGAGTCCAGGTTTGCCTGTATGAGTGAGTCAGTGTGAGTATGGGAGATTGCGAGTGTATGAGTTATGAGCATGTTTGAGTCTGTGCATGTATAATGATATGAGTGTATAAGTGTGTATGTATGAGTGCATGTGAATATGTGTGTGTGTATGTGTGAGTGTGCAAGTCTGTGCAAGTGTGTGTTGATGAATTTTGCAAGGGCTGATGAGAGTCTTTCATCAGAAAGGTTTTTCATTTTATTTGGACCATTGGTGGTGGAGCAACCTCAGATTTAGTGTGAATTCTGCAGTGACGCAGGTTGCTTTCCTCATGCTTCATGCCTGTGGTAGGAGGATTAGGCAAGGATTGGAGGGCTGCTCAAGTACTGACACCTCATTGCTCAGTGTGGAATAGTACAATGTGTATGTGTCACAGGCTTCAGTATCACAGCATACCCCGACCCAGGAGACTGGTCCTTTTTCAGCATCATCAGTGAAGCATGCAATCTCGCTTTTAATCAATGTCAGTGTTAGCAACTGACAATCTAAGTGTGAGGGGAGAGGTCAAGGTGAGTTCACAACGGTGCATGTGTGAGAATTGATGTCAGGGTTGGGGAAGGTAAATAGTTACTTGTCCTGATCAAATGCTGTGGGGGTTTATGTAGTGATGTGTGTCTCTAATGGAGAGAGCGTTTACCCTCAGTACTGAGCGGAGCCTTGCCCTGTAGGGATTTATGCAAGTGAGTGCATCGTTGCAGGGAGAGAATGTTCACTCTGTACCGATCAGAGTCTCGCCCTGTGGGGTTTAATATGTGTACTTGCAGGGAGAGAGTGTCATCTCTGTACCGAATAATCAGAGACTCGTCCTGTGGGGGTTTCTCTGTTGGTTGGGGAAGTCACGTGGATTTTCATGTGTGGCTAACAACTGGAAAACCAAATAAGAAAAGAACTGACTGTTTGCATAGGAAGTAATCTATTAAAATTCACTGAGCACATTCCTCCTGGTCTATTGTAGGCCATTGAGCAGACAGTTTCTAATTAGTTATAACTCAGCAACATCGCTTTTTAAAATTCAAACAAACCAATCTGAAAGCTGAATTTTTGATTTTGCCCCATGGATTGGAAATGCAAATACAGACTTTTGCTTGACCTTTGACTTTGATTACGATGCAAGTTTCCCTTCTTAATTTGATTGTATTTTCTTGCACAGCCCATCGTCCGTGGAAACACGCCTGGAATTAATGGCTGCATCACGGGGCTGCTGTCTGATCTGCAGAAACTTTCAGTCACAAGATCCAACTCTTTACGGAGAAACACTCTTTGTTCGTCCCAGAGGAAAGAGCACTCACTGAAGAGGATCGAGGAAAACAGCGCCCAAGAGATGCTGCAAAAGCAGCCAAGTTCCACAAGACGGTGGAGCAGGATCTTTTCCAGAGGTCACCACGGAAGGAGTAAAGGAGAGAATGGCAGTTCCACAGCTAGGCTGAGTCTCCAAAATGGGGATGAAGTTTGCATGAACAAGTCAACCCAGAACCTGTCCATCCCCTCGTTGGAATATGAACGACAGAGGGCAGACTCTATCCATCATATACCAAGTCCTTCACTTGAACCCCAGAACGCCACTGTCCCACCGAATGGAACCACTGCGGGTCTTGCCCAGCCACACGTGGTGAGCAATCTGAGACCGGGGAGAAGGAACAGTCTTGGCTGGAGACCCATCTCTTGCTTCTTCGTCCAGACCAGCCCAAAGTGGGCGCGAGAGCGCAGCTCAGACTTGAGGCCGTGTTCCTCATTCAACCCTCCAGAGCGTGGCACAACAGGACACCCACTCAACACCAGTCCAGCAGCAGACCCCTCACCAAACACCTCAGCAGGAGTCACATCAGTCATCCAAACTCAGGTAAGGAAGTTGGAATTGCTTGCATTTGAGCTGATGAACATCAGTGCATCTGTTTACCCCAGGTCATTACATTTCTTTGAGATTGATTATGTCAACTTGCTCTGAAACTGATCTTGTTTGCCATTGATATTTGGTGGTAATAATGACCGAGACTTCAGTGTAGAGGACACAATTTCAAAAGTTTTACATGACACAAAACATTGGAAGCATTGTGAACTGTGAGGATAGTGATGAACTACAAAAGCACATTGACAGGTTGGCGTAATCGGCAGACAAGTGGGCACTTGTGACAATAATAAAGATTATTATTATTAAGTTTCAAGTCGGCTTACATTAACACTGCAATGAAGTTACTGTGAAAAACTCCCAGTTGCCACACTCCGGCGCCTGTTCGGGTACACTGAGGGAGAATTCAGAATGTCTAATTCACCTAACAGCACGGGCTGGATTCTCCGCAGCCCCCTGCCGAATTTGCATTCGGCGCGGGGGCGGAAACTCCAATTTTGACGCCGAAATCGGGCCCGGCACTGTTCTGGAACCTGAGAATCGGTGTGATCGCCGAGTACTCGCGCGGCTGGAGGTGGCCATTGTCAGAGGTCTGCCCAGCGATCCTCCACTCCCGACCGGCCGAGTTCCTGACGGAGTGGAACTAACCTGCTATCGACGGTCGGGATGCTCGCGTGGCAGCTGCAGACTCAGTCCGCAGCTGCCCTGGTGCGGGGGTGGGGGTGATCGGACACCAGGGGGGGGCCTTATAGGCGGCTGGGGGACAGATCGGCAGGGTTAGATCTTCGGGCGCGCGGCCGATCAGGGGATTCTAATTTCTCTGTCTGCCTCCGCGGTCTGAGTCCACCATGGTGCTCAGTGCGGTCCCTGGAGGCTGCCGTTGTGCGCATGCGCAGACTCAAAACCGGAAGTGCGGAGGCCCATACCACAGCTAAATCTGCGTGAACTACTCTGGGTCCCTGATAGCCCCCTGCAGGACATTGAATCTACTCCACTTTTTCCCAGGAACCTTCAGAGTAAAACACCATCGTTTTTACGCCGGCGTGGGGACATAGTCCCATTTTGGGAGAATCCAGCCCCACATCTTTCAGGACTTGTGGAAGGAAACCGGAGCACCCGGAGGAAATCCATGCAGACACGGGGAGAACGTGCAGAATCCGCATAGGCAGTGACCCAAGCCGGGAATCGAACCTGGAGAAGTGCGAAGTGTGGTAGATAGAGACAATGTAAATTAAAGGGTACAATTTTTTATTTTTTATTTAGAGTATCTAATTTTTTTGGGGGGGAGGTATCCCTCCCTGAGGGTGGAGTCATGAGTGTGCAATGTGTGAGGCGACGTTAGGTCCAGCATTAAAAATAGTTAGTCTGCAGTTCTAAGTGCTATTTTTCCTTCTAACTCTTCCAGAGTAACTATCAGGGTTAAACTGGCAGAACCATCTGAAGTTAGTGATTTAAATTGCTTCTGCCAGACGGTTCCCAACCCAGTGCAATTGTCCAGGGGAAGTTAACACTTCTGGAGAATTGAGGGGTAAACCCTTACGTGGGAACTTCCTAAAGGAATTCCCCAGTTCATCATTGGGGTTCCCCCTAAATGCAATGCTGGGGAACCAAGAAGTTATGGGCATATATATGCATAAATCATTGAAAGTGACAGGACAACTTGAGAGAGCAGTTAATAAAGCATACAGTTCCCTAAGCTTTATTAATAGGGGCATAGAGTACAAGAGCAAGAAACTTTGTTAAACTTGTATAAAACATAACTTTAACTTTAACAGGG
This sequence comes from Scyliorhinus torazame, assembly GCF_047496885.1. Lineage (NCBI taxonomy): Eukaryota > Metazoa > Chordata > Chondrichthyes > Carcharhiniformes > Scyliorhinidae > Scyliorhinus > Scyliorhinus torazame. The sequence continues at coordinate 268,073,819 of NC_092708.1, read as the reverse complement.
GTTTCATGTCCAGTTGTGGGCACCACACTTTAGAAAGGATGTGAAGGCATTAGAGAGGGTACAAAAAAGATTCACGAGAATGCTTCTAGAGATGAGGAACTTCAGATACCGAGATAGAGTGGTGAAGCTGGAGCGGTTCTCCTTGGGAAAGATTATGAGAAGATTTGATAGAAGTTTGCAAAATCACGAGAAGTCTGTGCAGAATAGATAGGGAGGAAATGTCCCCATTGGTGGAAGGATTGAAAAACAAAGGACACCAATTTAAGGTGATGGCAAAAGAGGCAATAGCAACATGAGGAAAAATGTTTTAACAAAGCAAATGTTTCGGATCTGGAATGTACTTCCTGAGAGTGCGGTGGAATCAGATTCAATTATGGTTTTCAAAAAAGAATTGGGTCATTAATTAAGGATGAAAAATGTTCAGGGCTATGAGGAAAAGGCAGAGGAGTGGAACTATGTGAATGGTTCATACAGAGAGCTGGTACAGGCACAATGGGTTGAATCATTCTATGATCCTATGATTCTATTGCTCTTGCAAAACCTCAACTGATTTACTAATGCTCTTACTAAAGAACCGACATGAGACTCCAGTCCCATGATCTGAACAAACCATTCAGTTAAAAAAAACATTTCCATTCTCAGGGTTACAAAGCCAATGCACAAAGTGGGTGGGGAAAGCCCCTAATCTATCCTTTTGCTTGCTCCAACAATCAATTCGAACTGAATCCAATTCATTGGCCACCAGAAAAGAGACATACTAGATCCAAGTTGACAAGAACAGGCATTACAATCTCTCACTTGATCCTATGTTTGATCTTAGCCAAACAACCAAGAAGCACTACAGAAGGCTCACCACCATTGTTTTCAGTAACCTGCATGTCTCTTGCACTCTGAAAGGCACTTTGCATCCTACTCACCAGTTATCCCTTTTCAGATACTGTGGCTGCACAAACAAATTTAACGGTACCATGCATTCAAATAAGCAGGCTGTGCATAATGAAAAAAACATTTAGAAAGGTCTTGGAGCTAACAGGGTTGGGGAGTAAATAGGACATTGTCATTGTTGTCTATGTTAAAACATAAATAAAATCATAGATTATCATAGAATTTACAGTGCAGAAGGAGGCCATTCGGCCCATCGAGTCTGCACCGCCTCTTGGAAAGAGCACCCCACCCAAGGTCAACACCTCCGCCCCATCCCCATAACCCAGTAACCCCACCCAACACTAAGGGCAATTTTGGACACTAAGGGCAATTTATCATGGCTAATCCACCTAACCCGCACATCTTTGGACTGTGGGAGGAAACCGGAGCACCCGGAGGAAACGCACGCACACACGGGGAGGATATAGTACATGTATTAAAATGAAAATACTGAGCTTGGTGAATTATACCAAATTAAGGAGGCGTGACAAACTGGAGAATTCTAGAGGAGGCGGAGGGATTTTTTTCTTCTGATTTGCCCTTGGAATGTGGTTGTAAGTGGCTAGGCCGGCACTTATTGCTCATCCCTAATGTCCTTAGATTAGATTAGATTTAGATTCATTGTCACGTGTACTGAGGTACAGTGAAAAGTATTGTTCTGCGTACAATCCAGGCAGATCGTTCCATGCATGAAAAAAATATGGGAAGCGGATCTGTGGGGAAGAACTTGCTGAGAGTCGCCACGCTCCGGCGCCATCTTGGATAGGAAAGATGTTTCCCTTTGTGAATAAATTTAAACAGCCTTCTGATCTCCTGCAGTCCATGCAGCGTTGGCAGAGTTCCAATATTTTTGCAGGAAACGACAAAGGAACGGCTATGTATTTCCAAGTCACAGTGGTGTATGACTAGAAGGCCTGAGCATCGAGGAGAGTGGCCATTTTGTGCGCTTTTCCCGGGTCCCCACGCATGCGCGCCACGACCGGGTGGACGATGAGGCCGAAGACCCTGAGGCGCATGCGCGAACGTCGGCCGACCGCACTGCGCATGCGCGATGGCGCACAGAACGTGCTGACATCAGCGTCATGACGTGTCTGATTTGTGGCTCCGCCCATTTAAAGCGGCAATGTCCAGCCAAAGGCATGCCTTCTGCAGGTCTGCTCCACCGAACACCAGCCAGCGATCCCAGCTGCAGCGCAGACGTGTCTGCTGCGTACGACAAGGCATATAGGATTCTGATCCAGACAGCCCAATGGACCCTGATGCTGACTGCCTCAAGTCTCCATATCGGGCGGGCATCATCACCACACGCGAGTGGGTCTCTACCGTGCCTGCCAATTGCCTTTCGATCCTCACTGTGGATCCTGACGACGAGTGGTGTGCCGTCATCACGGTCAACCAGTCTCGCATCCGATTTAAATTAGACACTGGCGCGTCTGCGAACCTCATATCACAGTCGGACCTCGACAGCATCCGACACCAACCTAGCATTCTTCCACCAGCCTGCCAGCTCCTTGACTACAATGGTAATGCCATAGCTGCCAGTGCGTCATGTCAGCTAGGTGTCTCTCACAAGGAAATCAAGGCGATGCTGAGATTCAAGATCGTCCGGCCTGACAAGGCATCCCTGCTCGGTGCTCGCACATGCAAACTCCTAAATCTGGTACAGTGAGTTCATGCCATGTCCTCGACACCGGCGACAGCCTTGCCCAATGCGAATCTCCAGGCTGAGATAGACGACATTCTCACACAATACCACAGTGTGTTTGGTGGGATGGGCACGCTCCCATATCGCTACAAGATATTGCTCAAGCCAAATGCCACCCCAGTCATCCATGCATCACACCGGGTGCCGGCTCCTCTCGAGGATCGTCTCAAAACGCAGCTACGAGAGCTCCAAGGTCAGGGCATCATCTCAAAGGTCACGGAACCCACAGACTCGGTCAGCTCCATGGTCTGTGTCAAGAAACCCTCTGGCGAACTCCGCACTTGCATAGATCCCAAAGACCTGAATCGAAATATCATGCGAGAGCATTACCCCATCCCGAAGCGTGAAGAATTGACTTGTGAGATGGCTCACGCCAAATTCTTTACCAAGCTGGACGCCTCCCGTGGCTTCTGGCAAATTCAGCTGGACGAGTCCAGTCGGAAGCTGTGCACTTTTAACACTCCGTTCGGCAGGTATTGCTACAACCGCATGCCTTTTGGTATCATAGCAGCTTCCGAAGTATTTCATCGCATAATGGAGCAAATGATGGAGGGCATCGAGGGGGTGCGAGTCTATGTGGACGACGTGATCATCTGGTCCACGATGCCCGAGGATCACATTGCTCGCCTCAAACAGGTTTTCCAGAGGATTCATGAAAATGGCCTCCAGCTCAACAGGGCCAAATGCTCGTTTGGGTGGTTCGCTATCAAGTTTTTAGGTGACCACATTTCACAGCAAGGTGTGCAACCTGACGCCGACAAGGTGCTGGCAATCAATGCCATGAAGACACCAGAGGACAAAAAGGCGGTCCTCCACTTCCTCGGGATGGTAAATTTTATCAGAAAATTCATTCCCAACATGGCATCCCACACCACGACCCTCTGGCATCTCGTTAAAAAGTCGACAGTGTTCCAGTGGCTTCCGCACATCAAGCGGAGTAGCTTGAGCTGAAGGCGAAGCTCACCACAGCCCCAGTACTGGCGTTCTTTGACCCAACCAAGGATACTAAGATATCCACAGACGCAAGCCAGGACTGCATTGGGGCGGTGCTCCTCCAGAGAGACGATTCCTCGTCCTGGGTTCCAGTGGCATATGCCTCCAGGGGCGCGTCCAGTTGCCAGAGGGAGGTTGGTCAGCCCCATGACTCCGACCGAACAACGGTATGCCCAGATCAAAAAGGAGTGTCTGGGTCTCCTGACAGGAATAGTCAAGTTTCATGACTACGTATACGGTCTGCCGAAGTTCACGGTGGAAACAGACCACAGGCCTTTAGTCCACATAACCCAGAAGGATTTAAGTGACATGACACCTCGGCTGCAGCGAATTCTTCTTCGTCTCCGCCGATATGACTTCAAACTCGTCTATACACCGGGCAAGGAGCTGATCGTTGCGGATGCCCTATCCCGATCCATCACCATGCCGTGTGAACCGGGCGACTTCATTCACCATATCGAGGCACAGGTGCAGGTGTGTGCCAGCAACTCCCAGCCACTGATGAACGAGTTGTCCAGATACGCGAAGAAACTGCCAAAGATCCTCTACTGCAGTGCGTGATGCAACATCTTGCCCATGGCTGGCAAAAGGGGCACTGCCCCCAGTTCTTCAACGTTAAGGACGAGTTAACGGTTGTCGAGGGGCTCCTTCTTAAACTAGATAGAATCGTCATTCCCCAAAGCATGCAAGCCATGGTGCTCAGACAGATCCATGAGGGTCACCTTGGGGTCGAAAAATGTCGACGCAGAGCTGGGCAGGCAGTCTACTGGCCTGGCATCAGCCAGGACATTGCCAACACGGTCCTCAACTGCACAACATGCCAGAAGTTTCAACCAGCTCAGCCCAAGGAAACAGTGCAACAGCACGAGATCGTGATTTCTCCGTGGTCCAAGGTGGGGATAGACCTCTTTCACGCAAATGGGCGTGATTACGTGCTCTTGGTCGACTACTTCTCCAGCTACCCGGAAGTGGTGAAACTGTCGGACCTCACATCCAAGTCAGTGATTAAAGCCTGCAAAGAGACGTTTGCCAGGTACGGCATACCACTCACAGTATTGAGTGACAATGGCCCATGTTTCTACAGCCAAGAGTGGTCTGACTTTGCACGATCCTATCACTTCAGTCACATCACATCCAGTCCCCATTACCCGCTATCAAAAGGGTAGGCCGAAAAAGGGGTCCATATTATCAAGTAGTTGCTGTGCAAGGCTGCAGACTCAGCCTCGGACTTCAACCTGGCGCTGTTGGCATACAGGGCAACCCCTCTGTCGACTGGTTTGTCTCCGGCGCAGCTGCTCATGAACCGCAACCTGAGGACGACTGTTCCAGCCATCCATGTTCCAGACCTTGACCGCCTCACGGTGCTTCAGAAAGTGCAGCGATCCAGGGACCAGCAGAAGATCATGTATGATGCTCATGCCAAGGATCTACCAGCCCTGGCTCCAGACGATGCTGTTCGCGTCCAGTTGCCTGAGGGAGGTTGGTCAGCCCCAGCTATTGTCATCAGGCAGGCTGCCCCCAGGCCCTTCGTTGTCCAAATGGCTGATGGCTCCATTCTGCGACTCAACAGGAGGGCGCTACGAAAAGTTCCCTGCCCACCGCCTGGCCACACTTCTCCGCATGTTATCATGCCTCCTTCGGACATCTCGCAACACGAGGCCACCGATCTGGCAGCGATCCCGCCTCTCCATGAGGCCATCGACATGGCAGCAATCCCGCCTGTCCAAGTGCCAGCGTCCCCCCCTCCACCTCTGAGACGTTTGACAAGAATTCGTCGCCCACCACAAAGACTGAATCTATAGACTTAAATCTTGTAAATTTTGTTCAGTTTGCTCTGTATCTGCACGATCGACACCTTCCCATGTACATATGTTCATTCACTCACCACTTGTATATAATCATGCATGTATATATATCGCCACGTTCCAAAATTTACTTCAAAAAGGGGAGATGTCATAATGTCCACTCATGTATATAATGAGATGCAGACAGGCAGTGATTGACACACAGGATAACCAATGAACACACACGACACATAACAACCAATCGCCAAACAGGACACCACCACTATAAAGCACACAGGGCATTAAGACTCTCCCTCTCTCTACAGGACACAGCTACTGAGATAGTAAGAGTGCACAAGCCAGTGAGCACTATCACCATGAGGTAGAGAGTTAGTCTGGTCAAGCCAGTAGGAGGTTATCAGTTAGATTGATAGAGTGTCAACTCACAGCAGACTATGTAGGGCAGCACGGTAGCATTGTGGATAGCACAATTGCTTCACAGCTCCAGGGTCCCAGGTTCGATTCCGGCTTGGGTCACTGTCTGTGCGGAGTCTGCACATCCTCCCCGTGTGTGCGTGGGTTTCCTCCGGGTGCTCCGGTTTCCTCCCACAGACCAAAGATGTGCAGGTTAGGTGGATTGGCCATCATAAATTGCCCTTAGTGTCCAAAATTGCCCTTAGGGTGGGGTTGCTGGGTTACGGGGATAAGGTGGAGGTGTTGACCTTGGGTAGGGTGCTCTTTCCAAGAGCCGGTGCGGACTCGATGGGCCGAATGGCCTCCTGCACTGTAAATTCTACGTACTGCAATCAGGAAGTTCAATAAAACAGTGTTGGACCATCTCCTGTGTCAGAAGCCTGTTTCTAGTTTCACTGCATCCAGTTGTAGTCAACATTGAACCAACTTACTTATCACATCAAGCACCACCCTGCTCAAAGGGTACACAGCTGGGGGCCTCTCATCCCCTGGGAGATCCCCACGAGTGCCGTACCATCTGGTCCCTATAGTGGAGACTAGCGCTGAAGCACTTGCCTGAGATCTCTGAGACAAAGGGGATGAATCCCAATGCCTCTGGTATCTCGGGAATCTGCACATTAAAGTGAGACTAGCTGTTGTGCTCTAATATGCTAATATGCAGATTTGCAAAATAGTGATCCCACCCACAATGGGCGGGACTTACATCGCAACGTCTCGCGAGATTGTGTTGGATCTCATGAGGCGTTTCGAGCTGGGTATATCATGGCGAGCTGCTTTTTGGGCGCAGCGTGACCATTGGATATGCCCACTGTATGTGCCATTCAGGAGGGAGTTCCAGGATTTTGACCTAGAAACAGTGAAGGAACAGTGATACAGTTCAAAGTGAGGATGGTGTGTAACTGGAGAGTAACTTTCAGGTAGTGCTATTCCCATGAGTCTGGTGGTATTGCCCTTTTAGGTGGTAGAGATTTGGAAGATACTTTCTAAGGCGCCTTGGCGGATTAAACAGGGCTGTTAATGTGTGCCGCTGGTGGAAGGAGTGAATGTTTAAGCTGCTGAAGGGGCAACAGTCAAGCAGGCTACTTTGATCGGGTAGCTTGTCCAAGCCTATTGACTGTTGTCGAAGCTGCACTCATCTGGCAAGTGAAGGTCATTCCATCACACTCTTTGACTTATGCTTTGTGGATGGTGGACAGACTTTGAGTCAGGAGGCAAGTTACTCACCACAAAACTCCCAGCCTCTCTTAGCAACAGTATTTATCCAGTTAAATTTCTGGTCAATAGCAAAAAGACAGGTTAAACGAGTGGGCAGGTGGATAATAGATCCAGTGCAGACAATTATTTTATTTTGAGAAGGAAAATGCAGTACCTGAAATGGGACAGATGAGTACTCTCAGAGTAGAGGTGCATCAAGGAAACATGGGCAAGAAAATATTTCAGTGAAATAAAGTGGGAACTAACCCGGAGAGATTGGAAAGAGAAATTGTCAAATGAAACCGTGCGTTAATTGGAAATGTTCAGAGACATGTTACAGACTGAGAATAACGTACATTTATTTGGCACCTTCAGAAAATATCCCAAGGCACTTCTCAGGAATGTTGGCAAATATAATTGTCAACAAGTCAAATAAATTAGGTGACTAAAATCTTGGCTTAATAGGTGGATTCTAACCAGGGACTTAAAGAGGGGAGAGAGAGGTGAAGAGCCAGAGGTTTTAATTCCACAGTTTTGAGATCGGCATGGCTGTCAATTTGTTTTTTTATTCGTTTGTGGGATGTGGGCCTTGATAGAAAATATTTGTTGCGCATTCCTCAAGAACTGAGTGGCTTGATAGGCCATTTGAGAGGACTGTTTTTAAAAAATAAATTTAGAGTACCATTTTTTCCAATGAAGGGGCAATTCAGCGTGGCCAATCCACCTACCCTGCACATGTTTGGGTTGTGGGGGCGAAACCCACGCAAGCACGGAGAGAATGTGCAAACTCCACACAGACAGTGACCCGGGGCTGGGATCGAACCTGGGACCTCGGCGCCGTGAGGCAGCAGTGCTAACCACTGTGCCACCATGCTGCTGGAGAGGACTATTAAGAGTCAATGACATTGCTATAGGTCTGGAGTCACATTTTGAACCGACCAGGTAGGGAGCAGGCTTGGGACCAGACCTGCACCACGTAGAGCAATTTCCCCAGAAACAGGATTTGAACTCATGTCTCCAGATCATTAGTCCAAGCCTCTAGGCTACTAGCCCAGGAACATAATCACCATGCTAACCATACACCTCTAAGATGAACTGAAGGAAGGGAGGGATCAGAGAACCATAGAATCCTTATAGTGGCCTATCAAATCTGCACCGGCCCTCTAAAACAGCACCCTACCTGGGCCCAAACTCCACCCTACCTATCCCCGTAATCCCACCTAGGGCCAATTTAGCATGGCCAATCCACCTTGCCTGCACTAATCTTTGGACTATGGGAGGAAACCGGAGCACCCAGAGGAAACCCATGCAGACACGGCGAGAAAGTGCAAACTCCATACAGTCACCTGAGGTCAGAATCAAACTAAGTGTGTTGTAAATCTGGAGGAGGTTACACAGATGGGGAAGAGTAAAGCCATGGAGGGATTCAAAATCAAGGGTGAGAATTTTAAAACAAAGGTGAGATCAATGTAGGTCAGCGAGCATATAAGGGTGATGGGAGAATGGAATTTGGTGTGAGTTAGCGTATGAGCAGAAGAGGTTTTGGATGATATGAAGTTTAATGAAGGTAGAAATAGCAGATTGTTTCCTAGGATGTTGAAGGAGGTCAGCGAGGAAATAGCAGATGCTCTAAGGATTATTTTCTAATATTCACTTGACACATGGGAGGTGCTGGAGGAATGCAAATGTGGTTCCGTTGTTTAAGAAAGGTATGAAGGAAATGCCCAAACAATAATAGGCCAGTTGGTATTGCTTCAGTAGTGGGCAAATTGTTAACATCAGTTCTGAGAGATCGGATAAACTGGACTAGTCAGCATGGCTTTGTTAAGGGAAGGTCATGCCATACAAATTTGATTGAACTCCTTGCAAAAGTGACAAGGAAGATTGATGACGATAGTGCAGTGAATGTTGTCTACATTGATTTTAGTAAGGCATTTGACAAGGTCCGACATGGCAAATTGGTCAAAAAAGTGAAAGCCCAGGATCATGGGCTTATTGGAGAGGTTTGGGAAAAGTGAAGTGTTTCCTGTGAATGATGCGGGGCGAGGCGAGAACATGAGGGTTCTGCCATTTCAGGTGGCAAGGGAACAGTTTCAGTGCCTGGGGACTCAGGTAACACTTAAGTGGACCACAATGCAGAGGTGAACCTGACGGCTTTGTGGAGGTGGTCAAGGGGGACCTTAAAAATTGGGGTACGCTGCAACTGACATTGGCGGGAAGAGTGCAGGTGGTCAAGATGGATGTGGTGCTAAGGTTCCTGGTTGTGTTTCAGCCCCTCTTGATTTTTCTCCCCATTAGAATCATAGAATCATAGAATTTACAGTGGAGAAGGAGGCCATTCGGCCCATCGGGTCTGCACCGGCCCTTGGAAAGATCACCCTATCAATGCCCACATCTCCACCCGATTCCTGTAACCCAGTAACCCCATATAACCTTTTTGGACCCTAAGGGCAATTTAGCATGGCCATTCCACCTAACCTGCACGTCTTTGGACTGTGGGAGGAAACCGGAGCACCCAGAGGAAACCCACGCAGATATGGGGAGAACGTGCAGACTCCGCACAGACAGTGACCCAGCGGGGAATCGAACCTGGGACACTGGAGCTGTGGAGCAACAGTGCTAACCACTGTGCTACCGTGCCGCTCATTACATTTGGGCAGCAAACGTGGAGAAGGTGAGAAGATGGTGGGAGGGGGAGGGGGCGGACTGGGTCATGTTAGAGGAGGAGTCTTATAAAAGTATGAGCCTGAGGGCTTTTGTGACAGCCCCGTTGCCGCTCACTCTGAGGAAGTATCCGGGGTGCCTGGTGGTCGTCTATAAAAATCTGGAACCAGCTGAGGAGGCTAGATAATGAGAGTTTTAGAGGGGTTAAATAAAGTAAGATGCTCAGTGAAGAAGAAGTTGCTAGAGGCGTTGAGGAACAGAATGGGGGGTAATTTGGTGACAAGGGCCTCATTGCCGCAGGGGCAGTTTGAGCAGGGCATGTTGTGGAATGTGAGAGGCTTCATTTCAGGGAAGTTGGCATAACCCCTCAGCCAGATTTCTGACAAGACTAAGGTGTTGATGTAGTTAACCATGGTAAACCCATGGACCATTGTTCAAAAGTGGATGGGCATTCTGGAGGGAGATGGGTAGAGGGGCAATGAGAGCTCGCTGAGCTGGAAGATTGGCTAGGATGGGCATAATAAGGAGACAGGGATGAGTGCCTTGATGGACTCGTGGGAGGATACCAGAAGAAGCACTGAGGGAAGCTGTGGGCTTATCCAAGATGGAGAAAAGTCATGAACAGTGGTAGAGTTGGAGGGTTTGTGGTGCTGTGGTAGTCACCACTGATGTATATATTAGGTGATTTGTGTTAAGGCCCTGTACTACAGGTACGGGGGTAGTTCCCTGCCTGCTGGCTCCGCCCAGTAGGCTGAGTGTAAATATGTGTGTTCCCCATACAGCAGCCATTTCGCCAGCTGCTGTAGGAGGCCACACATCTTAGTGTAATAAAGCCTCAGTTGCATTCAATTCTCGTCTTTGTGTAATAGTTCGTGCATCAATTTATTACACTAAAGTTTTCAGAAGATGGACCTCCGCATCAAGCCGGATCGCCTGCAGCTGGATCCGCAATCAGGCAACGCCAAAAAGGACTTTGAACATTGGCTAGCCTGTTTCGAAGCTTACATCAGGTCTGCACCAGATCCAATTTCGGAAGCTCAGAAGATTCCGATCCTCTACACGCGGCTGAGCTCCAACGTTTTTCCACTTATCCAGGATGCGCTGAACTACGACAAAGCCATGGTGCTACTGAAAGAAAACTACGCTCAGCGGACTAACATGCTTTACGCCAGACACATCCTCTCCACGCGCAATCATTTCCCTGGTGAGTCAGTAGAAGACTTCTGGCATGCTCTAATTCCCCTGGCATGAAGGGCATTCAGCCTCTGATCTCCGGGTAAGCGTTCTCCAAGGCGGCCTTCAGGACGAGCGACAACGCAGAATCGCTGAGCAGAAGCTTACAGCCAAGTTCCGCACACATGAGTGCGGCCTCAACCGGGACCTGGGATTCATGTTGCATTACATTCATCCCCCACCATCTGGCCTGCGAAATCCTACCAACTGTCCTGGCTTGATACAATTCACACCTCTTTAACCTGAGGTTACCCCATCTCTGGATCTGTAAAGATTTAATCACCTGCTAATGCTCGTATTCCAAGCATTGTTTGGCATCTTTGAATTTGTCTATATATGTGTTTCTGGATCAGACCTCTTCATTCACCTGAGGAAGGAGCAGCGCTCCGAAAGCTAGTGACATCGAAACAAACCTGTTGGACTTTAACCTGGTGTTGTTCTTACTGTGCTCACCCCAGTCCAACGCCGGCATCTCCACATCATGACTAATTCCCCTAGTCAGAGACTGTGACTGTCAGGCCGTCACGGCCACGGAACACTCGAACTTGCTTATGAGGGATGCTTTTGTTGCGAGGCTAGGGTCAGATTACATCCGCCAACGCCTTTTAGAAGGGGCCATGCTCGACCTCGCAGCAATCAAAAAGCTTGCGTTCTCGCTGACGGTCGCCTCGCGCAACATCCAGACCTACACCCCCGGCCGCGCGGCCCACCCCTCCTACGCATCGTGGACTCCGCAGACGGCCGCCCCATCGGGGACTCCACTCAGCCAACCCCACGAGGCCACACATCTTAGTGTAATAAAGCCTCAGTTTCATTCAACTCTCGTCTTTGTGTAATTGATCGTGCATCAGGAGCCCTAATTACATAAGTGGGTAAAAACAAAAGGAAGCATGGCTAAGTAATAGGAAGATGAAGAGGTGAGGGAGAAGGGCCCAAGAGGAAAGAAAGGAGAAACAATATAGATTTGGATTCACTGTGGCAGCCAGAATGTGAATGGACATCGAGAAACACATAGGCAAGGCAAAGATAAAGATAGTTAACAGAGGGTAGTGAAGCGATAATAAGAGAGATTGCAAAGTGAAATTCAGAGGACTTGATGAAGTTGAAGATAAAGTAGAATCAGCTTGGATCACCAACAAACAGATGTCCACCTTTGTGGACAGGTGTGGAGGGTGAGTGATCCAAGGGCTTTTGAGAGGGGCCGAGTACAGCTCGAGGTTTTCATATGGAAATTGGGACCATCTGAACAGCTGTTTCTGCTATTTCCCACTCTTCTAGCCCACTGGGCCAAACTTCCTGTAAGGTTTCCCCTGCCCGAGCCATAAACTCCACATTCTCTACACTTTCGCCTTTCTCCCCTCATGCCTACTCCAAACATAGCTTGTCCATGAGGCCTACCTCCTGCTCCCTGGTCCCTATTCCAACAAAATAGTTGAGGACCCAATTTCCCTGTTTCCCATGTTAACAAATATTACTAACAATTCTCTCATCTCTACTTCTGCTGTCATCACCCCCTCCTCAAAAAAAAAGGACCCTCGACCCCTCTGTCTTATCAAACTCCCATCTCCACCCTCCCTGTTCTCTCCAAGGTCTTTCATCATGTTGTCATCGCTCAAATCTGTGTCCATCTTTCCTGGAGCTCCAAGTTTGATTACCTCCCAGCAGGATTCTGCCCCTGCCACAGAACTGAAATGGCTCTTATCAAGGTTACAAATGACATCTTAAATGACTGGGACACCCTCGTCCTTCTCGGCCCATTTGCATTTTTGACTCAGTTGACCACTTCCAGTGCCTCTCCGCTGTTGTCCAGCTGGGTGTGACTGTTCTCTTGTGGTTTCATTCTTCTCTATCTAATTGTAGCAACAGTGTCATCTTCCTGCTGTTGCTCTGTTTCCTCTGGTGTTCACAAAGATCTATTCTTGGCCTCCTCCTATTGATGACATCATCCAAACACACAGCATAAAGTTTCACACGTATATTATGACACCCAGCTCTACCTTACTACCATCTCCCCTGACCCCACCAATCTCTCTAAATTGTCAGACTGCTTGTCCAACATCCAGCAATGAATAAGCAGGAATTTCCTCCAGATAAATATTGGGAAGACTGAAGGTGTTTCCTAGCCACTAACTCCATCCCTCTTGCAGTCTCCAACCGCACATCAATCAGACCACATATTTTCACCTTTGTAATATCACTCCACCCTTGTCATTTATGCCTTTGTTACCTCCAGATTTGACTATTTTAACGCACTCCTGGCCAGCCTCCCATATTCTACCCTTCGTAAACCTGAGCCATGCAAAACTCTGCTGCCAACGTCCTAACTTTCAGCAAGTTCCGTTCACCTGGCTCCAGGTCATCAATTCCTCTCATTTAAAATCCTCATCCTTCTTTTCAAATCTCTTTATGGCCTTACCTCTCCCTATCTTTGTAATCTCCTCCTGCCCGCAGCCCTCTGTGATACTTGTGTTCCTCTAATTCTGGCCCCTTGTGCATCCCCGACTTTAATTGCGCCAACATTGGCAGCTGTGCTGTCAGCTGCCAACGCCCTAAGCTCTGGAATTCCCTCTTTAAAGTTCTCCACCTCACTCTTTCTTGAAAATGCTTTTTGAAATCCTCCCTCTTTGATCAAACTGGTGTTTCGAAACAAACCTGTTGGACTTTAACCTGGTGTTGTAAGACTTCTTACTGTGCCCACCCCAGTCCAACGCCGGCATCTCCACATCATCAAACTTTTAGTTATTGGACCTAATTTCTTATTATGTGACTCGGTATCAAATGTTGTTCCAGGACACTCTCTGTGAAGTGCCAAGGGACATTTTACTGTGGTAAAGAATTTACATAAGTACAAGTTGTTGTTGAAAAATTGAGAGGTGAGGAGTCATGACGAATTAACCACGAACCGGAATCTATTTACCCAGCATCCAAGGGCGGTGAGTAATGACATTGGTGATTAGTGCACGCCAATGGCTGCAGCTTACCAGCAGATCCAATGTACAAGTAGATCCAGCGTGCTAGCGGACCTAGTATACAGCTGCTGTGGTGGGATTTGAACCTTTGTCCCCAGAACATTATCCAGGTTTCTGGATTATTAGTCCGGTTACATTACCACTATGCCACTGTCTCCCCCGGAAGTGAATCCAGTGTGACATCAGTTCCAATGTGCTAGTTGATCCAGTGTGCTAATGATTCTAATATACTCGTTGATCCAATGTGCTGGCAAAGCCAGTTGATAGGGATTCCAGTACACCTGTGATTACACTATCTGACCATATCCAGTGTGCTAGAAGATCCAGTATAATAGTGGAGCTAGTGTACATGTGGGTACATTGTACTAGTAGGACTAGTATACTGATGGATTCAAAACACTAGCACATCCAGTGTACTAGCAGATCCAATGTTCCAGCAGATCCAGTGAACTGATTAATTCAGCGCACTAACAGATCAAATTTACTAACAGAACAATTATGCTAGTGGATCCAGTATACTGGTGAATCCAGTACACAAATAGATCCAAAATATTAGTTAGTTTAAACTGAACAGATGTGGAAGCAGCTGTGGAGAAAGAAACAGAGTTGATGGGACGACACGGTGGCACAGTGGTTAGCACTGCTGTCTCACAACGCCAGGGCCGCGGGGTTCAATTCCGGCCTCGGGTGACTGTGTGGAGTCCGCACTTTCTCCCCGTGTCTGCTTGGGTTTCCTCCCACAGTCCAAAGATGTGCAGATTATGGCCATGATAAATTGCCCCTTAGTGTCCAAAAGGTTATTATAATAATCTTTACTGTCACAAGTAGGCTTACATTAAAACTGCAATGAAGTTACTATGAAAATCCCCTAGTCGCCATATTCCGGGTAAGGTGGGGTTACTGGGATAGTGTCAGGGCGTGGGCCTGGGTAGGGTGCTCTTTCCAAGGTCAGTGCAGACTCGATGGGCCAAATGGCCTTCTTCTGCACTGGAGAGATTCTGTGATGGTTTGAATCTGTGTGACTCTTCAGAGGTGAAGAGAGGAAGAAATGTGATGGGTTTTATACTGTTGAAGAGAGGACGTGGGGCAAAATACAAGCTCAGGAATAGGTGGGAGCTCAGGAGAGATTTAACAAAGATGTTATGGACACAAGACAAAGGAATGGTAATGATAGTGTTAAAACTTGAAGAAGGTGCTAATAGTGGCATAAAGATCAGATAGCAGAATGTGTTCATAAGAAGAAGAAGGGTCATCGCTCTGCGAAAGCAAAACAAGGGCAGCATGGTAGCATTGTGGATAGCACAATTGCTTCACAGCTCCAGGGTCCCTGGTTCGATTCCGGCTTGGGTCACTGTCTGTGCGGAGTCTGCACATCCTCCCCGTGTGTGCGTGGGTTTCCTCCGGGTGCTCCGGTTTCCTCCCACAGTCCAAAGATGTGCAGGTTAGGTGGATTGGCCATGATAAATTGCCCTTAGTGTCCAAAATTTCCCTTAGTGTTGGGTGGGGTTACTGGGTTATGGGGATAAGGTGGAGGTGTGGACCTTGGGTAGGGTGCTCTTTCCAAGAGCCGGGTCAGACTCGGTGGGCCGAATGGCCTCCTTCTGCACTGTAAATTCAATGAAAGAAAGCAGAACAAGTCACAGCATGGGGGCGTGGGGGGGCGTGGAATATATTTGTCAAAGTGAAGGACAGAATTCATAGTCTGAGGTGGTTGAACTTTTTAGTCCAGAAGGCTGTAAAGTGACTATTCGGAAGATGAGATGCTGCTACTCCAGTGTGCGTTGGGCTTCACTGGAGCATTGCAGCAGGCCGAGGACAGAAAGGTAGGCATGAGAGCAAGGTGGTGAATTGAAGTGACTGGAAGGTTGGGGTCATGCTTGCGGACTGTGCACAGATGTTCCGCAAAGCAATCCCCTAGTCTACGTTTAGTTTCCATCACATAGAGGTGATACATTGTGAACAGTGAGTGCAGTAGATTAAATTGAACAAGGTGCAAGTGAAACACTGCTTTACTGGAAGGAGTGTTCGGGACCTTGGAGAGGGAGGAGGTAAAAGGGCAGGTGTTACACTCTCTGGGATGGGATAGGAAGGTGGATGATGAGATGTTGGAGGGATAGAGGAGTGGACCAGGGTGTTACGGAGGGAACGGTCCCTATGGAATGCTGATAGGGGAGGAGATGAGTGGAATATGCTTTTGGTGGTGGCATCATACTGGAGTCCTTTGAATGTGGAGGCTGGTGGGGTGGAACATGAGGGCAAGGGTTCTGGGAGGGAAAGGAAGGGAAGGGGCATGGTTGAGGGCCCTATCAAACACAGTGGTGGGGATGGGGAACCTTGGCTCAAGAAAAAGAAAGGCATGTTAGAAGTGCCATTTTGGAAGGTAGTATCATTGGAACAGATGCAACAGAGGCAGAGTAACTGGGAGAATGGGATGGAGTCCTGAAGGAAACAGAGTGTGAGGAACTCTAGTCGAAGTCGCTGTGGGCATCAGTGGGCTTGTAATGAATATTGTTAGACAACCTATCACCAGAAATTGTTTAGCACACTGGGCTAAATCGCTGGCTTTGAAAGAAGACCAAGGCAGGCCAGCAGCACGGTTCAATTCCTGTACCAGCCTCCCCGAACAGGTGCTGGAATGTGGCGACTAGGGGCTTTTCACAGTAACTTCATTTGAAGCCTACTTGTGACAATAAGCGGTTTTCATATGCATTGGCTCATATGCATTAGTGTTTCAGGGCAGCACGGTGGCGCAGTGGGTTAGCCCTGCTGCCTCATGGCACCGAGGTCCCAGATTCGATCCCAGCTCTGGGTCACTGTCTGTGTGGAGTTTGCACATTCTCCCCATGTTTGCGTGGGTTTCACCCCCACAACCCAAAGATGTGCAGGCTAGGTGGATTGGCCACGCTAAATTGCCCCTTAATTGGAAAAAATGAATTAGGTACTTATTGGGCAGCACGGTAGCCTTGTGGATAGCACAATTGCTTCACAGCTCCAGGGTCCCAGGTTCGATTCCGGCTTGGGTCACTGTCTGTGCGGAGTCTGCACATCCTCCCCGTGTATGCGTGGGTTTCCTCCGGGTGCTCCGGTTTCCTCCCACAGTGCTCCGGTTTCCTCCCACAGTCCAAAGATGTGCAGGCTAGGTGGATTGGCCATGATAAATTGCCCTCAGTGTCCACAATTGCCCTTAGTGTTGGGTGGGGCTACTGGGTTATGGGGATAGGGTGGAGGTGTTGACCTTGGATAGGGTGCTCTTTCCAAGAGCCGGTGCAGACTCGATGGGTCGAATGGCCTCCTTCTGCACTGTAAATTCTATGATCTATGATAAATGCCAACACAGATGTGTTGTGTTCTGCTTCTTCGTGTAGCATAAGCTGCTTCCTTGATGTATGCTTTGACAAAGGAAGGTCCAGACTTTGTAATGAGTTCAATATGTTTATTGAACTATTAACACAGTTCTTAAATGAATTTGACTCTCCTGCTAATCTAACTGTAGTAACTCAGTCTATCTAAGCCTCGAGCTGCGTGTGATGCTTCTGATCAACCCTGATGTACTCTCTAGGTGTCTGTCTGTGGAAAGAGGCAGAGCATGTGTGCCCTGTCCTTTTATATGGGTTGTGTAGTACCCCCTTGTGGTAACGCCACTTCTGGGTGTCTTGACTGCTCATTGGTTGTGTCCCATTCTAAGTGTTCATTAGCTGCATGTTTGCATATCATGACATCTCCGGTGCTCCCTCTAGTGTTTACTTAGTTGTAGTGTATTTACATTAACCCCTTGTGTATATACGGTGATGCATATCACCACATCCCCCCTTTTTCATGTACATATTTTCTGTACTTGGTTAAAGAAATTTGAACAAAATAGATAGATAAGCGAAGACATGTACAAGTCATGATGACAGTGATGATTATACAATACCAAATAATATTTATGAGTCCAAAGTTCATGAATTTATATGGTCGAGTGGCTTTCTTGTTTTGTTGGTGAAGTGGTGATGTTGATGCTGTTATGTCCTTGTGAACGCCGTCAGTGTTCTGGTGTTTAAGGACCCAAGAAGTCATCAGGAGGTGTTCAAATGGTCAAATCACTTGGTTGTCTGATTTGGACTCTTTTTTTTCGATGCTTGTGGTAGCAATTCTTGATGTCATCTTCCCTGTCTGACCTGGACTGGTGTCTGTGTTTGCGGTATTGATGCCGTATGTCAACTGCCTTGAAAGCTGGTCTGCTTGTTTGTAGTGTAGCAAACGTGAATTTGTAAGATGCGTTATCATGCCATGGGTATGCCTGCACACTTGCCATTGTCTTATTTGCAGAGTTGTACCATGTCGTTCCAGTCGTTGTTCCAGTGTTGTTGGTTTTGTCGTGCTTGTTGTTGACGTTGGTGCCTTTGGTATGCTTCTTGTTGTTGTTTTTGTAGGTTTTGTTGTTGTGCTTGTTGCGCTCAATGACTATTCCTGTTAGACGTTTTAGTTGCTGTGAAATGAAGAGTCTAAAGTTCTTGTTCCTTTTCACCAAACACCATTTATTTCACTTCCACAGCCTCTGCACAAAACTCTTAACAACACACCACCTGACAGAGGCCACCTGAAGCCCCTTTACATATTAGTGTCAATTAATGGATACTTAACATAAATGAGACAACTAATTGTAATGTCTCTTAACCCATTACTTAACAGTCTCCCCTTCCTTGGAGAAAAAAAATAATTAGGTGAAAACAAAATTTCAAGAAACTCAAAAACACACACATGATGTCCCCCACTTTTTTTTTGTTTGGACGAGAAACAAAAACAGTCACAGAAACAAGCGCCCTTCATTAACAATATCCAAAAGTTTCTGTGAACTCGCCCCTCTTTTCGTAAAACAGTCTGACAGTTGATAGCTCCTGTCGACCCATTTAATTTTTGTTATTTCCCCTCTGTCCAACATCTGCTTCAAACTTGCGATGTGTATCCTTAACCTCTTTTCATTGACACTTTTTGTAGAGTGCACATTTTCCCACAGGGATTTATTGTCAATGTGACAGTCAATAGGTATATTACCCAAATCCCCTAATCCCAAAATTTCTGGCAATATCATACTTATATAAAAAGCCATATCCACCGCCTCTACAAGGCTTAACGTCTCAGCAGCCAAAGTGCATTTTACCACTCTCCTTATTTTCTTTGGACCCTAACAGTTTGATTACCATGTTTCAAAATAATTATTTTGCCATCTATGCCTCTGATCTTCCCTGGGCCTTTCCATTCATTAGAATTGTCTCTCTTATAGTATACCATGTCTCCTTGCTGAAAAACGGCATCTGATGGCCGTACGTTATGTCTTAAAGCTCTGCGAATCCTTTCAGAGACTTCTGCTTCCAAAAAAGCTTTTCTACTGCTATGTAATGCATTTAAATGTTCAGCAAAACCAGAGCTAATTGTAGTCCCCTCCCAAGCTGGATGGAATTTTAGGATTTCTACCAAACACTAATTGATAAGGACTATAGCCCCCAACCATCTGCAATGAATTCTTTGCATGTACTGCCCATGCTAAAGCTGAATTTAGCCTGCAATGTGGTCGATCTGCCAAAATTTTCCGAAGCATGTCATCGATGACAGCATGATTTCTTTCACAGACACCATTACTAAATGGGCTTTCTGCAGCCGTATTCATAACTCTGACATTCATGTTTTCACAAATATCCCTAAACTCATCATTAGCAAATTCTCCCCCATTGTCCGTAAGGAATTTTGCCGGTGGACCCATTCCTGTCCCTATCCATTTTTCCATGATTTGACCCAGAATTACTCTCTTTTCTTTACTTCGTACAATCGTTGATTGACTAAATCTGGTTGCTAAATCTTCAAAATGCAAAATAAATATATTATTTGCTTTATCCCAGATCTTAAGGTCCATGGCCACAATGTCGTTAAAATCCCTGGCCAAAGGTAGGGTTACTATCGGTCGTGCTGATGTCCTTCTGTACTTCCTACAAACTTCACAGCGGTCACTAACCTGTTCTATCATAGAACATAGAAAATACAGCACAGAACAGGCCCTTCGGCCCACGATGTTGTGCTGAACCTTTGTCCTAGATTAATCATAGATTATCATTGAATTTACAGTGCCTAAGGAGGCCATTCGGCCCTTTGAGTCTGCACCGGCTCTTGGAAAGAGCACCCTACCCAAACTCAACACCTCCACCCAACACCAAGGGCAGTTTGGACATTAAGGGCAATTTATCATTGGCCAATTCACCTAACCCGCACATCTTTGGATTGTGGGAGGAAACCGGAGCACCCGGAGGAAACCCACGCAGACACGGGGAGGACATACAGACTCCGCACAGACAGTGACCCAAGCCGGAATCGAACCTGGGACCCTGGAGCTGTGAAGCAATTGTGCTATCCACAATGCTACCGTGCTGCCCTTGAGAACAAATAAATCTACACTATATCATTTAACCGTAATCCATGTACCTATCCAATAGCTGCTTGAAGGTCCCTAATGTTTCCGACTCAACTACTTCCACAGGCAGTGCATTCCATGCCCCCACTACTCTCTGGGTAAAGAACCTACCTCTGATATCCCTCCTATATCTTCCACCTTTCACCTTAAATTTATGTCCCCTTGTAATGGTTTGTTCCACCCGGGGAAA
The DNA here is from genome assembly GCF_047496885.1 of Scyliorhinus torazame. Lineage (NCBI taxonomy): Eukaryota > Metazoa > Chordata > Chondrichthyes > Carcharhiniformes > Scyliorhinidae > Scyliorhinus > Scyliorhinus torazame. Next base: position 268,053,244 of record NC_092708.1, on the reverse strand, counting down.
AAGTCTCTGACTGTCTACTCTATCTATTCCCCTGATCATCTTATAAACCTCTATCAAGTCGCCCCTCATCCTTCTCCGTTCTAATGAGAAAAGGCCTAGCACCCTCAACCTTTCCTTGTAAGACCTACTCTCCATTCCAGGCAACATCCTGGTAAATCTTCTTTGCACCTTTTCCAAAGCTTCCACATCCTTCCTAAAATGAGGCGACCAGAACTGTACACAGTACTCCAAATGTGGCCTTACCAAAGTTTTGTACAGCTGCATCATCACCTCACGGCTCTTAAATTCAATCCCTCTGTTAATGAACGCGAGCACACCATAGGCCTTCTTCACAGCTCTATCCACTTGAGTGGCAACTTTCAAAGATGTATGAACATAGACCCCAAGATCTCTCTGCTCCTCCACATTGCCAAGAACTCTACCGTTAACCCTGTATTCCGCATTCATATTTGTCCTTCCAAAAGTTTAGTATAGGTCGTCATCCCTTACCCCTGCATCCTTTAATACATTTTTCAGCCTCAAGGAGACGGATGTGCAAATTGCCTATGCAGTTTTAATACCACAAGCTTTTTATCAGCTAAAGTCCCATTTTCAACTGCCATTAACACATCCTTAACCACTCTACTTGAAAAATTATTTCTCAGTAATAAAATACAATAGTGTCCCGACTGTGTAAATTGTAAGTCCACAGGCTTTCCAAAAACTGTTTCCTTATCCTGTTCCATATCCAGTTTCATGTGTGCTTTCTTCATCGACGGTCTGCTCAGAAGCAAAGGTATCTCACTTGATACAACATCCGTGCTAATGAAATGATTCACTTCTTATTGCAAGGGATCACCACTCTTTTCAGCGACTTCAGAGTATTATCATCCCCAAACCTGAAACTTGTGGAACTTTCAAATTCCTTAACCTTGTTACGATTTTCAGCATTCAAAGAGTCCAGGTAACATTTTAACCAGTCAATTCCACACACAGCAGATGTGCAGCCACTGTCCAATACAGCACAGTTGAAGGATTATGCAACCAACACCGTCATTACCGGCGTAAAACTGCTTGTCAATTGGACAATGCCTTCTTTCTGGTCACTATCTTTTTCCTCTTCTTTTTTAAAAAAATATGTTTTTATTAAGAATTTTTTTCAACAATATTTTCCACCTTACAAACAAACCGCCCCCCCCCCCCCCCCCCCCGCCCCCCGCCCCGTAACAAAGAAAAGAAAGAGAACTCGCGTGGCAAGACATGAACATGGCAAGTCAATACGATACAGAACGTTGTACATTGGATTCTTCCCGTACATGTCAGTTTCCGGATCATTCATGTGTTTTCTTGCTCAAATGCCCCCCAAAGGAACCACCTTCACCCCCCCCACCCCCCCCAAACGAACAATGTCCCCCCCTCCCCCCCTGGGTTGCTGTTGCTGATGTCCGATCTTCATCTAACGCTCCACGAGATGATCTAGGAACGGTTGCCACCGCCTGTAGAACCCCTGCGCAGACCCTCTCAAGGCAAACTTTATCCTTTCCAACTTGATAAACCCAGCCATATAATTTATCCAGGCCTCGACGCTGGGGGGCTTCGCCTCCTTCCACATTAGCAAGATCCTTCGCCGGGCTACTAGGGACGCAAAGCCCAGAATTCCGGCCTCTTTCGCCTCCTGCACTCCCGGCTCGTCCACTACTCCAAATAGGGCTAGCCCCCAGCTTGGCTTGACCTGGACTTCCACCACCTTAGATACTGTTCCCGCAACTCCTCTCCAGAACCCCTCCAGTGCCGGGCATGACCAAAGCATATGGACATGGTTCGCTGGACTTCCTGAGCACCTCCCACATCTGTCCTCCACCCCAAAGAACCTACTCAGCCTCGCCCCCGTCATATGCACTCTATGAACCACCTTAAATTGTATCAGGCTAAGCCTGGCACACGAGGAAGTGGAATTAACCCTACTTAGGGCATCAGCCCATAGCCCCTCCTCAATCTCCTCCCACAACTCCTCCTCCATTTACCCTTCAGCTCTTCTACCAAAGCCTCCCCGTCTTCTTTCATCTCCTGGTATATCGCCGACACCTTGCCCTCTCCAACCCATGCGCCCAAAATCACCCTATCTTGAATCCCCTGTGCCGGGAGTAGCGGAAATTCCCTCACCTGCCACCTCACAAACGCCCTTACTTGCATGTACCTGAAAGCGTTTCCTGGGGGTAGCCCAAACGTCTCCTCCAGCGCCCCTAAACTCGCAAATGTCCCGTCAAATGGACGTCGAATGGTCCCCCATTCTTCTAATCCCTGCCCGATGGCAGCTCTGAAACCCCCGTCCATCCTTCCTGGGACAAACCGATAGTTGTCTCTGACTGGGGACCACACCGAGGCTCCCGTCGCACCCCTGTGCCGTCTCCACTGCCCCCAGATCTTTAGCGTTGCCGCCACCACCGGGCTCGTGGTGTACCTTGTCGGCGAGAGCGGCAGGGTTGCCGTCACCAGTGCCCCCAGGCTCGTTCCCTTGCAGGACGCCATCTCCAACCTCTTCCACGCCGCCCCCTCTCCCTCCATCACCCACTTACAGATCATTGCCACGTTGCCTGCCCAATAGTAACCAGCCAAATTCGGCAACGCCAACCCTCCTCTATCTCTGCTACACACCAGGAACCCCCTCCTTACCCGTGGGGTCTTGCTCGCCCACACAAATCCCATAATGCTCCTGCTTACCCTCTTAAAGAAGGCCTTAGTAATCACAATTGGGAGGCATTGGAATACAAAAAGAAATCTCGGGAGGACCACCATTTTAACCGACTGTACCTTACCCGCCAACGAGAGTGGCAACATGTCCCACCTTTTAAAATCCTCCTCCATCTGTTCCACCAACCGCGTCAAATTATGTTTGTGCAGTGCCCCCCAGCTCCTAGCTACCTGAATCCCCAAGTATCGAAAGCTCCTTTCCGCCCTCCTCAACGGTAGGTTGTCTATCCCTCTTCCCTGGTCCCCCGGATGGATCACAAAGAGCTCACTCTTTCCCACATTGAGCTTATAGCCCGAAAAATCTCCAAACTCCCGTAGGATCTGCATTACCTCCACCATCCCCTTCACTGGATCCGTCACATACAGCAACAGGTCGTCTGCGTACAGCGACACTCGATGTTCCTCTCCCCCTCGAACCACCCCCTTCCATTTCCCTGACTCCCTTAACGCCATGGCCAAAGGTTCAATTGCTAATGCAAACAGCAGAGGGGACAGGGGGCACCCCTGCCTCGTCCCTCGATACAGCCGGAAATACTCCGACCTCCGCCGGTTCGTGACCACACTCGCCACCGGGGCTTTATACAGGAGCTTAACCCAACTAATAAACCCTCTCCGAAACCTAAACCTCCTCAGCGCTTCCCAGAGATACTCCCACTCTACCCAATCAAAGGCCTTCTCCGCGTCCATGGCTGTCACTATCTCCGCTTCTCCCTCCACCGATGGCATCATTATCACATTTAGGAGCCTTCGCACATTAGTATTTAACTGCCTACCCTTTGCGAATCCCGTCTGGTCCTCGTGAATCACCCCTGGGACATAGTCCTCAATCCTCGTGGCCAACATTTTTGCCAGCAACTTAGCATCTACATTAAGGAGCGAGATCGGTCTATACGACCCACATTGCAGTGGGTCTTTATCCCGCTTCAAGATCAAAGAGATCGTTGCCTCCAACATTGTTGGGGGCAGGGTCCCCCCCTCCCTTGCTTCATTGAAGGTCCTTACCAGCAACAGGGCTAACAGGTCTACATACTTCCTATAAAACTCCACCGGGAACCCATCCGGCCCCGGGGCCTTCCCTGCTTGCATGCTCCCCAGTCCTTTAACCAGCTCCTCCACCCCAATTGGCGCCCCCAAACCAGCCAACTCCTGCTCCTCCACCCTTGGGAACCTCAATTGGTCCCCGAATCGCCGCATCCCCTCTTTTCCCCCTGGGGGCTGGGACCTATACAGTTCCTCGTAAAAGGCCTTAAAAGCCTCATTCACTTTCCCCGCACTCCGCACCGTAGTTCCCCTGCCATCTTTGACTCCGCCTATTTCCCTCGCTGCCATCCTCTTACGGAGCTGGTGTGCCAGCATCCGGCTCACCTTCTCCCCATATTCATATATCGCCCCATGTGCCTTCCTCCACTGTGCCTCTGCCTTCCCTGTGGTCAACAGGTCGAACTCCGTCTGGAGACATCGTCTCTCCCTGAGTAGTCCCACATCAGGAGCTCTGCATATCTCCTGTCCACTCTTAAAATCTCCCCCACTAACCTCTCCCTTTCCCTGCCCTCTCTCTTCACCCTATGAGCCCTGATGGAGATGAACTCTCCCCTGACCACCGCCTTCAGCGCCTCCCATAGTCCTCCCACCTGCACCTCCCCGTTGTCGTTGGCCTCCAGATACCTTTCAATACACCCCCGCACCCTCCCGCACACTTCCTCGTCTGCCAGCAGTCCCACATCCAACCTCCACAACGGGCGTTGGTCCCTCTCCTCCCCCAGCTCTAACTCCACCCAATGCGGGGCATTGTCTGAAATGGCTATGGCCGAATACTCCGTTCCCTCCACTTTCGGGATCAATGCCCTGCCCAGAACAAAAAAATCTATCCGGGAGTAGGCCTTATGTACGTGGGAGAAAAAAGAAAATTCTCTGGTCAAAGGCCTGGCAAATCTCCACAGATCTACTCCCCCCATCTGGTCCATAAACCCCCTAAGCACCTTGGCCGCCGTCGGCCTCTTCCCCGTCCTAGATCTGGAGCGATCTAATGCTGGGTCCAGCACCATGTTAAAATCCCCACCCATTATCAAACTCCCTACCTCCAGGTCCGGAATACGCCCCAACATCCGTTTCATGAATCCAGCATCGTCCCAGTTCGGGGCATATACATTCACCAGTAGCACCTCCGACCCCTGCAACCTACCACTCACCATCACGTATCGGCCTCCCTTGTCCGCTACTATGTTCTTGGCCTCAAACGACACCCGCTTTCCCACCAGTATTGCCACCCCTCTATTCTTCGCATCCAGTCCCGAATGGAACACCTGTCCCACCCATCCCTTCCTTAACCTGACCTGGTCTGCCACCTTCAGATGTGTCTCCTGAAGCATGGCCATGCCTGCCTTCAGTCCCTTTAGGTGCGCGAACACTCGGGCCCTCTTAACTGGCCCATTTAGGCCTCTCACATTCGACGTGATCAGCCGGATTGGGGGTTTACCCCCCCCCCCTCCCCCCCCCGTCGACTCGCCATCTCCTATCTTAGGCCAGTTCCGTGCTCGCGCCTCCCGCACCCTCCAGTCCCCCAGGCGGGGAACCTGCCACCTCTTCCATTTTCAGTTCCCCCTCGGACAGTGCAGCAGCAACCCTAGAATCCCCCCCCCCCCCACCCCCCCCGCTAGATCCACATCTAGCTCTTTTGCTCCCCCCATATTACTTCCGAGAGTCAGCTGACTTCTGCTGACCCCGGCTTCCCCCACCTTCCCGTTGATCTCCCCGTGTGGGAGTCTCTCTTCCTCCTTGCCTTCCTGAACCAGCCCCGCCCCCTGTGGCGCAGCTCCTGTTGCAGCCATTATCCCAGCTCCCTCATCTCCGAGTCTCACCTTCCTCCAGCACCGATGCCCACATTCCCCATCATCATCATCTCGTCTACAGAAAAGAAAAAAAAAGGGAAATTTTAGGAATTTGAACCAGAACTCTACCCACATCCCCATCCATCATCCCACCCATGAATTATTCGTTACCCATATTTACAACCCCATATACAACCAACATCTCCCCCCACAACCACATCCCCTCAGTTCGAGTCCAGTTTTTCTGTCTGAATAAAGGTCCAGGCCTCTTCTGGCGTTTCAAAATAATGGTGTTGGTCCTGATAAGTGACCCACAGTCGCGCAGGCTGCAGCATGCCGAACCTGACTCTTTTTTTATGCAGCACCGCCTTGGCCCGATTGAAGCCAGCTCTCCTCTTTGCCACCTCCGTGCTCCAATCCTGGTATACTCGGATCACCGCGTTCTCCCATCTACTGCTCCGCACCTTCTTGGCCCATCTCAGCACACTTTCTTTGTCCGCGAAGCGATGGAACCTTGCCACTATCGCCCTTGGCGGCTCATCAGCCTTGGGTCTCCTCGCCAGGACCCGGTGAGCCCCATCCAGCTCCAGGGGGGTCGAAGAGGCCCCCGCACCCATCAGCGCTTGGAGCATCGTACACACATACACCCCGGCATCAGCTCCCTCCACTCCTTCGGGAAGACCCAGAATCCAGAGGTTCTTCCTCCTCGACCTGTCCTCCAGGACCTCAATTCTCTCGGCCCACCTCCTGTGCACCGCCTCGTGCGCCTCCATTTTTACCGCCAGGCCCAGGATCTCGTCCTCGTTGTCATTCATTTTATCTTTCACCTCACAAAGCTCCACCGCCTGGGTCTTCTGGGTCTCCTTCAGCCCCTCGATCTAACTGGGTTTCTGTCTTCATAATTTCCTTGTCTCGGTCTCCGTCTATAGTCTTGAGCCCTGTTCGCAGCCATACGATTTCGCCATCCTGTTAGTAGTGTATCTTCCATATTCTGCCTTATTGCAGGCTGACCTATTTGGGTCATCAGAGCCATCGGAATCGAATGTTTCCCCAGAAACCTTTGTAAAGCTTTTGTCATCTGTTCGAATAAGGTATCCTTATCAGTAAACTGTACTCCTGTCAAAACCAGGAGCCTATCCATGTTGCTCACTCTAGCACAGTCAAGTAATTTAAAGGTCAACACAGACTGTGGAAATTCCAGATTGTGTTACTGCAGCCTTTTATATAGTCTGCCAAATTCCATTATATAGTCTTCCATGGAGATATCCTTCATTTTCCGGAACTTATCAAAATCCGACCATGCTTCATACGCACTTAACAAGTCACCTTTCTTATAAATCTTATCCATATAATGTAATAAAGTCTCCAGACCTTCTTCTGAGTCTAAATCTTCCAACATCTGCAACTCCCTGGCATTCGCGAAGGCGAGGACAAGACGAAGTACAAGACGGTCCTTCTAAAATTTGAGGAACACTTCAGCATGGAAGTTAATGAGAACTTCGAGAGGTTCCTCTTCCAGCAGCACCTGCAGGGTAAGGATGAGCCTTTTCAATCTTATTTGACACACCTCCGTATCCTCGCGCAGTCCTGCGGCTATGAGGCCACCTCCGACTCCATGATTCGGGATCAGATAGTTTTTGGGGTCACCTCGGGCACCCTACGCCAGCAGCTCCTCAAAATAAAGCGCCTCACCCTAGCCACCGCCATCGAGACCTGCGTCCTCCATGAAAACGCGACCAGCCGGTACTCCCAATTCCAGGCGGCCGAATAGGCACGGCAGGGGTCCTACGAGGCCGAGCAGGTCCAGTTGATCGAGTTCCTCCCGGCCCACGGCCATTTTGCGCGCTTTCCGAGGCCGCCTGCACTTGTACGCGCCAAAAGAGGGGACGTCGACGCAGGGGGACGGGATGCGCAGGTGCGCTCTACGCAGGATCGCACTGCGCATGCGCGGTGGCACAACGAACGCCATGACGTCACGACGTGAGGCAACTGTGGATCCGCACACTTAAAGCGGCAATGTCCGGCCAAAGCGCGACAATGCCTCCGCTGTGGCAGGTTGGGCCACTACGCTGCCTGCCGTTGAGCAGCTCAACCTGCCAACTCTCCGCAATTCCGCCAGCCTTGCAGGGACGTGCGGGCCATTCAGCCCACATACACCGAGTCATACCCTGACGACGTGCAGACTGGTGATACCGACGACCGGGAACCCTTCCGCATTGCGGTAATAAACAAGAACTGGATGTCCCCAAGTCGACCCACCAGCCGATGCCAGTGCGCAGCATTGATCCCGGCGATGAATGGTGTGCCACCCTAACGGTCAACCGATCACCAATCACATTCCACTTAGACACTGGTGCCTCCGCCAATCTCATTGCATGGTCAGCCTTCCACACCTTGAAGGTTAAACCACCGATTCTGCCATCCTACTGTCAGCTGGTTGATTACAACGGAAACGTTATCCCGGCCATGGGGTCCTGCCAGCTCAAGGTTGCACACAATTCACATACAGCCACAATGTCTTTTGAGATAGTTGGTGTCATGATATTCAAACACACATCACAACACACACATCATGATAGACAGACCAACAGGCCAATTAGCACACATAACATGACAGCCAATCACAGACAAGAGCAGACACAGTATAAGACAAGAAACACGACACCTGCTGGCCAGTCCATCGGGAGACAGGACAAGGCCAGGACCTCATTAACAAGACACTCATACAGTCACCACGTGCTGAGTACCAAGTCAGATGTGTAAATAACTAGTTGGAATAAAACTGCGTTGTACCAATCGCAACCGTGTTGGTTCGTCTGTACCTCAGAGCACCCAACACCACATGGTACCAGTGAGTGAATCGATACTTACCGGCAAATCTGCCATCCTGAACCATGGACACCCACAACAAACCGCAGCCGTTGCAAGTCGCTGGGAACCTGGGCACCAATTGGAAGCTCTTCAAGCAGTGATTCGAACTGTTCATGCGAGCCAACGAAAAACAGGGCGCCTCGGACGAAACAAAGATTGCCATGCTCCTCACTACCGCCGGTCAGCACGCCATCGATGTATACAACTCCTTGGTGTTCGCGGAAGGCGAGAACAAATCTAAATATGACACGGTCCTCCTCAAGCTCAACCAGCACTTCAACGTTGAGGTCAATGAAAGCTTTGAGAGGTATATCTTTCAGCAGCGCCTACAAGGTAAGGATGAGCTCTTTCAGTCGTTCCTGACTCACCTCCGCATACACGCGCAGTCCTGCGGTTACGGCACCACCTCAGAGTCCATGATCTGGGACCAGATCGTTTTTGGCGTTGCCTCCAGTGGCCTACGCCAGCAGCTTCTAAAAATTAAAGGCCTGACCTTAGCATCTGCAGTTGAAGCCTGTGTCCTGCATGAAAATGCGACCAGCCGCTATGCCCAATTTCAGGCGACCGAATCGGCACGGAGGGGGTCCCAAGCGATCGAATCGGCAAGCCAGCTGCCCACGAGGCCGAACGCATCCAGGCAATCGAGTTTCTCCCGGCCCGCGGCCCGGACGAGGGCGGCCGTTTCGCGCGCTTTGTAAAAAAAATATATATTTTATTGAAAATTTTTGGTCAACCAACACAGTACATTGTGCATCCTTTACACAATATTATAACAACACAAATAACAATGACCTATTTTATGAACAGAAAATGAATAAATAATAAATAACAAAAATGAAAACTAACCCTAATTGGCAACTGCCTTATCACAAGTAACACTCTCCAAAAATATAATTTAACAGTCCAATATATAATTATCTGTAGCAACGACCTATACATATTATACAGTATATATTAACAACCCTGAGAGTCCTTCTGGTTCCTCCTCCCCACACCCCCCCCCCCCTCCCCCCCCCCACCCCCTCGATCCTGGGCTGCTGCTGCTGCCTTCTTTTTTCCATTCCATCTATCTTTCTGCGAGGTATTCGACGAACGGTTGCCACCGCCTGGTGAACCCTTGAGCCGACCCCCTTAGGACGAACTTAATCCGCTCTAGCTTTATAAACCCTGCCATGTCATTTATCCAGGTCTCCACCCCCCGGGGGCTTGGCTTCTTTCCACATTAGCAATATCCTACGCCGGGCTACTAGGGACGCAAAGGCCAAAACATCGGCCTCTCTCGCCTCCTGCACTCCCGGCTCTTGTGCAACCCCAAATATAGCCAACCCCAAGCTTGGTTCGACCCGGACCCCTACTACTTTGTCACCCCCATCCAAAACCCCTGTAGTGCCGGGCATGACCAAAACATATGGGTATGATTCGCTGGGCTTCTCGAGCACCTCGCACACCTATCCTCCACCCCAAAAAATTTACTGAGCCGTGCTCCAGTCATATGCGTCCTGTGTAATACCTTAAACTGAATCAGGCTTAGCCTGGCACACGAGGACGACGAGTTTACCCTGCTTAGGGCATCTGCCCACAGTCCCTCCTCGATCTCCTCCCCCAGCTCTTCTTCCCATTTCCCTTTTAGTTCATCTACCATAGTCTCCCCTTCGTCCCTCATTTCCCTATATATATCTGACACCTTACCATCCCCCACCCATGTCTTTGAGATCACTCTGTCCTGCACCTCTTCTGTCGGGAGCTGCGTGAATTCCCTCACCTGTTGCCTTCAAAAGCCCTCAGTTGCATATACCTGAATGCATTCCCTTGGGGCAACCCATATTTCTCGGGTCAGCGCTCCCAGACTCGCGAACTTCCCATCCACAAACAGATCTTTCAGTTGCGTTATTCCTGCTCTTTGCCACATTCCATATCCCCCATCCATTCCCCCCGGGGCAAACCTATGATTGTTTCTTATCGGGGACCCCCCCAAGGCTCCAGTGTTTCCCCTATGCCGTCTCCACTGTCCCCAAATCTTCAGTGTAGCCTCCACCACCGGGCCTGTGGTGTAGTTCCTCGGTGAGAACGGCAATGGGGCTGTCACCATAGCCTGTAGGCTAGTCCCCCTACAGGACGCCCTCTCTAATCTCTTCCACGCCGCTCCCTACTCCTCTCCCATCCACTTACTCACCATTGAAATATTAGCGGCCCAATAATACTCACTTAGGCTCGGTAATGCCAGCCCCCCCTATCCCTGCTACGCTGTAAGAATCCCTTCCTCACTCTCGGGGTTTTCCCGGCCCACACAAAACCCATGATGCTCTTTTCGATCCTTTTAAAAAAAGCCTTCGTGATCACCACCGGGAGGCACTGAAACACAAAGAGGAATCTCGGGAGGACCACCATCTTAACCGCCTGCACCCTCCCTGCCAGTGACAGGGATACCATATCCCATCTCTTGAAATCCTCCTCCATTTGTTCCACCAACCGTGTTAAATTTAACCTATGCAATGTGCCCCAATTCTTGGCTATCTGGATCCCCAGGTAACGAAAGTCCCTTGTTACCTTCCTCAACGGTAGGTCCTCTATTTCTCTACTCTGCTCCCCTGGATGCACCACAAACAACTCACTTTTCCCCATGTTCAATTTATACCCTGAAAAATCCCCAAACTCCCCAAGTATCCGCATTATTTCTGGCATCCCCTCCGCCGGGTCTGCCACATATAGTAACAAATCGTCCGCATACAAAGATACCCGGTGTTCTTCTCCTCCTCTCAGTACTCCCCTCCGCTTCTTGGAACCCCTCAACGCTATCGCCAGGGGCTCAATCGCCAGTGCAAACAATAATGGGGACAGAGGGCATCCCTGCCTTGTCCCTCTGTGGAGCCGAAAATATGCAGATCCCCGTCCATTCGTGACCACGCTCGCCATCGGGGCCCTATACAACAGCTGCACCCATCTAACATACCCCTCTCCAAAACCAAATCTCCTCAACACCTCCCACAAATAATCCCACTCCACTCTATCAAATGCTTTCTCGGCATCCATCGCCACTACTATCTCCGTTTCCCCCTCTGGTGGGGGCATCATCATTACCCCTAACAGCCTCCGTATATTCGTGTTCAGCTGTCTCCCCTTCACAAACCCAGTTTGGTCCTCGTGGACCACCCCCGGGACATATTCCTCTATTCTCATTGCCATTACCTTGGCCAGGATCTTGGCATCTACATTTAGGAGGGAAATAGGTCTATAGGACCCGCATTGTAGTGGGTCCTTTTCGTTCTTTAAGAGAAGCGATATCGTTGCTTCAGACATAGTCGGGGGCAGTTGTCCCCTTTCCTTTGCCTCATTAAAGGTCCTCGTCAATACCGGGGCGAGCAAGTCCGCATATTTTCTACAGAATTCGACTGGGAATCCATCCGGTCCCGGGGCCTTTCCCGCCTGCATGCTCCTAATTCCTTTCACCACTTCTTCTACCTCGATCTGTGCTCCCAGTCCCACCCTTTCCTGCTCTTCCACCTTGGGAAATTCCAGCCGATCCAAAAAGCCCATCATTCTCTCCCTCCCATCCGGGGGTTGAGCTTCATATAATTTTCTATAAAATGTCTTGAACACTCCATTCACTCTCTCCGCTCACCGCTCCATCTCTCCTTCCTCATCCCTCACTCCCCCTATTTCCCTCGCTGCACCCCTTTTCCTCAATTGGTGTGCCAGCAACCCCAGGTAACGAAAGTCCCTCTTCTCCCCATATTCGTACTGTACACCCTGTGCCTCCATTGTGCCTCTGCAGTGCCCGTAGTCAGCAAGTCAAATTCTACATGTCGCCTTTGCCTTTCCCTGTACAGTCCCTCCTCCGGTGCTTCCGCATATTGTCTGTCCACCCTCAAAAGTTCTTGCAGCAACCGCTCCCGTTCCTTACTCTCCTGCTTCCCTTTATGTACCCTTATTGATATCAGCTCCCCTCTAACCACCGCCTTCAGCGCCTCCCAGACCACTTCCACCTGGACCTCCCCATTATCATTGAGTTCCAAGTACTTTTCAATGCACCTCCTCACCCTTAGACACACCCCCTCATCTGCCATTAGTCCCATGTCCATTCTCCAGGGTGGGCGCCCTCCTGTTTCCTCCCCTATCTCCAAGTCTACCCAGTGTGGAGCGTGATCCGAAATGGCTATAGCCGTATACTCCGTTCCCCTCACCTTCGGGATCAACGCCCTTCCCAGCACAAAAAAGTCTATTCGCGAGTAGACTTTATGGACATAGGAGAAAAACGAGAACTCCTTACTCCTAGGTCTGCTAAATCTCCACGGGTCTACACCTCCCATCTGCTCCATAAAATCTTTAAGTACCTTGGCTGCTGCCGGCCTCCTTCCAGTCCTGGACTTCGACCTATCCAGCCCTGGTTCCAACACCGTATTAAAATCTCCCCCCATTATCAGCTTTCCCATCTCTAGGTCCGGAATGCGTCCTAGCATCCGCCTCATAAAATTGGCATCATCCCAGTTCGGGGCATATACGTTTACCAAAACCACCGTCTCCCCCTGTAGTTTGCCACTCACCATCACGTATCTGCCCCCGTTATCCGCCACTATAGTCTTTGCCTCGAACATTACCCGCTTCCCCACTAATACAGCCACCCCCCTGTTTTTCGCATCTAGCCCCGAATGGAACACCTGCCCCACCCATCCTTTGCGTAGCCTAACCTGGTCTATCAGTTTCAGGTGCATTTCCTGTAACATAACCACATCTGCCTTAAGTTTCTTAAGGTGTGCGAGTACCCGTGCCCTCTTTATCGGCCCGTTCAGCCCTCTCACGTTCCACGTGATCAGCCGGTTTGGGGGGCTTCCTACCCCCCCCCCCCTTGTCGATTAACCATCCCCTTTTTCCAGCTCCTCACCCGGTTCCCACGCAGCTGTATCTCCCCCAGGCGGTGCCCCCCCCGTCCATCCCCTCCCATACCAGCTCCCCCCTCTCCCCAGCAGCAGAAACCCAGTAATCCCCCCCTCCCACCCGCCCCCCCCCCCCGCTAGATCCCCCGCTAGCGTAATTACTCCCCCCATGTTGCTCCCAGAAGTCAGCAAACTCCAGCCGACCTCGGCTTGCCCCCGTGACCTCGGCTCGCACCGTGCGACGCCCCCTCCTTCCTGCTTCTCTATTCCCGCCATGATAATCATAGCGCGGGAACCAAGCCCGCGCTTCTCCCTTGGCCCCGCCCCCAATGGCCAACGCCCCATCTCCTCCACCTCCCCTCCTCACCACCTGTGGAAGAGAGAAAAGTTACCACATCGCAGGATTAGTACATAAAACTCCTCTTTCCCCCCTTTTTAACCCCCCTCTTCGCCCTCCACATTCGCCCCCCCACTTTGTTCAAACGTTCTTTTTAATAACCCGCTCATTCCAGATTTTCTTCCACAATAAAAGTCCACGCTTCATCCGCCGTCTCAAAGTAGTGGTGCCTTCCTCGATATGTGACCCACAGTCTTGCCGGTTGCAGCATTCCAAATTTTATCTTCTTTTTATGAAGCACCGCCTTGGCCCGATTAAAGCTCGCCCTCCTTCTCGCCACCTCCGCACTCCAGTCTTGATAAACGCGGATCACCGCGTTCTCCCATTTACTGCTCCGAGTTTTCTTTGCCCATCTAAGGACCATTTCTTTATCCTTAAAACGGAGGAATCTCACCACTATGGCTCTGGGAATTTCTCCTGCTCTCGGTCCTCGCGCCATCACTCGGTATGCTCCCTCCACCTCCAACAGACCCGCCAGGGCCTCCGCTCCCATTAACGAGTGCAGCATCGTGCTCACATATGCCCCGACGTCTGCTCCCTCCACACCTTCAGGAAGACCAAGAATCCTCAGGTTGTTCCTCCTTGCATTGTTCTCCAGTGCCTCCAACCTTTCCACACATCGTTTCTGATGTGCCTCATGCATCTCCGTCTTCACCACCGGGCCCTGTATGTCGTCCTCATTCTCGGCTGCCTTTGTCTTCACGACCCGAAGCTCCCGCTCCTGGGTCTTTTGTTCCTCCTTTAGCCCTTCGATCGCCTGTAGTATCGGGGCCAACAGCTCTTTCTTCATTTCCTTTTTGAGCTCTTCCACACAGCATTTCAAGAACTCTTGTTGTTCAGGGCCCCATGTTAAACTGCCACCTTCCGACGCCATCTTGGTTTTTGCTTGCCTTCCTTGCCGCTGTTCTAAAGGATCCACTGCAATCCGGCCACTTTCTCCTCCTTTTTTCATCCGTATCCAGGGGGGATTCCCTTCTGGTTCACCGCACAGTACTTTTAGCCGTCAAAATTGCCGTTGGGGCTCCTATCAAGAGCCCAAAAGTCCGTTTCACCGGGAGCTGCTGAAACGTGCGACTCAGCTGGTCATCGCCGCACCCAGAAGTCCTTTTCACGCGCTTTTTGAGGCTTCCTGCGTTTGTGCATCTCTCTCCAGACGGCACGTCTGACTTCCCGGATGCAGAGTTCAACGCACAGCTCCAATCGCTCCTCGCCCACAACCAGGAGGCATTCGAAGGCATGGGAACACTGCCATACACCTACCGAATTCGCCTCAAACCGGACGCCAACCCGGTCGTTCACGCACCTCGCAGGGTTCCTGCGCCACTTAAAGACCCGCCTCAAGCTGCAGCTGCAGGATCTCCAGGACCAAGGGGTCCTATCCAGGGTCACGGAGCCCACGCCATGGGTCAGCTCCATGGTGTGTGTCAAGAAGCCCTCTGGCGAGCTCCGCATCTGTATAGACCCCAAAGACCTCAATAATAACATTATGCGGGAACATTATCCCATACCCAAACGGGAGGAGATCACCAGTGAAATGGCCCAAGCGAAGATATTCACGAAACTGGATGCTTCTAAAGGATTTTGGCAGATCCAACTGGACCCGTCCAACCGAAAGCTATGTACCTTCAACACCCCTTTCGGCAGATTCTGCTACAACCGGATGCCATTTGGCATCATCTCGGCATCCGAGGTCTTCCACAGAATCATGGAGCAGATGATGGAAGGCATCGAAGGGGTGCGCGTATATGTGGACGATGTCATCATCTGGTCCACCACACCGCAGGAGCACATACATCGTCTCCAACACGTTTTTGCCCGCATACGGGAAAACGGCCTGCGCCTCACCCGAGCCAAGTGCGCCTTTGGCCAGACCGAATTGAAGTTCCTGGGGGACCACATCTCCCGGTCAGGGGTCCGTCCGGATGCAGACAAGGTGAGCGCCATCACAGCCATGCCGCAGCCGGCTGACAAGAAGGCTGTCCTACGCTTCCTTGGAATGGTCAACTTCCTCGGGAAATTCATTCCCAACCTTGCCTCCCACACAACGACTCTGCGCCACCTCATCAAAAAATCTACAGAGTTCCAGTGGCAACATACACACCAGCTGGAATGGGAGAAGCTCAAACACAAACTTGCCACGGCACCAGTGTTGGCGTTCTTCGACACGTCTCGTCCCACCAAAATCTCAACTGATGCCAGCCAATCCGGCATTGGAGCAGTGCTCCTGCAGAGGGATGACACGTCGTCATGGGCCCCGGTTGCCTATGCATCGCGGGCTATGACCCCCACAGAGCAGCGCTATGCGCAAATCGAAAAAGAATGCCTGGGCTTGCTAACCGGTTTAGACAAGTTCCACGATTACGTCTATGGTCTTCCATGGTTCACGGTCGAAACTGACCACCGCCCCCTGGTCAGCATAATAAACAAGGACCTGAACGAGATGACCCCTCGCCTCCAGCGCATCCTACTTAAACTCAGGAGGTACGACTTCCAACTGGTCTACACTCCAGGGAAGGACCTCATCGTGGCGGATGCCCTATCCAGAGCAGTGAGCACGCCACCAGATGCGGAGGGGGTCGTATGTCAGGTCGAGGCACAGGTGGCCTTGACAGCGGCAAATCTGCCGGCTGACGACTCCAGTCTGGCCCGCATCCGCCGAGAGACAGCGGCCGACCCCCTCTTACAGCGAGTGATGCGCCACATGACGGGAGGATGGCTCAAAGGGCAGTGCCCGCAGTTCTATAATGTACGAGACGACCTAGCCATCATTGATGGGATCCTTCTGAAGCTAGACAGGATTGTGATTCCGCACAGTATGCGCCAGCTGGTTCTCGATCAAATACACGAAGGCCACTTGGGGGTCGAGAAGTGCAGACGGAGGGCCCGAGAGGCGGTATACTGGCCGGGCATCAGTGACGATATTGCCAACATGGTGATCAACTGTACAACCTGCCAAAGGTTTCAGCCGGCGCAACCTCCTGAGACGCTTCTGCCCCATGAGCTGGTGACGTCCCCCTGGGCAAAGGTGGGTGTCGACCTATTTCATGCGCTTGGCATGGACTATGTTATCATAGTGGACTACTTCTCCAATTACCCAGAAGTCATACGCCTGCACGATTTCACGTCGTCTGCTGTCATCAGGGCCTGCAAAGACACCTTTGCTCGCCACGGCATTCCGATGACTGTCATGTCGGACAATGGGCCCTGTTTTGCCAGCCATGAATGGTCATCCTTTGCGGCCTCGTATGGCTTCACACACGTGACGTCCAGCCCTCTACATCCCCAGTCCAATGGAAAGGCGGACAAGGGCGTTCACATTGCCAAGCGGCTCCTCTGCAAGGCTGCTGCTGCCGGATCGGACTTCTACCTCGCCCTGCTGGCCTATCGCTCGGCCCCACTAGCCACGGGTCTCTCGCCAGCACAGCCGCTGATGGGTCGCGCCCTCAGAACCACTGTGCCTTCCATCCTGGCACCAACAATAGACCATGCTCCGGTACAGCATAAGATGCAACTGCAGCGCGATCGCCAGAAGAGATCGTACGACACAAGGGCAACTGATCTTCCCCCCCCTGGCCCCTGGAGACAACGTCCGCATTCACCTACCAGACAGTGGCTGGTCAGCACCTGCCGAAGTTCTCCGACGCGTGGCTCCCCGCTCGTTCCTGGTACGCATGCCGGATAGATCCATGCGTAGGCGCAATCGCCGAGCCCTTCGCCTACTTCCACGCTCGCAACGGAACCATACACAGACGCCGTGTCCTCCACTGGTTCCTGATAGCGACTTCGTGGAGCTGCCATAAGCCATGCCCCTTCTGTCGCCGCCCGTGGCCAGGCTCGCACCTCAGCCGGTGGTTCTCGATCCACCCTTGAGGCGGTCAACCCGAATTCGTCGCCCACCTAATAGACTGGACTTATGAGACTGTTCACACGTCAAATTTTAGCAACTACTGTATTGTAACATGTCACTGTTTTATCGTTCCAGGCCTCGTTTGATCGGTCCAAATTTCAACGTTCTTCTTCTTTTGTTATGGTACAACCTCGTTAGCATGCCACACCCGACATCGCCCCTTGTATATAGTTACGCCACATGTACATGCTGTAAATATCACGCACACACACCTTTAGCTGTACTCAGGACACATTTATATTTATAACCATGTAGGCACATAATCTTGTAAAAAAGGGGGATGTCATGATATTAAAACGCACATCACAACACACACATCATGATAGACAGACCAACAGACCAATTAGCACACATAACACGACAGCCAATCACAGACAAGAGCAGACACAGTATAAGACAAGAAACACGACACCTGCTGGCCAGTCCATCGGGAGACAGGACAAGGCCAGGACCTCATTGACAAGACACTCATACAGTCACCACGTGTTGAGTACCAAGTCAGATGTGTAAATAACTAGTTGGAATAAAACTGCGTTGTACCAATCGCAACCGTGTTGGTTCGTCTGTACCTCAGAGCACCCAACACACAGTTGGATCCTCGAAGGACTCTCTGTTAGGCGCACAGGCGTGCATGATCCTCCACCTCATTCAGCGGGTACACACTCTGTCACCAGAAGGCACGTCCGATTTCCCGGATGCAGACTTTAGGGCACAGCTCTACTCGCTCCTCGCCCACAACAAGGAGGTTTTCGAGGGCATGGGCACACTGCCCTACACTTACAGAATATGGCTCAAACCAGACGCCACCCCGGTCATTCACGCACCTCGTAGAGTCCCAGCACCGCCTCAAGCAGCAGCTGCAGGACCTGCAGGACCAAGGAGTGCTTTCCCCGGTCACGGAGCCTACGCCATGGGTCAGCTCCATGCGAGCTCCGGATCTGCATCGACCCGAAAGACCTGAACAACAACATCATGAGGGAACGCTACCCCATACCCAAACGGGAAGAAATCACGAGCGAAATAGCCCGGGCTAAAATTTTCACCAAGCTTGATGCCTCAAAGGGTTTTTGGTAGATTCAGCTGGATCAGTCCAGCAGGAAGCTGTGCACTTTCAACACTCCCTTTGGCAGATACTGCTACAATAGGATGCCATTTGGCATCATCTTGGCATCCGAGGTGTTTCATCGCATCATGGAACAGATGATGGAGGGCATCGAAGGGGTACGAGCCTATGTTGACGACGTCATCATCTGGTCCACCACACCATAGAACATGGAACATAGAACATAGAAAATACAGCACAGAACAGGCCCTTCGGCCCACGATGTTGTGCCGAACCTTTGTCCTAGATTAATCATAGATTATCATTGAATTTACAGTGCAGAAGGAGGCCATTTGCCCCTTTGAGTCTGCACCGGCTCTTGGAAAGAGCACCATACCCAAACTCAACACCTCCACCCAACACCAAGGGCAATTTGGACATTAAGGGCAATTTATCATTGGCCAATTCACCTAACCCGCACATCTTTGGACTGTGGGAGGAAACCGGAGCACCCGGAGGAAACCCACGCAGACACGGGGAGGACGTGCAGACTCCGCACAGACAATGACCCAAGCCGGAATCGAACCTGGGACCATGGAGCTGTGAAGCAATTGCGCTATCCACAATGCTACCGTGCTGCCCTTAAGAACAAATAAATCTACACTATATCATTTTACCGTCATCCATGTACCTATCCAATAGCTGCTTGAAGGTCCCTAATGTTTCCGACTCAACTACTTCCACAGGCAGTGCATTCCATGCCCCCACTACTCTCTGGGTAAAGAACCTACCTCTGATATCCCTCCTATATCTTCCACCTTTCACCTTAAATTTATGTCCCCTTGTAATGGTGTGTTCCACCCGGGGAAAAAGTCTCTGACTGTCTACTCTATCTATTCCCCTGATCATCTTATAAACCTCTATCAAGTCGCCCCTCATCCTTCTCCGCTCTAATGAGAAAAGGCCTAGCACCCTCAACCTTTCCTCGTAAGACCTACTCTCCATTCCAGGCAACATCCTGGTAAATCTTCTTTGCACCTTTTCCAAAGCTTCCACATCCTTCCTAAAATGAGGCGACCAGAACTGTACACAGTACTCCAAATGTGGCCTTACCAAAGTTTTGTACAGCTGCATCATCACCTCACGGCTCTTAAATTCAATCCCTCTGTTAATGAACGCGAGCACACCATAGGCCTTCTTCACAGCTCTATCCACTTGAGTGGCAACTTTCAAAGATGTATGAACATAGACCCCAAGATCTCTCTGCTCCTCCACATTGCCAAGAATTCTACCGTTAACCCTATATTCCGCATTCATATTTGTCCTTCTAAAATGGACAACCTCACACTTTTCAGGGTTAAACTCCATCTGCCACTTCTCAGCCCAGCTCTGCATCCTATCTATGTCTCTTTGCAGCCGACAACAGCCCTCCTTACTATCCACAACTCCACCAATCTTCGTATCGTCTGCAAATTTACTGACCCACCCTTCAACTCCCTCATCCAAGTCATTAATGAAAATCACAAACAGCAGAGGACCCAGAACTGATCCCTGCGGTACGCCACTGGTAACTGGGATCCAGGCTGAATATTTGCCATCCACCACCACTCTCTGACTTCTTTCGGTTAGCCAGTTCGTTATCCAACTGGCCAAATTTCCCACTATCCCATGCCTCCTTACTTTCTGCATAAGCCTACCATGGGGAACTTTATCAAATGCCTTACTAAAATCCATGTACACTACATCCACTGCTTTACCTTCATCCACATGCTTGGTCACCTCCTCAAAGAATTCAATAAGATTTGTAAGGCAAGACCTACCCCTCACAAATCCATGCTGACTATCCCTAATCAAGCAGTGTCTTTCCAGATGCTCAGAAATCCTATCCTTCAGTACCCTTTCCATTACTTTGCCTACCACCGAAGTAAGACTAACTGGCCTGTAATTCCCAGGGTTATCACTAGTTCCTTTTTTGAACAGGGGCACGACATTCGCCACTCTCCAATCCCCTGGTACCACCCCTGTTGACAGTGAGGACGAAAAGATAATTGCCAACGGCTCTGCAATTTCATCTCTTGCTTCCCATAGAATCCTTGGATATATCCCGTCAGGCCCGGGGGACTTGTCTATCCTCAAGTTTTTCAAAATGCCCAACACATCTTCCTTCCTAACAAGTATTTCCTCGAGCTTACCAATCTGTTTCACACTGTCCTCTCCAACAATATCGCCCCTCTCATTTGTAAATACAGAAGAAAAATACTCATTCAAGACCTCTCCTATCTCTTCAGACTCAATACACAATCTCCCGCTACTGTCCTTGATCGGACCTACCCTCGCTCTAGTCATTCTCATATTTCTCACATATGTGTAAAAGGCCTTGGGGATTTCCTTGATCCTACCCGCCAAAGATTGTTCATGCCCTCTCTTAGCTCTCCTAATCCCTTTCTTCAGTTCCCTCCTGGCTATCTTGTATCCCTCCAATGCCCTGTCTGAACCTTGTTTCCTCAGCCTTACATAAGTCACCTTTTTCCTCTTAACAAGACATCCAACCTCCCTTGTCAACCATGGTTCCCTCACTCGACCATCTCTTCCCTGCCTGACAGGGACATACATATCAAGGACACGTAGCACCTGTTCCTTGAACAAGTTCCACATTTCACTTGTGTCCTTCCCTGCCAGCCTATGTTCCCAACTTATGCACTTCAATTCTTGTCTGACAACATCGTATTTACCCTTCCCCCAATTGTAAACCTTGCCCTGTTGCACGTACCTATCCCTCTCCATTACTAAAGTGAAAGTCACAGAATTGTGGTCACTATCTCCAAAATGCTCCCCCACTAACAAATCTATCACTTGCCCTGGTTCATTACCCAGTGCTAAATCCAATATTGCCCCTCCTCTGGTCGGACAATCTACATACTGTGTTAGAAAAGCTTCCTGGACACACTGCACAAACACCACCCCATCCAAACTATTTGATCTAAAGAGTTTCCACTCAATATTTGGGAAGTTAAAGTCGCCCATGACTACTACCCTATGACTTCTGCACCTTTCCAAAATCTGTTTCCCAATCTGTTCCTCCACATCTCTGTTACTATTGGGGGGCCTATAGAGCACATCAGTCATCTCCAGCGTGTCTTTGCTTGGATACGAGATCACGGCCTGCGCCTCAACCGAGCCAAGTGCTCTTTTGGCCAAACTGAGCTAAAGTTTCTGAGGGACCACATATCCCGGTCAGGGGTGCGTCCGGATGCCGACAAAGTGGCAGCTATTGCAGTCATGCCGCAGCCGGCAGACAAAAAGGCAGTGTTATGCTTCCTCAGGATGGTCAACTTCCTGGGGAAGTTTATTCCCAACCTTGCCTCGCACACAACGGCTCTTCGCCACCTGGTCAAGAAGACTACGGAATTCCAGTGGCTGCCCGCACACAAGAAGGAATGGGAGGACCTCAAGATCAAGCTCACCACCGCCCCGGTATTGGCGTTCTTCGACACCACTCGGGACACAAAGATCTCGACTGATGCCAGCCAGTCCGGCATTGGGGCGGTACTCTTGCAACGGGATCATGGGCCCCGGTCGCCTATGCCTCGCGGGCCATGACCCCCACAGAACAGCGCTATGTGCAGATTGAAAAGGAGTGCCTGGGTTTGTTGACCGGCATCGACAAATTCCACGATTATGTGTATGGTCTTCTGCAGTTCACTGTGGAGACCGACCATTGCCCCCTGGTCGGCATCATTCAGAAGGACCTCAACGATATGACCCCTCGCCTCCAGCGCATTCTGCTCAAGCTCCGGAGGTACGACTTCCAACTTGTCTACACCCCGGGAAAGGACCTCATCATCACGGATGCCCTGTCCAGAGCAGTGAACACACCGCCCGAATCGGAGGGGTTCATTTGTCAGGTCGACGCACAAGTAGCCTTCACATCGGCCAATCTGCTGGCTACTGATGCACATCTGGCCCACATTCGACGTGAGACTGTGGCTGACCCCTTTCTACAATGTGTGATGCGCCACATGACGGAAGGGTGGCTCAAGGGGCAGTGCCCACAATTCTACAATGTCCGGGACGACTTGGCCGTCATTGATGGTGTCCTCCTAAAGCTGGACCGGATTGTGATCCCACACAGCATGCACAGGCTGGTCCTCGAACAACTGCACGAAGGCCATCTCGGGGTTGAAAAGTGCAGGCGGAGGGCCCGAGAAGCTGTGTACTGGCCGGGCATCAGCGACGACATCGCCAACATGGTGCTCAACTGCCCCACCTGCCAAAGGTTTCAGCCGGCGCAACCCCCTGAGACACTTCAGCCCCATGAGTTGGTAATGTCCCCCTGGGCAAAGGTGGGTGTGGACCTCTTTCATGCGCTCGGCAGGGACTACATCATTATAATTGACTATTTTTCAAATTATCCGGAGGTCATACGCCTGCACGACATGACATCATCAGCTGTCATCAGAGCATGCAAGGAAACCTTCGCTCGCCATGGCATTCCGCTCACCGTCATGTCTGACAACGGGCCCTGTTTTGCGAGCCAAGAGTGGTCTTCTTTTGCCGCTTCGTCGGCTTCACACACGTGACGTCCGGCCCTTTGCATCCCCAGTCGAATGGCAAGGCGGAAAAGGGCGTCCATATCGTGAAGCGGCTCCTCTGCAAGGCTGCTGATTCCGGATCTGACTTCTGTTTAGCCCTGCTGGCCTATCGCTCGGCCCCACTGTCCACAGGCCTCTCATCAGCCCAGCTGTTGATGGGTCGCACCCTCAGGACCACTGTGCCGTCCATTCATGTTCCTAAACCCGACCATGCTCCAGTACGGCAAAGGATGCGACAGCAGCGTGCTCAGCAGAAGGTGGCACATAACGCTCGGGCAACTGATCTTCCT
Source organism: Scyliorhinus torazame (assembly GCF_047496885.1). Classification (NCBI taxonomy): domain Eukaryota; kingdom Metazoa; phylum Chordata; class Chondrichthyes; order Carcharhiniformes; family Scyliorhinidae; genus Scyliorhinus; species Scyliorhinus torazame. The sequence continues at coordinate 268,029,716 of NC_092708.1, read as the reverse complement.
GCCCTGGCGCCTGGAGACAACGTCCGCATACACCTACCGGAGGGTGGCTGGTCGGCAACCGCCGAGGTTCTCCGCCGCGTGGCTCCCCACTCATTCCTGGTTCACCTGCCTGATGAGCAGGCATGGCTCACCTGCCATTCGACGGCGTAATCGACGGGCCCTTCGGCTGCTTCCGCGCTCGCTACGTGATCATGCGCTGGTGCCACGCCTTCCTGTTGTCCCTGATGTCGACTTCGTTGAGCTTCCTGCCACTCTGCCTATTCCTCTCTCGCCCGTGGCCAGGCCCATTCCTCAGCCGGTGGATCCTGACCCACCCTTGAGGTGGTCAACCCGAATTTGTCGCCCACCTAATAGACTGGACTTATGAGCCTGTTTGCACATTGGACTCACTGAATTGTTGTGCAACAATGTTAACGTGTTTCTTTCTTGTCGTTCCAGGAGTTCTCTTTCGATGTTTGATGATTGCACTTGTTTTGTTTGTGGTACAACCTCGTTGCTCTGTTGCACTTGACACCTTCCTATGTATATAGTTTAGCCTCATGTACATGTTGTAAATATTGCACACACATACTCAGATGCACTCAGTACACACAATATTTATTACCATGCAGGCACATATCCTTGTGAAAAGGGGGATGTCATGATATCCATATTAACATATGGTGCAATCACACACACACACTGATGGACAGGTAGTTGGACCAACCAACACACACACAACATCGCAGCCAATCACCAGTGAGCGCGCACGCACTATAAAACAGGGAACACCACAGTTCCCGCTCATTCTACCAGGAGATAGCTCAGAGCACAGAGCTCACAGCGTGCCACTCAGACATACACCATGTGCTGAGTGCCTCACTAAGATAGTGCCAGGGCTGGGTCCACAGGTTAGCTGGTGAAGGACGAACCACAGCCAGAAGTTAATAGTTATTATTGTACAGAATAATAAAATAGAGTTGTACCATCTACAACCGTGTTGGTTCGTTTGTATAGCGGAACACTCAACACGACAGGGATGTTTGCTGATGATGATTGCACAATGTTCAGCACCATTCGCGAATCCTCAGACACTAAAGCAGTCTGTGTCCAAATACAGCAAGACCTGGACAATGTCAGCCCAAGCCAAAACAAGTGACAAGTAACATTTGTGCCACACAAATGCCAGGCAATGACCATCTCCAACAAGAGACAATTAGCCATTGCCACTTCATATTGAATGGCATTACCATTCCTCCACTATCAATATCCATTGATCAAAAACTGAACTGGACTAACTACATAAATATTGTAGCTACAAGAGCAGGCTAGAGGCTAGGATGACTGCAATGAGTAACTCACGTCCTGACTTTCCAAAACCTGCCCACCATCTACAAGGCACAAATCAGGAGTGTGATGGAATACACTCCACTTGCCTGGATGAGTGCAACTCCATCAACACTCAAGAAGCTCGACACCATCCAGGACAAAGCAGCCCACTTGATTGCTCCCCCTTCCACAGACATTCAATTCCTCTACCACCAACGAACAATCGCAGCCATGTACCATTGACAAAATGCACTGCAAAAATTCACCAAGGTTCCTCAGGCAGCACCTTCCAAACCCACAACCTCTACCATCTAGAAGGACAAGGTTGGCAGATACCTGGAACACCACCACCTGGAAGTTCCCCTCCAAGTCACTCAGCATCCTAACTTGGAAATATGTTGCAGCTCTTACACTGTTGCTGGGTCAAAATCTTGGACTTCCCTCACTCATAGTATTGTGAGTGTACCTACACCTCAGGGACTGCAGCGATTCAAGAAGGCTGCTCACCATCACTTTCTGAAGGGCAACTAGGGATGGGCATTAAATGTTGGCCTAGCCAGCAGCACGCACATCCCGTAAATGAATTAAAAAAAATAAGGAATGTCCCATATGCCTCACAAAACGACAGGCATAACTTGATGGCCCATGTGGGTATCCATTGCCACACCCTTTATTGGGAGGAAGTGGGACAAGTTAAAGGAGAAATTGTTCAAAGAGAGAACAGGTTCAGGCAGGCAAAGGAGGGTGGTGTTGGATGGGGGCTGTTTGGACCTCTGTTCAGGGAAGAAGCAGAGAGCCCTCAGACCGTCCTGGTGGGGGATGGAGGTGTAGGGGGATTGGACATCCACAGTGCATAGGAGATGCTAGGGCCAGGAAACTGGAAATTGTTAAAATGGCATAGGGGTATCAGAGGAATCACAAAGGTCGATGGGAAGAGACAGGACAAGGGGAAAGAGAATAGTGTCAAGATAGGTAGAAATGAGTTCAGTGGAGCAGGAACAGGCTGAAATGATAGGTCTACCAGGATAGCCCCGATTGGGGCTTTTAGAAAAGAGGTACAAGGGAACTGTGCGGGTTTGGGGACTCTTGAGGATGGAAACTGTAGAGGGAAGATCTCCAGAGGAGATCAGGTCAGTGACAGTTCTGGAAACAATAGCTTGATGTTCGGTGAAAGGGTGAGGGAAATGTAGGATGAATTGGCACTCAGCCTCTGCAAGGTAGAGGTTGGTGTGCCGGAGGATTGGCCACGCCAAAATTACCCCTTCATTGGAAATAAATAATTGGGTACTTTACATTTATTTTAAAAAAGGTTTGATAATAAAGTCAGGGTTGGACCTGAGAGAACAGAGCACAACAAGTTCAGAGGATACAGTCTGGCATGGGTGAGAGGAGTAGCCATTGTTACGCCAACAGTTCTCAATGAAAAGATCAAGAGCAGGTAAGAGGCCAGAGGGAAGGATCCAGGTCGGGGAGAATACTGGAAGGTGGAAAGAGTATGGGCAGTGCCCCTGCAATTTCCACTCAATATCCTTGGATGCATCTCGTCCCGCCCCGATACCTTGTCGACTTTCAGTACCAACTGTCTATTCAACATGTCCTGTTGAGCACCTACGTTCTTGGTACGGCAGCGCAGTGGTTAGCACTGCTGCCTCACAGCGCAGGAGACCCCGGTTGAATTCCGACCTTGGGTGATTGTGTGGAGGTTACACGTTCTCACCGTGTTTGCGTGGGTTTCCTCCCACAGTCCGAAGATGTGAAGGTTAAGTGGATTGGTCACGCTAAATTGCCCCTTAAAGTGTCCAACAAAGTGGGGTTATGGGAATAGGGTGGGGTATTGGGACTGGGTAGGGTGCCCTTTCAGAGGGTCAGTGCAGGCTCGATGGGCCAAATGGCCTCCTCCTGCACTGTATGGATCCTATGGTTCTAAAGACAGATACAATGTATTAATTCTATGGAAGCAGCTGAAAGGATCCGTTGAACAGAGGGAGTACATACGGTAGCACGTGGCACTGAGTGTGGATCTTTGGATGCGGCGAGAACAGCAGTCCAAGGAATGATCTATGTCACAGAAAGTCCTTTAATCCTGGGTGGATTCGAACATGAAGGATGCAACTTCAGTTGGACTTCACGTGGGTAAGTCGGAAACAGAGACAGTTGCTGAGGAAGGAAATATGTTTGTGAAAGCAAGTTACAGCTTTCTGGAGTTAACGTTGAGTTCAACAACATCGGACCATGAACTCTGTCCTCAATTTTGATAATCATATATTTTTCCCTAACCCCCTCCCCCCACAGAGCCAGTCTGTAACTTGTTCTTATGTTTTGCTTTCAGACAATCCTTACCTTTGCTCAGCAATTGACACACACTGCTTTCTGATCTTTATGCCAGTATTAGTGCCTGGCTCTGCCTTTAACATCCTGAAAGACATGCTGTTAGGGAATTTGGACATTCTGAATTCTCCAGTACCTGAACAGGTGCCGGAATGTGGCGACTAGGGGCTTTTCACAGTAGCTTCATTAGAGTGTTAACGCAAGCCTACTTGTGAGAGTAAAGATTATTATTATTTTTATTATTATCACTCCCTTTGTTTTGTGTCCTTGACAGCTTTGTTAAATCTCTCCTGAGCTCCCACCTATCCTGACCTGCCATTTTGCTCCACCTACCTCACCCCCTCTCTTCAACAGTCTAAAATCACACAGGACTCAAAACATTAACCCTATTTCACTCTCCACAGATGCTGCCAGACTTGCTGGGCGGGATTCTCCGACCCCCTGGCGGGTTGGCGAATCGCCGGGGGGCTGCGTGAATCCCGCCCCCGCCGGCCGCCGAATCCTCCGGCACCGAAAATTCGGCGGGGGCGGGAATCGCGCCGGTCGGCGCCCCCCCCCCCCCCGGTGATTCTCTGGCCCGCGATGGGCCAAAGTCCCGCTGCTGTCATGCCAGTCCCGCTGGCGTGAATCAAACTACCTACCTTACCGGCTCAAGGTGAGGCTTGGCCCCTAAAGGTGTGGAGAAATCCGCACCTTTGGGGCGGCCCGACGCCGGAGTGGTTCCCGCCACGCCATCCCGCTGGTACCCCCCACCCCACCGGGTAGGGGAGAATCCCGACTGCTGAATTTATTGAGCATTTTCTGTTTTTATTTCAGAATTCCAGCATCTGCAGTATTTTGCTTTTATGATATTGGTTAGTTTTAGCATACCATTGGATCCTGTGAACTATAGGATCCAGTATTCTCGCAGATCTTGTACAATAGCAGATACAGTGTGCTAACAGTTCCATTTTTCTAGCTGATCCAATATGCTAGCATTTCCAGTATACTGGTGGATCCAGTGTGCTAATGAACCCAGTATACTAGTTGATTTGGTGTATCAGTGAATCCAGTGCATTAGTGAAACTAGTGTGCTAGTGGATCCTGTAAAGGATAGATCCGGTGTGATACCCGTTCCAGAGAGCTAGCTGATCCAGCACACTTATAAAGCTGATGTATTCAATATTGTAACAGATTCAGTATATGAGCGAATTCAGTTCGCGGTGGATCAAATGTACTAGTGGATTCGGTATACTAACACATCTAATGATGTGGAGATGCCGGCGTTGGACTGGGGTGAGCACAGTAAGAAGTCTTACAACACCAGGTTAAAGTCCAACAGGTTTGTTTCGATGTCACTAGCTTTCGGAGCGCTGCTCCTTCCTCAGGTGAATGAAGAGGTATGTTCCAGAAACATATATATAGACAAATTCAAAGATGCCAAACAATGCTTGGAATGCGACCATTAGCAGGTGATTAAATCTTTACAGATCCAGAGATGGGGTAACCCCAGGTTAAAGAGGTGTGAATTGTACCAAGCCAGGACAGTTGGTAGGATTTCGCAGGCCAGATGGTGGGGGATGAATGTAATGCAACATGAATCCCAGGTCCCGGTTGAGGCCGCACTCATGTGTGCGGAACTTGGCTATAAGTTTCTGCTCGGCGATTCTGCGTTGCCGCGTGTCCTGACATCTAATGAAGTTAGTGCTTCCAGTATACGAGTAGAACCAGTGTATTAATGGACCCAGTGTATTAGTTGATCCAGTATACTGGTGGATCCACTTTATTGGCAGGTCTAGAATATTATTGGATCCACTATCCCAACATATCCAGTGTACTAGTAGATCTTGCAGACTTGCAAATCCTGAGTATTGGCAGATCTGTTTTAATAGTGGATCCATTGTACTGGCGGATATGAAGAGATTCACAAAAACACACAAATAGGGGCAGGAGTAGACTATATGCCCCGTTGATCCTACTCCACCATTCAATACAATCATTTGCTGATCTTAGACTGCAACTCCACTTTTCCACCCATTCCCCGTATCCCATGATTCCTTGAGAGTAAAAATCTGTCCATCTCAGCTTTAATATATTTAATAATGGAGCATCCACAACCCTCTGGAGTAAAGAATTCCAAAGATTCACCACCTTCTGAGTAAAGAAATTTCTCCTCTTCTCAGTCCTAAATGCTTGTCCTTAGCCCGAGACTGTGCCCGTGTTTATGATTGCCCAGCCAGCAGACACCACCCCATCAGTCTCTGCTCTGACAAGTGTTTCAATGAGATAACCTCTCACTCCTCTAAACTCCAGAGAATATAGGCCTCATTTACTCAACCTGTCATCAAAGGACAGCCCTTTCATTGCAGGGAACGATCTTGTCAACCTTGGCTGCACTGCCTCCATTGTAAGTGTAGCCTCCCTTTGAGATGGAGACCAAAATTGCACATGGTATTCCAGGCGTGAGCTCAACACCGGCCTGTAAAATTATAACATTTTTATACTTTAGCTCCAATACCCTTGCAATAAATGCCAATATGCCACTTGCCATCTTAAAAGCTTGCTGTACCTATTCGATCCTGTGTGCTTGCAGCTCGACATGCTAATGGTCCCAGCAACCAGCAGAACCAGTATATTAAAGAATCCAATGTACCAGATGATCCACATACTAGTATACATACATACTATATCCATTGAATCCTTACAGTGCAGAAGGAGGCCATTCAGCCCATAGGGTCTGCACTGACCCTCTGAAAGAGCTCACTAACTTGGCCCACTCCCTCGTCCGATCCCTGTAACCCCGCTTAACCTGCACATTTATTTTCCATTTGTGGATACTAAGGGGCAATTTATCATGGCCAATCCACCTAACCTGCACATCTTTGGACTATGGGAGGAAACCGGAGCACCCGGAAGAAACCCACGCAGACACGGGGAGAAAATGCAAACTCCAACACAGACAGTAACCCGATGCCGGAATTGAATCCAGGTCCCTGGCGCTGTGAGGCAGCAATTATACTTCAACACCTTGTATTCGAGCAAATACTATGTGATAGCTGACAGTATAATTGCAGTTCCATTATATTAGTAGCTCCAGCATACAATGGACCCAGTGTACAAGCAGTTTCAGTATTCTAGTGGAGGGTTCAAAGTGACAGTAGGAAACTGGTAGAAAGCAGCAGAGCAAAGGTTACTGAGAACATGGAGCAGAGCAGATGGGGACCAGCTCAGCCTCAAATGGAATAATCTCACACGAGGAGCAGAAAATGAGTAGCAGACCAGGTATTGAGGATGTTGGAGAAGAGAGTGTCTCTCTTTAAGCATAGGGAGTTGGATGGGGCAGTGCTGGATTGCTAGTCAATGCTCATAACTGACTGCCCACCCCCCCCTGCCAACCCCTCACCCCCACGAGCCCTTTGCTAATGAGCTGTCCCCTGCTGACTTGATAAACTCTGCTGGAGTTAGTGTTGAAGGGCACCAGCAGAAGAGGTGGTGAGACTAACATGGCCTGTGATCGGGGTGTAGAAGGGGGCCTTTTCTTTGTCACTGGATGAGCGTTTTTGTTGAAGGTTCCAGCTGAACCAGTGTTTGCATCTTTTCCAAAGGTAAACAACCAGGCCAGGCAGAATGGAGAAATAATTCAGAATGGTGTTGCAAAGCCGAGGCGAACAATGGTAGCGATCAACCAGCAAAAGGAGACCGAAGTTGTCTTAGCATCAAGATCAGTCCTTGACCCGATGAGAGGGATCGTCACCCTGCAACAGCCCAGCCCGAGAGGCTCTCATCTGCACAGACACAGCTCTCCACAGTTCAGCCCAGCTCAGCAGCAGCGACCTCAAATTAGTCCCCCTGGAGGAGGCCGTAGAGTTACACATGAGGAATTCAGGAGTGCCATGGCAACAGTGGTTAACCAGAGTGATCCCAGAAACCACCTGGAGGCCCTCAGTAAAATCGGGGAGGGCTCCACAGGCATTGTGTGTGTTGCAACTGAGAAGCACACAGGCCGGAGGGTGGCAGTGAAAAGGATGGACCTGAGGACACAGCAGCGGAGGGAGCTCCTCTTCAATGAGGTAAGGGGGGGAGGTTCCTGCTTCCTGGGAATACTCTGCCAATGTCCACCTTACATTTACAGACACTGAGCATGTTATTCACTGGGAATAGGCAAATAGAACTGAGGAATACCAGTAGATTAGAGATACAGTGAGGAGGTGATGGGTAGATTAGAGGGGGACTGGCAGGTTAGAGATACAGAGAGTGGGGATTGGGGGGGTTAGAGATACAGAGAGTGGGGATTGGGGGGTTAGAGATACAGAGAGTGGGGATTGGGGGGTTAGAGATACAGAGAGTGGGGATTGGGGTGTTAGAGATACAGAGAGTGGGGATTGGGGGGGGGGGTTAGAGATACAGAGAGTGGGGATTGGGGGATTAGAGATACAGAGAGTGGGCATTGGGGGGGGGGTTAGAGATACAGAGAGTGGGGATTGGGGGGTTAGAGATACAGAGAGTGGGGATTGGCAGGTTAGAGATACAGAGAGTGGGGATTGGCAGGTGAGAGATACAGAGAGTGGGGATTGGGGGGTTAGAGATACAGAGAGTGGGGATTGGGGGGTTAGAGATACAGAGAATGGGGATTAGAGATACAGAGAGTGGGGATTGGGGGGTTATAGATACAGAGAGTGGGGATTGGGGGATTAGAGATACAGAGAGTGGGGATTGGGGGGGGGGTTAGAGATACAGAGAGTGGGGATTGGGGGGTTAGAGATACAGAGAGTGGGGATTGGCAGGTTAGAGATACAGAGAGTGGGGATTGGGGGGTTAGAGATACAGAGAGTGGGGTTTGGGGGGGTTAGAGATACAGAGAGTGGGGATTGGGGGGGTTAGAGATACAGAGAGTGGGGATTGGGGGGTTAGAGACACAGAGAGTGGGGATTGGGGGGTTAGAGATACAGAGAGTGGGGATTGGCAGGTTAGAGATACAGAGAGTGGGGATTGGCAGGTTAGAGATACAGAGAGTGTGGATTGGGGGGTTAGAGATACAGAGAGTGGGAATTGGGGGGTTAGAGATAGAGAGAGTGGGGATTGGGGGGTTAGAGATACAGAGAGTGGGGATTGGGGGGTTAGAGATACAGAGAGTGGGGATTGGGGGTTAGAGACACAGAGAGTGGGAATTGAGGGGTTAGAGATACAGTGAATGGGGATTGGCAGGTTAGAGATACAGAGAGTGGAGATTGGGGGGTTAGAGATATAGAGAGTGGGGATTGGCAGGTTAGAGATACAGAGAATGGGGATTGGGGAGTTAGAGATACAGAGAGTAGAGATTGGTGGGTTAGAGATACAGAGAGAGGGGATTGGGGGGTTAGAGATACAGAGAGTGGGGATTGGCAGGTTAGAGATATAGAGAGTAGAGATTGGTGGGTTAGAGATGTAGAGTGTGGGGATTGGCAGGTTAGAGATACCGAGTGGGGATTGGGGGGTTAGAGATACAGAGAGTGGGGATTGGCAGGTTAGAGATACAGAGATTGGGGATTCGCAGGTTAGAGATACTAAGAGAGTGGGGATTGGGGGGTTAGAGATACAGAGAGCGGGGATTGGTGGGTTAGTGATATAGAGAGTGGGGATTGGGGGGTTAGATGTACAGAGAGTGGGGTTTGGCAGGTTAGAGATACAGAGAGTGGGGATTGGGGGGTTAGAGATACAGAGAGTGGGTTTGGTGGGTTAGAGACACATAGAGTGGGGATTGCTGGGTTAGAGATATAAGTGAGTAGAGATTGGTGGGTTAGAGATACAGAGAGTGGGGATTGGCAGGTTAGAGATATAGTGAGTGGGGATTGGTGGGTTACAAATACAGAGAGAGGGGATCGGGGGGTTAGAGATACAGAGTGGGGATTGGGGGGTTAGAGATATAGAGAGTGGGGATTGGCAGGTTAGAGATACAGAGAATGGGGATTGGGGAGTTAGAGATACAGAGAGTGGGGATTGGGGGGTTAGAGATACAGAGAGTAGGGATTGGCCGGGTAGAAATATAGAGAGTAGAGATTGGTGGGTTAGAGATATAGAGAGTGGGGATTGGTGGGTTAGAGATACAGAGAGTGGGGATTGGCAGGTTAGAGATATAGTGAGTGGGGATTGGTGGGTTACAAATACAGAGAGTGGGGATCGTGGGGTTAGAGATACAGAGAGTGGGGATTGGGGGATTAGAGATACAGAGAGTGGGGATTGGGGGGTTAGAGATATAGAGAGTGGGGATTGGCAGGTTAGAGATACAGAGAATGGGGATTGGGGAGTTAGAGATACATAGAGTGGGGATTGGCAGGTTAGAGATATAGAGAGTAGAGATTGGTGGGTTAGAGATACAGAGAGTGGGGATTGGGGGGTTAGAGATACAGAGAGTGGGGATTGGCAGGTTAGAGATACAAAGAGTGGGGATTGGCAGGTTAGAGATATAGAGAGTAGAGATTGGTGGGTTAGAGATACAGAGAGTGGGGATTGGGGGGTTAGAGATACAGAGAGTGGGGATTGGCAGGTTAGAGATACAGAGAGTAGAGATTGGTGGGTTAGAGATATAGAGTGGGGATTGGGGGGTTAGAGATACAGAGAGTGGGGATTGGTGGGTTAGTGATCTAGAGAGTGGGGATTGGGGGGTTAGATGTACAGAGAGTGGGGTTTGGAAGGTTAGAGATACAGAGAGTGGGGATTGGTGGGTTAGTGATCTAGAGAGTGGGGATTGGCAGGTTAGAGATACAGAGAATGGGGATTGGGGAGTTAGAGATACATAGAGTGGGGATTGGGGGGTTAGAGATACAAAGAGTGGGGATTGGCAGGTTAGAGATATAGAGAGTAGAGATTGGTGGGTTAGAGATACAGAGAGTGGGGATTGGGGGGTTAGAGATACAGAGAGTGGGGATTGGCAGGTTAGAGATACAGAGAGTGGGGATTGGTGGGTTAGTGATCTAGAGAGTGGGGATTGGGGGGTTAGATGTACAGAGAGTGGGGTTTGGAAGGTTAGAGATACAGAGAGTGGGGATTGCTGGGTTAGAGATACAGAGAACGGGGATTGGCAGGTTAGAGATATAGTGAGTAGAGATTGGTGGGTTAGAGATACAGAGAGCGGGGATTGGCAGGTTAGAGATACAGAGAGTGGGGATTGGGGGATTAGAGATACAGAGAGTGGGGATTGGGGGAGTTAGAGATACAGAGAGTGGGGATTGGGGGGTTAGAGATACAGAGAGTGGGGATTGGCAGTGTAGAAATACAGAGAGTGGGGATTGGGAGGTTAGAGATACAGAGAGTGGGGATTGGGGGTTTAGAGATACAGAGAGTGGGGATTGGCAGGGTAGAAATACAGAGAGTGGGGATTGGGGGGTTAGAGATACAGAGAGTGGGGATTGGGGGGTTAGAGATACAGAGAGTGTGGATTGGGGGGTTAGAGATACAGAGAATGGGGATTGGCAGGGTAGATATACAGAGAGTGGGGATTGGGGGGTTAGAGATACAGAGAGTGGGAATTGGGGGGTGAGAGATACAGAGAGTGGGGATTGGGGGGTTAGAGATACAGAGAGTTGGGTTTGGGGGGGGTTAGAGATACAGGGAGTGGGGTTTGGGGGGTTAGAGATACAGAGAGTGGGGATTGGGGGGTTAGAGATACAGAGAGTGGGGATTGGGGGGTTAGAGATACAGAGAATGGGGATTGGCAGGGTAGATATACAGAGAGTGGGGATTGGGGGGTTAGAGATACAGAGAGTGGGGATTGGGGGGTTAGAGATACAGAGAGTGGGGATTGGGGGGTTAGAGATACAGAGTTGGGTTTGGGGGGGTTAGAGATACAGAGAGTGGGGTTTGGGGGGTTAGAGATACAGAGAGTGGGGATTGGGGGGTTAGAGATACAGAGAGTGGGGATTGGGGGGTTAGAGATACAGAGTGTGGGGATTGGGGGTTAGAGATACAGAGAGTGGGGATTGGGGGTTTAGAGATACAGAGAGCGGGGATTGGCAGGGTAGAGATACAGAGAGTGGGGATTGGGGGGTTAGAGATACAGAGAGTGGGGATTGGCAGGTTAGAGATACAGAGAGTGGGGATTGGTGGGTTAGAGATACAGAGAGTGGGGATTGGCAGGGTAGAGATACAGACAGCGGGGATTGGCAGGGTAGAGATACAGAGAGTGGGGATTGGTGGGATAGATATACAGAGAGTGGGGATTGGCAGGTTAGAGATACAGAGAGCGGGGATTGGGGGGTTAGAGATACAGAGAGCGTGGATTGGCAGGTTAGAGATACAGAGAGTGGGGATTTGCAGGTTAGAGATACAGAGAGTGGCGATTGGGGGGTTAGAGATACAGAGAGTGGGGATTGGGGGGTTAAAGATACAGAGAGTGGGGATTGGGGCGTTAGAGATACAGAGAGTGGGGATTGGCAGGTTAGAGATACAGAGAGTGGGGATTGGGGCGTTAGAGATACAGAGAGTGGGGATTGGCAGGTTAGAGATACAGAGAGTGGGGATTGGGGGATTAGAGATACAGAGAGTGGGGATTGGGGGGTTAGAGATACAGAGAGTGGGGATTGGGGCGTTAGAGATACAGAGAGTGGGGATTGGCAGGTTAGAGATACAGAGAGTGGGGATTGGGGCGTTAGAGATACAGAGAGTGGGGATTGGCAGGTTAGAGATACAGAGAGTGGGGATTGGCAGGTTAGAGATACAGAGAGTGGGGATTGGCAGGTTAGAGATACAGAGAGTGGGGATTGGCAGGTTAGAGATACAGAGAGTGGGGATTGGCAGGTTAGAGATACAGAGAGTGGGGATTGGCAGGTCAGAGATACAGAGAGTGGGGATTGGGGGGTTAGAGATACAGAGAGTGGGGATTGGCAGGTTAGAGATACAGAGAGTGGGGATTGGCAGGTTAAAGATACAGAGAGTAGGGATTAGCAGGTTAGAGATACAGAGAGTGGGGATTGGCAGGTTAGAGATACAGAGAGTGGGGATTGGCAGGTTAGAGATACAGAGAGTGGGGATTGAGGGGTTAGAGATACAGAGAGTGGGGATTGGCAGGTTAGAGATACAGAGAGTGGGGATTGGGGGGTTAGAGATACAGAGAGTGGGGATTGGGGGGTTAGAGATACAGAGAATGGGGATTGGCAGGGTAGATATACAGAGAGTGGGGATTGGGGGGTTAGAGATACAGAGTTGGGTTTGGGGGGGTTAGAGATACAGAGAGTGGGGTTTGGGGGGTTAGAGATACAGAGAGTGGGGATTGGGGGGTTAGAGATACAGAGAGTGGGGATTGGGGGGTTAGAGATACAGAGTGTGGGGATTGGGGGTTAGAGATACAGAGAGTGGGGATTGGGGGTTTAGAGATACAGAGAGCGGGGATTGGCAGGGTAGAGATACAGAGAGTGGGGATTGGGGGGTTAGAGATACAGAGAGTGGGGATTGGCAGGTTAGAGATACAGAGAGTGGGGATTGGTGGGTTAGAGATACAGAGAGTGGGGATTGGCAGGGTAGAGATACAGAGAGCGGGGATTGGCAGGGTAGAGATACAGAGAGTGGGGATTGGTGGGATAGATATACAGAGAGTGGGGATTGGCAGGTTAGAGATACAGAGAGCGGGGATTGGGGGGTTAGAGATACAGAGAGCGGGGATTGGCAGGTTAGAGATACAGAGAGTGGGGATTGGGGGGTTAGAGATACAGAGAGCGGGGATTTGCAGGTTAGAGATACAGAGAGTGGCGATTGGGGGGTTAGAGATACAGAGAGTGGGGATTGGGGGGTTAAAGATACAGAGAGTGGGGATTGGGGCGTTAGAGATACAGAGAGTGGGGATTGGCAGGTTAGAGATACAGAGAGTGGGGATTGGGGCGTTAGAGATACAGAGAGTGGGGATTGGCAGGTTAGAGATACAGAGAGTGGGGATTGGGGGATTAGAGATACAGAGAGTGGGGATTGGGGGGTTAGAGATACAGAGAGTGGGGATTGGGGCGTTAGAGATACAGAGAGTGGGGATTCGCAGGTTAGAGATACAGAGAGTGGGGATTGGGGCGTTAGAGATACAGAGAGTGGGGATTGGCAGGTTAGAGATACAGAGAGTGGGGATTGGCAGGTTAGAGATACAGAGAGTGGGGATTGGCAGGTTAGAGATACAGAGAGTGGGGATTGGCAGGTATGAGATACAGAGAGTGGGGATTGGCAGGTCAGAGATACAGAGAGTGGGGATTGGGGGGTTAGAGATACAGAGAGTGGGGATTGGCAGGTTAGAGATACAGAGAGTGGGGATTGGCAGGTTAAAGATACAGAGAGTAGGGATTGGCAGGTTAGAGATACAGAGAGTGGGGATTGGCAGGTTAGAGATACAGAGAGTGGGGATTGGGGGGTTAGAGATACAGAGAGTGGGGATTGGCAGGTTAGAGATACAGAGAGTGGGGATTGGCAGGTCAGAGATACAGAGAGTGGGGATTGGCAGGGTAGAGATACAGAGAGTGGGGATTGGGGGGTTAGAGATACAGAGAGTGGGGATTGGCAGGTTAGAGATACAGAGAGTGGGGATTGGGGGGTTAGAGATACAGAGAGTGGGGATTGGCAGGGTAGAGATACAGAGAGTGGGGATTGGCAAGTTAGAGATATAGATAGTGGCGATTGGTAGGTTTGAGATAGACTGACCGCTTGTTGTGGTTGTTCGAAGCTCAAGTGACTGGATGGTGGTGGGGGAGAGCCAGGTGCGACCAGTACTTTGGTGTTATAGCGATTCCTCCACAGAAGCAGATCCACTGAGTGACCTCTTTGTTTTGTTCTTCAGGTTGTAATAATGAGAGATTATCATCATGACAATGTGGTGGAGATGTACAGCAGCCATCTGGTTGGGGATGAACTGTGGGTTGTGATGGAGCTCCTCCAGGGTGGGGCACTCACCGATATCATCTCCTTTACCAGGTACTGTCGTAGCATCCACTCCACTGAGTTAGACTGTGTGTGGGATCTACCAGCCACATTGAGACTGAAAAACAGCATGGCTGGTAGATGCTGGGATGTCTCATTTCCGGGATCTACCCGGCTTGCCACGCCTCATGAGATCTAAATTTCGCAAAACGTTGCGATGTGAAACTTTCTGGAAAATCTGCGTATTAGAATGAGACAGCTAGTCTCCCTCCAATACGTGTTCCCCAAATCTAACCAAGATGTGGGATCTAACCCCTTTGCCTTGGAGACCTTGGACGAGTACCGTTCATGCTGGTCTCCACCACAAACGGGAGCAAGATGGGACCGCACTCGTGGGAGGTCTCCCAGAGGATCGGAGGCCTCCAGGGACATATCCTCTGGGTGTCAGTCTGGCACTGCCAAGGTGCCAGCTTGGCATTTTTTTGTGTGGTGTAGGGGGGGGGGGGGGCGAGGACCCTTTTACAGTGGGTAGGGGCTTGGGGGGGGTGGGTTTGGGGACGCGCCGTGGGCTGAACTGAGGAGTTCCAGTGAGTGTGGGAACAGGGCCAAGTGCGACCTCGACCGCATGTTCCTGATGAGGCCCCCGATCTACCCGTATGGGCATTAAACAACGGGGTGTTTCTCGGAGCGCTAAACGTGTGCACTATGAGACTCTGTCCCCATTTAGGCAGATCGCGCCCTGTGTATTTCATAGAATTTACAGTGCAGAATGAGGCAATTTGGCCCATTGAGTCTGCACCGGCCCTTGGAAAGAACACCCTACCCAAGCCCACACCTCCACCCTATCCCAGTAACCCCACTTAACCTTTTTGGACACTAAGGGCAATTTATCACAGCCAATCCACCTAACCTGCACATCTTTGGACTGTGGGAGGAAACCCACGCAGACACAGGGAGAATGTGCAGACTCTGCACAGAGAGTGACCCAAGGGGGAATCGAACCTGGGACCCTGGAGCTGTGAAACAACTGTGCTAACCACTGTGCTACCATGCTGCCCCCAATATCTGAATCAGATTGTCAAAATGTAATGGTGAAACCTTTATGATGTGACTATAGGTGGAATTGTGATCACCGCAGTGTAAGACTGTCATTGAGGTACTAGGGAGGATGCAGCGCAGGTTCCCTCATGTTAGGACGGTCCTTATTCTGTCATTTCAATATAGGTTTGTGAACGCGAGATGAAGAGTTGACTGATCATTAATATTTATTTATTAATTGACTGAGCATAAGTTGGATTTATGAGATAGAAGTCTTGATATTTATAAAATGATATTTGTGCGCTATATCTCCTGGCCATTTTGAGTGATCTCTTCAAGACTATTTAGTGTCTTTCCAGTTTGCTGGTATCCGCCATCTTCATATGGTAGGTTAATGAAAGGTGAGCAACGAGAGAATTCCCTTCTTGAATGTGCGCACTAAAGCTTGAGCTGTTTACGGCGCTGTAGACATTTCACATGCTTCAGCACTCAGGCTGGTCATGCTGTCAGCACTTACTTACTCGCCCAGACATTTCTCACACACAATCATAACCTGTTTCTGAATTTACTCCACCTGTGCAGACATTCTGGCACTTACCTCTCTCTGTCAGCAGTTTATTTCTAGTACTCAAAGTCAACCTGTTCATTACCTAGCTCATTTACTGTTCCTAATATAAGCTTCCAGCCTGGTGTGAAGCAATACAAGTACAAAGAACAACCTCATCAAATGGGAGTGTTTGTTCGCCCAAAGGAGATTACGGGCTGATTTGATCAAGATATTTAAAATTATGAAGGAATGAGACTGACTGAGTGGAACAAGATTATTTCTCATGACTAAGTGGCCTGGAGTCGATGGACCAAATGGCCTGCTTCAGTCCTGTAGCCATTTTGTGATTTTAGTTATGAGGGTGTAGGTGAGACTGGCGAGGGCTTGTTTATTGCCCATCCATTGTTGCTTTCAGAAAGTGGTGAGCCTTCTCCTATGAATGATAAATGGCTTGCTAGGCCACTTCAGAGTGTTAAGAGCCAGACAAATAGGGCGCGATCTACTGGCATTGCGTCTGAATGGGGGCACAATGCGATCGGTAGATGCCAGGAGAGGCCTCCCGTGGGCTTTCCGATGGCTGTTGCGCCTCACAAGATCTAACCTAGATCTCGCGAGGCGTCACAATCATGGTTCCCCCCAGTCTCACACGCCCACTTAAGTGTGCCGATGCCAGATCTAACTGGCTCCTGACATCTGTGGGGGGGGTCTTCCAGGCCATTGGAGGCCCTTGGGTGGTCAGGGACAGGGCAGGTGGCCCCCTAGCTTTCCCCCTGGCACCTGGGCAGCTTGGCACTGCCACCCTTTCACTACCCAGGTGCCAGGATGCAGTGCCAGGGTGTCCGAGTGCCAGGGTGGCATTGTCAAGGGTCAGGTCTTGAGGGGGACTGTGCCCATGAAAGGAGGGATGAGGGGTGTATGAAGGTGGGGGTGAAGTGCGGGTATGATGGAGCGTCCAGTAGGTTGGGGTTTGGAGGGTGGGGGTCCTGGAAGGGGAGGGGCAAAAAGGGGCATGGGAAGACCTGAAAAGGGGGGCCCTCAGTGACCCCATAGTGGGGTGTCCTCACTTGGGGGGACGGGGTAATGCCCATGTGTGTGTGGGGGGTGACATCGCCCGTGAGTGGGGGATGTGGGGTACCCTAAAGCTCACTTAGAGATCGGGGCACCCTTTCAAAATGGTGGCCCAATCTTTGGGTTCAGCTCCCCAGTGATGGAAAAAATTCTAAACGTGGCTAGCCTGGAGATGGGGAGAAACCCCCAGCCAAATCCGTCTGAAATGGCACTTAGAAACCTTTCCACTAGATTGCACCCTTTATGTGCAGATACATGTGCTGGAGGGCTAACAAGGCAAAGGATTACACTGTGAATGGTAGGAGATCGAAAGTACTGACGGTCAGAGGGGCCTTAGAGTGCATATTCACAGATCTCTGAAGGTGGTTCAGAAGGCATATGGGATACTTCTCTTTGTTAGCTAAGGTATAGAATACAAGAGCACAGAGGTTATGCTGGAAGTGTATCAAACATTGGTTAGGCCACAACTGGAGTAGTGTGCAGTTCTGGCCACCACATTATAGGAAGGATGTGACTGCACTGGAGAGGGTGCAGAGGAGATTCACCAGGATGCTGCCTGGGCTTGAGGTTCTGAACTATGAGAAAAGATTGGAAAAATTTGGGGTGTTTTCTTTGGTGCAGCGAAGGTTGAGAGGGGTCCTGATAGAGGTGTATCAGATTATGAGGAGCATAGATAGGGTGAATAGGAGGCACTTTTTCCATCTGTCGCGGGATCAATAAACAGGGGCATAGATTTAAGGTGAGAGGTAGAAGGCGAAGAGGGGAGTTGAGGAGACATTTTACATTCAAAGGATGGTGGGAATCTGGAACTCACTGCCTGAAAGGGTGATTGAGTCAGAAACTATCATAAAATTTAAGAAGTATTTAGATGTAGGGCGGCATATGGCACAATGGTTAGCACATGGTACTGTGCTGAGGACCTGAGTTCGAATCCCGGCCCTGGGTCACTGTCTGTGTGGAGTTTGCACATTCTCCCCGTGTCTACATGGGTTTCACCCCCACAACCCAAAGATGTGCTGGTTAGGTGGATTGGTCACGCTAAATTGCCCCTTAATTGGAAAAAAAATAATTGGGCACGCTAAATGTACTTAAAAAAAAGTATTTAGATGTTCACTTGTGCTGCTGTAACCTCCAGGACTATGGGCCAAACGGGAAAATGGGATGAGTGCAGTCTTTGTTGCCGACATGCACACAATAGCCCGAATGGCCTCCTTTTGTGCAATCTAGGTCTGACAGATTGTGTTCACTAATTATCTTTCATCAATTGTTCGCACAGGATGGATGAGGATCAGATTGCTACTGTTTGCCTGTCAATATTGAAGGCTTTGACTTATCTCCACTCCCATGGCGTGATCCACAGAGACATCAAGAGTGACTCCATTCTGCTCACACTCGATGGACGGGTAAGAGAAAACTGGTTACAATTGAAATAATTTGCCTCAAAATTGAAGTGGTCATAGGATTTGTCACCCAGTGTGGCACTGAGGGCATACAGGGCAGGAAAGTGGAAGAACACCTTCTCTGGCCTGTTCTGGTCTCATCAGATGGAGGAATGATGATTGTAGGCGTGCTGATTTACACTGCTTGTCTTTGGGCTAAGGCGGGCAAACATTGCTCTCTGTCCAGTGAACCCCGCTGGTAACCTCTGACTTAGTGATTGAGTTGGAAACACAAGCCAAGTCCGTGTCTCAGGGAACAGAGTTAGTTTTAAGTGATCTATGTTTGTGTTGTTGGATGATAGATTTAAGTGAGTTTAGTTTAGTGTTTCTGTGTAAGAAAGGGTAAAACTTTAATTAGATTCAAGTTAGAAAAAGGTGTTTGCGTGTATGGGGCTTTGGTTTCATTTTAAAATGTGTCTCTATTGTGCAGAGAAAGAGTGTGAAATAGCTTGGGAAAATAATGACCTGTTGCTTAGCAACCAGGGGGCACTTTTCAGAAAACACCTGGGGCGGGATTCTCCGACCCCACGCCGGGTCGGAGAATCGCCGGGAGTCAGCATGAATCCCGCCCCCGCTGTCCTCCTAATTCTCCGGGCCCCAAAAAATCGGCCCGACGTGAGACGCGCCGCCCGTCTCGGAGAATGGCGGGGTCCAGCGCCGGGGCTGCCCAAATTCTCCGGCCCGCGATGGGCCGAAGTCCCGCCCATCTTTTGCCAGTCCGCAGGCGTAAATTGCAGTAGGTCCCTTACCGGCGGGACCTGGCGGCGCGGGCGGCTTCCGGGGTTCTTGGGGGGGCGCGGGGGGAATCTGGCCCTGGGAGGTGCCCCCATGGTGGCCTGGCCCGCGATCGGGGCCCACCAATCCGCGGGCGGGCCTGTGCCATGGGGGCACTCTATCCTTCCGCACCGGAGGCTGTACCGGTCCGCCATTCCCGGTGCGGAAACGAAGCTCTCTGTGCATGCGCGGGGATGACACCAGCACAAACTGGCGCTCCCGCGCATGCGCCAACTCACACCGGCCGGCGGAGGCCCTTCAGCGCCGGTTGGCGTGGCGCCAAGCCCCTATCCCGCCGGCCGGTGGGGCGCAAACCACTCCGGGGCGGGCCTAGCCCCTGAGGGCGCGGATGATTCCGCACCTTTGTGGCGGCCCGACGCCGGAGTGGTTCACGCCACTCCATCCCACCGGAGTTGCCCACCCCGCCGATTATGGAAGAATCCCGCCCCTGTTGTTTTTAGTTTAACTGAAACCAGGCATAGACACATAGAAGATAGGAGCAGGCAGAGACCTTTTGGCTCTTCGAGCCTGCTCCGCCATTCATCACGATCATGACTGATCAACCAACTCAATAGCCTAATCCTGCTTTCTCCCCATAGCCTTTGATCCCATTCTCCCCAAGTGCTATATCCAGCCGCCTCTTGAATATATTTAAAGTTTTCGCATCAACTACTTCCTGTGGTAATGAATTCCACAGGCTCACCACTCTTTGTGTGAAGAACTGTCTCCTTATCTCTGTCCGAAATGGTATATCCTGAATCCTCAGCCTGTGACCCCTGGTTCTGGACACACCCATCATTGGTAACATCTTCCCTGCATCTACCCTGTCTAGTCCTGTTCGAATTTTATAGTCTCTATGAGATCCCCCCTCATTCTTCTGAACTCCAGCAAGAACAATCCCAACCCCGTCAATCTCTCATTATATGACAGGCCTGCATCCCTGGAATCAGTCTGGTAAACCTTCGCTGCACTCCCTCGAGAGCAAGAACATCCTTCCTCAGAGAAGGAGACCAAAACTGCACACAACGCTCCTAAGTGTAGCCTCACCAAGGCACTGTACAATTGCAGCAACACATCCCTGCTTCTATACTCGAAACCTCACGCAATGAAGGCCAACATACCATTAGCCTTCTTTACCGCCTGCTGCACCTGCATACATACCTTCAGCGACTGGTGCACAAGGACACCCAGGTCCCGCTGCACACTCCCATCTTCCAATTTACAACCATTCAGGTAGTAATCTGCCTTCTTGTTTTTGCTTCCAAAGTGAATAACCTCACACTTATCCAAATTATACTGCACCTGTCATTGATTTGCCCACTCGCCCAACCTGCCCAGATCTTGCTGTAGGATCCCTGCATCCTCGTCACAATTCACCCTCCCACCTAACTTGGTATCACCTGCAAACTTTGAGATGTTACATATTGTTCCCTCATCCAAATCATTAATATGTATTGTGAATAGCTGGGGTCCCAGCACCGATCCCTGTGGCACCCCACTAGTTACTGCCTGCCAATTTGAAAAGGACCCATTAATTCCTACTCTTTGTTTCCTCTCTGCCAAATAGTTTTCTATCCACCTCAATACATTTCCCCCAATCCCATGTGCTTTAATTTTGCACAATAATCTCTTATGTGGGATTTTGTCAAATGCTTTCTGAAAGTCCAAATATACCACATCGACTGGTTCCCCCTTGTCAACTGTACTGGTTACCTCTTCAAAGAATTCCAGGCAGAAGGAGCTTAGCAGCTAGAGAGAACAGCACTGTGCAAAGCAGAAAGAGAACAATGGAGTAATGGGAAAGAATGCAAGTGTGCAAGTCCCAGAAACTAAAGGACAGTTAGTTCTAGAAACCAGGAATGAAAAAAAAAGTTCCGGTAAGTTTGAAGTCAAAGGAACAAGGAGGAACTGGGTGTTCATTGAAGTTAAAGTCAGAACTGAAAAGTGCAGACCTGATGAAGTTGGCTCATGCATTGGTGTCCTTATTCCAGTCTTTGGGGAACTAATATTCGATTGTGGACTGAGTACTTGAGAGATTGTGTGTGGAAGCTTCAATGCACACGCTAATTGAAGACAAAGGAATACTGAAAGGAGTGTTGGAAATCCTAGAGATGGATCCTTGCTGAAAACAGCTGATGGAAAGCATTGTTTGTAAGAAGATTCTAAAACATGACTTTTGAGAGAGAAATTTGGAAACACTCATGTGACTATGATTTGGGGGGGGTTTGAGGCAAAAATCCACACAGGAGTCTAATTGGGTGAGCCATCCCCACCACCTAAAAACTCTGGGTTTCAGAGTGAGGTGTTGTCTGACTACAATTAGTCTATTGGGTTACAGAGAATATGTGTTTCATAGATTCATAGATTAATAAAATTTACAGTGCAAAAGGAGGCCTTTCGGCCCATCGACTCTGCACTGGCTCTTGGAAAGAACACCCTACCCAAGCCCACACCTCCACCCTATCCCCATAACCCAGTAACCCCACCCAACGCTAAGGGCAATTTTGGACACTAAGGGCAATTTAGCATGACCAATCCACCTAACCTGCACATCTTTGGACTGTGGGAGGAAACCGGAGCACCCGGAGGAAACCCACGCACACACGTGCATGGGGGAGAATGTGCAGACCCAAGCCGGGAATCAATCCTGGGACCCTGGAGCTGTGAAGCAATTTTGCTAACCACTGTGCTACCATGCTACCCAAAACGTGTTTACTGAGATCATTATACCCTAAGGTATGTTTAGTAACCAGTGTTATCCTTAAAATCTGTGTACATTTGTAAAGATAAGTGGGAGTGAAGGAGTATTGTATTATAGTCAAAATTTACACATTTAACAAATGTTTTTTTTCTGTTGCTAAAAGCTAATTGGCAGTCCTGTGATTCGGTTCATTCATGTTTTCTTACAAAATGTAAATGTTACGGCCTTTTGAGCCAGGGTTCCTGTAATAGCTCAAGGAGGCGTGGCATGAAAGGTCAAACTGGTTTATTTTAAACTGAAAATAAAGCCACTACCACGGCAAACAAAACAAACACTTCAACCCAGGACTATCAGGAACTGCTGGTCCGGGTCTGGGAGCCACATTTAAAGGTCCCGCTAATGAACCCAAGCTGGCGGGCCACCGCCTGCTCACAACGGGAACACATATTCTATGAAGTGCACGGAGAGATCATTCTGCGATCCCCCGTTGCCCTCGGGAGTGTTATCGCTTCTCCCCTCAAGTCTGAATTATCCTGCTCACTCCCGTGGCGACGAGGCCTCTTTCATCGCTTGACACAAGGCCTCGAGTCAGCGGCAGACGGAACTGGATCGTGGGGCCTGAAGCGGACTGGGGATCGTCACTTCCTTGTCGAGCGCTGAAGAGTAACAGACGGAGGCTCGTCTTCGGTGCTGACCTCCGAACGATTCTTGGGTCCCCCATAGCCTGAGTCCCCTTGCCAGGGTAGTTGCAGCAGGAGTCAAGGGCGTCATATCTATTGAAATTGTTTCCACTGGAGTGGGTTCCCTGCTTCTCAGGTGATCCTGGTGTTTTTTCATGGAGTTCCCTTGGAACTTGACTTTGTAAGAAACTGGATCAGTCTATTCCAGCATGACTCCTGGGATGCATTGGAAGTTATTTCCAAAATTCCGCACACAGACAGCATCTCCTGTTCTGAAGGTCCTTTCGGATCTTCTGGTGTAGTCGCCGTCCCATTAACAATTTCGCCGGTGCGACTTCTGTTGTCATGTGCAGTGTGGCTCGATAATCAAAGAGGTGCCGGGCCAATTTCATATCCAAGGAACCCGCAAGCTGTTTCTTCATTTGTTTTTTAATGTTTGAACTGCCTGTTTGGCCATGCCATTCAATGATGCATGTTATGGCACCATTGGGATGTGTTTAATGCTGTTCGACTTCATGAATGCCTGAAATTCTCCACTGGTAAAGGGGGTACCATTAATAGATACGAGGATCTCTGGTATGCCGTGGGTACATAAACTTTGCTGGCGTTGCATGAGAAGTTGTGGGGACATACAATGTACTTCTAACCATTTTGAGTGGGCGTCAACCATAATAAGGAACATCAATCCCAAGAACTGACCAGCGAAGTCCACGTGCACCAGT
The DNA here is from genome assembly GCF_047496885.1 of Scyliorhinus torazame. Taxonomy (NCBI): domain Eukaryota; kingdom Metazoa; phylum Chordata; class Chondrichthyes; order Carcharhiniformes; family Scyliorhinidae; genus Scyliorhinus; species Scyliorhinus torazame. Next base: position 268,006,269 of record NC_092708.1, on the reverse strand, counting down.
ACCAATGGCCTTCCTGGCCATTCCCATGGGTGCAAAGAGGCCAAAGGTGGGAGTTTCTGGTCCTCCTAGCACAAAGGAGCACTGCTTCATCAGATTATCGATGTCTGCATCGAGCCCAGGCCACCAGATATAGCTCATTGCGACTATTTCCATCATGGAATGTCCATTGTGTAATGCCGTCAGGATTGGGCGCCGACCTGAATGGGGGCAACTACTCAGGTTCCCCACAGGATGATGCCACCTTCTGCACTCTGCTCTTGTTGTTGAGTGAAGAAGGGCTTCATGTCATCCGTGGGGTGTCCTCGGATTCCACCACTAATGATCATGTGGTGCAATTTTGTCAGTGTGGGGTCCTTCTGGGTCCATGTTTGAATCTGCTTTGCGGATACTGGCTAGCTAGTATCATGATGACTTCTTCCAATGCTGGCAGAGTGGCCTTCAAGGATCTGGGTAGAAGCAGTTCTAAACTTTATGGAGAAATGAGGCCCCTTTTGGAGAGGTAGGTTACACCTTTGGATATGGCCAGGACACCTTTTAGGATTGTTAAAACTGGACATGAATGTGCGTAAAGAAATGCATAAACTCAATGGAACTGTCAAGAGGAGCCGTCAAAAGCGACTGTCAAGCTGTCAAGGCATTTTCAACTCTTGCCCTTCACACAGTTTTTCCAAAGATTTTGAGTGCTACAACAAAAATAATTGTTTGCTATATGACACTGTTGACATAAGCCTTAGGGTATTCATTACTGGATTTGAGCTGCATGACTGATTTCACAACCTTTCATTGTGACAATGGGTTGCCTTCCATTTCACAGTTTGATTGATAGCTCCAATGGATTATAGACTCTTTGAAGTGGGACTATGAACTCCAATGCTTGTTTTTATAAGAGAATAAGCATTTGTAAGAAATATTGTTATTATAAGAGATTACATAGTTGAAGGAATATATAGTGAAATGTTAAAGTTAATTTTTTTTAAATGAAGTCTGAAATAGACATTTAGAATGTTGCTTTAATTAATCTCAGCATGGCTCTTGAAGTCTGCCCATGGTGGATACTGGGTGATTTGGCATGATAGGTGTAAGGGTAAAGGTTGGTGGGTGATGGCATGGGTTGGCTAAATTGGCATGGAATTATAAATGGCAATGGGAACATAAGAACATAAGAACTAGGAGCAGGAGTAGGCCATCTGGCCCCTCGAGCCTGCTCCACCATTCAATGAGATCATGGCTGATCTTTTGTGGACTCAGCTCTCTTTCCGGCCTGAACACCATAACCCTTAATCCCTTTATTCTTCAAAAAACGATCTACCTTTATCTTAAAAACATTTATTGAAGGAGCCTCTACTGCTTCACTGGGCAAGGAATTCCATAGATTCACAAGCCTTTGGGTGAAGAAGTTCCTCCTAAACTCAGTCCTAAATCTACTTCCCCTTATTTTGAGGCTATGCCCCCTAGTTCTGCTTTCACCCGCCAGTGGAAACAACCTGCCCGCATCTATCCTATCTGTTCCCTTCATAATCTTATATGTTTCTATAAGATCCCCCCTCATCCTTCTAAATTCCAATGAGTACAGTCCCAGTCTACTCAACCTCTCCTCGTAATCCAACCCCTTCAACTCTGGGATTAACCTAGTGAATCTCCTCTGCACACCCTCCAGTGCCAGTACGTCCTTTCTCAAGTAAGGAGACCAAAACTGAACACAATACACCAGGTGTCGCCTCACTAACACCCTATACAATTGCAGCAGAACCTCCCTAGTCTTAAGCTCCATCCCTCTAGCAATGAAGGACAAAATTCCATTTGCCTTCTTAATCACCTGTTGCACCTGTAAACCAACTTTTTGCGACTCATGCACTAGCACACCCAGGTCTCTCTGCACAGCAGCATGTTTTAATATTTTATAATTTAAATAATAATCCCTTTTGCTGTTATTCCTACCAAAATGGATAACCTCACATTTGTCAACATTGTATTCCATCTGCCAGACCCTAGCCCATTCACTTAGCCTAACCAAATCCCTCTGCAGACTTCCAGTATCCTCTGCACTTTTTGCTTTACCACTTATCTTAGTGTCGTCTGCAAACTTGGACACATTGCCCTTGGTCCCCAACTCCAAATCATCTATGTAAATTGTGAACAGTTGTGGGCCCAACACTGAACCCTGAGGAACACCACTAGCTACTGATTGCCAACCAGAGAAACACCCATTAATCCCCACTCTTTGCTTTCTATTAATTAACCAATCCTCTATCCATGCTACTACTTTCCCCTTAATGCCATGCATCTTTATCTTATGCAACAACCTTTTGTGTGGCACCTTGTCAAAGGCTTTCTGGAAATCCAGATATACCACATCCATTGGCTCCCCGTTATCTACCGCACTGTTAATGTCCTCAAAAAATTCCACTAAATTAGCTAGGCACGACCTGCCCTTTATGAACCCATGCTGCGTCTGCCCAATGGGACAATTTCCATCCAGATGCCTCGCTATTTCTTCCTTGATGATAGATTCCAGCATCTTCCCTGCTACCGAAGTTAAACTCACTGGCCTATAATTACCCACTTTCTGCCTACCTCCTTTTTTAAACAGGGAGGTACATGGAAGGTTAGCATGGAGGGTATGAGGATTATGGAGTTGGGTAGTAGGGCACAGATTGACATGGAGGGTATGAGAGTCCATGAGAGTAGGCATATGACATTGCATGGATGTGGCATGGTGAGTATGTGGGGTGGGTGAGGAGGTGTGTGGGGTGAGGGCTGGAGGACTGTTTTAATTTGAAAACAATCTTTGGCAAAGTATCAGTGCAGTGAGGCAGCCTTTTGCTCAACCAGCCCCTGCACCCAGCAGCCTCTGTACTCATTCCGTGGTCAGCTGACCTGCCCCCCAGAGAACCCCGCTACACCGGAATAAATACTCCAACTTCTGGGTCAGGTTTGTGGATCCTGGAAATGATCCAACTCTGCACTCCTGACTCTGGAGTGAATTCAGGCCACTCTATCTCATACTCTCTTACTCTGCCTCACTCTCTCCTTTCTTTCTCTTTGTGCCTGTATTTCTCTGGGTATATCTCTCAATCTGCCCTTCTGTCTCTCTCTCTGCTTCTGTCCCTTTGTTTCTCTTAGCACAGCATTTTTCTCAATTTCCGTCTGTCTCTGTCACCGTGCCTCTCAATCTCTCACCCTCTGGGCGCAATTCTCCCATAAGGGAACAAAGTCCCCAAGCGAGCACGTTTAATCGCATGTTTCCCGGCCCTCGTGGTGCTGAGAAAAACATGGCTATTCAATGTAATTTGCGTTGTATAAGCGACCTGAATAGGTACGCGCGGCCGAGGCCACACATAGCTCCGTTTGTCGGAACTCCACATTGTAGCGAGAGATTGGGACGTGCCAAAAAGTGATTCGGCCCACAATGGCCGAGATTTACATCGCAACATCATTAATTAGTAAGAGCAGTATTAAGTGGTTGGAGAGGACATTGCCTGTCTTGGGAGGGAGTCTCATCTTAGAAAGCTGCCGGTCATCTGAAGCAGTGCCATCAGGAGCGGTGGCCACTGCTGGGACTACAGGCAGTCCCACCATGCTAAACATCCCAGGTATGTTTGGAGTTTTGCTGGCACTAGGTTGGCAGGTCCTGGCAGGGGAGGAGGGTGGAATGCTAAGTTCGAGAAGCTAGAGAGGCGTGTTAAAGGGGGCATTACCTTGGGCTGCCTCCAATGGACCTGGAGGCTCACAAAGGGGACTGCTCCCCAGCTAAAGCTGCGGGCTTCCCAAATAACATGGATCCTTAAGTAGTCATTAATAGGGCTTGTAAAGGCCTCTTAGGGGTAAGGGCAGAAAAAACACTTGATCGCTCCCTCATTCCCTGTTTTTTAAAAAAGAATTTAGGGTACCCAATTAATTTTTTCCAATTAAGGGGCAATTTAGCATGGCCAATCCACCTAACCTGCACATCTTTGGGCTGTGGGGGTGAAACCCACGCAAACACGGGGAGAGTGTGCAAACTCCACACGGACAGTGACCCAGAGCCGGGATCGAACCTCGGAACTCAACGCCGTGAGGCAGCAGTGCTAACCCACTGCGCCACCGTGCTGCCCCCCCCTCCCCCCCGGTTTATTGCCATGGGGACTGTGGTGGGTGGGTACCCAGTGGATTCTATGTGCCCCATGCCTTCAAACCCACCATATAATCCAGTATATAATCCAGCCTCCTTTTACTTCTACTCTCATTCCCTTTCTCATTCTCTCTCTCAGGTTAAGCTCTCAGACTTTGGATTTTGTGCCCAAGTGAGTGAAGAGATTCCAAGGCGAAGATCTTTGGTTGGCACACCATATTGGATGGCTCCAGAGGTGATTTCCCGATTACCATATGGACCAGAGGTAAATTCTGCCACAGGCAACCAATGTCAGTGAGGATATGTGAGATCGGCTCCTGTAGCCAGCGGGTAGGGGATCCTGATGGATGAACAGGCGGTAGGGAAAATGATGGAAAGTATCGCTGGGGACGGGCATAATCAAAGGAAAAGTTTCTCCAGCCTCAAGTCAAGTCTCAGTCAAAGCCAGAATGTCGATGCCGTTGTCCCCAGTGTGGTTATGGTTACCATCGGCCTTGTTCAGGAGCAAAGGACATTCTGAAGGATGATACAGAGAGGAGCGATGATGGCTGATCCATTCGGGATAGTGGCGAGTGGGGGGGGTGGATGGGATAGGAAGGTGGTTTAGAGGGGTTAGACTCCAGCAGGCACACTTAATGGGAATCATGTAGAAGGGACAGGCAGAAACGTCAATGAGCACATCTTAGAATGGCGGGAGTAGCGAAAGAGGTTCAAAGCGTAGTTGTGGCTTAACTAAGGTGAACTCAAGCCTGAAATATGGAAAGAAGAGTTAGAATAAAAATGGACAGTGATGGGGTGAGATAAAGGATGGGGCATAGGACCTGAGAGGCAAGAATTGGAAAGTGGCATGAGTGGGTGACAGATGGGGAGGGGAAGGCAGAGAAAGGCCCAAGTGATAGAAATAATAGGCTCCGGACCATGGGGGCGAACTCAACAGGGTACAGAGGGATCGCAGGTTACATAGGCTGGACAGACATTAGGAGAGTCCTGTTCTGGTCTTAAGCAGAGAGCTGGGTTGAATGAGATGGTCCAAAGTTAAAATCTGAGATCTTGTGACGAGATGAAGTTGACCTTTAGATGGGGGGTAGGGCCAGCATGGAGTGTCCACAAACTAGTGTACAGTTGCGGAGCGGGAGTGGAGGGCTGAAACACTGCTTGGGGTGTTGGTGCTGGTATGTTGTGGAGAAGTGTCCCACAGAATGGGTGCAGTAACAGTTGTTGGTCTAAGATGGGAACAGACAGTAAAATTGCTCCTTCATGTTGCAGGTGGATATTTGGTCACTGGGCATTATGGTGATGGAAATGATTGATGGAGAGCCCCCTTACTTCAGTGATTCCCCTGTGCAAGCCATGAAGATGATCCGGGACAACTCTCCTCCCAGACTGAAGCTGGAACACAAGGTGAGAGATTCAAATACCTCAACACCTGGGTTCCAGGATTCGCTCAGTGAGGATAGGACCTGATGAGAAATTTGCCTACATTCCTACTCTTCCAGGCCTCATGGCATGGCCCGGGTGTACTCCAGGTCCATGTCCAACTCACTGGCTGGACCTTGCCCTGGAAAATCCTGGAACATATCCTCTGAGCTATTCACACAAATTTCCAGGTTTTAGACATTTTTAGCCAGCTTGCACAGTGCCCCCTAGAGCTCCTGTCCAATTTTTGTATAAATCCCCCAAAGAGAAAAGCTGCCCTGTTTTTGAGACGGATATGCTTCTTCTCCTCACAAGAATTCTCTATCGGTCTTTCTGTCTCTGTTTGCTTTCTCTGTGTCTGCATCTGTGCCATCACCCTCCAGCTCCTTTACTTGTAGATCTCTTTAGTGTTTGTAGCTCTCTTTTGTGTCTGCCAACCACATACCTTCTAGCCTTAACTTTCTTCCTGTTGGTACTGCTTCCGAGGCAAGACTCACATGGACCAGTCTGCCTTCTAATCCAAGAAAATGGCAATTGCACTCTTTATAATTGAAGCAAACTCTTAAAAGGCCTTTATAACATCTTAAAGTCAGTTAAACATTTCACAAACCTTTTAAAGAAACTCTAAATTTTTCTAACTACAGCATCTGGGTCATAAATCATCACAGGAGAGACCCACACACTTAGGGAGGGAGAGAATGGGTAGAACCACTTCTGTCCTCCATTAATTGGGTAGACTCTCCAGCGAGGTCAGCAAGAGGGTAAGTGTAATGTTACATCGACGTCAATGCCTGGGAGACCCTTGCTCAGAAGAGGCCTACTTGGGGGAACCTCCTGATTGAAGGGGCACAATTTTTTGAGGACACCCGATGACAAGAGGAGGCTGAGAGAGGAATACCAGCGACCTAGAGTCCAAGGATCGATACCACCCTCTGGAAACACCTGCCAAGTGTGCGGTTTCAAATCCTCTATTAGTAGATTTAACCTTCTAATTAGTATTATAATTTAGATGGCTGGGGGTCGGGAGCAGAGATTACTAATTTATCTAAAAGGAGAGTTCTTCAACAGAAGAAGTCTGGGAAGCAGTCGTTTGCAAGCTAGATCTGAACAAGCAGGAGAAATTTACAGGAAAAGAGAAGAAATTGAAAGAGAGGATGCCCACGTTATAGAGTGGTATTTAGTCATACCCATTATAGGGAGCTTTCAGCTACAGAGTATCAGAATACAGAATAACTCAAATATTCACCAGAAATCAAGCTGACTATACTAGCTTGGTAAATGTGACCCTCCTGCCTGCCCAGAGGATGGGATTCTCCATTGCGAGTCCTCCCTGCTGTTAGGGAAGGCGGAGAATTTGGCCCTCAGCCAACTCGCCCACTCGCTGCAGCGGGAACGGAGATACCGCACATAATGGGCGTCATTCTCCGACCCCCCGCCGGGTCGGAGAATGGCCGTTGGCCGCCGTGAATCCCGCCCCCGCCCCCGCCGAAGTCTCCGCTCCCGGAGATTGGGCGGGGGCGGGAATCCAGCCGCGCCGGTTGGCGGGACCCCCCGCTGGATTCTCCGGCCCGGATGGGCCGAAGTCCCGCCCAGGAATTGCCTGTCCCGCCGACGTAAATCAAAGCTGGTATTTACCGGCGGGACCAGGCAGCGTGGGCGGGCTCCGGGGTCCTGGGGGGGGGCGCGGGGCGATCTGACCCCGGGGGGTGCCCCCACGGTGGCCTGGCCCGCGATCGGGGCCCACCGATCCGCGGGCGGGCCTGTGCCGTGGGGGCACTCTTTCCCTTCCGCCTCCGCTACGGCCTCCACCATGGCGGAGGCGGAAGAGACTCTCCCCACTGCGCATGCGCGGGAAACTTTCAGCGGCCGCTGACGCTCCCGCGCATGCGCGGGGAAACTGACAGCGGCCGCTGACGCTCCCGCGCATGCGCCGCATTTCCGCGCCAGCTGGCGGGGCAACAAACGCCATTTCCGCCAGCTGGCGGGGCGGAAATCCCTCCGGCGTCGGCCTAGCCCCTCAATGTTGGGGCTAGGCCGCCAAAGATGCGGAGACTTCCGCACCTTTTTGCCGGCGCGATGCCCGTCTGATTTGCGCCAGCTTTGGCGCCAGTCGGCGGGCATCCCGCCGTTGGGGGAGAATTTCGCCCAATGTTTTTCGGAAATCATTTTCAGATGCGGTTATATAGTTATTGTTAAGAACTCTGAGCTGCTAGAGATTAAATAAACCAGGAATGAGGTTTATCAACAAACTGTCAGTCCATATCGGTTTATGTTTGAGAGGAAGAAAACCTGACGATCCTTCTACCAAGAAAGAGTTGCACTGAGATGCAGCATGGTTTGTGACTGGGGAATACACAAAGGGTAAAGATGTGCTGATTTTGTGGCTTGTGGCTGGTGTATGGGAAAAGGTCAGCTCAGTGGAATACAATGACTTAAAAGCGGAAACATTATTAAAGTTCAGAGATTAATGTCCCACCCAGACTCATTTGCAAACAAAATGACAACAACAGGAACTTTATATCCTTGCTATTAACATAGAATGATGTCCCAAGGTGTTTACAGAGTCATATTGGGCACAGAAAGAACTAAAATTCAGTCAGAAACTGTGAGCATTAGGAAGTGAAGCAAAAGTACAGTGCTGACCCAGTCACAGTACCAGACAGTGCTGACCCAGTCACAGGACCACACAGTGCTGACCCAGTCACAGGACCACACAGTGCTGACCCAGTCACAGGACCAGACAGTGCTGACCCAGTCACAGTACCAGACAGTGCTGACGCAGTCACAGGACCAGACAGTGCTGACCCAGTCACCGTGCCAGACAGTGCTGACCCAGTCACAGTACCAGACAGTGCTGACGCAGTCACAGTACCAGACAGTGCTGACCCAGTCACCGTACCAGACAGTGCTGACCCAGTCACCGTACCAGACAGTGCTGACCCAGTCACAGTACCAGACAGTGCTGACGCAGTCACAGTACCAGACAGTGCTGACCCAGTCACAGGACCAGACAGTGCTGACCCAGTCACAGGACCAGACAGTGCTGACCCAGTCACAGGACCACACAGTGCTGACCCAGTCACAGGACCAGACAGTGCTGACCCAGTCACAGTACCAGACAGTGCTGACCCAGTCACAGTACCAGACAGTGTTGACCCGGTCACAGTACCAGACAGTGCTGACCCAGTCACAGTACCAGACAGTGCTGACCCAGTCACAGTACCAGACAGTGCTGACCCAGTCACAGTACCAGACAGTGCTGAGCCAGTCACAGGACCAGACAGTGCAGAGCCAGTCCCAGGACCACACAGTGCTGACCCAGTCACAGGACCACACAGTGCTGACCCAGTCACAGTACCAGACAGTGCTGACCCAGTCACAGTACCAGACAGTGCTGACCCAGTCACAGTACCAGACAGTGCTGACCCAGTCACAGTACCAGACAGTGCTGACCCAGTCACAGTACCAGACAGTGTTGACCCAGTCACAGTACCAGACAGTGCTGACCCAGTCACCGTACCAGACAGTGCTGACCCAGTCACCGTACCAGACAGTGCTGACCCAGTCACAGTACCAGACAGTGCTGACCCAGTCACCGTACCAGACAGTGCTGACCCAGTCACAGTACCAGACAGTGCTGACCCAGTCACAGTACCAGACAGTGCTGACCCAGTCACAGTACCAGACAGTGCTGAGCCAGTCACCGTACCAGACAGTGCTGACCCAGTCACAGTACCAGACAGTGTTGACCCAGTCACCGTACCAGACAGTGCTGACCCAGTCACAGTACCAGACAGTGCTGACCCAGTCACAGTACCAGACAGTGCTGACGCAGTCACAGTACCAGACAGTGCTGACCCAGTCACAGGACCAGACAGTGCTGACGCAGTCACCGTACCAGACAGTGCTGAGCCAGTCACAGGACCACACAGTGCTGACCCAGTCACAGGACCAGACAGTGCAGACCCAGTCACCGTACCAGACAGTGCTGAGCCAGTCACAGGACCACACAGTGCTGACCCAGTCACAGTACCAGACAGTGCTGACCCAGTCACCGTACCAGACAGTGCTGACCCAGTCACAGTACCAGACAGTGCTGACCCAGTCACAGTACCAGACAGTGCTGACCCAGTCACAGTACCAGACAGTGCTGACGCAGTCACCGTACCAGACAGTGCTGACCCAGTCACAGTACCAGACAGTGCTGACGCAGTCACAGGACCAGACAGTGCTGACCCAGTCACCGTACCAGACAGTGCTGACCCAGTCACAGTACCAGACAGTGCTGACCCAGTCACCGTACCAGACAGTGCTGACCCAGTCACAGTACCAGACAGTGCTGACCCAGTCACCGTACCAGACAGTGCTGACCCAGTCACAGTACCAGACAGTGCTGACGCAGTCACAGTACCAGACAGTGCTGACCCAGTCACAGGACCAGACAGTGCTGACCCAGTCACAGGACCACACAGTGCTGACCCAGTCACAGGACCAGACAGTGCTGACCCAGTCACAGGACCAGACAGTGCTGACCCAGTCACAGTACCAGACAGTGCTGACGCAGTCACAGGACCAGACAGTGCTGACCCAGTCACCGTACCAGACAGTGCTGACCCAGTCACCGTACCAGACAGTGCTGACCCAGTCACCGTACCAGACAGTGCTGACCCAGTCACAGTACCAGACAGTGCTGACGCAGTCACAGTACCAGACAGTGCTGACCCAGTCACAGTACCAGACAGTGCTGACCCAGTCACAGTACCAGACAGTGCTGACCCAGTCACAGGACCAGACAGTGCTGACCCAGTCACAGGACCACACAGTGCTGACCCAGTCACAGGACCAGACAGTGCTGACCCAGTCACAGGACCAGACAGTGCTGACCCAGTCACAGTACCAGACAGTGCTGACGCAGTCACAGGACCAGACAGTGCTGACCCAGTCACCGTACCAGACAGTGCTGACCCAGTCACAGTACCAGACAGTGCTGACGCAGTCACCGTACCAGACAGTGCTGACGCAGTCACCGTACCAGACAGTGCTGACGCAGTCACAGTACCAGACAGTGCTGACCCAGTCACCGTACCAGACAGTGCTGACGCAGTCACAGTACCAGACAGTGCTGACCCAGTCACCGTACCAGACAGTGCTGACCCAGTCACAGTACCAGACAGTGCTGACCCAGTCACAGTACCAGACAGTGCTGACCCAGTCACAGTACCAGACAGTGCTGACCCAGTCACAGGACCAGACAGTGCTGACCCAGTCACCGTACCAGACAATGCTGACCCAGTCACCGTACCAGACAGTGCTGACCCAGTCACCGTACCAGACAGTGCTGACCCAGTCACAGTACCAGACAGTGCTGACGCAGTCACAGTACCAGACAGTGCTGACCCAGTCACAGTACCAGACAGTGCTGACCCAGTCACAGTACCAGACAGTGCTGACCCAGTCACAGGACCAGACAGTGCTGACCCAGTCACAGGACCACACAGTGCTGACCCAGTCACAGGACCAGACAGTGCTGACCCAGTCACAGGACCAGACAGTGCTGACCCAGTCACAGTACCAGACAGTGCTGACGCAGTCACAGGACCAGACAGTGCTGACCCAGTCACCGTACCAGACAGTGCTGACCCAGTCACAGTACCAGACAGTGCTGACGCAGTCACCGTACCAGACAGTGCTGACGCAGTCACCGTACCAGACAGTGCTGACGCAGTCACAGTACCAGACAGTGCTGACCCAGTCACCGTACCAGACAGTGCTGACGCAGTCACAGTACCAGACAGTGCTGACCCAGTCACCGTACCAGACAGTGCTGACCCAGTCACAGTACCAGACAGTGCTGACCCAGTCACAGTACCAGACAGTGCTGACGCAGTCACAGTTCCAGACAGTGCTGACGCACCCCCACTTTGGTTCTTCATCTTTTTTTTTTGTCCCTGGCTTACACTTCGCTGCTGGCCTCGAACAGGTTTTGGAACAGGCCGACAAACTGCCCCCAAGTATCCAGGAAGCCTTCCTCTGACCCTCGGATGGCGTATTTAATCTGAGAAATTCCGAGAGGTCAGCGAGCCAGTCTGCAGCTGTGGATGGTGCTGCCGATCGTCAGCCGAGCAGGATTCTCCGGCGTGCGATTAGGGAAGCGAAAGCAAGGGCGTCGGCCCCTTCCCCATGTGTAGCTCTGGCTGCTCCGATACCCCAAAGATTGCCACTATTGGGCATGGCTTCACCCTCACCCCCACAACCTTGGACATTGCCTCGGAGAAGGCTGTCCAGAACCCAGCAAGTTTGGGACAAGCCCAAAACATGTGGCTGTGGTTGGCCGGGCCCCTCTGGCACCGCTCACATTTGTCCTCCACCTCCGGGAAGAACCTGCTCATTCGGGTTCTGGTCAGGTGGGCTCTGTGCACCACTTTGAGCTGCATTAGGCTTAGCCTTGTGCAGGAGGAGGTGGAGTTAGCCCTGCTCAGTGCTTCGAACAAGAGTCCCCATCCTACCTCTGTCCCCAGTTCGTCCTCCCATTTTTGTCTGGTCCCATTCAGTGGTGTTCGGGCTCTATCCAGGAGCTGTCCATATATTTTCCCACATGGCCCCCACTTCTTGCTGCTTGTGCCTATCAGATCCTCTAGTGGTGTGCTTTCTGGGGCCCCGGGGTACCCCACTGTCTCTTTGCGGACAAAGTGTTTTATTTATTCCTGTCCTCTTGCTAGTTTCCACTTACTCGTCAGCTTGTCCAGTGTTGCCAGTCTGTGCCCTACGTAGAAGTCCCCGACTGTCAGTGTGCTGGTTAAGTTCCAACTGCGTTCTATTGTGCTTAGAGAGGACTACGATGTGAAGAATAAATAAAAGGCATACAAATATAGGGGTTGCTTAGCAACTGGGGCCTTGTAAGGTAGAGAAATTTTTGAGTTAAAAAAAAATAAATTTAGAGTACCCAATTCATTTTCTTTATCCAATTAAGGGGCAATTTAGTGTGGCCAATCCACCTAGCCTGCACATCTTTGGGTTGTGGGGGCGAAACCCACGCAGACACAGGGAGAATGTGCAAACTCCACACGGACAGTGACCAGAGCCGGGATCGAACCTGGGACTTCGGTGCCGTGAAGCATCAGGGCTAACCCACTGCGCCACCGTGCTGCCCCCAAACTTTTGAGTTTTAACTTAGCCAAGTTGATTGCACTTGGAGATATGGGGCGAAATTCTCCCCCAACGGCGCGATGTCCGCCGCCTGGCGCCAAAGACGGCGCCAATCAGACGGGCATCGCGCCGGCCCAAAGGTGCGGAATGCTCCGCATCTTTGGCGGCCTAGCCCCAACATTGAGGGGCTAGGCCGACGCCGGAGGGATTTCCGCCCCGCCAGCTGGCGGTAATGGCGTTTGTTGCCCCGCCAGCTGGCGCGGAAATGCGGCGCATGCGCGGGAGCGTCAGCGGCCGCTGTCAGTTTCCCGGCGCATGCGCGGGTGCGTCAGCGGCCGCTGTCAGTTCCCCGCGCATGCGCAGTGGGGAGAGTCTCTTCCGCCTCCGCCATGGTGGAGGCCGTGGCGGAGGCGGAAGGGAAAGAGTGCCCCCACGGCACAGGCCCGCCCGCGGATCGGTGGGCCCCGATCGCGGGCCAGGCCACCGTGGGGGCACCCCCGGGTTCAGATCACCCCGCGCGCCCCCCAGGACCACGGAGCCCGCCCACGCCGCCTGGTCCCGCCGGTAAATACCAGGTTTGATCTACGCCGGCGGGACAGGCAATTTCTGGGCGGGACTTCGGCCCATCTGGGCCGGAGAATCCAGCGGGGGGTCCCGCCAACCGGCGCGGCCCGATTCCCGCCCCCGCCCAATCTCCGGGAGCGGAGACTTCGGCGGGGGCGGGATTCACGGCGGCCAACGGCCATTCTCCGACCCGGCGGGGGGTCGGAGAATGACGCCCATGTAGTGAGAGAGAAGGCAGCTCTCACAGCTCTGCTAGAAGTCGTGGGCTTAGAAGGTTAGAGAGGGAACATCTCTCTCAGCTTTGATAAAAGAAAGGCTATACCATGGAGTAATGGTTAAAAAAAACAAGTGCAGGACTTCCGGGTGCGGCGATGACCAGCTGAGTCGCACGTTTCGGCAGCTCCCTGTGAAACGGACTTTTGGGCTCTTGATAGGAGCCCCAACGGCAATTTTGACAGCTAAAAACACTGTGCGGTAAACCAGAAGGGAATCCCCCCTGGATACGGATGGAAAAAGGAGGAGAGAGTGGCCAGATTGCAGTGGATCCTTTAGAACAGCGGCAAGGAAGGCAAGCAAAAACCAAGATGGCGTCGGAAGATGGCAGTTTAACATGGGGCCCTGAACAACAAGAGTTCTTGAAATGCTGTGTGGAAGAGCTCAAAAAGGAAATGAAGAAAGAGCTGTTGGCCCCGATACTACAGGCGATCGAAGGGCTAAAGGAGGAACAAAAGACCCAGGAGCGGGAGCTTCGGGTCGTGAAGGCAAAGGCAGCCGAGAATGAGGACGATATACAGGGCCTGGTGGTGAAGACGGAGACGCAGGAGGCACATCAGAAACGATGTGTGGAAAGGTTGGAGGCACTGGAAAACAACGCAAGGAGGAACAACCTGAGGATTCTTGGTCTTCCTGAAGGTGTGGAGGGAGCGGACGTCGGGGCATATGTGAGCACGATGCTGCACTCGTTAATGGGAGCGGAGGCCCCGGCGGGTCCGTTGGAGGTGGAGGGAGCATACCGAGTGATGGCGCGAGGACCGAGAGCAGGAGAAATTCCCAGAGCCATAGTGGTGAGATTCCTCCGTTTTAAGGATAGAGAAATGGTCCTTAGATGGGCGAAGAAAACTCGGAGCAGTAAATGGGAGAACGCGGTGATCCGCATTTATCAAGACTGGAGTGCGGAGGTGGCGAGAAGGAGGGCGAGCTTTAATCGGGCCAAGGCGGTGCTTCATAAAAAGAAGATAAAATTTGGAATGCTGCAACCGGCAAGACTGTGGGTCACATATCGAGGGAGGCACCACTACTTTGAGACGGCGGATGAAGCGTGGACTTTTATTGTGGAAGAAAAACTGGAATGAGCGGGTTATTAAAAAGAACGTTCGAACAAAGTGGTGGGGCGAATGTGGGGGGCAAAGAGGGGTTTTATGTACTAATCCTGCGATGTGGTAACTTTTCTCTCTCCCACAGGTGGTGATGGGGGGAGGAGGGGAGGTGGAGGAGATGGGGCGTTGGCCATTGGGGGCGGGGCCAAGGGAGAAGCGCGGGCTTGGTTCCCGCGCTATGATAATCATGGCGGGAATAGAGAAGCAGGAAGGAGGGGGCGTCGCACGGTGCGAGCCGAGGTCACGGGGGGAAGCCGAGGTCAGCCAGAGTTTGCTGACTTCTGGGAGCAACATGGGGGGAGTAATTACGCTAGCGGGGGATCTAGCGGGGGGGGGGGGGAGGGGGGAATTACTGGGTTGCTGCTGCTGGGGAGAGGGGGGAGCTGGTATGGGAGAGGATGGGCGGGGGGGCACCGCCTGGGGGAGATACAGCTGCGTGGGAACCGGGTGAGGAGCTGGAAAAAGGTGATGGCTAATCGACAAGGGGGGGGGGGGGGGGGGTAGGAAGCCCCCCAACTCGGCTGATCACGTGGAACGTGAGAGGGCTGAAGGGGCCGATAAAGAGGGCACGGGTACTCGCACACCTTAAGAAACTTAAGGCAGATGTGGTTATGTTACAGGAAACGCACCTGAAACTGATAGACCAGGTTAGGCTACGCAAAGGATGGGTGGGGCAGGTGTTCCATTCGGGGCTAGATGCGAAAAACAGGGAGGTGGCTATATTAGTGGGGAAGCGGGTAATGTTCGAGGCAAAGACTATAGTGGCGGATAACGGGGGCAGATACGTGATGGTGAGTGGCAAACTACAGGGGGAGACGGTGGTTTTGGTAAACGTATATGCCCCGAACTGGGATGATGCCAATTTTATGAGGCGGATGCTAGGACGCACTCCGGACCTAGAGATGGGAAAGCTGATAATGGGGGGAGATTTTAATACGGTGTTGGAACCAGGGCTGGATAGGTCGAAGTCCAGGACTGGAAGGAGGCCGGCAGCAGCCAAGGTACTTAAAGATTTTATGGAGCAGATGGGAGGTGTAGACCCGTGGAGATTTAGCAGACCTAGGAGTAAGGAGTTCTCGTTTTTCTCCTATGTCCATAAAGTCTACTCGCGAATAGACTTTTTTGTGCTGGGTAGGGCATTGATCCCGAAGGTGAGGGGAACGGAGTATACGGCTATAGCCATTTCGGATCACGCTCCACACTGGGTGGACTTGGAGATAGGGGAGGAAACAGGAGGGCGCCCACCCTGGAGAATGGACATGGGACTAATGGCAGATGAGGGGGTGTGTCTAAGGGTGAGGGGGTGCATTGAAAAGTACTTGGAACTCAATGATAATGGGGAGGTCCAGGTGGGAGTGGTCTGGGAGGCGTTGAAGGCGGTGGTTAGAGGGGAGCTGATATCAATAAGGGCACATAAAGGGAAGCAGGAGAGTAAGGAACGGGAGCGGTTGCTGCAAGAACTTTTGAGGGTGGACAGACAATATGCGGAAGCACCAGAGGAGGGACTGTACAGGGAAAGGCAAAGGCTACATGTAGAATTTGACTTGCTGACTACAGGCACTGCAGAGGCACAATGGAGGAAGGCACAGGGTGTACAGTACGAATATGGGGAGAAGGCGAGCAGGTTGCTGGCACACCAATTGAGGAAAAGGGGAGCAGCGAGGGAAATAGGGGGAGTGAGGGATGAGGAAGGAGAGATGGAGCGGGGAGCGGAGAGAGTGAATGGAGTGTTCAAGACATTTTATAAAAAATTATATGAAGCTCAACCCCCGGATGGGAGGGAGAGAATGATGGGCTTCTTGGATCGGCTGGAATTTCCCAAGGTGGAAGAGCAGGAAAGGGTGGGACTGGGAGCACAGATCGAGGTAGAAGAAGTGGTGAAAGGAATTAGGAGCATGCAGGCGGGAAAGGCCCCGGGACCGGATGGATTCCCAGTCGAATTCTATAGAAAATATGTGGACTTGCTCGCCCCGGTACTGACGAGGACCTTTAATGAGGCAAAGGAAAGGGGACAACTGCCCCCGACTATGTCTGAAGCAACGATATCGCTTCTCTTAAAGAAGGAAAAGGACCCGCTACAATGCGGGTCCTATAGACCTATTTCCCTCCTAAATGTAGATGCCAAGGTCCTGGCCAAGGTAATGGCAATGAGAATAGAGGAATGTGTCCCGGGGGTGGTCCACGAGGACCAAACTGGGTTTGTGAAGGGGAGACAGCTGAACACGAATATACGGAGGTTGTTAGGGGTAATGATGATGGCCCCACCAGAGGGAGAAACGGAGATAGTAGTGGCGATGGAAGCCGAGAAAGCATTTGATAGAGTGGAGTGGGATTATTTGTGGGAGGTGTTGAGGAGATTTGGTTTTGGAGAGGGGTATGTTAGATGGGTGCAGCTGTTGTATAGGGCCCCAGTGGCGAGCGTGGTCACGAATGGACGGGGATCTGCATATTTTCGGCTCCATAGAGGGACAAGGCAGGGATGCCCTCTGTCCCCATTATTGTTTGCACTGGCGATGGAGCCCCTGGCGATAGCGTTGAGGGGTTCCAAGAAGTGGAGGGGAGTACTTAGGGGAGGAGAAGAGCACCGGGTATCTTTGTATGCGGACGATTTGCTACTATACGTGGCGGACCCGGCGGAGGGGATGCCAGAAATAATGCGGATACTTGGGGAGTTTGGGGATTTTTCAGGGTATAAATTGAACATGGGGAAAAGTGAGTTGTTTGTGGTGCATCCAGGGGAGCAGAGTAGAGAAATAGAGGACCTACCGTTGAGGAAGGTAACAAGGGACTTTCGTTACCTGGGGATCCAGATAGCTAAGAATTGGGGCACATTGCATAGGTTAAATTTAATGCGGTTGGTGGAACAGATGGAGGAGGATTTCAAGAGATGGGATATGGTATCCCTGTCAATGGCAGGGAGGGTGCAGGCGGTTAAGATGGTTGTCCTCCCGAGATTCCTCTTTGTGTTTCAGTGCCTCCCGGTGGTGATCACGAAGGCTTTTTTTAAAAGGATTGAAAAGAGCATCATGGGTTTTGTGTGGGCCGGGAAGACCCCGAGAGTGAGGAAGGGATTCTTACAGCGTAGCAGGGATAGGGGGGGGCTGGCACTACCGAGCCTAAGTGAGTATTATTGGGCCGCTAATATTTCAATGGTGAGTAAGTGGATGGGAGAGGAGGAGGGAGCGGCGTGGAAGAGATTAGAGAGGGCGTCCTGTAGGGGGACTAGCCTACAGGCTATGGTGACAGCCCCATTGCCGTTCTCACCGAGGAACTACACCACAAGCCCGGTGGTGGTGGCTACACTGAAGATTTGGGGACAGTGGAGACGGCATAGGGGAAAGACTGGAGCCTTGGGGGGGTCCCCGATAAGAAACAACCATAGGTTTGCCCCGGGGGGAATGGATGGGGGATATGGAATGTGGCAAAGAGCAGGAATAACGCAACTGAAAGATCTGTTTGTGGATGGGAAGTTCGCGAGTCTGGGAGCGCTGACCGAGAAATATGGGTTGCCCCAAGGGAATGCATTCAGGTATATGCAACTGAGGGCTTTTGCGAGGAAACAGGTGAGGGAATTCCCGCAGCTCCCGACACAAGAGGTGCAGGACAGAGTGATCTCAAAGACATGGGTGGGGGATGGTAAGGTGTCAGATATATATAGGGAAATGAGGGACGAAGGGGAGACTATGGTAGATGAACTAAAAGGGAAATGGGAAGAAGAGCTGGGGGAGGAGATCGAGGAGGGGCTGTGGGCAGATGCCCTAAGCAGGGTAAACTCGTCGTCCTCGTGTGCCAGGCTAAGCCTGATTCAGTTTAAGGTATTACACAGGGCACATATGACTGGAGCACGGCTCAGTAAATTTTTTGGGGTGGAGGATAGGTGTGCGAGGTGCTCGAGAAGCCCAGCGAATCATACCCATATGTTTTGGTCATGCCCGGCACTACAGAGGTTTTGGATGGGGGTGACAAAGGTGCTTTCAAAAGTAGTAGGAGTCCGGGTCGAACCAAGCTGGGGGTTGGCTATATTTGGGGTTGCACAAGAGCCGGGAGTGCAGGAGGCGAGAGAGGCCGATGTTTTGGCCTTTGCGTCCCTAGTAGCCCGGCGCAGGATATTGCTAATGTGGAAAGAAGCCAAGCCCCCGGGGGTGGAGACCTGGATAAATGACATGGCGGGGTTTATAAAGCTAGAGCGGATTAAGTTCGTTCCTAAGGGGGTCGGCTCAAGGGTTCACCAGGCGGTGGCAACCGTTCGTCGAATACCTCGCAGAAAGATAGACGGAATGGGATAAAGAAGGCAGCAGCAGCAGCCCAGGATCGGGGGTGGGGGGGGGGGGGGGGGAGGGGGGAGGGGGGAGGGGGGGGGGGGGAATGGGATAAAGAAGGCAGCAGCAGCAGCCCAGGATCGGGGGTGGGGGGGGGGGAGGGGGGGGAAGGGGGGGAAGGGGGGGGGGAGGGGGGAGGGGGGGGAGGGGGGAGGGGGGGGGGGGAGGGGGGAGGGGGGAGGGGGGAGGGGGGGGAGGGGGGAGGGGGGGGGGAGGGGGGAGGGGGGGGGGAGGGGGGAGGGGGGTGGGTGGGAGGGGGGGGGGGAGGGGGGGAGGGGGGGTGGGGGGGGGGAGGAGGAACCAGAAGGACTCTCAGGGTTGTTAATATATACTGTATAGTATGTATAGGTTGTTGCTACAGATAATTATATATTGGACTGTTAAATTATATTTTTGGAGATTGTTACTTGTGACAAGGCAGTTGCCAATTAGGGCTAGTTTTCATTTTTGTTATTTATTATTTATTCATTTTTTGTTTATAAAATAGGCCATTGTTATTTGTGTTGTTATAATATTGTGTAAAGGATGCACAATGTACTGTGTTGGTTGACCAAAAATTTTCAATAAAATATTTAATAAAAAAAAAAACAAGTGCAGAGATCTGAAGAGCAGCTAGTTAAAGAAACCAAAGAAATGAGGAGCAGTGTCCAAGAAGTCTGAAGTTAAGTGAACAGAGACCTAGGTGTTGTTCAGAATAATTTAAGGAAGAGTAAACCAGGTGTTCTGAGTTAAAGAGACAATTGCAGTGACCATATTTAAAATGGGACAACAACCTCCAAAGGTAAAACAAACATCTGATGCCATTTTAATATAATCTGGGAATTAAAGCAATTGGGAGCAGTTTGCACAGCAGTGAAGACAAATAAATCCTTAATGGGTTGGTGTGAAATCCTGGACTAGATGCACTGTTAATGTGGAGTGGAAACTTTGATAAAACGTGTCACCTGGTCTAGATTTTGGAACGCAAACCGCCAAGAAAAAGCATTATAACTATGAGAGAAGATTTTAAAGTGTGTTTTTGGGAGTGGAGTTTGGAAACTCTCATTTGAGAATCATCTGGGCTATTTTGTGGAGGTATCCACAAACATTCACGTGGGTTCAGAGTGGAGAGTATATTTGCCCACAATCATTTGATTTTGATTTGATTTATTGTCACATGTACCGAAGTACAGTGAAAAGTATTTTTCTGCGGCCAAGGGAATGTACACAGTACCTACATAGTAGACAATAAAATAATAATCGACAGAGTGCATTGACAAATGGTACATCACAAAGCAAATTTTGTGTGCTTAAAAGGGACTTTGTGTTAATAAGACCACTGTAAGATTAAGATTACTTTGTAATCTCTGTTAATCCTAAAATCTGTATGTAATTGTTAAAATAAGGGAGGAGTAAAGGCATATTGTATCATAATCCAATTTGTTCATGGTTGCTCATTGTTTTTGTTGTTAAGATGATTAGCAGTTCTGTGATTATGTTCCTCAATGTTTTATTAAAAAAATAAAAGTTACGGGCGGGATTCTCCATTCCTGAGGCTAAGTGCCTGCTCAAACGGAGAATTCGCAGGAGGTTCACAACAGGAAAATCGGCGCGAACCCCTCACCGACTCCTGTACCGGTGATGGCTAGTACCAGCGCCGTGTGAAACGCTTGTGGATTGTGCAAAAAACGGCCGGAGAATGGCCGGGTCCAGGGCCGCACATGCGCATGGCTCACGACCTGTACCGGTCGTGCCGTAAAACATGGTGCCGGCCGTGCTCGAATCCTAACCCACCAGCCGCGACCTCACGAACCACCTCCTGGCCACACCCCACTAGTCCCCCCAGCCCGAGCAGAAACCCCCCCCGGCCAGCGGCACGAATCCCAGATGAGTGTGGCGGTGCAAGACACTGTCCGCAGCTGACACTTCTGGGGCGAAATTCTCCGGTATTGGCGCGCGACTGGCGCCCAAAACGGCGCAAATCAGTCGGGCATCGCGCCGCCCCAAAGGTGCGGAATGCTCCGCATCTTTGGGGGCCGAGCCCCAACCTTGAGGGGCTAGGCCCGCGCCGGACTGATTTCCGCCCCGCCAGCTGGCGGAAAAGGCCATTGGTGCCCCGCCAGCTGGCGCGGAAATGACATTTCCGGGCGGCGCATGCTCGGGAGCGTTAGCGGCCGCTGACGGCATTCCCGCGCATGCGCAGTGGAGGGAGTCTCTTCCGCCTCCGCCATGGCGGAGACCGTGGTGAAGGCGGAAGGAAAAGAATGCCCACACGGCACAGGCCTGCCCGCGGATTGGTGGGCCCCGATCGCGGGCCAGGCCACCGTAGGGGCACCCCCCAGGGGCCAGATCGCCCCCAGGACCCCGGAGCCCGCCCGCACCGCCTTGTCCCGCCAGTAAGGTAGGTGGTTTAATCTACGCCGGCGGGACAGGCATTTTAGCTGCGGGACTTCGGCCCATCTGGGCCGGAGAATCGCGGGGGGGCGCGGGGGGGGGGGGGGGGGGGCCCGCCAACCGGCGCGGCGCGATTCCCACCCCCGCCGAATCTCCGGTGCCGGAGAATTTGGCAACCGGCGAGGGCGGGATTCAGGCCAGCCCCCGGCGATTCTCCAACCCAGCGGGGGGTCGGAGAATCTCGCCCCAGGTTCCCAACCGCTGGGACCACACGCAGCCCACGCCGTCGGCAACTCGGCCCATCGGGGGCAGAGCATCGAGGTTGGGCCGGTCGATGACGCGCCAACAGCGTTGAAGCGGTCTCTTTCAACCTTATTCATGCCGACCCCCATCACCTTGCCTTCTTCAACTTGGGTGGTTTCAGTCACTGACAAGGTCATGCCCATTCACTTCCTTGTGAACCGAACCTCACCCCCCAAGTCACCCAAAACTGTAAAGGCCCCACTCCTTCTGGGTTCACCTTCGAAGAAAAAATCATTTGCAACAGCATTTTCAAACTTCCAACTTCCATTTGCCATGACACTGCTGAAGCTGTCAATCTGCTCTCACATCGACTCTCTTCCATCTCTGATGCCCTTGGGTAAAGCATTTAGTCTCGTCCATCCCTCAATATCAAGCCAAGCCTCCACTATCCCTTCCATCCTCTTCCCCAACAGGATTCTGTGAAGGACTGGGCAATCCCACAGACTTCTGTGTCACTAAGATGGGGACCATCTGCTATTCTCCTTGCCCACCTCTTCGCAGATTCCCCCTGCCCCAGTCCTGAGCGTATGCTCTCTAATGTCACCATGACCATGGGACTCGTGTCCCCTCTACCCTATCCCCACCTAACCCCTGACTGCCCAACTTCCCTTCCAGGCCCCCTTGTTCGCCGGTATTGTTAACGGTTTCCTCACTTCCATTTAAACCTGCTGTCTTCACTCAACTTTAAAAAAAAAAACACTTTTGGAATCTATTTATTTGTGAGATGCCTCTGTGAAGTGAAAGTATGAACAATGATGGACAGGAAAGGACCCTCTGGTCCATTCACCATTCCCCATTCAATACATACATCCCCATCCAGAACTATAGCATCTCCTGGGAGAGGCACAAAGTGCCTTGGGATGTTTGTCAATGGCACACTATAAGTGGGATTAGAATATTCAGACTGAGCTCTGGAAGTGGGGATGGGGGTCATTGTGATGAACTATTCTGACTGGGCTGTTCCACTCAGCTCTGGCTTGTTTGTTAACTGATGGGTAATGTGTTTCCATCTGTAGGTCTCTCCCATTCTCAGGGATTTCCTGGGCCGGATGCTGGTTCATGATGTGACAGACAGAGCTACGTCCATTCAGCTGCTGGATCATCTGTTTCTGCTGCAGGCTGGACCACCCGAATGTATGATCTCTCTGATCCAGGAATGCAGACGGTGCTAACAGAGAGAAGAATTCACATGTGCAAACAGGGTGATATTACCCTGGTCTCGGAGAGTAATAGCCCAGGCCCAAGTTCTGTGCTGAAGAAAGAGCTCGGGGGCGGACCTCCTGCCTAAGATTGCACATTTCAGTTTTATAATGGGAAGAGCAAAGCAGAGGATAGTGGGTAATCCACGTTTTCACCATAGAAATTACAAATCTCCTGGTATCTCTAGAATACGTCACATAGGTGGGTATATTGTGGTATTGATGGAACATTGGGTACGATCCACACCATAGCACTATCGTCAGCACGTAGAGTGAGAAGCCACAGTCAACACAGACCATCACTGGGGAACAGTTCCACAAACACTGACTCTCACTGGGGTACAGTTTCACAGGCACTGACTCTCACTGGGGTACAGTTCCACAGACACTGACTCTCACTGGAGTACAGTTCCACAGGCGCTGACTCTCACTGGAGTACAGTTCCACAGGCACTGACTCTCACTGGGGTACAGTTCCACAGGCACTGACTCTCACTGGAGTACAGTTCCACAGACACCGACTCTCACTGGGGTACAGTTCCACAGACACTGACTCTCACTGGGGTACAGTTCCACAGGCACCGACTCTCACTGGGGAACAGTTCCACAGACACCGACTCTCACAGGGGCACAGTTCCACAGGCACTAACTCTCACTGGAGTACAGTTCCACAGACACTGACTATCACAGGGGTACAGTTCCACAGTCACTGACTCTCACTGGGGTGCAGTTCCACAGGTGCCGAATCTCACTGGAGTACAGTTCTACAGGCGCTGCCCCTCACTGGGGTACAGTACCACAGAGACGGACTCTCACTGGGGTACAGTTCCACAGGTGCTGACTCTCACTGGGGTACAGTACCACAGGTGCCGACTCTCACTGGGGTCCAGTTCCACAGACACTGACTCTCACTGGGGTACAGTTCCACAGGTGCCGACTCTCACTGGGGTCCAGTTCCACAGACACTGACTCTCACTGGGGTACAGTACCACAGGTGCCGACTCTCACTGGGGTACAGTTCCACAGACACTGACTCTCACTGGGGTACAGTTCCACAGACACTGACTCTCACTGGGGTACAGTACCACAGGTGCCGACTCTCACTGGGAACAGTTCCACAGACACTGACTCTCACTGGGGTACAGTACCACAGGTGCCGACTCTCACTGGGGTACAGTTCCACAGACACTGACTCTCACTGGGGTACAGTACCACAGAGACGGACTCTCACTGGGGTACAGTACCACAGAGACGGACTCTCACTGGGGTACAGTTCCACAGGTGCCGACTCTCACTGGGGTACAGTTCCACAGGTGCCGACTCTCACTGGGGTACAGTTCCACAGACACTGACTTTCACTGGGGTACAGTTCCACAGACATTGACTCTCACTGGGGTACAGTTCCACAGAGACAGATTCTCACTGGGGTACAGTACCACAGAGACGGACTCTCACTGGGGTACAGTTCCACAGGTGCCGACTCTCACTGGGGTACAGTTCCACAGACACTGACTCTCACTGGGGTACAGTACCACAGAGACGGACTCTCACTGGGGTACAGTTCCACAGGTGCCGACTCTCACTGGGGTACAGTTCCACAGACACTGACTCTAACTGGGGTACAGTACCTCAGGTTATGACTCTCACTGGGGTACAGTTCCACAGAGACGGACTCTCACTGGGGTACAGTACCTCAGGTTATGACTCTCACTGGGGTACAGTTCCACAGAGACGGACTCTCATTGGGGTACAGTTCCACAGAGACTGATTTCTGGTGCGGCACACAGTCGGGATTCTCCGTTTCGCCAGCTGGTCACTGGGGTTTCCCATTATGGGGCACGCCCACGCCATGGGGAAACCCCTGGGCTGCCGGCAAAACGGAGAATCCTGACGGTGGAGAATTCAGCCCACTGTCTCTCACTGGTGCACAGTTCCACAGAAGCAGGCTGCTGTCTGCTCACTCTGTATTTTTCCTGTGTCCACAAGGCACTTCCAGTCACCGTGAAGCCTGCGCAGTGCTCCCACAACATGAGGCTTGCTTTTTGGGAAATAAGTTGTTCAAAGAATTTGAGGACAATGTGGTGTTGTACCAGTATCTCTTGCCGCTTCTTTCCATGAGTGTTATCCAGTTTTACAATAGGGGGCAGTATGTAGCTGGATCCACAAGCTGCCTCTCGGCTTCTATTCTCTTGCTGCTGACCTGAAAGATTGATCATAAGGATCTTAAATGTACGAGTTACTGAACTTCCAAAGCAATTCACTGAGGTGTCATGTCTGTGTGAGTAGGTCTTATATATAAATACAAGGACATACACCACGTGCTTATTGCTTAACTTAAGAGTTGTCATGGGATACAGACTGAGCCCTTGCTCTGGCAGTTTCTTCACTTCTAAGGTAAAGATTCGCTCACCAGCCCCTCGCCCAGTGCCTCCACTCTGTTTGTACTCATGGTCTGGAACTATTGCGCAAAAGGGAGATCCAAGCTGATGAGTTGGTTCCCCCAAACTCCAGGCCCAAGAATTTTGCATCTCTCTCATGTTTCCGATACACAGAGGTCTTGGAATTCTGTTTTCTGACTAAGAACAGCCCTTTCCAAACCAGGCTCATGATGGTTCGAACAGCATGGCCCAGTGAGTGCGACACACAAGCCTAAATAATACTAGACAGCCCACGCTTGGAGGATGGAGACCAAAGTTACAGGGAGACAAAGGCCAGAACGTCGGCCTCTTTCGCCCCCAGAACTCCCGGATCTTCCGACACTCCAAAGATCGCTACCTCCGGACTCGGCACCACCCGTGTTTTTAGCACCGTGGACATTGCCTTAGCGAACCCCTGCCAAAACCCTCTAAGCTTCGGGCATGCCAAAAACATGTGGACATGATTTGCTGGGCTTCCCTTATAGAATCATAGAATCATAGAAGTTTACAGCATGGAAACAGGCCCTTCGGCCCAACCAGTCCATGCCGCCCAGTTTTTACCATTAAGCTAGTCCCAGTTGCCCGCACTTGGCCCATAACCCTCTATACCCATCTTACCCATGTAACTATCTAAATGCTTTTTAAAAGACACAATTGTACCCGCCTCTACTACTACCTCTGGCAGCACATTCCAGACACTCTCTACCCTCTGAGTGAAGAAATTGCCCCTCTGGGCCCTTCTGAATCTCTCCCGTCTCACCTTAAACCTATGCCCTCTAGTTTTAGACTCCCCTACCTTTGGGAAAAGATGTTGACTATCTACCTTATCTATGCACCTCGCACACCTATCCTCGACTCAGAAAAACCTGCTCATCCTAGCCGCTGTCATGTGTGCCCGGTGGACTACCTTAAATTGTATCAGGCTAAGCCTGGCACATGATGAGGATGTATTAACCCTGCTTAGGGCATCCGCCCACAGACCCGCCTCTATCTCTCCTCCCAGCTCGTCCTCCCACTTGCCCTTAAGCTCATCCACCGGGGTTTCCTCCACCTCCGAAAGCTCCTGGTAAATATCCGATACCCTCCCCTCTCCCACCCAGGTACCGGACACTACTCTATCCTGTATCCCCCGTGGCGGCAGCAGCGGAAAGGCCGGCACCTGTTTTCTCAGGAAGTCTCGCACCTGCAAATACCTAAACCCATTCCCTGCTGGCAATTTAAATTTATCCTCCAAGGCTTTCAAGCTGGGGAAGCTCCCGTCTATAAATAGATCCCCATCCTTCTAATTCCTGCCCTTTGCCAACTCCGGAACCCACCATCCAACCTATCTGGTACAAACCTGTGGTAATTATAAATCGGGATCCAAATCGATGCTCCCTCCACTCTCTTATATCTCCTCCATTGCCCCCAGATTCTCAGAGCCGCCACCACCACCGGACTTGTGGAGTATCGGGCCGGCGAGAACGGAAGAGGTGCCGTTACCAATGCTCCCAGACTGGTGTCTTTACATGACGCCGTCTCCAACCGCTCCCATTCCGACCCCTCCCCCACTATCCACACTATTCCTAATCGTGGCTATATTAGCCGCCCAGTAGTAATTGCAGAAGTTCGGCAGCACCAACCCACCCTCCCCCCGACTGCCCTCCAGCAACACTTTCTTCACTCGCGGGGTTTTACCCGCCCACACAAAGCCCGAAATAATCTTATTCACCCGCTTGAAAAAGGCCTTTGGGATGAAGATCGGGAGGCACTGAAAGACAAATAGAAATCTGGGGAGGACCGTCATCTTCACGGACTGTACCCTCCCTGCCAGTGATAGCGGGAGCATATCCCATCTCTTAAAGTCCCCTTTCATTTGATCTACCAACCGGGATAGGTTTAACTTGTGTAGTACCTCCCATTTCCAGGCCACCTGGATTCCCAGATATCTAAAGCTCTTCCCTACCATTCTAAGCAGCAGCTCTCCCAGTCTCTTCACCTGTCCTCTTGCCTGGATCGCAAACATCTCGCTCTTCCCCATGTTCAATTTATTTCCCGAAAAACTGCCAAATTCCCCCAAGATTCGCATTACTTACCCCATCTCCTCCAATGGGTCCAAAATGTACAAGAACAGGCCATCTGCGTAAAGTGAGACTCAGTGCTCCACCCCCCCCCCCCCCCCCCCACCCCCGAACCAGCCCTTTCCCGTTCCTAGAGGCTCTTAACGCCATGGCCAAAGTCTCTATGGCCAGAGCAAACAGTATTGGGGAGAGGGGGCACCCTTGCCTCGTCCCTCAGTGTAGTTTAAAATGCCCCGACCTCTGCCGGTCCGTACGCACACTCGCTACTGGGGCCTGATAGAGCAACCGCACCCAGTCAATAAAGCCCTCACCAAACCAAAACCTACCCAGCGCCTCCCACAGGTAATTCCACTCCACCCGATCAAAAGCCGTCTCCGCATCCATCGCCACCACCGCCTCCACCTCCCCTCCTCCTGAGGGCATCATAATAACATTCAAAAGCCTTCAAACATTGGCCTTGAGTTGCCTGCCCTTTACAAATCCCGTCTGGTCTTCCCCTATCACCCCCGGGGCACAGTCCTCTATCCTTGTGGCCAATATCTTAGCCAGCAGTTTGGCATCCACATTCAGTAGAGAAATCGGCCTGTATGACCAGCATTGCTCCGATCCTTCTCCCGTTTTAGGATCAATGAAATCAAGGCCTGCGACATTGTTGGGGGGAGGACTCCCTTCTCTCTTGCTTCATTAAATGTCCTCAACAGCAGTGGGCTCAATATCTCTGAAAACTTCTTATAGAATTCCACCGGGTAGCCGTCAGGCCCCGGGGCCTTGCCTGACTGCATGTCTTCCAGACCCTTGATTATTTCCTCAATCTCAATTGGGGCCCCCAGCCCCTCCACCAGGTCCTCCTCCACCCTCGGGAACCTCAACTGATCCAGAAATTGCCTCATCCCCCTCCACTCCAGCTGGGGGTTCCGACTCATACAATTTACTATAAAAATCCTTAAACACCTCGTTCACCCCCGCTGAGTCCAGGACAGTATTCCCGTCTCTACACTTTACTTTACCTATCTCCCTGGCCGCCTCTCTTTTCCTGAGCTGGTGCGCCAACATTCTGCTTGCCGTTTCCCCGTACTCATAGATTGCCTTCCTCAACTGTTCGACCGCTTTCCCTGTGGTCAACAGCCCAAACCCCACCTGTAACCTCCGCCGCTCCCTCAGGTGCCCCGCGCCCGGGGCCTCCGAGTATCTCCTGTCCACCTGGAGTATCTCCTCCACTCAGCCCGTTCCACCTTTTCTCTGTGGGCCCGTATCGAGATTAATTCCCCTCTGACCACTGCTTCCCAGACCGTCGCTGCAGAGACATCCCCCGTATCATTTGTTTCCAGATAGTTCTGGATGGACTTGTTAACCTGCCTACAAACTGCCTCGTCCGCTAGTAACCCCACATCCAGTCTCCAAAGCGGGCGTTGCCCTCTCTCCACACTAACCCGTAGATCCACCCAGTGCGGGGCATGATCCGACACTGCGATTGCCGAGTACTCCGTATCCACCACCTTCGGTATTAGCGCCTTGCTCAGAACAAAAAAGTCGATGCGAGAGTATACGTTGTGGACATGTGAAAAAAAGGAAAACTCCATCGTCCTCGGCAGTGCAAACCTCCATGGGTCCACTCCCCCCATCTGTTCCATAAAACCCTTCAATTCCTTTGCCGCAGCCGGCCTCCTCCCTGTCCTGGATATTGACTGGT
This sequence comes from Scyliorhinus torazame, assembly GCF_047496885.1. Lineage (NCBI taxonomy): Eukaryota > Metazoa > Chordata > Chondrichthyes > Carcharhiniformes > Scyliorhinidae > Scyliorhinus > Scyliorhinus torazame. The sequence goes on along the minus strand of NC_092708.1, from coordinate 267,977,296 downwards.
CCAATTCCAGATCAATGACTATGTTGAAATCTCCTCCCATGATCAGGTTATGTGACTCTAAGTCTGGGATCTTACCTAACACCCGCCTCATAAATTCCACGTCGTCCCAATTCGGAGCATATATGTTCACAAGTACCACTCGCACCCCCTCCAGCTTCGCACTCACCATTATGTACCTACCCCCCGTGTCTGACATGATTCCCCCTGCCTCGAATGCCACTCGTTTGCTGATCAAGATCACTACCCCCTGATCTTTGAGTCCAGACCTGAGTGGAATACTTGGCTAACCCATCCCTTCCTCAATCTCGTCTGGTCTGTAACCTTTAGGTGTGTCTCTTGTAGCATTGCCACATCCGCCTTCAGTTCCCTCAAATGCGCGAACACGCGAGACCTCTTGATCGGCCCATTCAGTCCTCTCACGTTCCATGTGATCAGCCTGGACGGGGGGCTTCCACCCCCCCCCCCCCCCCCCCGCCCCCCCATGCCGACTAGCTATCACCTTTTTTAGGCCAGCCTCGAGCTCGCGCCCCCCGCTTCCTCGAGTCCCCCCTCGGGCTGTCGCCGTTCCCGACCTCCCATTTGCCCCCTAATAACAGTTCCTCCTCTGTCAGCAAAGCAGCTCTCCGCCACCCCCCCCCACCCCCCAGCAACAACACTAAAAACTCAATCCCCCAAGTCAAGCTCCAGCTTAACACCTGTCCACCCTCCACTGCGCTTCCGAGAGTCAGCTGACCCATGCTGACTCGATAGCTCCCACCCCTGGCACCAAGCAGTCTGTCTCCCTATTGTTCACTCCTCTCTCCCCCCACATGAATAAACATTTTAACAGCATCACATTTCCCAGTAAACAAACAACAGAAAAAAAAGTGAAGAAACAGTCACTTTAGAAAAATAGTCACCCAAAAAGCAGAACTAAATTCAAAGCCCATCCCCCCCTCAGACAAGGTCTCTGCAAGACAAAGCAACCTTTAACCATCCACACAGCCCATTATTTCACACAGAACTACTTAAAGTTTTACAATCCAACACCACAAATCGCCACCACAGAACTTCTCCGAGGCTTAAATGTCATTTAATTCGCCTCCAGCTTCTTTTCTTTAATAAAGGTCCATACTTCGTCTGGTGTTTCGAAGTAGAAGTCCCGTTCCTCATGTGTGACCCACAGACGGGCTGGGTACAGCACCCCGAACATCACCGCATTCTTAAAGAGGGTCGTTTTTGCCCGATTGAACCCAGCTCGCCTCTTGGCCAAATCCGCTCCCAGGTCCTGATAGATGCACAACTGACGGTTCTCCCACTTGCTGCTCCGTTCTTTCTTGGCCCACCGCAAAAAGTGTTCCCTGTCCATAAAACGGTGAAAACGTACCTCCATGGCCCTCGGTGGCTCGTTCGCTCGGGGCTTCCCCGTGAGGGCTCTGTGCGCTCTATCCAGTTCCAGGGGCCGAGGGAACGCCTCAGTCCCATCAACTTCTCCAACATGTCCGTCACATAGGCCCTCACATCCGATCCCTCACTGCCTTCAGGGAGGCCAACAATTCTGAGATTCTGCCTCCTGGACCTATTCTCCATGTCCTCCAGCTTCTCCTGCATTCTTTTCTGGCAGTCGTTCATCATCCCCACCCTGCTTTCCAGCACGGTTTTATACTCCTCATGCTCGGACAACTTTTGTTCGACCTCCTGGATCGCTCTCCCGTGGGTTTCCTGATTCTGATCCACTTGATCAATCAAAGCCTTAATCGGGTCCAGCGTGTCCTTCTTCAGCTTGGCAAAGCAATCCTCAAAAAACTTCACCAGTTGCTCCGTTGACCACTGTGCCGTCTCCCCGCGGACCTTGCCCTCCAACATGTTGTCCCGTGTTACCAACTCTGCTTGCTTGGCCCTTATAGGACTTTGTCGTCTCACATGTCCACTTCTGGTCCAATTCTCCATACACCGGAGGGGGATTTCTCCTTACTGTCTCACTCTTCACTGATTTATCCCATAAAATCCGAACAAAACCAGGGGGAAAGGTCCAAAAGTCCGTTACAGGCGGGAGCTATCAAATGTGCAACTTACTCCTCCATGACTGCCACCGGAAGTCCCAAGATGAGTCTTTATGTTGGGCAGTTTTACCGAGAGGGCCAACACTGGAAGATCCTCGCAGTGATAATTGGAAAACTTCATCTGTCACAAATATTGACAGTAGCACAGTGGGTAGCACAGTTGCTTCACAGCTCCAGGGTCCCAGGTTCGATTCTCGGCTTGGGTCACTGTCTGTGTGGAGTCTGCATATTCTCCCCGTGTCTGCGAGGCTTTCCTCCGGGTGCTCCGGTTTCCTCCCACAGTCCAAAGATGTGCAGGTTAGGTGGATTGGCCATGGTAAATTGCCCTCAGTGTTTGAAAAGGTGAGGTGGGATTGCTGGGTTAAGGGGATTGGGTTGAAGTGTGGACTTAAGTGGGGTGCTCTTTCCAAGAGCCAGTGCAGACTCGATGGGCCGAATGGCCTCCTTCTGCACTGTAATTTCTATGATTCTATGATTTAATATTTAATAAGCTGACAAGGTTTTCTGATCTTTCATCAGTTTGGTTTGTAGTCTTAATTTGCTGGCGGTGGCACTGGAGTAAACAACAAAACAGTTTCTAGTCATCTCAAAGAACTGAATGTTAGTGCACTGTGCATTTCTTGTTATGTTTGGTGAACCAGCCCATTTGTCTGGAAGAATGATCTGAAGGCACCTTTGCAGACAGATGGGTATTTTCTGATTGAATGTGGTGTGTGATCTGTGTAGCTATACTCGTGTGGCTCATCTCATGGTATTCTATAGGTCAAGAAGAATGTACATTTATATTGTATGTTCACAACTTCAGGTTGTCCCAGCAACCTTCAAAGCCCATGATGCGATAGGAATGAAACAACAGGTTCACTGATAAACCTGACTTTGAGAATGAAGCGGTTCACATGAGTGCTTTGAAATGTTTTGGAGTATTTCTGAAAATCTGGCAATTTGTTCAGTGTCCAAGTGTGAAATCTTGACTCACAATAACACCAAAAGACCAGATAGCACACCTGACTGACTTTCCCTGACCAACAGTCCAGTCCATGAGAACCAGAGCCTTCTCCTTTCCAGCAGAACCTTTTTGCATCGGATTAAGAGCTCCCCAATAGACTTTGTTCTTCAGTGTGCGCGGAGTGTCTTTTGTGTTACTGTTAAAAGGAGCATTTGATTGAAATTTAGTTCCAATTTAATTTAATTGTGCACAGCCTCATTAATTGGTCCCAAATTGACTCTCTAAAACAAATTAGTTTGAACAGGACTCAATCATAAGGCACGGGACTCTGAAGTAGCAAATAAGATCAAAGTTTATTTTAAAAGATATACTTATCAATACACAACTGACTTTTAAACCTTTAGCCCGGAGGAAGCCCATGCAGATGCTGGGAGAAAGTGCAAACTCCACACAGACAATCACCCAAGGCTGGAATTCAACCTGGGTGCCTGGCGTAGTGATGCAGTAGTGCTAACCACTGTGCCAACCATTCCAGATCCTTATCACACACTACATGAAAAAGATATACCTCCTATTGCTATTTTTTTTTACCAGTTACCTTAAATCTGTGCCCTCTGGATCTCGGCCCAGTCAGTAAAACCTGGATGGGATACAGACGGGAGCATGGAGTGCTGGTGAGCTTTCAAAGCTACAAAGCAAGAAACAGCCACGAAGCACCGTGGAGCAGCCGAATGCAGACCTGAAGATGTGCCAGAACCAGCCATGCCACTTGCAAGTTGTTCCAGTCCAGCTACAATACTGATACCTACCCAAACTCAGAATTGGTGATATGGGTTCACTGTCAGTGACATCCTTGTCCACTTTGCTGATGAATAATTGGCCAGATTAGATTTGTCCTGCTTTTTGTGGACAGAACACAACTGGACAATTTTCCACATTGTCGGCCAGATGCCAATGTTGTAGCTGTACTGGAACAGCTTGGCTAGGGGCACGGCAAGTTCTGGAGCACAAATCGTCAGTACTAAAGCTGGCTATTGTCAGGGGAAATTGTAGCATCATGGTAATATTGCTGGACTAGTAATCCAGAAGCCTGAACTCATGTTCTGGAGACAAGTGTTCAAATCCCACCACAATTTTAATTCAAATTTTAATTCAATTAATAAAATTAAAGCTGGAATAAAATAATGGTCTCATTAATAAGGGTCGTGGAACAGCTGAATTGCTGTATCAACACACTTGGTTCACAAGTTACTTTTGGGGAGGAATCCTGCTGCCCTCACCCAGTCTGGCCGATATGTGATTCCAGTCCCACAACAATGTGGTTGCCTGCCAAGGACAATTAGGGATGGGTAACTTTGCCAACAGCTCATATCCTAAGATAGAGTTTAAAGAAAAGGTTGGTAGCTTTTGCTGTGTTCAATATTCACACCTATTTCTTGATATCATGTGTACTGAATCGAAACTGGGGCCCTCATGAGGAGGCCAACTTGGGTCATCCACTCAGTGTTTCTGGCTTGATTACACTTTCTCACACCCCACTTCCTGTCAGCATTCTATTCCAATCGTCCAGTTTCTCCATCTCCATCACACCTTTACTGACAATGCAACTTTCCATAGCAGTGCTTCAGATGTGTTTTCCTTTTTCCTCAGCTGAGGATATTCTCCCAGTTGTGGTTGACGGGACCCTTGACTGTCTGTTCTATTTAATAAACCTCTGCTCTCACCCATTTTCCTTTCTCCCCGCACCATGATAGAGTTCCTCTTGTCCCCAACTTCCACCCCAAACAACCTCCATTTTCAATGGATTATTCTCTGCCATTGTGGTCACCTCCAACGTGATGCCACCAGCAAACACATCTTCCTCTCTTCACCCTCTCAGCATTCCAGTGGGACCATTCAGACCCAAACACTATGGGGCGGGATTCTCCACTCCCGCGCCGAAGTGGCCGCACCGTCGTGAACGCCGTCGAGGCTCACGATGGCGCGAAACCGCCCCGATCCCGACCGATTCAGGCCCTGACAATGGTGGTTGCCGTCCTCTCTAAGTCCGCCCCGCAAGAAGATGTCTGACGGATCTTGCGGGGCCGCGGAAGGAAGGAGGTCCTCCTTCAGAGAGAACGGCCCGACGATCGGTGGGCACCGATCGCGGGCCACCCCACATTTGAGGTACCCCCCGGTGCAGGATACCCCCTCGCCCCCCCCCCCCCCCCCCCCCCAGCGTTCACGCACCGTTCACGACTGCAGCGACCAGGTGTGGACGGCGCCGGGGGGAACCCGCCGTTTTGGCCTGGCCGCTCGGCCCATCCGGGCCTGAGAATAGCGGGGGTGCTGGAGAATCGCCATTTTTGGTGTCTCCGGCGATTCTCCGGCCTGTGGCCCGCGAAACTCGACCGGGCCGTTCCCGCCGCTTGGGAGAATCGCGGGAGGGCGTCGGACCGGCGTCCCGGGAAATTTTGGCGGCCCAGGCGATTCTCCCAACCGGCGCGGGAGTGGAGAATCGCTAATGGCTGGTTGATTATGTTGTTAAAGATACATAGGTGATTGGTGTTGTCAGATTCAGGAGCATGAGCACATCAAGTGAGAAACACACGGATGGGTTGTGGTGTGAGGTGCTCCGGAGGATGCATGAATCAACTTCAAGTGCGAGATTGGGGCTGATACAGTTGAAGATGGTGAATAGGGCACACCTCACAAGGGCGAGGATGAGCTGACTTTTTGAGGGGTGGAGGATGTTTGTGAATGCCTTGGGAGGCGCCCCGCAAATCACGTTCATATGTTTTGGTCTTTCCCCAAACTGGAGGGTATTGGAGGGAGGCCTTTAGGGTAATCTCAAGGGTGGTGCATGTGAAACTCGAATCAGGTCCCCATGAAGCCATTTTCAGGGCGTCGGTTCGGCCGGGTTGGAAACGGGTGCGGAGGCAGATGTCTTGGCCTTCGCATCGCTGATTGCCCAAAGGCAGATTCTGTTGGGGTGGAGATTGGCTTCTCCGCCCTGTGCTTCGGCGTGGTGGGGGAAACTGCTGGAGTTCTTAATGCTTGACAAAGTGAAGTTCGAGTTGAGGGGAAGGATGGACGGGTTCTACAACTCATGAGCCTTGTTCATCATGCATTTTCATGAATTGGATGGCATTGAACATTGGGGGGGGGGGGGGGGTTGGAATGTATAAATTAATGATGATTCTTTTTTATTGGTGTTTTGTATTCAAAATGTTGGTAGCTGTTTGAGGGTGGGTGGGATAAGGGGATTGTTGGCTGGGGGACTGCCGTTGTATTTGTTGTTATTGTTAATTATTTATTGTTGTAAATGTGATAAATGTGAAAAAGGAGGAGAATAATAATTCTCCACAGACACGTTTGTGCCCAGGTGTCCCTGGAGAGGGAGCATGCGGTGTCCACTGACCAGTGGGCAATGCAGGGGCTGGAGTGCACCATCAGGCCCAGGAACGCTATTTTAGCTTGATAAGTTTCAGTTACAGTTTTGCTTTGGTCACAGTGCCTCTGGAAGGGGTGATTCTTTAGTTTTCCTTCATTAATTAGTTATTTTGTTTTATTGGTTTTGCTCAAAAGAATATAAAGAGATCTTTCCAAAAATGTTACCTTAGTTTGATGAGTTTAATGGACTTTTTCCATTTCAATAACCTGGAAATAACCTGGAAATGCTAAAAGGACTAATTGTTTGTTTAATTGGTTCATTTCACTCCCAAAGGAGTATAAAGAGAGTCAGTCCTGCCCTCATCTGGACACGCCATGGTGATCCATCCTGCCAGTCATTGGGTATTCGGCAAGGAGAGTTTTGCAAGCAGCGGCAAACGATTAAGATGATTCACGGACTCCCAGGCCGCCTGTATTTTCTGTGCCCTCCAGGAGTCTGTGTTTGATGTGTATATAAGTTGTCCACGGTTGCAGTCCCTTTTTGATTATTTGAGGGGGATGCTCCTCATGTTCTGGTTGCACTTCAGCCCCATTCTCCTGATCCTTGGCCACCCGGTGTGGAGGAGGGCACCCAGGGCTACATCTTGTTAGCCTGCTCCTGGGCCAGGCTGAGGTGGCCATAAACAGGTTCAGACAGTGGCCGGTTGAGGGGGTCACTCAGTCTGACTATCTGCCCCTCTTTTGTAGTTATACCTGCGCCAGGTTGACCGTGGAAAGGGAACATGCAGTGTCCCGCAGTGCGCCTGATGTCTTCCATGAGTGATGGGTGCCACAGGGGCTGGAGTGCATAACTTGTCCCTGAAATATTAATTTAATTTAAATATTTTCTGTTGAAGTTTTTTTTTTGTACAGTGCCCCTTTAAGAGGCTGTTGACTTGTTAATTTGAGTATTTGTTTTATTGGTGCACCCAAAAGAGTATAAAGAGGCACCAGCCCCCATAATATTACTTTAATTTATTTGATTATGTTCCTTTAAAGATTTTTTTATTTGTTGCATTGCGAGGCTGTTAATTAGTTTATTTGTGAATTGGTATCTTACTCAGAAGAGGAAAATGAGTGTCAGTTGGAACACTATGTTAGTAGTTTGGAGGTAGAGATCTGTAATGCAGATCACACAGGAGCTGGCAGATCCCATTGCGAGCTGCAGCGACCACATCTGCAGTAAGTGTTGGCTGCTCGAAGAGCTCCGGCTCAGAGTTGATGAGCTGGAGTCTGAGCTTCAAACACTGAGGCACATCCGGGAGGGGGAGACTTACCTGGACACTGTGTTTCAGGAGGCAGTCACACCTGTCAGAGTAAGTAGTTTAAATCCTGCCAGTGGCCAGGGACAGCAGGGTGTGACTGCAAGTCAGGCAGGTAAAGGGAACCAGCAGTCAGGAACTCAGGAGCCTCAGCCCTTGACTCTGTCCAACAGGTATGAGGCACTTGCTCCCTGTGTGGATGGCGAACAGGGCTGCAGGAAGGATGAGTCAGCTGACCAAGGCACCATGGTTCAGCAGGCCATTCAAGGGGAGGGAGTAAATAGGCAAGTTGTAGTTGTAGGGGATTCTATTATCAGGGGGATAGATAGTATCCTTTGTGAGCAGGATAAAGAGTCCCGCATGGTATGTTGCCTGCCCGGTGCTAGGGTGCGGGACATCTCTGACCGGCTTGAAAGGATACTGGAGAGGGAGGGGGAGGATCCAGTTGTTGTGGTCCATGTTGGTACCAACAACATAGGCAAGTCTAGGAAAGAGGACCTGTTTAGAGATTACAAAGAGCTAGGATTCAAATTAAAAAACAGGTCCACAAGGGTCATAATCTCCGGATTACTGCCCGAGCCACGTGCAAATTGGCATAGGGAGGCAAGAATAAGGTAAGTTAACACGTGGCTGAAAGAGTGGTGTGGGAAAGAGGGGTTCCTTTTCATGGGACACTGGCATCAGTTTTGGGACAGGGGGGACCTATACCGTTGGGATGGTCTCCACCTGAACCGAGCTGGGACCAGTGTTCTGGCGAAAAGAATAAATAGGGTGGTCAATAGGACTTTAAACTAAAGATTGGGGAGGAAGGGAAAGTCAGGGAACCAAGAGGTGAAGTAATCAGTGGGAAGCGTAACTGCTGAGGAATACAAAAAAGCACGAAAAGACAAAACTCAGGAGAGGTTACGATAGTCCCCATCCCACAAAATATGACACAGTGTATGGAAAGGCTCAGTAAACCAAGGTCCACCACACTAAGAAAACAAAAAGGGACGGTCAATAGAGAATTAAAGGTGCTATATTTAAATGCGCGCAGTGTACGGAACAAGGTAGATGAGCTTGTGGCCCAGATTGTGACTGGCAGGTATGATGTGGTAGGCATCACAGAGACATGGTTGCAGGGGGTTCAGGACTGGCATTTCAACATCCAGGGATTCACAACCTATCGAAAAGACAGGGAGGTGGGCAGAGGGGGCGGGGTTGCCTTGTTAATTAGGAATGAAATTAAATCAATAGCACTAAATGACATAGGGTCAGATGATGTGGAGTCTGTGTGGGTAAAGTTGAGGAACCACAAAGGCAAAAAAACCATAATGGGAGTTATGTACAGGCCTCCTCACAGTGGTCAGGACCGGGGGCACAAAATGCACCACGAAATAGAAAGTGCATGTCAGAAAGGCAAGGTCACAGTGATCATGGGGGACTTCAATATGCAGGTGGACTGGGTAAATAATGCTGCCAGTGGACCCAAGGAAAGGGAATTCATTGAATGTTTACAGGAGGGCTTTTTGGAACAGCTTGTGATGGAGCCCACGAGGGAACAGGCCATTCTGGACTTAGTGTTATGTAATGAGCCAGACTTAATTAAAGATCTTAAAGTAAGGGAGCACTTAGGAGGCAGTGATCATAATATGGTAGAATTCAATCTCCAATTTGAAAGAAATAAGGTAGAATCAGATGTAAAGGTGTTACAGTTAAATAAAGGTAACTACAGGGGCATGAGGGAGGAACTGACGAAAATCGACTGGGAGCAGAGCCTAGTGGGAAAGACAGTAGAACAGCAATGGCAGGAGTTTCTGGGAGTAATTGAGGACACAGTGCAGAGGTTCATCCCAAAGAAAAGAAAGGTTATCAGAGGGGGGATTAGGCAGCCATGGCTGACAAAGGAAGTTAGGGAATGCATCAAAGCAAAAGAGAAAGCCTATAATGTGGCAAAGAGTAGTGGGAAGTCAGAAGATTGGGAAGGCTACAAAAACAAACAGAGGATAACAAAGAGAGAAATAAGGAAAGAGAGGATCAAATATGAAGGTAGGCTAGCCAGTAACATTAGGAATGATAGTAAAAGTTTCTTTAAATACATTAAAAACAAACGGGAGGCAAAAGTTGACATTGGGCCGCTCCAAAATGACGCTGATAATTTTGTGATGGGAGACAAGGAAATAGCTGAGGAACTAAATAAGTACTTTGCGTCAGTCTTCACAGTAGAAGACATGAGTAATATTCCAACAATTCCGGAGAGTCAGGGGGCAGAGTTGAATATGGTAGCCATCACAAAGGAGAAAGTGCTAGAGAAACTAAGAGGTCTAAAAATTGATAAATCTCCGGGCCCAGATGGATTACATCCTAGAGTTCTAAAGGAGATAGCTGAAGAAATAGTGGAGGCGTTAGTTATGATCTTTCAAAAGTCACTGGAGTCCGGGAAAGTCCCAGAGGATTGGAAAATCGCTGTTGTAACCCCCCTGTTCAAGAAGGGAACAAGGAAAAAGATGGAAAATTATAGGCCAATTAGCCTAACCTCGGTTGTTGGCAAGATTCTAGAATCCATTGTTAAGGATGAGATTTCTAAATTCTTGGAAGTGCAGGGTCGGATTAGGACAAGTCAGCATGGATTTAGTAAGGGGAGGTCGTGCCTGACAAACCTGTTAGAGTTCTTTGAAGAGATAACAAATAGGTTAGACCAAGGAGAGCCAATGGATGTTATCTATCTTGACTTCCAAAAGGCCTTTGATAAATAAGGTGCCTCACGGGAGACTGCTGAGTAAAGTAAGGGCCCATGGTATTCGAGGCAAGGTACTAACATGGATTGACGATTGGCTGTCAGGCAGAAGGCAGAGAGTTGGGATAAAAGGTTCTTTTTCGGAATGGCAACCGGTGACGAGTGGTGTCCCACAGGGTTCAGTGTTGGGGCCACAGCTGTTCCCTTTATATATTAACGATCTAGATGACGGGACTGGGGGCATTCTGGCTAAGTTTGCCGATGATACAAAGATAGGTGGAGGGGCAGGTAGTATGGAGGAGGTGGGGAGGCTGCAGAAAGATTTAGACAGTTTAGGAGAGTGGTCCAAGAAATGGCTGATGAAATTCAACGTGGGCAAGTGCGAGGTCTTGCACTTTGGAAAAAAGAATAGAGGCATGGACTATTTTCTAAACGGTGACAAAATTCATAATGCTGAAGTGCAAAGGGACTTGGGAGTCCTAGTCCAGGATTCTCTAAAGGTAAACTTGCAGGTTGAGTCCGTAATTAAGAAAGCAAATGCAATGTTGTCATTCATCTCAAGAGGCTTGGAATATAAAAGCAGGGATGTACTTCTGAAGCTTTATAAAGCATTAGTTAGGCCCCATTTAGAATACTGTGAGCAATTCTGGGCCCCACACCTCAGGAAGGACATACTGGCACTGGAGCGGGTCCAGCGGAGATTCACACGGATGATCCCAGGAATGGTAGGCCTAACATACGATGAACGTCTGAGGATCCTGGGATTATATTCATTGGAGTTTAGGAGGTTGAGGGGAGATCTAATAGAAACTTACAAGATAATGAATGGCTTAGATAGGGTGAATGTCGGGAGGTTGTTTCCATTAGCAGGGGAGACTAGGACCCGGGGGCACAGCCTTAGAATAAAAGGGAGTCACTTTAGAACAGAGATGAGGAGAAATTTCTTCAGCCAGAGAGTGGTGGGTCTGTGGAATTCATTGCCACAGAGGGCGGTGGAGGCCGGGACGTTGAGTGTCTTTAAGACAGAAGTTGATAAATTCTTGATTTCTCGAGGAATTAAGGGCTATGGAGAGAGAGCGGGTAAATGGAGTTGAAATCAGCCATGATTGAATGGCGGAGTGGACTTGATGGGCCGAACAGCCTTACTTCCGCTCCTATGTCTTATGGTCTTATGCTGCATCCTGTGAATAAACCCACTAACCAGGAAAAGGGACGGGATTCTCCGACCCCCCCCGCCGGGTCCCCCCCCCGGCGATTCTCCGGCCCGTGATGGGCCGAAGTCCCGCTGCTGGAATGCCTGTCCCGCCGGCGAGAATCAAACCATCTCTTTTACCGGCGAGACAAGGCGGCGCGGGTGGGCTCCGGGGTCCTGGGGGGTGCGGGGCGATCTGGCCCCGGGGGGGTGCCCCCACGGTGGCCTGGCCCGCGATCGGGGCTCACCGATCCGCGGGCGGGCCTGTGCCGTGGGGGCACTCTTTTCCTTCCGCCTTCGCCATGGTCTCCACTATGGCGGAGGCAGAAGAGACCCCCTCCACTGCGCATGCGCGGGGATGCCGTGAGCGGCCGCTGACGCTCCTGCGCATGTGCCGCACAGCAAAGTCATTTCCGCGCCAGCTGGCGGGGCACCAAAGGCCTTTCCCGCCAGCTGGCAGGGCGGAAATCAGTCCGGCGCGGGCCTAGCCCCTCAAGGTGAGGGCTCGGCCCCTCAAGATGCGGAGAATGCCGGACTGATTCGCGCCGTTTTTGTCGCCGGTCGGAGGACAGCGTGCCGATTGCGGAGAATCCCGCCCAAGATCTATGTCTTGTTTCATGCTTCACCACCTGACTCGGATCCATTTAACAGTCCACTCCTCAGTCACCTCCCTCGTCTCCGACTGTGGAACTACTGGCGGAGAGAGGAAAGCTGCAGAGGACTTTGACCTGCTCTCCACTGGGAAAGCAGTGCAGCAGCTCCACCAGACACAGGGCACCTTTAAATAATAACAATAATCCCTGATCGTCCCGTCTGAGACTCCTGCTCGGCTGCCAGTCGGCAACAGCACCCAAAGCTGCAGACTGGCTGTCCGAACTGACCAAATTTCTCAGGCTGGAGAAAATAAAATATGCCATACAGGGCCGGAAGAGGGTTCCCACAGGATGTGGAAGCCATTCACCAGCTTGTTCCAAGATCTGTTCGTAACCAGAAGAATAGGGGTGGGGAGGCACAAATGAGCCACGGGACAAAGAAAATAAAAGAGGGTGGGAGAGGGAGGGGGGAGAGGGATGGGGAGGGGGGAGGGGGATGGGTGAAGGCACCCAAAGAAAACAAGAGGGACAAGGGACAAAGCCACAGGGGACTGGTCCGAGAGCAAGCTGAAACCTACACTAAACTGTAAATAGACACCTGTGAATACATGTTCTACTGGGAAGTGTAACAGATGTATGCTGACTAAAGGGGGGCCCACAGTGGGAGGGAAGACAATTGCCTGTAAATATATGTGCTGATTTTTTTCCCTTTTATTTTCCTTTTAGGTACAGTTTTGTTACTTCTGAGTTGTGAAATGTAAGATGTGAAAACCCAATAAAACATTTAAAAAAATAAATTTAAGAGTACCCAATTATTTTTTTCCCCAATTAAGCAGCAATTTAGTGTGGCCAATCCACCTAACCTGCACATCTTTGGGTTGTGGGGGTGAAGCCCACGCAGACACGGGGAAAATACGCAAACTCCACATGGACAGTGACCCAGGGCCGGGATTTGAACCCGGGTCCTCAGCACCGAGGTCCCAGTAGTAACCACTGCGCCACATGCCACCCCAATATTTTTTTTAAGAAAGTGTGGACAAAGCCAAATCAAGGGTGATTCACGCCCTTATCTGAGGAACTGTGTCTGGCATCTTCTTTCTCTTTGGTTGGTCAATTCCTCCCACGTCTTTCCTCTTTTCATAGTCCATCTTTATACTTTAGTTGCTGGAAAACCAAACTTTCCAGTAACTTTCAATCTTTCCTTTCTGTTTCTCTCTGATGACAGCATTTTTCTAAGCTTCCCATAGTCCCTCAAGATTGAGTTGGGCAATTGTCTTCTTCAACCGCCCCCCTCATCTTCCTGAAAACACATCAATACAGTTTTCCATCTGAGCCGTAGGAATAAGAATTCTGCATTCTATTCTTTGTTATTAATACTTGGGACCCCCTAAAGACATGTATAATGTAATTGTCTCTCCGTTGCTTCTATGTATACACTCCCCCAGTTTTTACTTTCCCACCCCTTGTTTTTTCATTTATGTCGTGTTTTTGTTTTTGTTATCTCTTTTTGGTTTCTCTTTGTGTACACCTGTAAATATACCATGTATAACAAACCCAATAAAAAACATTTTTTTAAAAAGTAATACTTGGGACCAAAATCAGCTGTTTGAAAAATCCAGGGTTTCATTTCCGTTTCCTTAAAAATTAATATTACATTTTCAGGGTGTCGGAAGATCCGGGAATCCAGGAGGAGAAAGAGGCAGACGTTCTGGCCTTTGCTTCCCTGGTAGCCCGGACACGGATACTATTAGCTTGGAGGGACTCAAAGCCCTCCTGAAGTCGGAGACCTGGCTATCGGACATGGCTAGCTTTCTCTGTTTGGAGAGAAAATCAAGTCTGCCTTGAGAGGGTCACTGTTAGGGTTCACCCGGAGGTGGCAACCGTTCGTCGATGTCTTTGCAGGAAATTAATCGTCAGCGGGGGGGGGGGGGGGGGGGGGGGGGGAGTAGTTTAGAGTAGGGTGTCAATAAGGGTGGGACCTGTACGAGAGGTAAATGGCTTTTGCACCATGTTTATGGTTTCATGTATATTGTTATTTTGTTGTTGTTACTATACCAAAAATACCTCAATAAAATGTTTATTAAAAAAAATTAATATTACAAAATCCTTAAGTCGTGCCTGAAATGGGTGTGATGGTTATAATGAAGGTCCACTTTCATGGATCATTGACACCTATCATTCGCCACACAATTTTTCACACATTTACAATTCAAAGAAAACCAAATGCTTGTTTTGCATTTGAGCCTTTTGTGGTGCAGAATGTGTTTGACATACCCTTCAAGAGTTCACCTTGTGAAACAAATTAGTCCAAATTAGCTGGATAAAGGTAAACAACACTGACAGGATCCTAATGCTTAGACGCAACAAGAAAGAAATGGGAGGAAAACCTGGGGATTGAAATAGGGAGGGGACTTTGGAGCGAAGCACTGCATAGGGTCAACTCCACCTCCACGTGCGCAAGGCTCAGCCTGACGCAACTAAAAGTGGTTCATTGAGCCCACTTAACAAGAACTTGTATGAGTCGATTCTTCCCGGAGGTGGAGGATAGATGTGAACAGTGCCAATGAGGCCCAGCCAACTTGCGGGGCACTGGACAGCCTTCTTCGAGGCAATGTCCAAAGTGGTGGGGATGAGGGTGGAGCCATGCCCGAAAGTGGCGGTCTTCAGGGTTTCAGACCAGCCAGATCTAGTCCTGGGGAGGAGGGCAGACGCCCTTGCCTTTGCCTCCCTGATCGCCCGCCGTAGAATCCTGTTCGGCTGGCGGTCAGCAGCACCACCCAAAGCTGCAGACTGGCTGTCCGACCTCTCGGAATCTCTCCAAATGGAGAAAATCAAATTCGCTATCCGAGGGTCAGACGACGGCTTCCACAGAACCTGGGAGCCATTCACCCAATTGTTCCGGGACCTGTTTGTGGCCAACGAACAAGTGGAAGAATAGCCAGGTAGCGAAGAATCAGGGGAGAGTAGCCAAGGCGTGAGAGGGAGTGATAGATTGGGGGGAGGGGGGAAACAGTTAAACCTAAGAGAAAAGAAAGGCAAACCACAGGAGAAGGAGAGGGGGGGGGAAGCAGGCAGAAGAGGCGGGAGGGGGGAAGAGGGAGGAGACAGGGAACAATAGAGGAGAACCAGAGAGGTGGGGAGGGAGGCAAGGGAATCACAGCCAGAAGGAGGGCACGGGAGACGATAACAAACTTGGCATTTACAGGAACAGAGAGCAAGGAAAATACGGGCGAAAGACGGGACGAACGGCTGAAGCAGAGGTGAACACGAGACGACAACGGCAGCGAAGTCCGTCCGGGAGAAGCAAGTGACAACATCAGCACCAGACCCATTTGCATATTGCCCTCTGTAATTGTTTCTCCGGCACCCAAATGTATATCAACTCCGCAGTCCCCCCCCCCCCCCCCCCCCACAAACAGATGCCTACTTATGTGTTGTGAATAATATTGCCAATTGTACAGCGTTGCTGCTGTAGAACTGGTGCATAATACCTTACCAGTTATTTTATTTTATTTTATTTTTTTGTTTTTTTGTGTGTACTCTTCTCTCTCTCTATATATGTATATATATATTATTCTGTGTACATAATGGTAAATATACTTTGTTCAAAAACCCAATTAAAAACATTTATTAAAAAGAAAATGGTTATGGTGTTCGGGCGGGAAAGTGGAGCTGAGTCCACAAAAGATCAGCCATGATCTCATTAAATCATGCTCATGCTCATTAAAGGGGCAGCACGGTAGCATTGTGGATAGCACAATTGCTTCACAGCTCCAGGGTCCCAGGTTCGATTCCGGCTTGGGTCACTGTCTGTGCGGAGTCTGCACATCCTCCCAGTGTGTGCGTGGGTTTCCTCCGGGTGCTCCGGTTTCCTCCCACAGTCCAAAGATGTGCAGGTTAGGTGGATTGGCCATGATATATTGCCCTTAGTGTCCAAAATTGCCCTTAGTGTTGGGTGGGGTTACTGGGTTATGGGGATAGGGTGGAGGTGTTGACCTTGGATAGGGTGCTCTTTCCAAGAGCCGGTGCAGACTCGATGGGCCGAATGGCCTCCTTCTGCACTGTAAATTCTATGATAATCTATGAAATGGCGGAGCAGGCTCGAAGGGCCAGATGGCCTACTCCTGTTCCTAGTTCTTATGCTCTTATATGATTAACATTCAAAGCACATGGTGCTCATGTAATGCTGATGTAATATAATTGGCCAACAGAGGTCTGGCGGGAGGAGAAGTTCCAACCTCATGTAGCATTCCCAGTATAGTAACTATAAATAAAGAGGAATGGTTTTCACAAACAACAGTCTTGGGCAGCTTATTTTGGTTGAATAGATAGGCCCCAAAGAACCCCATCTAGACCCTGAATGCATGACAAAACATGGTGGCAACAGATAAAAGACACAAGAAAAATGTAAGAAACAACTACAGACCTAGCAAGTCAAGAGATGAAGGAATGGATTCAAGATACACTAAAAAGTTGAAGCATACATGGGTGCAGCAGATGCAAGCTAAGAGACAGACCCAGAGTCCAGACAGCATTGAGCACAAACCCAATACAACAAGCGGAATTAGTGAAGCAGCAAAGTCCAGGGCTCAGTAGAAGCATGAAATCCAAAGTACCATTCCCAGAACTATTTCTTTGCTGAAGGGGTGCAACAGGCCCAGAACTGATGTGCTGGCCTTGGAAAGGGTCCAGAGGAGGTTCACAAGAATGATGCCTGGAATGAAGAGCTTGTCATATGAGGAGCGGCTGAGGACTCTGGGTCTGTACTCGTTGGAGTTTAGAAGGATGAGGGGGGATCTTATTGAAACTTGCAGTATACTGAGAGGCCTGGATAGAGTGGACATGGAGAGGATGTTTCCACTTGTAGGAAAAACTGGAACCCAAGGGACTAAAGGGAGGAATTTCTCCAGCCAGAGGGTGGCAAATCTGTGGAACTTTTTGCCGCAGAAGGCTGTGGAGGCCAAATCACTGAGCGTCTTTAAGACAGAGATAGATAGGTTCTTGATTAATGAGGGGATCAGGGGTTATGGGGAGAAGGCAAATGAATGAGGATGAGAAACATATGAGCCATGATTGAATGGCGGAGAAGACTCGATGGGCCAAATGGCCTAAATCTGCTCCTCTGTCTTATGGTCTTTTGGCCTTAACTGCAGAAAGAGGTTCACAAGACAGAGAAAGATGAAAAAGACTGGACCCCAAAACAGAAAATACTGGACAATCTCAGCAGGTCTGACAGCATCTGTGGAGAGAAAAGGAAATTAATGCTTCGAGTCTGATTGACTCTTTGTCAAAGCTTCGATAAAAAGTCATCCAGACTTGAAACGTTAGCTCCCTTTTCTCTGGGCTGTATGCTATCAAACCCCAATCACATGACAAATGTTCTATGTTCTAAAACACTAACCTCTGGGTACTAACTGCACAAAACATGCTCTGATCGTTGCATACTCCAACAACTTTTATTTGCATCACACCTTTAATGTAATAAATTGTTCCCGAGTGCTTCATAGGAATATTATAAAACAAAATATGACACAGTCACACAGGGAGATATTAGGTTAGATGACCGAAAGCTTAGTCAAAGCGGACATTTTAATTAATGTTCTAAAGGAGAGATGTAAAGTAAAGGGACAGCAAGATTTAAGGAGGGAATTTCAGAGCTTAGCCCAGGTAGCTAATGACACAAGGTTTTGAAACAGACTGGTTAGGGCGATACGGTGGCACAGTGGTTAGCACTGTTGCCTCACAGCGCCAGGGACCCGGGTTCAATTCCAGCCTCGGTGACTGACTGAGGGAGTTTGCACATTCTCCTCTTGTCTGCGTGGGTTTCCTCCGAGTGCTCCGGTTTCCTTCCACAGTCCAAAGATGTGCAGGTTAGGTGCTAAAATAGCCCTTAGTGTCCGTAGTGGGCGTAGGTAGTGGGCTCTTTCGGAGGGCCAGTGCAGACTCATAGAATCTAAGAATTTACAGTGCAGAAGGAAGCCATTTGGCATATCAAGTCTGCACCAGCCCTTGGAAAGAGCACCCTACTTGAGCCCATTTCTCCACCATATCCCCATAACCCAGTAACACCACCTAACCTTTGGACACTAAGGGCAATTTAGCATGGCTAATCCACCTAACCTGCACATCTTTGGACCGTGGGAGGAAACCGGAGCATCTGGAGGAAACCCATGCAGACACGGGGAGAAAATGCAAACTTCACACAGTCACCCGAGGCCGGAATTAACCCAGGTCCCTGGAGCTGTGAGGCAGCAGTGCTAATCATTGTGCCACCGGGCCACCCTTGTTCTCTAAGGTTTGCTCAAGTCGTGATGTTTCTTCTGTGCATTCTGTTTTGTCTCCATCCGCCGCACCAAATTTGGAAATAACAAACCAAACCTTGTTCTCATATGTCTGCCAATGAGCAATTTGGTAGGTGTAATCTATGTAAAATGGGCCAGTTTGGTTTGTAGAGAAGCTGATGAATGCTTCGTCGCGGCAACTTTGAATATTTGGGCAGCTCTCTCAGCCAGTCCAGTTGAACCAGGCTGGTAGGGGGCAGTCCAAGTATGCTGAACACCGTTGGTTCTCATGAAATGCTAGAACGTTTCACTAGTAAACGCAGTCCCATTATCTGAGACCAGCAGCTTGGGCAATCCATGGGTTGGCAAATGTCTGCAGCAGTTTCTCTACCATGGCTGATGAGGTTGTGGACCTCATTTTGTTTATGTCCAACCATTTGGAATGCACATCTATTATGAGCAAGAACATGGAGCCCATAAATGGGCCCGCAAAATCGACATGCAGTCGCATCCAAGGACGAACTGGCTAGTCCCAAGGGTGCATGAAGGCCGCAGGTGGCAGGTTTTGCTGCATTTGACATTGATCACATTGTTTGATCAGATTCTCTATGTTGGTATCCATTCTGGGCCACCACACATGGCAAAGTGCGAACATCTTCATCTTAATCATCAGGGTGGGCACTGTGTAACTCTTGTAATATAACTTCCTAGCGGAGTGGGAAAAGACCTCTGTTTAATAATACACCGCCTTCACAACTTAACTCATCTTTTCTTATCTGAAAGGGTCCTAATTGCTCAGGCCTGGTATCATAATGCCAACCGTGGAGAACCACATGCTTGATTCGAAGGGGCCTTCTGCGTCCAACATGGGCAATGTATCGAGAAGGTTGAGAGCAAGAACAATTTCCTGTGGTACTAGCGGAAGCGGGATACTCTTGTGTAGGAGCAGGCAGCTTAAAGCGTCCACGTTTGAAATATGTGTGTACCTGGCCTGTGCTGAAAAGTATGCTAACCTGAAAAGGTTGCTAACCATAGAGCCCAGTATTGGATGCTAGCTGAAGCTATGGTAGGGATGGCCTTATCCTCCCTAAATAAATCTAACAGGGGTTTGTGTTCTGTAACTACCATGAAATGCCGTTCATAAACTTTTGATGGAACATCTCGATGGGCCAAATGGCCTCCTTCTGCATTGCAGGGGTTCTATGATTCAATGGATTTCAGACTGTTGTCAGGGAGAAGGAAGGAGTCAGTGGCTAAGGGAATGGACTGTGAAGCAGGGGCAAAACAGTGGATTGACTAATGGGCCAAGTTTTAGAAGTACCAGTGAGGGCAAAATAGGGAAGATGGGAACAGGGAAAAGGAAGTGAGAGAAGGCTTGCTAGTGAACAAAGAAATGATTGTCTCCCAAAGGGCGAGAAAGGGATAATGGCAGGGTTAAATTGTATGTATGCAAATGCACTAGAGTAAAGTGAACAAAATTGGGGAACTAGAAGCAGAAATTGCTCTTGGGGTCTATGACATAGTAGCATTGACATAGTAGCATTGACAGAAACATGGGTCAAGTCAGAACAGGACTGGGTACTTAACATCTTGGTAGCAGTCTTGGTCAAAGATAATATCATACCTCTTGAACGAGATGCAGTTCCTGAATTAAAATCTATAAGGTTGGAGGTGAGAAATGGAAAGGAGCGGTGACCTTGTTTGTTATTTACTTTTAACCTCCAAATACTGGGGAGGAAGTGGAAGAGAGCATTTGTTGGCAGATTATGGAAAATTGCAGGGAAGTAGGGCTGTGATAGTTGGGGATTTCAAGTACCCTAAGGTACTCTGGGAAATGGGTGGAGTGTGGGGCACGGAAGGGGAGAAATTCCTGCAGTGCGTGCAGGAGAACTTTCTGGAAAAGTACATTTCCAGTCCTATCAGGCAGCAAGCTGTGCCGGATCTGATCCCAGGAAATGAGGCAGGGCAAGTGGAGAAAGTCTGAGTGGGGGAGGAGTTGGGAAGTATCGATCATAATATAATACGATTAAATATTAAGTTGGAAAAGGATAAAAATCAGTCACGGATTAAGATTCCAGACTGGAAAAGGGTAAACTTTAGGGGTCTAAAAGTTGAACTGGAGCAGGTTGATTGGAAACACATTTTGGTGGATAAAACAGTTGATGAAAAATGGGACACTTTCAAGGGAGAGATGAATAGGGTTCAAGCTGGGTATGTACCCATGAGAAATAAATACGGGGTATCCAAAGCTAGAGTACCCTGGATGACTAAGGATATTGATAATGAAATAAAGAAGAAAAGAAGCATATGATGCATGTGGGAATAATAATAGCAATGAAATGAAATTAAAAATGAAAATCGCTTATTGTCACAAGTAGGCTTCAATGAAGTTACTGTGAAAAGCCCCTAGTTGCCACATTCCAGCACCTGTTCGGGGAGGCTGGTATGGGAATAAAAATCAGGAAGGGTATCTCAAAAGCAGGAGCGAGGGGACTTCCGGGTGCGGCAATGACCAGCTGAGTCGCACGTTTCGGCAGCTCCCGTTGGAACGGACTTTTGGGCTCTTAATAGGAGCCCCAACGGCAATTTAAACGACACTGTGCGGTAAACCAGAAGGGAATCCCCCCGGACACGCATGGAAAAGGGAGAGGATAGCGGCCGGATTGCGGAGGATCCTCTGGAGCAGCGGCAAGGAAGGGAAGCTCAAAGCAAGATGGCGTCGGAAGGTGGCCGTTTGCTATGGGGCCCGGAGCAGCAAGAGTTCCTGCGGCGCTGTGTGGAAGAGCTGAAGAAGAAGTTGAAGAAGGAGCTGTTGGCCCCGATATTGCAGGCGATTGAGGGACTAAAAGAGGAGCAGAGGACCCAAGAGCTGGAGCTTCGGGTCGTGAAGGCAAAGACTGCTGAAAACGAAGATGAACTACAAGGCCTGGTGGGGAAGGCAGAAACGCACGAGGCACAGCATAAAAGGTGTGTGGAGAGGTTGGAAGCGCTGGAGAATAACTCAAGGAGGAAGAATTTAAGAGTCCTGGGTCTTCCCGAAGGCGCAGAAGGGGCGGACGTCGGGACATATGTGAGCACGATGCTTCACTCGCTAATGGGATCGGAGGCCTTTGGAGGTGGAGGGAGCTTATCGAGTTCTGGCGGGAAGACCAAAGGCTGGAGAAATACCTCGAGCTATAGTGGTGAGGTTTCTCCGCTACAATGACAGAGAGACGGTTCTCAGATGGGCGAAGAAAACTCGGAGCTGTAGGTGGGAGAACGCGGTGATCCGCGTAGACCAAGATTGGAGTGCGGAGGTGGCGAGAAGGAGGACAAGTTTCAATCGGGCTAAGGCGGTGCTTCACAAAAAGAAGGTCCAGTTTGGAATGTTGCAACCGGCGAGATTGTGGGTCACACACCAAGGGAAGCACCACTACTTTGAGACGGCAGAAGAGGCGTGGACATTCATTGTGGACGAGAAGCTGGAATAGTCTGGCGAGAGAAAGAGCTTTTGGGACAAAGTGGTGGTGTGATTACAGGGGACGGGGGGGCGGGGGAATGATTTTTCAATTTGTTAATTTTGTGATCCTGTAACTTTTCTCTCTTCCCCATGTTGGGGGGGGGGAGCATGAGGAACTGTGGGCGCCGGCCATTAGGGGCGGGGCCGAGTGGGAAACGCGGGCTTTGTTCCCGCGCTATGGTAATTATGGCGGGAACAGGGACGCAGGAAGGAGGGGGCCTCGCACAGTGGGAGCCGAGGATAAGGGGGGAAGCCGAGGTCAGCCAGAGTTTGCTGACTTCTGGGAGCAACATGGGGGGTGCAACTACGCTAGAGGGGGATCTAGCGGAGGGTGGGGGTGGGGGGTTAACTGGGTTGCTGCTGCTAAGGAGAAGGGGGAGCTGTTATGGGATGGGGTGGTCGAGGCGGGAGGGCACCGTCGGGGGGATATACGGGTACGTGGGAACCGGGTGAGGAGCTGGGTTAAAAAAGGGGATGGCTAATCGACAAGGGGCCCCCCAACCCGGCTGATCACGTGGAACGTGAGAGTGCTGAATGGGCCGATTAAAAGGGCACGGGTACTCGCACACCTAAAGAAATTAAAGGCAGATGTGGTTATGCTGCAGGAGACGCATCTGAAACCGATAGACCAGGTCAGACTACGTAAAAGATGGGTGGGACAGGTGTTTCATTCGGGTTTAGATGCGAAGAATAGGGGGGTGGCTATCTTAGTGGGGAAACGGGTACTGTTTGAGGCAAAGACCATAGTGGCGGATAGTGGGGGTAGATATGTGATGGTGAGTGGCAGATTGCAAGGGGAGGCGGTGGTTCTGGTGAACGTATACGCCCCGAACTGGGATGATGCAAATTTTATGAGGCGTATGTTGGGACATATCCCGGACCTGGAGGCGGGAAAGTTGGTAATGGGGGGAGACTTCAATACGGTGCTTGATCCAGGGCTGGACCGGGAGGAGGCCGGCAGCGGCCAGGGTGCTCAAGGACTTCATGGAGCAGATGGGAGGGGTAGACCCCTGGAGATTTAGTAGGCCTAGGAGTAAGGAGTTTTCATTTTTCTCCCATGTTCACAAAGTATACTCACGGATAGACTTTTTTGTCTTGGGAAGGGCACTGATTCCGAAGGTGACAGGGACGGAATATACGGCCATAGCCATTTCGGACCACGCTCCACATTGGGTAGACCTGGAGGTAGGAGAGGAAAAAGAACAGCACCCACTCTGGAGAATGGATATGGGCTTATTGGCGGATGAGGGGGTATGTTTAAGGGTGAGGGGGTGTATTGAAAGGTACTTGGAGCTGAATGACAATGGGGAGGTTCAGGTGGGAGTGGTCTGGGAGGCGTTGAAGGCGGTGGTCAGAGGGGAACTGATATCCATAAGGGCACATAAAGGGAAGCAAGAGGGTAAAGAAAGGGAGCGATTGTTGAAAGAACTTTTGAGGGTGGACAGGCAATATGCGGAGGCACCGGAGGAGGGACTGTACAGGGAAAGACAAAGGTTACATTTGGAGTTTGACCTGCTGACCACGGGTAAGGCAGCGGCACAGTGGAGGAGGGCACAGGGTGTACAGTATGAGTATGGAGAGAAGGCGAGTCGGCTACTGGCCCACCAATTGAGGAAGAGGGGAGAGGCGAGGGAGATAGGTGGGGTGAGAGATGAGGACGGAGAGATGGAACGGGGAGCGGAGAGAGTGAACGGGGTGTTCAAGGCATTCTATGAGAGGTTATATAAGGCTCAGCCCCCGGAAGGGAAGGAGGGAATGAGGTGATTCCTGGATCAGCTGGAATTCCCGAAGGTGGAGGAGCAGGAGAGGGCGGGACTGGGAGCACAGATTGAGATGGAGGAGGTGGTAAAAGGGATTGGGAGCATGCAAGCGGGGAAGGCCCCGGGACCGGATGGATTCCCGGTGGAATTTTATAGGAAATATATGGACCTACTGGCCCCGCTTTTGACGAGAACCTTTAATGAGGCCAGGGAAAGGGGGCAGTTGCCCCCGACTATGTCAGAGGCGACGATATCGCTCCTTTTGAAGAAGGATAAAGACCCGCTGCAGTGTGGGTCCTACAGGCCCATTTCCCTTTTAAATGTAGATGCTAAGCTCCTGGCCAAGGTGATGGCGACGAGGATAGAGGACTGTGTCCCGGGGGTGGTCCACGAGGATCAAACTGGGTTCGTTAAGGGGAGACAGCTGAACACGAACATACGGAGGTTGCTAGGGGTAATGATGATGCCCCCACCAGAGGGGGAGGCGGAGATAGTGGTGGCGATGGACGCCGAGAAAGCATTAGACAGAGTGGAGTGGGATTATCTGTGGGAGGTGCTGAGGAGATTTGGTTTTGGAGAAGGGTTTATTGGATGGGTACAGCTGCTGTACAGGGCCCCGGTGGCGAGTGTGATCACGAACAGGCAGAGGTCTGACTACTTCCGTCTTCATAGAGGGACGAGGCAGGGGTGTCCCCTGTCTCCGTTACTGTTTGCATTGGCGATTGAGCCCCTGGCCATAGCACTGAGGGGCTCCAGGAAGTGGAGGGGAGTACTCAGGGGAGGAGAAGAACACCGGGTATCTTTGTATGCAGATGATTTATTGCTGTATGTTGCGGACCCAGTGGAGGGGATGCCTGAGATAATGCAGACACTCAGGGAGTTTGGGGAATTTCCGGGGTACAAATTGAATATGGGGAAGAGTGAGTTGTTTGTGGTGCATCCGGGGGAGCAGAGCAGGGGAATAGATGATTTACCGCTGAGGAAGGTAATAAGAGATTTCAGGTACTTAGGGATTCAGATAGCCAGGAGTTGGGGAACCTTACATAGGCTTAATTTAACAAGATTGGTGGAACAGATGGAGGAGGATTTTAAGAGATGGGATATGGTGCCCCTGTCACTGGTGGGTAGGGTGCCGGCGGTCAAAATGGTAGTCCTCCCGAGATTCCTCTTTGTGTTTCAGTGCCTTCCGGTGATGGTCACGAAGGCTTTTTTCAAGAAAATTTAGAAAAGTGTCATGAGTTTTGTGTGGGCCGGGAAGACTCCGAGAGTGAGGAGGGGGTTCTTGCAGCGTAGCAGGGATAGGGGGGGGGGGGCTGGCACTACCGAGCCTAAGTGTCTACCACTGGGCTGCCAATATCTCAATGGTGTGTAAGTGGATGGGAGAAGGGGAGGGAGCGGCGTGGAAGAGATTGGAGATGGCGTCCTGCAAAGGAACCAGCCTACAAGCACTGGTGACGCCGTTGCCATTCTCCCCGAAGAAATACACCACAAGTCCAGTGGTGGTGGCAACGCTAAAAATTTGGGGGCAGTGGAGACGACATAGGGGAAGGACGGGAGCCTCGGTGCGGTCCCCGATAAGAAATAATCATAGGTTTGTCCCGGGGAGAATAGATGGGGGATTTGGAGCATGGCAGAGAGCTGGGGTTGTGCAACTGAGAGATCTGTTCGTAGACGGGACGTTTGCGAGTCTGGGAGCGCTGACGGAAAAATATGGGTTGCCCCAAGGGAATGCATTCCGGTATATGCAACTGAGGGCATTTGCGAGGCAACAGGTGAGGGAATTCCCGCAGCTCCCGACGCAGGAGATTCAAGATAGAGTGATCTCAGGGACATGGGTGGGGGATGGTAGGGTGTCGGATATATACAGGGAAATGAGAGACGAGGGGGAGATCATGGTGGATGAGCTGAAGGGGAAATGGGAAGAAGAGCTGGGGGAAGAGATTGGGGAGGGGCTGTGGGCTGATGCCTTACATAGGGTAAACTCGTCGTCCTCGTGCGCCAGGCTAAGCCTGATACAATTCAAGGTTTTGCACAGGGCGCATATGACCAGAGCAAGGCTCAGTAAATTTTTTTTCGGGATAGAGGATAGGTGTGGGAGATGCTCGAGAAGCCCAGCAAACCACACCCACATGTTTTGGTCATGCCCGGCACTGCAGGGGTTCTGGGTGGGGGTGGCAAAGGTGCTTTCGAAGGTGGTGGGGGTCCGGGTCGAGCCAGGCTGAGGGTTGGCTATATTTGGGGTTGCAGAAGAGCCGGGAGTGCAGGAGGCGAAAGAGGCTGATGTCTTGGCCTTTGCGTCCCTAGTAGCCCGGCGAAGGATATTGCTTATGTGGAAGGAAGCCAAACCCCCGGGCGTGGAGACCTGGATAAATGACATGGCAGGGTTTATAAAACTAGAACGGATAAAGTTTGCACTAAGGGGCTCGGCTCAAGTGTTCACCAGGCGGTGGCAACCGTTCATTGACTACCTCGCAGAACGATAAAAGAAATGGGAAGGTAACAGCAGCAACCCAGGGGGGAGGGGTGGGGGGGTGGGGGGGGGGAGGGCTCGGGTGGGTCCTCATGGGTGGTTCTGTATAGATATTTGTACTTGGTTATGTATATTGGATTGTTTGATTTTATCTCTGAAGAGTTATTATTTTTGTTATGCCAGTTGCCATTTAGTTTATATATTATTTATTTATTTGTTAAAACGGTCACTGTTATATATATTGTTTTATTGTTGTAAAACGGTAAACCTTTGTATTGTTTTGTTTGACCGGAAAAAATTTGAATAAAATATATTTTTTTTAAAAAGCAGGAGCGAGGGTAAGGCTGAAATATGGATGGCTAAGAGGAAACATGAGGAAAGAATTGCAGGCTGTGCTATAACAAATAGTAAAATGTTCTTCAAGCATATTAATGGTAAAAGATTAGTGAAGGATAGAGTGGGGCCCATAAGAGATGAGCAGGGTAAAGTGCTCACTGAAGCAGAGGATATGGCAGTGGTACCAAATGAGTACTT
Source organism: Scyliorhinus torazame (assembly GCF_047496885.1). Classification (NCBI taxonomy): domain Eukaryota; kingdom Metazoa; phylum Chordata; class Chondrichthyes; order Carcharhiniformes; family Scyliorhinidae; genus Scyliorhinus; species Scyliorhinus torazame. The sequence continues at coordinate 267,950,590 of NC_092708.1, read as the reverse complement.
TGCTTCTGTCTTTACCAAATTAGAAGATGGTGACAATAGCCCAGTTAAAAATGTGGGTGTTGAGCAACTGAGCAGTATAGCGATAGATAAAAAAAAGATGCTAAAAAGGCTGGCAGCACTCCAGGTAGAGAAGTCCCCAGGCCCGGATAGGATGCATCCTAGATTGCTGAGAGAGGTAAGGGAGAATATAGTGGAGCCGTTGACAGAAATTTTCCAGAGCTCTCTGAACACAGGATTAGTCTGAGGGACTGGAGGATTGCAAATGTGACGCCGTTGTTTAAGAAAGAGGCAAAGACTAACCTAGGAAACTACAGACCTGTCAGCTTGACACCAATAGTGGGAAACCTGATGGAGGCCATAATACAAGAGGAGGTAAATATACACTTAGAGAAAAATAAGTTAATACTAGACAGTCAACATGGCTTTGCCAAGGGCAGGTCATGTCTGACAAATTTAATTGAGTTTTTTGACGAGGTGATACAGGCAGTGGGTGAAGGTGGTGCCATGGATCTTGTATATTTGGACTTTCATAAAGCATTTGATACAATGCCACATGGCAGGTTTGTTAGCAAATTAAAAATGTTTGGAATTGATGGGTCCTTGGCAGCATGAGTTAGAAGTTGGCTGAGAGATGGGAACAGAGGGTAGGTACAGATGGACATTTCTCAGACTGGAGACACGTTGAAAGTGGTGTCCCCCAGTGCTCATGTTGGGGCCCTTACCTTTCTGATGTATATAAATGATTTAGAAGTGGGTATTGAGGGAAAAATTTCTAAATTTGCAGATGATACTAAACTAGAGAGAATAGTGAATTGTGAGGATGATGCTGAGCGACTTCAGAGGCACATTGACAAGTTGGCTAAATGGGCAGACACCAGGCAGATGAACTTCAATGCAGCTGAATGTGAGGTAATGCATTTTGGCAGAAGAAACATAGGGAGACAATATAGGCTCAATGGTAGACATTTGAGGGGGTACAGGAGCAGAGTGACCTCGTGGTTCAAGTGTATAATTCTCTGAAGGTGGCCAAGCTAGTCGAAACAGTTGTTAAGAAGGCTTACAGCTTTGGAGCATGGCAAAGAGCTGGGGTAGTACAACTGAGAGATCTGTTTGTAGATGGGACGTTTGCGAGTCTGGGAGCGCTGACGGAAAAATATGGGTTGCCCCAAGGGAATGCATTTCGGTACATGTAATTGAGGGCTTTTGCGAGGCAACAGGTGAGGGAATTCCCGCAGCTCCCGACGCAGGAGGTGCAGGATAGAGTGATCTCAGAGACATGGGTGGGGGATGGTAAGGTGTCGGACATATACAGGGAAATGAGGGACGAGGGGGAGATCATGGTAGATGAGCTGAAAGGGAAATGGGAAGAAGAACTGGGGGAGGAAATTGAGGAGGGGCTGTGGGCTGATGCCCTACGTAGGGTAAACTCATCGTCCTCGTGTGCCAGGCTAAGCCTGATACAATTTAAGGTGTTACACAGGGCGCATATGACTGGAGCACGGCTTAGTACATTTTGTTGGGTAGAGGATAGGTGTGCGAGATGCTCGAGAGGCCCAGCGAATCACACCCACATGTTCTGGTCATGCCCGGCACTACAGGGGTTCTGGGTGGAGGTGGCAAAGGTGCTTTCGAAGGTGGTGGGGGTCCGGGTCGAACCAAGCTGGGGGTTGGCTATATTTGGGGTTGCAGAAGAGCCGGGAGTGCAGGAGGCGAGAGAGGCTGACGTGTTGGCCTTTGCGTCCCTAGTAGCCCGGCGCAGGATATTGTTAATGTGGAAGGAAGCCAAACCCCCGGGTTTGGAGACCTGGATAAACGACATGGCAGGGTTTATAAAGTTAGAACGGATTAAGTTTGTGTTAAGGGGTTCGGCTCAGGGGTTCACCAGGCGGTGACAACCGTTCGTCGATTACCTCACAGAAAGATAGAGGGAATGGAAAAGAAGTAGACAACAGCAGCAACCCAGGGGGGAGGGGGGGGGGGGGAGGAATCAGACGGACTCTCAGAGATGTTATTGTATATGTATAATATGTATAGGTATTTGTTATAGGTAATTGTATATTGGATTGTTGGATTGTATTTTTGGAGAGTATTTATTTTGGACAAGGCAGTTGCCATTCAGTTTTGTTTTTGTTTTTGTTTATATATTATTTATTTATTCGTTTAAAACTGGCCACTGTTATTTATATTGCTTTATTGTTGTGTAAAAGAAACACTACGTACTGTTATGTTTGGCCAAAAATCTTGAATAAAATATATTTTTTTAAAAAAGAAGGCTTATAGCACCCTTGGGTTTATAAATAGAGGCATGGAGCATAAAAGCAAGGAAGTGATGCTACAGCTCTACAAATCATTGGTCAGACCACATTTGGAGTATTGTGTTCAGTTCTGTGCACCATATTTAATGAGGATGTTAAAGCCCGGGAGGCAGTGCAGAGGAGATTTATGAGAATGATACTTGGAATGAGGAATTTTAGATACAAGGAAAGACTGGAGAAATTGGGCTTGTTCTCCTTGGAGCAGAGAAGATTAAGAGGCGATCTTATTGGGGTGTTCAAAATTCTGAACAATTTTGACAGGGTAAAGAAGGATATTCTGTTACCACTAGTTGGTATGTCAGCGACTAAGGGTCACAATTTCAAGATGGTCAGCAGGAGAGCTAGGAGTGAGATGAGGAGAAACTTCTTTACTCAGAGAGTTGTTAGGGTTTGGAATGCACTGCCTAGGCGAGTGGTGGAGGTGGATTCCATAAGAGGCCTCAAAAGATAGCTGGACATATATTTGAAAGTAATGGGGTGGGATTCTCCACTCCCCCGCCGAAGTGGCCGCGCCGTCGTGAACGCCGTTGAGGTTCACGACGGTGCGAAACGGCCCCGATCCCGACCGATTCAGGCCCTGACAATGGGCTAGGATCGGGGCCGTGTCATCTACACGCGCCAGGCCTTGTCGCCCGCGTAAAGGCGGCGCTGCATAGATGACGCGGCCGGCGCCGCATTATTGGCATCATCCGCGCATGCGTGGTTGCCGTCCACTCTAAGTCCGCCCCGCAAGAAGATGTCTGACGGATCTTGCGGGGCCGCGGAAGGAAGGAGGTCCTCCTTCAGAGAGGACGGCCCGACGATCGGTGGGCACCGATCGCGGGCCACCCCACATTTCAGGTATCCCCCGGTGCAGGATCCCCCCTCGCCCCCCCCCCCCGCAGGCCGCCCCCACAGCGTTCACGCACCATTCACGACGGCAGCGACCAGGTGTGGACGGCGCCGGGGAGAACCCGCCGTTTTGGCCTGGCCGCTCGGCCCATCCGGGCCTGAGAATAGCTGGGGTGCCGGAGAATCACCATTTTGGGTGTCTCTGGCGATTCTCCGGCCTGCGGCCCGCGGATCCCGACCGGGCCGTTCCCGCCGCTTGGGAGAATCGCGGGAGGGCGTCGGACCGGCGTCCCGGGAAATTTTGGCGGCCCAGGCGATTCTCCCAACCAGCGCGGGAGTGGAGAATCTCGCCCATGAATTTTTGTTTTATAAATTTAGAGTACCCAATTTATTTTCCAATTAAAGGGCAATTTAGTGTGGCCAATCCACCTAGCCTGCACATTTTTGGGTTGTGGGGGTGAAACCCACCCAGCCACGAAGAGAATGTGCAAACTCCACACAGACAGTGATCTGGGACCAGGATCGAACCAGGGTCTCATCACTGTGGTGCAGCAGTGCTAACCACTGCACCATAGTGCTGCCCCGAAAGGGATGAATTTAGAGGGCGATGGAGATAGGGCTGGGGAACGAGAACTAGCTAGGTAGCTCTTTTGGGAGCCGGTGCAGACACGATGGGCTGAATTACCTCCTCCTGTACTGTAAATAACAAACAAATAAAAAACTACCTTCCCAATATTTAATTGAATGCTAGTACTGGATATCAGATAAGCATACTGTCAATTTAAAGACAATGGAGATGTCCAAAAGGGTCTTGTTAAGGACTAACTTGACAAAGTGCACTCTGACCCCTGGGTGGTCACTAGACAAAATGCCCGCTGACCCCTGGGTGTTAGCTAGCCAAAGTGCACTCTGACCCCTGGGTGCTCACTGGACAAAATGCTCTGACTCCTGGGTGTTAGCTAGACAGTGCACTCTGACCCCTGGGTGCTAACTGCACAAAATGCCCTCTGACCTCTGGGTACTAACTGGACAAAATGTCCTCTGACCTCTTGGGACTGAGTAGACAAAATGCCCTCTGACCCCTGGGTACTAACTGGATGTGGTGAATGTATTCACCATAGTATAAGCTGTCTGTGTAGCACTGTGGCCCAATGGTAATATGATCTCCTTTGTGGTATTGTACTGGAACCTGGTGGGCTCCGCCCCCCTCAGATGGTATATAGACCGGCCGCCTGGGGGCGGCGCTCATTTGTACAACAGACACAGGCAGGCAAGTTCTTGGTTAATAAAGCCTATGTTCACTCACTCTCATCGTCTTGCAGTGAATTAATGGTACACCAATCTATTAACCAAAGACATCACTATGGAAGCCGCTCTAAAAACTGATAAACTGGAACTCGATGCACAGGCAGCAGAAGCTAAGGAAATCTTCTCCCACTGGCTCCGCTGTTTTGAGGCCTACCTCGACTCCTTCCAAATGCCTCTCGCTGATGCCCTCAAGCTGCGCATCCTCCACGGCCGGGTGAGCCATCGAATGTCGGGTATGATTCAGGACGCGGCCACGTACGAAGCAGCAGTCGCGATCCTAAAGAGACAGTTCGTGAAGCCTGTGGACAAAGTGTTCGCGCGGCACCTCCTCACGACCTGCCGTCAACGCGCCGGGGAATCGCTGGACGAGTATCTAGATAACCTGACGCTACTCGCCCGCAACTGCAACTGCAAGGACGTGAAAGCCGAGGAGCACATGAAACTGATGATCCAGGACAGCTACGTGGCTGGGGTCTGATCTAACTACATCCGGCAGCGACTGCTGGAAAACGGGGCCACTGACCTACAGGACACGGTAAAACTAGCCACCTCATTGGAGGTGGCCGACCAGAGCCTCAGCGCGTTCTCGGCAGACCCAGCGAACCCCTCGTGGGCACCAATGACACGGCAATCACCAGACCCGACTACGTCTCAGGCCTGTGCCGCACAGCTGCCCATGCAGCCCTGGGTACCGTCGTGCTACTTCTGCGGGCAGGGCCAACACCCCCGGCAACATTGCCCAGCCCGCACTGCGACATGCAGCGACTGCGGCAAAAAGGGACATTTTGCCAGAATCTGTCTGGCCCGATCCAAAGCCCCGAAGTCGAAAGCTCACCACGCCCGATCCACGGACTCACAGGCCCACAGACCCCACAAGGTGCCTGCGTGCCTGCCGGTACCGCCCCCTTCAGACGCGTCACCCGCCTCGTGCAGCTCATGGGGGGGGGGGGCACCATCTCTAACTCAGCCCGTCACGTGCGATCCGTGGGGGCGGCCATATTGGCCGCCATCTTCAACACCAGCCGACATGTGCGACCGATGGGGCGGCCATCTTGGTCGCCATCTTCGACTCAGCCCGACACGTGCGACCCGTGGAGGCCGCCATCTTGTGACCTCGATACCTCAGACCACGCAGACTACCCGCAGCTCGGCGCAATAACCCTCGACCAGTCGTGGCCAAAGCACCTAAGGAATTTGATGATGGCCATCCGGGTCAATGGGCACGAGATCCCCAGTCTTTTCGACTCCGGGAGCACAGAGAGCTTTGTCCACCCCGACACGGTAAGGAGCTGCTCCCTCCACATCTACCCCGCACCCCAGACAATCTCCCTCGCCTCCGGATCCCATTCGGTACAGATCCGGGGGTACTGTGTTGCGAAACTCGCGATACAGGGCGCTGAGTGCGCCCAATTTAAACTGTATGTCCTCCCTCACCTCCTCGCACCCTTACTGCTTGGACTCGACTTCCAATGCAGTCACCAAGATCCCACTTCACCCCCGCTGGACTTCATTTTTTTAACCGGGGGTAAATGTGGTAAATGTATTCACCATAGTATAAGCTGTCTGTGTAGCACTGTGGCCCAATGGTAATGTGATCTCCTTACTGGTATTGTACTGGAACCTGGTGGGCTCTGCCTCTGGCTCCGCCCCCCCCGCGGACAGTATATAGACTGGCCGCCTGGAGGCGGCACTCATTTGTACAGCAGACACAGGCAAGCAAGTTCTTGGTTAATAAAGCCTATGTTCACTCACTCTCATCGTCTTGCAGTGAATTAATGGTACATCACTGGACAAAATGTCCTCTGACCTCTTGGTACTAACGAGACAAAATGCCTTCTGACCCTTGGGCACTAGCAACAGCATTAAGTACAATTGACCCAATGGTGCAGTAAAGTGTATAACATTGCTACAGCAGCCTGTAGAATTCAGTGTTCACGACACATGTGTAGTAGTAAATTGTACAACTGCCACAGCAAAGTTTAAACCCGCGAAAGTCTTGGAAAAGCAGACAATGTGAAAAGAGAGCGTGAGGTTTTACTGAGAGGCAAGGCTGTCCCAATGTGGGTAGCTACTTCCGCCTGGCATGATTAACAGCCAGTGTTTGTCTCAATGTGCCTGCTGTTTGCTCTGATTTGCATTTTACTTTACATGCTGCTAGTTTTTATTTGACTTTGGGCTGATGTCCAATTATAAATAAGAGTGTTGCTGTTTGCTTCGTTCCTGGAATGGTATAAAGAGCGTGCTGCTGCACCCCGCAGCGTGCTCAGTGGCTCTCAGCCCCGATCAACTGCTTTGAAATTTCAGTGGTTTTATTTTTTTGCGAATGGCGGCAACAGCTCCTTTACCGACTGAGATAGTGGTGAATCCCCCCCTGGTCCATGGAGAGAAGTTCATTAAATGGGATGATGTAAGTAACTACGACATGAGACAGACGCTGAATTTAAAAGTCACCAACACAATGCTGCACCATAGTCGTATCATGTGTTGTTAAATCGAGCATGAATATTGGTTAAAACAGGCGGTAACTCCTGATAAACTTTTCCAAGAACATTCTAAAGGGAGGTGCAGCAGGGAGCACTGAATTACGGTGGGGAGAGCTAAGCTGTGGTGAGGAATGGTTAGGCCGGTGAAGAATATTAAGGCATGGTGAGGTGGAGTGATGTGCAGCGAAGAACAATAATGTGTGGTTAGGTAAGGCGTGCAATGAGGAGGGACTGTGAGGGCAGTGAGGAACGAGGAGGGGCAGTGAGGGCAGGCAGGGCAGTGAGGAACGTGGAGGGTCAGTGAGGGCAGTGAGGGCAGTGAGGAACGTGGAGGGTCAGTGAGGTCAGTGAGGGCAGTGAGGAGCGAGGCGGGGCAGTGCGGTCAGGGAGGGCAGTGAGGAGCAAAGAGGGTCAGTGAGGGCAGTGAGGAACGAGGAGGGTCAGTGAGGTCAGGGAGGGCAGTGAGGGCAGTGAGGAACGTGGAGGGTCAGTGAGGTCAGTGAGGGCAGTGAGGAACGAGGAGGGTCAGTGAGGTCAGTGAGGTCAGGGAGGGCAGTGAGGGCAGTGAGGAACGTGGAGGGTCAGTGAGGTCAGTGAGGGCAGTGAGGAACGAGGAGGGGCAGTGAGGGCAGGCAGGGCAGTGAGGAATGAGGAGGGGCATTGAGGGCAGTGAGGAACGAGGAGGGTCAGTGAGGGCAGTGAGGAGCGAGGAGGGTCAGTGCGGTCAGGGAGGGCAGTGAGGAGCAAGAAGGGTCAGTGAGGGCAGTGAGGAGCGAGGAGGGTCAGTGAGGTCAGTGAGGGCAGTGAGGAACGAGGAGGGTCAGTGAGGGCAGTGAGGAGCGAGGCGGGGCAGTGCGGTCAGGGAGGGCAGTGAGGAGCAAGGAGGGTCAGTGAGGGCAGTGAGGGCAGTGAGGAGCGAGGAGGGTCAGTGAGGTCAGTGAGGGCAGTGAGGAACGTGGAGGGTCAGTGAGGGCAGTGAGGGCAGTGAGGAGCGAGGCGGGGCAGTGAGGTCAGGGAGGGCAGTGAGGAACGTGGAGGGTCAGTGAGGTCAGGGAGGGCAGTGAGGAACGTGGAGGGTCAGTGAGGTCAGGGAGGGCAGTGAGGAACGTGGAGGGTCAGTGAGGTCATGGAGGGCAGTGAGGAACGAGGAGTGTCAGTGAGGTCAGGGAGGGCAGTGAGGAACGTGGAGGGTCAGTGAGGGCAGTGAGGTCAATGAGGGCAGTGAGGAGCGAGGCGGGGCAGTGAGGGCAGTGAGGTCAGTGAGGAATGTGGAGGGTCAGTGAGGGCAGTGAGGTCAGGGAGGGCAGTGAGGAACGAGGAGGGGCAATGAGGGCAGTGAGGGCAATGAGGGCAGTGAGGAACGTGGAGGGTCAGTGAGGGCAGTGAGGTCAGGGAGGGCAGTGAGGAACGAGGAGGGGCAATGAGGGCAGTGAGGAGCGAGGAGGGGCAGTGAGGACAGAGGAGGGGCAGTGAGGTCAGGGAGGGCAGTGAGGAACGAGGAGGGTCAGTGAGGGCAATGAGGAGCGAGAAGAGGCAGTGAGGGCGGAGGAGGGGCAGTGAGGGCAGGGAGGGCAGTGAGGAACGTGGAGGGTCAGGGAGGGCAGTGAGGTCAGGGAGGAACGAGAAGGGGCAATGAGGGCAGTGAGGAGCGAGGAGGGGCAGTGATGGCAGTGAGGGCAGTGAGGTCAGAGGATGGGCAGTGAGGTCAGCGACGAGCGAGGATGGACAGTGAGGGCAGTGAGGAACGAGGAGGGGCAGTGAGGGCAGGCAGGGCAGTGAGGAATGAGGAGGGGCAGTGAGGAACGAGGAAGGGCAGTGAGGGCAGGGAGGGCAGTGAGGAGCGAGGAGGGTCAGTGAGGGCAGGCAGGGCAGTGAGGAGCGAGGAGGGCAGTGAGGGCAGGCAGGGCAGTGAGGAATGAGGAGGGGCAGGGAGGGCAGTGAGGAGCGAGGTGGGGCAGTGAGGGCAGGGAGGGCAGTGAGGAACGAGGAGGGGCAATGAGGGGCAGTGAGGGCAGTGAGGAGCAGGGAGGGGCAGTGAGGACAGAGGAGGGGCAGTGAGGACAGAGGAGGGGCAGTGAGGGCAGGCAGGGCAGTGAGGAATGAGGAGGGTCAGTGAGGGCAGGGAGGAGCGAGGAGGGGCAGTGAGGTCAGTGAGGAGCGAGGAGGGGCAGTGAGGACAGAGGAGGGACAGGGAGGGCAGTGAGGAGCGAGGAGGAGCAGTGAGGGCAGTGAGGAACGAGGAGGGGCAGAGAGGGCAGTGAGGAGCGAGGAGGGGCAGTGAGGGCAGTGAGGTCAGCGAGGAGGAGCAGTGAGGGCAGCGAGGAATGAGGAGGGGCAGTGAGGGCAGTGAGGAGCGAGGAGGGGCAGTGAGGGCAGTGAGGTCAGCGAGGAGCGAGGAGAGACAGTGAGGGCAGTGAGGAACGAGAAGGGGCAGTGAGGTCAGTGAGGTCAGTGAGGTGCGAGGAGGGGCAGTGAGGACAGAGGAGGGGCAGTGAGGTCAGTGAGGTGCGAGGAGGGGCAGTGAGGACAGAGGAGGGGCAGTGAGGTCAGTGAGGTCAGTGAGGGCAGTGAGGTGCGAGGAGGGGCAGTGAGGACAGAGGAGGGGCAGTGAGGTCAGTGAGGTGCGAGGAGGGGCAGTGAGGACAGAGGAGGGGCAGTGAGGTCAGTGAGGTCAGTGAGGGCAGTGAGGTGCGAGGAGGGGCAGTGAGGACAGAGGAGGGGCAGTGAGGTCAGCGACGAGCGAGGAGGGGCAGTGAGGGCAGTGAGGAACGAGGAGGGGCAGAGAGGGCAGTGAGGAACGAGGAGGGGCAGTGAGGTCAGCGAGGAGCGAGGAGAGACAGTGAGGAACGAGAAGGGGCAGTGAGGGCAGTGAGGAGCGAGGAGGGGCAGTGAGGACAGAGGAGGGGCAGTGAGGTCAGCGACGAGCGAGGAGGGGCAGTGAGGGCAGTGAGGAACGAGGAGGGGCAGAGAGGGCAGTGAGGGCAGTGAGGAACGAGGAGGGGCAGTGAGGGCAGGGAGGGCAGTGAGGAACGTGGAGGGTCAGGGAGGGCAGTGAGGTCAGTGAGGAGCGAGGAGGGACAGTGAGGCCAGTGAGGAGCGAGGAGGGGCAGTGAGGGCAGTGAGGTCAGTGAGGGCAGTGAGGAACGAGGAGGGGCAGTGAGGGCAGTGAGGAGCGAGGAGGGTCAGTGCGGGCAGTGAGGTCAGAGAGGGCAGTGAGGAATGTGGAGGGTCAGTGAGGGCAGTGAGGTCAGGGAGGGCAGTGAGGAGCGACGAGGGACAGTGAGGTCAGTGAGGAGCGAGGAGGGACAGTGAGGGCAGTGAGGAACGAGGAAGGGCAGTGAGGTCAGTGAGGAGCGAGGAGGGACAGTGAGGGCAGTGAGGAGCGAGGAGGGACAGTGAGGGCAGTTAGGTCAGTGAGGGCAGTGAGGAACGAGGAGGGGCAGTGAGGGCAGTGAGGAACGTGGAGGGTCAGTGAGGGCAGTGAGGAGCGAGGAGGGACAGTGAGGGTAGTGAGGAACGAGGAGGGGCAGTGAGGTCAGTGAGGAGCGAGGAGGGACAGTGAGGGCAGTGAGGAGCGAGGAAGGACAGTGAGGGCAGTGAGGAGCGAGGAGGGTCAGTGAGGGCAGTGAGGTCAGTGAGGGCAGTGAGGAACGAGGAGGGGCAGTGAGGTCAGTGAGGAACGTGGAGGGTCAGTGAGGGCAGTGAGGTCAGTGAGGAGCGAGGAGGGACAGTGAGGGCAGTGAGGAACGAGGAGGGGCAGTGAGGACTGTGAGGTCAGTGAGGAGCGAGGAGGGACAGTGAGGGCAATGAGGTCACTGAGGGCAGTGAGGAACGAGGAGGGACAGTGAAGGCAGTAAGGTCAGTGAGGAGCGATGAGGGGCAGTGAGGACAGAGGAGGGGCAGTGAGGTCACATGAGGAGCGAGGAGGGACAGTGAGGGCAATGAGGGCAGTGAGGAACGAGGAGGGGCAGTGAGGGCAGTGAGGAACGAGAAGGGTCAGGGAGGGCAGTGAGGTCAGTGAGGGCAGTGAGGAGCGAGGAGGGGCAGTGAGGGCAGTGAGGAGTGAGGATGGGCAATGAGGGCAGTGAGGAGCGAGGAGGGGCAGTGAGGTCAGCGAGGGCAGTGAGGAAAGAGGAGGGGCAGTGAGGAGCGAGGAGGAGCAAAGAGGTCAGTGAGGAGCGAGGAGGGGCAGTGAGGTCAGCGAGGAGCGAGGAGGGACAGTGAGGGCAGTGAGGTCAGTGAGGAACGAGGAGGGGCAGTGAGGTCAGTGAGGGCAGTGAGGAACGAGGAGGGGCAGTGAGGGCAGTGAGGGCAGTGAGGAGCGAGGAGGGGCAGTGAGGACAGAGGAGGGGCAGTGAGGTCAGCGAGGAGCGAGGAGGAACAGTGAGGGCAGCGAGGACAGTGAGGAACAATGAGGAACAGTGAGGTCAGCGAGTGCAGTGAGGAACAATGAGGGACTGTGAGGTCAGCGAGGGCAGTGAGGAACAATGAGGGACAGTGAGGTCAGTGAGGAGCGAGGAGGGGCAGTGAGGTCAGCGAGGAGCGAGGAGGGGCAGTGAGGTCAGCGAGGAGCGAGGAGGGACAGTGAGGGCAGTGAGGTCAGTGAGGAACGAGGAGGGGCAGTGAGGTCAGTGAGGGCAGTGAGGAACGAGGAGGGGCAGTGAGGGCAGTGAGGAGCGAGGAGGGGCAGTGAGGACAGAGGAGGGGCAGTGAGGTCAGCGAGGAGGAACTGTGAGGGCAGCGAGGGCAGTGAGGAACAATGAGGAAGAGTGAGGTCAGCGAGGGCAGTGAGGAACAATGAGGGACAGTGAGGTCAGCGAGGACAGTGAGGAACAATGAGGGACAGTGAGGTCAGCGAGGACAGTGAGGAACAATGAGGGACAGTGAGGTCAGCGAGGGCAGTGAGGAACAATGAGGGACAGTGAGGTCAGCGAGGGCAGTGAGGAACAATGAGGGACAGTGAGGTCAGCGAGGGCAGTGAGGTCAGCAAGGTCAGTGAAGGCAGTGAGGACTGAAGAGGGACAGTGAGAGTGTGGACAGTGAGGGCAGTGAGGAATGAGGAGGGACAGTGAGGTCAGCAAGGTCAATGAAGAACGTGGAGGGACAGTGAGGTCATGGAGGGCAGTGAGCAATGAGGAAGGGCAGTGAGGTCAGGTGGGGCTGTCAGGAATAGGGAGGAACAGTGAGGAATGAGGAGGGACGGTGAGGAACAAGGAGGGATGGTGAGGAATGGGGATGGACAGTGACGAATGAGGAGGGACATTGTGGAACGCGTAGGGACAGTGAGAAATGAGGGGAGACAGTGAGGAATGGGGAGGGACGGTGAGGAATGGGGAGGGACAGTGAGAAATGAGGAGAGACAGTGAGGAATGGGGAGGGATAGTGAGGAATGGGGAGGGACAGTGAGGAACAAGGAAGGACAGTGAGGAACGAGAAAGGACAGTGAGGAACGGGGAGGGACGGTGAGGAATGAGGAGGGACAGTGAGGAACGAGGAAGGACTGTAAGGAACGGGGAGGGACGGTGAGGAATGAGGAGGGACAGTGAGGAATGAGGAAGGACAGTGAGGAACAAGGAGGGATGGTGAGGAATGAAGAGGGACAGTGAGGAACGAGGAAGGACAGTGAGGTAACATGCAGCATGGAAGGATGCAGTGAGAAATAATGATATACACTGTGTAGTATTGTGGTGCCATACTTTATGGTTAATTGCAGTGAGGTGTGGTGTGGGATATTGAGGTATGGTGAAGTACAGTAGGTAACTGTGAGTAGAATGAGGAATGGTGACAATGCTGGCAATACTCAGCAGGCAGACGCATCTGTGGAGAAGAAACAAACTTAGCTGGCTGAATTTTACCTAGCCCTAGGGGTTGGGAGGAAGGATTGGGAAAATAGCAGGAAACCCTGTTAGTATGGCTCCCTACCGACCTCAGGTTGATTTCCCCAGGGACAGTGGCAGATTGATCCCCAGAGGGTGACGGGAGTGGCGGGGTGTGTGGGAATTTCCCTGGTGTCAGATGGGACCCTGGAGCCCAGCAACTGCTCGGAGGTCAGAGAGCCATGGAGATCTCCTCTCAAACCCGCAATAAAGGCATGGCCAGGGTGAAAGAGTCACAGCCATGGCCACAAGCATTCCTGTGGAGGTACACCCCCTCCGCAATAATTTTTTCCAATGTCTTCAGCAGACAGCTGACACCTACCTTCCTCCAGCAGCGCCCACCCCTCCTGGGTGTCCAGTGCCGCTGATTCTTGGATGCGGAAAAAGGGAACAAACGGGGGACAGAGATTCTGATTTGAAATTGTTGAACTCGCTGTTGAATCCAGGTGGCTGTAAAGTGCCGAATTGAAAGCTGAGGTTGGGTTGAATTTGATTGGAACAGAGTGAGAAGGCAAGGACAGAGCACTTAGAGTCGGATTGGAGCAGAGAATTCAAAAGACAGGCAGTCGGGAACACAGCCACGCTTGTGCACTGGATGAGGTGTTCTGCAACGCAGTCACCGAACCCGCGTTTGGTCTCGCCATTGCAGGGGAGAGCGTATTGTGAACAGTGAATGCAGTATATTAAATTGAAAAAAGCACAAGCTTATCTCGGTTTCACCTGGAAGAAGCGATTTGGGCATTGGATATTGGGAAAAGAAGAGTTAAAAGAGCAGGTGTTGCATCTCCTGTGCTTGCACAGAAAGGTTGTCGTGGGAACAGAGGGGAGTGAGGGGGGTGATTGAGGAATGGACTAGGGTATTTGTCATAGAATTTACAGTGCAGAAGGAGGCCATTCGGCCCATCAAGTCTGCACCGGCTCTTGGAATGAGCACCCCACCCAAGGTCAACACCTCCACCCTATCCCCATAACCCAGCAACCCCACCCAACACCAAGGGCAATTTTGGACACCACGGGCAATTTATCATGGCCAATCCACCTAACCTGCACATCTTTGGACTGTGGGAGGAAACCGGAGCACCCGGAGGAAACCCACGCACACACTGGGAGGATGTGCAGACTCCGCACAGACAGTGACCCAAGCCGGACTCGAACCTGGGACCCTGGAGCTGTGAAGCAATTGTGCTATCCACAATGCTACCGTGCTGCAGAGCTACCGGGTATTGCAGAGAGGATGGTCCTTTTGGAATGCTGAAAGAGGAGGGGAAGATGTTTCTGGTGGTGGTATCGCCCGGGAGGCGGTGGAAATGGTGGAGGAAGATCTGTTCAATTTGGAGGCTGGGGGAAGGGGGGGGGCGTGAGGACAAGGGGAACTATATTTTGCTTCTAGGAGGGTTGAGAGCAGAAGTCAGGAAATGGATCAGGCACGATCGAGGGCCCCATCAACCATAGTGGGAGTGGAATCCTTGGTTGAGGAAGACAAATTGGAAATGCCAGTATGGAAGGTGGCATCATAAGAACATGCGACAGATACAGCGAAACTGGAAGAATGAAACCGAGGCATTGCAGTAACTGGAGTGTGAGGAAGAGTAATCAGGCGAGAAGTGTCAAGTGGATGATCCATCGCAGCCTCGTCCTAAGGTCCCCAACACCATAGATGACAGTCTTCAGCCAATGCAATTTAATCCGTGTGGTGTCAAGAAACAACTGGGCACACTGGCACAGCAAAGGGTTCCTGACAACATCCCAGCAATAGTACTGAAAACTTACATTCCAGAACGAGATATACCCCTAACACCCTAACCAAGCAGTCCCAGTACAGCCACAAACACTGCGATCTACCCAACAACGTGGAAAATTGCCCAACTCTGTCCTGCCACAGAAAACAGGACAAGTCCAACCCAGCCGAGTACTGCCCTATCAGTCGACTGTCAATCATCAGCAAAGTGATAGATAACCTCACTGTGCTCAGTCTGGGTTCCCCCAGAACTATAGGCCTCTAGGCCTCATTAAGGCCTTGGTCTAAACATGGACAAAAGAGCAGAATTCCAGAGGTGATTTCCCTCAACATCAAGGCAGCGTTTGGCTGAGAGTGGGACAAGCAGCCTCAAAACAATTGATGTCGATGGAAATCGGGCGAGGGGGGGAACTCTCCACAGGTTGGTGCCATACCTGGCACGAAGGAGAGCAGTTGTGGTGGTTGGAGGTCAATCATCCCAGCCCCAGGGTGGTGCCCTCAGTCCAACCATCTTCAGCCGCTTCATCAACACATTGGGCGTCATTCTCCGACCCCCCGCCGGGTCGGAGAATGGCCGTTGGCCGCCGTGAATCCCGCCCCCGCCCCCGCCGAAGTCTCCGGTACCGGAGATTGGGCGGGGGCAGGAATCGGGCCACACCGGTTGGCGGGACCCCCCGCTCAATTCTCCGGCCCTGATGGGCCGAAGTCCCGCCCAGAAATTGCCTGTCCCGCCGGCGTAAATCGAAGCTGGTATTTACCGGCGGGACCAGGCGGGCTCCAGGGTCCTGGGGGGGCGCGGGGCGATCTGACCCCGGGGGGTGCCCCCACGGTGGCCTGGCACACGATCGGGGCCCACCGATCCGCGGGCGGGCCTGTGCCGTGGGGGCACTCTTTCCCTTCCGCCTCCGCCATGGTCTCCACCATGGCAGAGGAGGAAGTGACTCTCCCCACTGCGCATGCGCGGGAAACTGTCGGCGGCCGCTGATGCTCCCGCGCATGCGCCGCATTTCCGCGCCAGCTGGCGGGGCAACAAACGCCATTTCCGCCAGCTGGCGGGGCAACAAACGCTATTTCCGCCAGCTGGCGGGGCGGAAATCCCTCCGGCGTCGGCCTAGCCCCTCAATGTTGGGGCTCGGCCCCCAATGATGCGGAGCATTCCGCACCTTTGGGCCGGCGCGATGCCCGTCTGATTGGCGCCGTTTTTGGCGCCAGTCGGCGGACATCGCGCCGTTGGGGGAGATTTTCGCCCCTTCTCTCCAACATAAGGTCAGAAGTAGGGATTTTGCTAATGACTACAGAATGCTCATCACCATTCACGACTGCTCAGATACAGAAACATTCTGTGTCCATGTGGTCAAGAGCTGGACAACATTGGGCTCAAGTAACATGCAGGCCAGACACGTGCCAGGAAATGACCATCTCCAGAAAGACAGAATCTAACCATCTCCCTTGATACTCTACAGGATGGAGGTATCTGATCCCAGCATCCGCAGTAATTTGTTTTAATTTTCGTCAAGAGGAGATGATTTGGGCCTGGAAACTGGCAAAATGATGGAAGACATTGGAACAGTCAGAGCAGTAGGTGGAGAAAAATTGGACAAAGGAAGAAAAATAGAGTCGAGACAGGAAGAAAAACAGTGCGTAAGACCGTGGGCGCGATCCAATGGCCACGCTGCCCCGGAAAAGCAGCTCGCCATGGCGCAGTGCGGCCGTTGAAAGCCCGGTGACCCCACTCCTGGGATCTATCGGCTTGTAACGTCTTGTGAGATTCAACGCAATCTCACGAGACGTTGCGATGTGACTCCTGCCCACAATGGGTGGTGTCACGTTTTGGCAAATATTCATATTAGGGTGAGGCAAGAGTGTTGCCCTGGCACTGCTAGTACCACCTGGGAACCCTGACAGTGCCACCTGGGTTCCAGGTTAGCACTGCCAGCTGGCATGAAAACTGCCAGGGTGCTAGGTTGACACTGTCAAGGTACCATGCTGGTATTTTTTGCTTGAAATTCTCCGTTTGGGAGCCAATGGGCTGGATTCCCTGTCCTGGGAAACCCGCAATGTAATCCCAATGGGACGGACAATCAGGCGTTGGGGCAAAACCGGCATTTGCGCCAGGCACTGACCGGAACATGATGCTCCAAACCCTGCTGATGGCGTGAACAAATTCCAAGCCGCACGCCAACGGAAGCAAGTAACTTAATGCACTTGCATCTATATAGTAACAACCCATTTGCATCTATGTAGTGGGCTCAGTGCCTTATGTTACACTCCCCCATGATTCTCTGGTCCCGGCAGCTGGGAATCACGTGGGCACGGTTCACTTATGGTCTCTACAATCGTGGCCCTGGCCTGGTGGACCACCTGGTGCGCCAAGGGGCAACCGTTGCCGAGATGTAACTGAACTAAGTGCATTCCAATCACTCAAGCATGTGATTTCACTGCACTTACCTGTCTTTGATGTGGTCAATGTTTACAAACATTGGGGTTTCACCACTTAGGCCACTGAACCGTGAAAGAATATGAATGAATCAAACTGCTGATGGTTTTTACAAGCTGTCAATCATAGACCACTACGAAAGCTATGAATGGCCTGCAAATAGTATATCTGTGAAAACCAGACGTAGACACAGTTGCTCTACTTCCAGGAATGGACGCATGGAGTTGTAAGGTCAGTATTACAGCAATAATGCTACCCACCTCCCCTGCCTGGACTTTTCTCTAGCTTCCACACAATGGTCCCTTTTCTGGGTGGGGGCACTCAGGCAATCCAGGGGTGGCGGCGGGCTGTCGTGCGGTGTGAGGGGGGTCGGTGCCGATTTGCGGTGAGGAGGGGGTGGTGCTGGCCACGGGATCTCGCTATCGGGTCACCCGCACAAGATGGCGGCCCAATCGCGGTATTCCCTGGGAATCCCTCTTATTCCATGCCATGCCTAAATTTGCACTAAATTGCATCCTGCTTTAAGCCAGCAAGGGGATCGTGAAGCGAGTGCAATTCAGCTCTGGTGGGGGAACACGGGGATATATTCTCCGATTTTGAGGTTATGACTGGAGGAAGTGTCTGGTTTTACAGTGTCTGGTGGGGGGAATCGGACACCAGGGGGGTCCTTACAGGCGGCATGGGGCCAGATCTGCGGGGTTAGATCCTCAGGCGCACGGCCGATCGGCGAGGTCTAGTTTTTAATGTGTGGCTCCGCGGTCCGTGTCCGCCAAGCGCTTGGTGCAGCTGCTGGAGGCCGCTGCCGTGCACATGTGTGGACTCAAAACCAGGGGCGACATTCTCCGACCCCCCCCGCCGGGTCAGAGAATCGCCGGGGGCTGGCGTGAATCCCGCCCCCGCCGGTTGCCGAAGTCTCCGGCACCGGATATTCGGCGGGGGTGGGAATCGCGCCGCGCCGGTTGGTGGGCCCCCGCGCTCGATTCTCCGGCCCGGATGGGCCAAAGACCCGCCGATAAATTGCCTGTCCCGCCGGCGTAAATTAAATCACCTACCTTACCGGCGGGACAAGGCGGCGCGGGCGGGCTCCGGGGCCACTGCGCATGCGTGGGAAACTGTCAGCGGCCGCTGACGCTCCCGCGCATGCGCCGCCCGGAGATGTCATTTCCGCGCCAGCTGGCGGGGCAACAAAGGCCGTTTCCGCCAGCTGGCGGGGCAGAAATTCCTCCGGTGTCGGCCTAGCCCCCTAGCATTCCGCACCTTTGGGGCGGCGCGATGCCCGTCTGATTGGCGCCGTTTTGGGCGCCAGTCGGCGGACATCGCGCCGTTTCCGGAGAATTTCGCCCCAGAAGTGCGGAGGCCCGTATCGCAGCTAAAGCTGCGTAAATTACTCTGGGTCCCTGCCAGCCCCCTGCAGGGGGCTCCACTTTTCCCCAGGAATTCCCAGAGTAAAACTCCAATGTTTTTACGCCGGCATGGGGACAAAGTCCCATTTTGGGAGAATCCAGCCTTGTCCAGCGCCGTAGGGAACTCGGCTCATCGGGGATGCCTTCAGGTAACACCCTGAGGCCGTCCCCACTGCATGCGGTGTACTCCTCAATGACGCTGTTTTGGAGGGAGCAGAGCATCCGAAAACAGGCGGCGCCCCCAATTCGGTCATAAACAGGAATTCTCCGCCTGATCGCTGATTATGAAATCGCCGTTGGGCAACGGAGAATCCCACCCATATTCTCCTGAACGGAGAATTCTCCCAACGGAGGAGAATTGCATCCAATCTATGATCCCCCTGGGAGCACAAATCTCGAAGGAATTCCATATCCCTTGCCATGCAAATTTATGCATGGCGAGGAATATGAGGTATTCTTAAGGGAATCCCGCTATCGGGCTGCTCGCTCAAAAACTAGTACTTTGTACAGGTTTATCATAAATTGTTTGCTTTTGTACCCTTCACCTCTATTTATAAAACCCAGGACCACTTCAGGGGTGAATTCTCCAGCACCGGAGATTCGGCGGGGGTGGGAAATGCGCCGCGCCGGTTGACGGCCCACCCCCCGCGATCCTCTGGCCCGGATGGGCCGAAGTCCCGCCGGCGCGGATTAAACCACCTCTCTTACCAGCGGGACAAGGCGGCGCGAACGGGCTCCGGGGTCCTGGGGGGGGGGGCGCGGGGCGATCTGACCCCGGGGGGTGCCCCCACGGTGGCCTGGCCTGCGATCGGGGCCCACCGATCCGCGGGCGGGCCTGTGCGTGGGGGCACTCTTTCCCTTCCGCCTCCGCTACGGCCTCCACCATGGCGGAGGCGGAAGAGACTCTCCCCACTGCGCATGCGCGGGAAACTGTCAGCGGCCGCTGACGCTCCCGCGCATGCGCCGCATTTCCACGCCAGCTGGCGGGGCAACAAACGCCATTTCCGCCAGCTGGCGGGGCGGAAATCCCTCCGGCGTCGGCCTAGCCCCTCAATGTTGGGGCTAGGCCGCCAAAGATGCGGAGCATTCCGCACCTTTGGGCCGGCGCGATGCCCGCCTGATTGGCGCTGTGTTTGGCGCCAGTCGGCGGACATCGCGCCATTGGGGGAGAATTTCGCCCCTGGGGCGGGATTCTCCCCTTCCCGGCGGGGTGGGGAGTCCCGGCGGGACGGAGTGGCGTAAACCACTCCGGCGTCGGGCCGCCCCAAACGTGCGGAATCCTCCGCACCTTCAAAGGCTAGGCCCGTCCCGGAGAGGTTGGCGCCCGCCGGCCGGCGGGATAGGGGCCTGGCGCCACACCAACCGGCGGCGAAGGGCCTCCGCCGGCCGACGCTAGTCGGCGCATGATTGGGAGCGCCAGCGCATACTGGCATCATTACCACGCATGCACACGTGGAATCACTTCCGCACCGGGAATGGCGGATGACCACTTCCTCCGGTGCGGTAGGAATAGAGTGCCCCCACAGCACAGGCCCACCCGCGGATTGGTGGGCCCCGACCGCGGGCCAGGCCACCCCCCGGTGCCAGATCCCCCCCTCGACCCCCCAAGAAACCCGGAGCCCGCCCGCGCCGCCAGGTCCTGCCGGTAAGGGACCAACTCCAATTTACGCCAGCGGGACCGGCAGAGAACGGGCGGGACTTCGGCCCATTGTGGGCCGGAGAATCCGGACAGCCCCGGGGCCCATTGAGTCACGCCGGACCATTGAGTCACGCCGGACACCGCCATTCTCCGAGGCAGGCGGCACGACTCACGCCACGCCTGTTTTTGGGGTGTGGGGGAATTGGGAGGACGGCGGAGGCGGGATTCTTGCCGACCCCCGGCGATTCTCCCACCCAGCGGGGGGTCGGAGAGTCCCGCTCCTGAGGTGCTTGGTTGGACCCAATAAACTAGTCACCGGTTTGTAACTTTAACACAAGTAACCTTTTTATTATGTACAGTATTATGATGAAACTGACAGAAAATGCAACTGACTTTCCCAATCCTTTACGATTCTACTTTCTCAGAAGACTAAGGAACTTTGACAAGTCAGCTACGACTCTCATCAACTTTTACAGATGCACCATAGCAAGCATTCTTTCTGGTTGTATCACAGCTTGGTATGGATCCTGCTCTGCCCAAGACCGCAGGAAACTACAAAAGGTTGTGAATGTAGCCCAATCCATCACACAAACCAGCCTCCCATCCATTGACTCTGTCTACAATTCCCGCTGCCTCGGAAAGGCAGACAGCATAATTAAGGACATATACTCTTCCACCCTCGACATACTCTCTTCCACCTTCTTCCATCAGGAAAAAGATACAAAAGTTTGAGGTCACGTGCCAACCGACTCAAGAATAGCTTCTTCCCTGCTGCCATCAGACTTTTGGATGGACCTACCTCGTATAAAGTTGACCTTTTCTCTACACCTTGCTATAACTGTAACATTATATTCTGCAGTCTCTCCTTCCTTCCCTATGTACGGTATGAATTGTTTGTACAACATGCAAGAAACAATGGGCGGGATTCTCTCACCCCGGGGGCCGGCCGGAGAATCGGTGGGACAGGCGCGTATCGCGCCCCGCCGCCCCGATGCTGGGACGCGATTCTCCGGAGAGCGGAGAATCGCCGCTATTGGCGCTGGCGTGGTCGGCGTGGCACCAGTCGGGGGTTGCTCTACGGCCGCCCCCACCCCGGCGATTCTCCGCCCGTGATGGGCCAAGCGGCCTTACAAAAAAACCTGAGTCCCGCCGCCGCCGTTCTTACCTGGTCTTACCCGGCGGGACCTCGGTGTAGATGGATCCGGGAGCGGCCTGGTGGGGGAGGGGAGGAGGGGTCCGACCTCTGGGGGGCCTCCGCTGTGGCCTGGCCCGCGATCAGGGCCCACCGATCGGCAGGCCGGCCTCTCGGGCTGGGGGCCTCCTATGTTCCGTGCCAGCCCCTGTAGCCCTACGCCATGTTGTGTCGGGGCCGGCGCGGAGAAAGGAGACACCGCGCATGTGCGGAAATCGCGGTGGTCCCACTGCACATGCGCAGACCCGCGGCGCCCATCTGCCACCGGGATTGGCAGCAGGAGTGGCGTGCGTCGCTCCAGTGCTGTGCTGGCCCCCTGTAGGGGTCAGAATTGCTGCTCCTGAGGCTATGTTGTTGCCGTCGCAAAATGCAACGGCGTCAACACTTAGCCTCAGGATCAGAGAATCCCGCCCAATATTTTTCACTGTATACTAATATATGTGACAATAATAAATCAAATCAAATCAAAAATCAAATCAATCCCTCCGTCTTAACTGTCCCCACTCTCTAAACACACACACAAACAACGCAGAGGAGAAATGGTGGTGGAAAGGGGGAAAAAATTAAATAAAACAGAAGGATAAAGATCTTTGATGCAATGGGATGATTTCCGGTTAATGTCTTTCTGATGTTCAGCTTTATTTTGATACTTCTTCTCTCTAGGCTTGAGATGATTTACTCTGGCAAAATTGTCTACCTTCTCTGCAGATTCAGCATCATTTCAAGTTCACAGCAAAGAATATGCCAGGTTTCAGAACATTAGAGCAGTTCTTTTACTTCAGCAAGCAGGAGAGAGACCTTCCAAGGTCTAAACACTTCTGCTCAGTTCTCTCAAAAAGCATCACACAGGAACTAACCACTGATCGTTGTCAGGCAGAATACTGTCCCTAGCCAACCCACCAGTAGCCAGTTGACCAATGAAATTGACTTCCTCCAAAACAAGTTCCTAAGATTCACCTGGTGCCAAGGAGACTGGGCTCTTCTCTCCAAAAATACCTGGGAACTCAGTGACTCTGCAAATGTGTTGTTTCAACTGAGCCTCCTCCTTAAAGGCACATCCCGATTATGGGAGTATGGACTAAAAATAGCAATATAAAACAAATGGGAACAGAGGAAATAAACGGAAAGGACTCCTACACTAACAAAATGAATCATTGTATGCTTCTCTGTATTACATTTCACCTTCCAATTGTCTGCCCATCCCACCAGCCTGTCTATGTCTCTTTGAAGTTAAACAGTATCCAATGCACAATTCACAATATTTCCAAGTTTTGTGTCATCCACAAATTTAGAATCTTTGCCCTGTGAAGCAAAGTTTTGGTCATTTGGGCAGCTGCTGGATTGGTTCTTAAAACTCTGCCTGTGGTGTGAGGATGATTGACCAGCAGACAGGGCTCAATCATAAAGACTGGTTGGATAGAATATCCCACTGAGTACTCTTGCCTTTTTGGGCCTCTTTTGCTTCTGTTCTGTGACCTAGCGAAAATGAGTTTCATAAACACAAATAAGGGTTAGTTGGTCATCACATGATCCATTCTCTCCAACTGGCCAATTACCCAAATATGGCCACGCCTAGTGAATTCCAGGTCCATAGTTTACAGGATTAGATTATGGCTGGGTGATTTCCTTTCTCAGCCACAGTCCTTTATCTGAGGTGATTAAGCCTTATGCGTTGTCCTTCACCCAGTTGAGTACCTTGGTGATTTCATGGATGGTTTGTGAATGGGTTAGGAGATGGCCAATTCACGGTCTCTCACGGTGATTGTTTCTGAGGGGGTTTTCTAGATAGGTTGACTCCATTTTATGGCTTAGTAATTTGTAAGGTGCAGTGATGCAAATGTTCAACCATCTTGGAAATTGATTTTTCAAGTCCTGGAATGCTGTTTTGGTCCTTTAAAACTTAATGAGTCATTTTTAATATAAAACATGGCTTTATAACACTAGGTACGGAACAGTGGTGCACTGTAAGTTACAGTAAGATACAGTGAAGTATGGAAAGATATAGTGTTATGGGCCAGGGTTTAGAGAACCCCAAAGTGTATCATGGAGTTCACCTGACCCACAACTTTTAATAGATTGTGGTATGGGGAGCATACGGCCCATTCTACAGGTGTGGTACAGCAGAAATGGAAAAGTATTCTTTAAAGCAAAACAATGTTTATTCTATGAACTCAAGTTAACTTTTTTAAAACATACAGTGAACATCTTAGCAAGCATTAATTCAAATACAACCCCCAAAGAATACAACACTACGTAATCCTTAAGCTGTCCTTTTAACATCCATGAGACTTAAAAAAGAACTTTTGACAGAAGTACATCAGGTTAAAGTCACTGCTAAGAGCAGTTATTAGTTTTAAATCACCAAAGGATCGATTTACAGTTTGTAGATTACAGAGAGAAAGACTAATACCCCTTCTGGCTGTGACTGCAGCTATCCAGCTCTGAAAACGAAACTAAAACACACCCTGCAGCAAACAGCCTAAAACAAAAGTAAAAGGCTAACAGACAGCCCAGCTCCACCACTGACATCACTGATAAACACCCATTTCTTAAAGGTACTCTCACATGACACCTCCTCCCAAGAATAAAAAATAAACCATCAACTTCAAGATGGCTTCATTTTTCACCTTTTCACCTTTTCACTATTCTTTAAGAAATGCACACAGTAAATGTACTTTTTTGTTTCAAAAAACAACACACGCAAACAGGTATAATAATATAGTCCATTTTTTTTTGTTCTTCTTCCTCCAACTGGAATCCTTCTTGATTGACATCTCTTTGAACAAGAAGGTCTTTGCACGATCCTCCATTTCTCTATGCCTTGGCACTTCTCTTTAAAGTCAGATACTTTAGTTCAACCTGATCACAGAGTCCCGTGTAATTCTCCAAAACAGGAGCATTGGTTATCACAGCTTTCAGACAGTCAAATGCCTGTTGAAAGTCCGCTGTCCACTGAAAGTTTTGACGTTTCTTCAGCAAGTGGAGCAACCATGCTACAAAACTTTTTAACAAATGTTCAATCCAATCCACTCATGCCAAGAAATCGCATTATTTCCCTTTGTCTTGAGGGTATCGGAAACTCCCCAATAACTGTTGGTTTCACATCCCGTGGGACCATTCAACCCTGTCCGATTGTATGGCCAAGGAAAGTGACCTGGGCTTTTCCAAATTCACGTTTGGCTAGGTGTATCACCAAATCCACCTCCTGAAGTTGATCGAATAACTTCACCAGATGTTTTAAATGTTCTTTCCATGTCTGGCTGAAAATTACCAGATCGTCGATGCATACCGCACAATTGGGTAATCCTGAAACAACTTTGTTAGTTAACCATTGAAATGTGGCTGGGGCGTTTTTCACGCCAAATGGCATAACTTTGAATTGGTATATACCATCTGGAGCCACAAAAGCTGAAATCTTCTTCGCATTTTCGGATAAAGGTACCTGCCAGTAACCTTTAAGTAAATCCAGTTTGGAAATAAAAGCTCATTGTCCCACTTTCTCAATGCAATCCTCCAAATGTGGGATAGGATAAGAGTCCACTCTTGTAACTGCATTAACCTTTCTATAGTCCACACACAACCGTTGGGGACCGTCCGGTTTTGGTACCATCACTATGGATGAGCTCCATTGGCTGCAACCCATTTCAAATATGCCATTTTTAAGCATCTCTTTGTTAACCTGTGCCAATTTTAAAGGGTTAAGTCTGTATGGATGTTGTTTGATTGGAACAGCATTTCCCATATCTACATCATGTATAGCCATTTTAGTACTTCCCAATTTATCTCCACAAACCTGCCCATGTGATATCAATAATTCTTTCAGATCAGTTTGTTTTTCCTCTGGAAGGTAACTCAACACTTTATCCCAATTTTTAAGAACATCCTCATTTTCCAATTTAATTTGAGGTATGTCAAATTCACAGTCATCTGGATTTGGTTCGTCACTTTGAGTTAGAATCATTAAAACCGTCTCCTTTTTGTCTCCTTCCCTTTCAAAGTACCTTTTAAGCATATTCACATGACGCACCCAGTGAGTCTTCCTTCTATCTGGTATTTTTACCACATAATTCACTTCACTTAATTTCCTTTCAATCTGATAAGGTCCACAAAACCTTGCTTTTAAAGGCTCTCCTACCACTGGTAACAAGACTAAAACTTTATCTCCACTGGCAAAACTCCGAACTTTGGATTTCTTGTCCGCGTCCCGTTTCATCACATTTTGTGCAACTTTCAAATGTTGCGTAGCCAATTCACCTGCTCTATTTAATCGTTCCCTAAAATTTGACACGTAATCCAAAAATGTTAGTTCCGATTTCTCACTCACCAATTTTTTCTTAATCAATTTAAGTGGTCCTCTTACATCAAAATTAGTTCAAAAGGACTGAATTTGGTTGACTCATTAGGTGCATCTCTAATTGCAAACAGTACGAATGGAATTCCTTTATCCCAATACTGTGGATAATCTTTACAATAGGCCTCAACATTGTCTTTAATGTCTGATGCCACCTTTCTAACGCTCCCTGCGATTCTGGATGGTACGCAGTTCAATTAAATTGTTTTATTCCTTAACTATCCATAACTTCTTTGAATAACCTTGAGGTAAAATTTGATCCTTGATCCGATTGTATTTCTGTGGGTAGTCCATATTGAGTAAAGAATTGAAGTAACTCCTCCACAATCTTTTTAGCTGTAATATTACGTACTGGAATAGCCTCTGTAAACCTAGTAGACACATCCATTATAGTAAAAAGATATTGTTTTAGGAAGAGGTCCTACGCAATCAATGGGGACCCTTGTAAAAGGTTCCTCAAATGCTGGAATGGGGATTAAGGGCGCTGGTTTTATCACTGCTTGAGGTTTCTCTATCACTTGACATGTGTGACATGATTGACAAAATTTCACTACACCTTTATATAATCCAGGCCAATAAAAATGTTTTTGGATTTTAGCTTGAGTTTTTCTTATTCCCAAATGACCTCCCACATGTGCAACTCGCAATACCTCCTTTCTATACCCTATTGGCAATACTACTTGATGAACTTCTGCCCACTTTTCATCCGCCTGTATATGTAAAGGTCTCCATTTTCTCATCAAGACATCACTTTTACGGTAATGACACTCTGGTATACACTCAGATTCCTCTTCCGTGTATGCTTTCTGATACACCCGTTTTATTTCTACATCTTTCTGTTGTAACTCCGCCAATTTTCCTGAACTAAAAATATCCGCCTCATCCTCCACCTGTTCTTGTTCTTTTTCAACCATCTGATCAAAAATCGTTTCTGATAATTGCACTTCAACTTCATCTTCACTATTTGATTTCTCCACTTGTTACTACACAATCCGGAAAAATCCCAGGATATTCGTCCTTCAACACTTAAGTTGTCTGATTTTCCACTGGCTTATCAACCACAGTAGGCATCACTCCCATCTGCGATCCAGCTATATCATTACCCAAGATAAACTGTATTCCTGGACAAGATAGTTTCTCTATTACTCCTACTACCACTTCACCATTCTTCACTGGACTTTCCAACCGTACGTTATATAATGGAACACTACTCCTCTCACCCTGAATTCCACATATTACCACCTTTTCTGGCAGCATTCTTCCCAAACTACATAACTCCTCATCTCTTACCATTAAAGATTGACTAGCTCCCGTATCTCTTAAAATCGTGACTTCTTTCCCTGCTCCTCCTGATACACATGAGTAAACTTTACCCACACAAGTAAACTCTTTCAAGAGATCTGGCACCTTCTTATCAATCACCTCTTAATCATGATGTGGAGATGCTGGCGTTAGACTGGGGTGAGCACAGTAAGAAGTCTTACAACACCAGGTTAAAGTCCAACAGGTTTGTTTCAAACACTAGCTTTCGGAGCACTGCTCCTTCCTCAGGTGAATGAAGAGGTATGTTCCAGAAACATATATATAGACAAATTCAAAGATGCAAGACAATGCTCAGAATGCGAGCATTTGCAGCTAATTAAGTGTTTACAGATCCAGAGATGGGGTAACCCCAGGTTAAAGAGGTGTGAATTGTCTCAAGCCAGGACAGTTGGTAGGATTTCGCAAGCCCAGGCCAGATGGTGGGGGGTGAATGTAATGCGACATGAATCCCAGGTCCCGGTTGAGGCCGCACTCATGTATGCGGAACTTGGCTATAAGTTTCTGCTCAGCGATTCTGCGTTGTCACGCGTCCTGAAGGCCGCCATGGAGAACGCTTACCCGGAGATCAGAGGCTGAATGCCCTTGACTGCTGAAGTGTTCCCCGACTGGAAGGGAACATTCCTGCCTGGTGATTGTCGTGTGATATCCGTTCATTCATTGTCGCAGTATCTGCATGGTCTCGCCAATGTACCACGCTTCGGGACATCCTTTCCTACAGCGTATGAGGTAGACAACGTTGGCCGAGTCGCACGAGTATGTACCGTGTACCTGGTGGGTGGTGTTCTCACGTGTAATGGTGGTATCCATGTCGATGATCTGGCACGTCTTGCAGAGATTGCCATGGCAGGGTTGTATGGTGTCGTGGTCACTGTTCTGAAGACTGGGTAGTTTGCTGCAAACAATGGTTTGAGGTTGCGCGGTTGTTTGAAGGCAAGTTGTGGGGGTGTGGGGATGACCTTGGCAAGATGTTCATCTTCATTGATGACGTGTTGAAGGCTGTGAAGAAGATGTTGTAGTTTCTCCGCTCTGGGGAAGTACTGGACGACGAAGGGTACTCTGTCGGTTGTGTCCCGTGTTTGTCTTCTGAGGAGGTCGGTGCGGTTTTTAGCTGTGGCATGTTGGAACTGTCGATCGATGAGTCGAGCGCCATATCCCGTTCATACGAGGGCATCTTTCAGCGTCTGTAGATGTCTGTTACGCTCCTCCTCGTCTGAGCAGATCCTGTGTATACGGAGAGCTTGTCCATAGGGGATGGCTTCTTTAATGTGTTTAGGGTGGAAGCTGGAGAAGTGGAGCATCGTGAGGTTATCCGTGGGCTTGCGGTAAAGCGAAGTGCTGAGGTGACCGTCCTTGATGGAGACGAGTGTGTCCAAGAATGCAACTGATTTTGGAGAGTAGTCCATGGTGAGTCTGATGGTGGGATGGAACTTATTGATGTCATCGTGTAGTCGTTTCAGTGATTCTTCGCCGTGGGTCCAAAGGAAAAATATGTCATCGATGTATCTGGTGTATAACGTCGGTTGAAGGTCCTGTGCGGTGAGGAGATCTTGTTCAAACTTGTGCATGAAGATGTTGGCATATTGAGGTGCAAATTTGGTCCCCATGGCTGTTCTGTGCATCTGGATGAAGAACTTGTTGTCGAAGGTGAAGACGTTATGATCCAGAATGAAGTGGATGAGTTGCAGAATTGCATCTGGAGATTGGTAGTTGTCGATGTTGAGTACTGAGGCTGTTGCAGCAATGCCGTCGTCATGGGGGATGCTGGTATAGAGTGCCGAGACGTCCATTGTGACGAGGAATGTTCCTGGTTCAACTGGTCCATGGGTGCTGAGTTTCTGTAGGAAGTCCGTCGTGTCGTGACAGAAGCTGGGCACACCTTGTACGATGGGTTTCAAGATGCCCTCGATGCAGCCAGAGAGGTTCTCACACAGGGTCGCATTGCCTGAAACGATAGGACGGCCTGGTGTGTTAGCCTTGTGTATTTTCGGGAGGCAGTAGAGATCTCCAATGCGGGGAGTACGTGGGATGAGAGCATGTAGGGTGCTCTGAAGGTCTGGATCCAAGGTCTTGATCAGTCTGTTGAGTTGGCGGATGTGTTCCTTGGTTGGATCTGCGGGGAACTGTCTGTAGTGTTCCTGGTTGTTGAGTTGTCGGTATATGTCTTTGCAGTAGTCCGTTCTGTTCAGTACGACAGTGGCCCCCCCTTTGTCTGCTGGTTTGATGACGATGTTGCGGTTGGTCTTGAGAGCGCGGATGGCGTTGCGTTGTGCTTGGGTGATGTTCGGGGCTGTCTTGAGACAATTCACACCTCTTTAACCTGGGGTTACCCCCATCTCTGGATCTGTAAACACTTAATTAACTGCAAATGCTCGCATTCTAAGCACTGTTTTGCATCTTTGAATTTGTCTATATATATGTTTCTGGAACATACCTCTTCATTCACCTGAGGAAGGAGCAGTGCTCCGAAAGCTTGTGTTTGAAACAGGTTTATGACTTTAACCTGGTGTTGTAAGACTTCTTACTGTACCTCTTAAAAAGGCTGTACAATCTTTTGCACCTCCTTCGCTTCACTTGGGCTTTCTTTTACTACTTTAACAAACCCCACTGTCTTATCCTGTTTTACCGCATCAACCTTCCCAGTGCTTTTCTTCAACCACCAACACTGTGACTTTACATTGCCTGGTTTATTACAGTGAAAACATTTGAAACTTTTCATTTCTTTTCCACCGTCCTGGATTTATTTTTTAGTCTGAGGTACACTCTCCTTATTATCTCCCATCAGATCACCTTTACCTTTACCACTTGAGTATTTCTCATGTCCCCAGTTTCTATCCCTCACATGCTGAAACTGGTGTTGGAAACCAAGCTTTGATTTATGAACTAATTCATAATCATCTGCCATTTCTGCTGCTAACCGCACAGTTTTAACCCTCTGCTCTTCCACATGAGTTCTCACTACGTCAGGAATTTAATTTTTAAACTCCTCCAAAAGTATAGTTTCTCTGAGAGCTCCAGGGGCGAGATTCTCCGACCCCCCGCCGGGTCGGAGAATCGCCGGGGGCTGGCGTGAATCCCGCCCCTGCCGGTTGCCGAATTCTCCAGCACCAGATATTCGGCGGGGGCGGGAATCGCGCCGTGCCGGTTGGTGGGCCCCCCCCCTGCGATTCTCCGGCCCGGATGGGCTGAAGTCCCGCCGCTAAAATGCCTGTCCCGCCGGCGTAGATTAAACCACCTACCTTACCGGCGGGACAAGGCGGCGCGGGCAGGCTCCGGGGTCCTGGGGGAGGCGTGGGGCGATCTGGCCCTGGGGAGGGTGCCCCCACGGTGGCCTGGCCCACGACCGGGACCCACCGATCCGCGGGCGGGCCTGTACCGTGGGGGCACTCTTTTCCTTCCGCCTTCGCCACGGTCTCCACCATGGCGGAGGCGGAAGAGACTCCCTCCACTGCGCATGTGCGGGAATGCCGTCAGCGGCCGCTAACGCTCCCGCGCATGCGCCACCCGGAGATGTCATTTCCGCGCCAGCTGGTGGGGCACCAAAGGCCTTTTCCGCCAGCTGGCGGGGCGGAAATTAGTCCGGCGCGGGCCTAGCCCCTTAAGGTTGGGGCTCGGCCCCCCAAGATGCGGAGCATTCCGCACCTTTGGGGCGGCGCGATGCCCGACTGATTTGCACCATTTTGGGCGCCAGTCGGCGGACATCGCGCCGATACCGGAGAATTTCGCCCCATATGTTTGGTCTATTTTCAAAGCCCTTATCCACCTATCAAAATTACTGTTTGCGCCTTTCAAACTCCATATATGTTTGACCAAATTCTTTCCTTGAATTTCTAAACCTTTGTCTGTAGGCTTCAGGCATTAGTTCATCTGCACCTAAGATGGATTTTTTCCACCTCCTCATACGACTCAGATACCTGCTCTAATAGTGATACAAACACTTCACTAGCCCTACCTACCAGCTTTGTTTAGCTACCGTCTCAAATGAAATGAAAAAGGCTTCTACTTCCATCTCATCAAACCTTAGCAATGCTTGGACATATTTAAATCAATCCCTACCAAACCTTCGGCTATGACGCTCTTTCTCATTACCCTCATCACTATCATCCAACTGTACGTTTCCCTTTATGCCTGCCAATTTTAACTGACTGTCATGTTTCATGGCCATTTTCTGAAGTTCAAACTCTCTCTCTTTATCTTTTTCCCTGATCTGTATCTCCCTTTCTCTTTCTTTTTCCTCTCTATCTCTTTCGTATTCAAGCTGCTTTAATTCTTTCTCATGTTCCATTTGTTTAATTTGTAACTGAATTTTTGCCATTTCCAATGTGTCAAACTGTATCTCAGGCAATTTTAAATGCTTAGCCACTGCCATAACTACCTCATCTTTTCGCATTTTGTCAGGTAATGTTAACTACAATGTTTTTGCCAAATCTAACAGTCTGCTTTTAGTCTCT
Source organism: Scyliorhinus torazame (assembly GCF_047496885.1). Taxonomy (NCBI): domain Eukaryota; kingdom Metazoa; phylum Chordata; class Chondrichthyes; order Carcharhiniformes; family Scyliorhinidae; genus Scyliorhinus; species Scyliorhinus torazame. Next base: position 267,919,246 of record NC_092708.1, on the reverse strand, counting down.
GTCCATAAGGTACTGCGTGTGACCGTCTCCACCCCCAAAAACATCTGAGCCTCTGAAAGAGCCATTGTCCACAACATCCTCCCTACTTAAACTAAAATACCACACCTGAAAAGCAAACACAATATGCTCACCTCTCACTGTATTTAAGTTCACTAAGCCAATCCAATAGATAGACTTTAATCCCCCTTGAGCCCCCAATTTGTTATGGGCCAAGGTTTAGAGAACCCCAAAGTGCATCATGGAGTTCATCTGACCCACAACTTTTAATAGAATGTGGTATGGAGAGCACACGGCCCACTCTACGGTGTGGTACAACAGAAATGGAAACTTTTTTTTAAAGCAAAACAATGTTTATTCTATGAACTCAAGTTAACCTTTTTAAAACATACAGTGAACATCTCAGCAACCATTAATTCAAATACAACCCCCAAAGAATACAATACTACATAATCCTTAAGCTGTCCTTTTAACATCCATAAGACTTAAGAAATAACTTTTAACAGAAGCACAACAGGTTAAAGTCACTACTACGAGCAGTTATTCATTTTAAATCACCAAAGGATCGATTTACAGTTTTTAGATTACAGAGAGAAAGACTAATACCCCTTCTGGCTGTGACTGCAGCTATCCAGCTCTGAAAACGAAACTAAAACACACCCTGCAGCAAACAGCCTAAAATGAAAGTAAAAAGCTGAAAGACAGCCCAGCTCCACCCACACTCTGACATAGAACATAGAACATAGAACAATACAGCGCAGTACAGGCCCTTCGGCCCACGATGTTGCACCGAAACAAAAGCCATCTAACCTACACTATGCCATTATCATCCATATGTTTATCCAATAAACTTCTAAATGCCCTCAATGTTGGCGAGTTCACTACTGTAGCAGGTAGGGCATTCCACGGCCTCACTACTCTTTGCGTAAAGAACCTACCTCTGACCTCTGTCCTATATCTATTACCCCTCAGTTTAAAGTTATGTCCCCTCGTGCCAGCCATCTCCATCCGCGGGAGAAGGCTCTCACTGTCCACCCTATCCAACCCCCTGATCATTTTGTATGCCTCTATTAAGTCTCCTCTTAACCTTCTTCTCTCCAACGAAAACAACCTCAAGTCCATCAGCCTTTCCTCATAAGATTTTCCCTCCATACCAGGCAACATCCTGGTAAATCTCCTCTGCACCCGCTCCAAAGCCTCCACGTCCTTCCTATAATGCGGTGACCAGAACTGTACGCAATACTCCAAATGCGGCCGTACCAGAGTTCTGTACAGCTGCAACATGACCTCCTGACTCCGGAACTCAATCCCTCTATCAATAAAGGCCAACACTCCATAGGCCTTCTTCACAACCCTATCAACCTGGGTGGCAACTTTCAGGGATCTATGTACATGGACACCTAGATCCCTCTGCTCATCCACACTTTCAAGAAGTTTACCATTAGCCAAATATTCCGCATTCCTGTTAGTCCTTCCAAAGTGAATCACCTCACACTTCTCTACATTAAACTCCATTTGCCACCTCTCAGCCCAGCTCTGCAGCTTATCTATATCCCTCTGTAACCTGCTACATCCTTCCACACTATCGACAACACCACCGACTTTAGTATCGTCTGCAAATTTACTCACCCACCCTTCTGCGCCTTCCTCTAGGTCATTGATAAAAATGACAAACAGCAACGGCCCCAGAACAGATCCTTGTGGTACTCCACTTGTGACTGTACTCCATTCTGAACATTTCCCATCAACCACCACCCTCTGTCTTCTTTCAGCTAGCCAATTTCTGATCCACATCTCTAAATCACCCTCAATCCCCAGCCTCCGTATTTTCTGCAATAGCCTACCGTGGGGAACCTTATCAAACGCTTTGCTGAAATCCATATACACCACATCAACTGCTCTACCCTCATCTACCTGTTCAGTCACCTTCTCAAAGAACTCAATAAGAACATCACTGATAAACACTCATTTCTTAAAGGTACATTTCTTAGACACCCATTTCTTAAAGGTACTCTCACATGACAATAGTGAGTTATACTGAGGTATGGCATGTTTAGGTATAATCTATCTTTCTTTATGTCTCTCTCTTTCTGTCTATCTTTCTATCGCTGTCACTTTCTATCCCTTTGCCATTCTCTTGTCTCACTTGGGTGAATCTTCAATTATTAAACCAATACCCCCTCTCCATGACATGATTTAAAGAATATCAGAACAGTTCTCCCTGGCATCCTGGCCAATATCTTTCCCTCTGTCAACATCACGGGTTATCTGATTATTATCTAATTACTGTTTATGGGGCCTTTCAGTGTGCAAACTGGGCTGCTGTGTTTCCTACACTATCCCAGGAACTGCTTCAAATGTATTTCATTGTTTGTGAAGAGCTTTGGGACATGAGAGGTTGTTAAAGGCACTACAGAAATGTAAGCACTTCCTCACTTCCCTTTTATCTCGATTTCTCCTCTCCCCACGCTTCTTCCTCAATCCTTCTCTCATCAAAGCCAGAACACACTGAAAACACAGCCAGAAAACACAGTTTTCATGATAGCAGTGGTTTTCCTGTGATCCCGAGACCAGATGTGAGCTGGCAATATTCAAGCCATTGTTGTGTTATTTTGTACCCTCAGGATACAGGGGTTGGATCGCCAGTGGTTCTACGCATTGATTTCTACGGACACTTCCTGTACTGGACTTACCAGAATAAGGTAAGGCGAATGATCAAGATCGCAATGGCCTTCAACCTTCCCATTTCCCTCCCAGTTCTCTCCACTCAGAAGGTGCTATTCGGCCTCTTGAGCCTGTTCCACCATTCCACTATTATACCATAGTTAATCTGTACTTCAATTCCATTCACCAGCCTTTGCTCCAGATTCCTTCCTCCCCATACCCCCCAAAGAAATCTATCTATCTCAGAATTGAAAGCTCCAACTGACCCCCTGGAATTTATAGCTTTTTGGGGAAGAGAGTTCCAGATTTTCTTTCTGTGAAGAAACGCTCCCTGATTACATTCCTAAATAGCCTGGTTCTAGTTTTAAGATTATATTTTGTTGTTCCAGACTATCTCACCATAAGACATAAGAGCAGAATTAGGCTCTCGGCCCATCAAGTCTGCTCCGCTATTCAATCATGGCTGATATTTTTCTCATCCCCATTCTCCTGCCTTCTCCCCATAACCGCTGATCTCATTATTAATCAAGAATCTATCTATCTCTGTCTTAAAGAAACACAGTGATTTAGCCTCCACAGCCTTCTGCGGCAAAGAGTTCCACAGATTCACCACCCTCTGGCTGATGAAATTCCTCCTCATCTCTGTTTTAAAGAATCGTCCCTTCAGTTTTATGGTTTCGTCTCTGCAGTCCTCTGATTGTGTCCTCTGGTTTTGTTTTTCCTCCAAGTGGAAACATCCTCTCCATGTCCACTCTATCCGGGCCTCGCAGTATCCTGCAAGTTTCAATAAGATGCCCCTCTTCCTTCTAAACTCCGAGTACAGACCCAGAGTCCTCAACCGTTCCTCATACGATAAGCTCTTCATTCCAGGGATCATTCTTGTGAATCTCCTCTGGACCCTTTCCAAGGCCAGCACATCCTTCCTTAGATACAGGGCCCAAAACTGCTCACAGTACTCCAAATGGGGTCTGACCAGAGCCTTATACGCCTCAGAAGAACAACCCTGGTCTTGTATTCCAGCCCTCCCGACGTGAATGCTAACATTGCATTTGCCTTCCTCACTGCTGACTGAACCTGCACGTTAACCTTAATAGAATCTTGAACAAGGACTCCCAAGTCCCTTTGTGCTTCTGATTTCCTAAGCATTTCTCCATTTAGAAAATAGTTTATTCCTCCATTCCTCCTTCCAAAGTGCATAACCTCACACTTTTCCACATTGTATTTCATCTGCCACTTCTTTGCCCACTCTCCTAGCCTGTCCAAATCCTTCTGCAGCCCCCTTGCTTCCTCAATACTGCCAGTCCTTCTACAGATCTTTGTATTATCTGCAAACTTAGCAGTGCCGTCAGTTCCTTCTCCTAGATCATTAATGTATATTGTCAAAAGTTGTGGTCCCAACACCGACCCCTGAGGCACACCACTTGTCACCAACTGCCATCTTGAAAACAACCACTTTATCCCCACTCTCTGCCTTCTGCCAGTCCTCTATCCATGCCAGGATCTTACCCATAACACCATGGGTTCTTAACTTATTTAACAGTCTGCTATGCGGCACCTTGTCAAAGGCCTTATGGAAATCTAAATAAATCACCCGAGCGAATAGCTTTGCCATATTGAAGTGCGTTGCTATTTCAAACACTTCATCATCAGCTCGCAGTCTCCTTTACTCAGCTCCCGAAGGTAATGATACTCTCTGGTATTCGGGTTCCATAACTACTAATACTCTTTTGGGAATATTAGAGTAAGTTTTTGTTTTTCCTCCAAGTGGAAACATCCTCTCCATGTCCACTCTAACACAGGTGTGTTAAATTGGGACATATATACTAAAATTAATCTGAGAAAAGGCGGGTTGAGGATAAGGTGAGATGGTGAGTGGGGTTGAGGGATATAATAGATAGATGCTTGAGGGATTTTATAGGTAGCTTGGTTTGGCAGACATTGTGGGTAGGTGGAGTTGAGGGATAAGATAGTAAGTGAGGTTGAGGGATTAAAACATTTTTTTTAGAGTACCCAATTTTTTTTTGCCAATTAAGGGGCAATTTAGCATGGCCAATTCACCTACTCTGCACATTCTTTGGTTGTGGGGGTGAGACTTAAGCAGACACGGCGAGAATGTGCAAACTCCACAAGGACAGTGACCCAGGGCTGGGATCGAACTCAGGTCCTCGGCGCCGTGAGACAGCAGTGCTAACCACTGCTCCACTGTGCCGCCTAGTGAGATTGAGGGATATTGTGGGTAGGTGGAGCTGAGGGATATTATAGGTAGTGTAGACTGATGGGTGTAAACATTGTGGTATAGAGCAAGGCTCAGATCTCTTCTTTTTACATGTCTCTCTCTGGGCTTCCATTCTTGCAGGACCTGGGTTCTCATTGGGTCTCTGTTCTCTCTGGGTTAGTGGCCTCTCTGGGCCTGTGGACTATCTTGGGGCCACTGGTCTCTCAGGGCCTGTGGTCCCTCTTGTCCTGTGGTTTTTCTTGGGGGCTGTGGTCTCGCTTGGGCTTGTGAACTCTCAGAGTTTGTGGTCTCTGTGGGCCTGTGGCAAACCTATCAATATCATTGATGGAGAAGTGTTAAAGAGGCAATTGCATTCCATTAAACAAATGGAAGGAGAGCTGGTCCATATGGAATGAATTGTTGGTCAGAAATGCAGCTAAAAAATTAAGAAACGACCCAGTGTGATGCCAAACAGCAGGAAGGGGAGAGACTGTTGCTGCTATTCACCAACCTCCATGTGTGGTCTGTTGGCTGTAATGGACTGCAAGCGATTCATGATCATCATCCATTCTTGTTTCATTCTGCAGCATGTGGAATGCCTGGAAATCACCACGATCCGTGACACAAGAATTGGAAAATATGCCAAAGTCCCAAAGGTAAGCTCTGAGACCTTGACTGCTGCTCTCCCACAAAGGAGCAACTGCCTACTAGTTGGTGCTTCCCATTCTCCCTCCCTGCACTTTGTTCACACTAAATACACTCACACCAATGAGAGGTGAAGGAAGGGATGTCGGAACTCTCCAGTCTTGGTAAGGTTTCTTCAGGACGCCGCCATTTGACTCAGTTGCACCCTCTCCTCCTATCCTGCCATTCAAAGATACAACAAAATCCCCACATGTGACAATCTCACGCCGATTCTGCAAACTTCGCCAGCTTGGCGCCATCAGCAGAGCCCGCTGTAACAAAGAATTACATAGGAATTACAGGATGCAGATTTACCATTTGGCCTCCCAGATAGCGTTAGTGTTTACCCTCAATACGAGAAATATTCTAATCCCATGACTCGACCTGTGCCCATACCCTTTTATTTCCCTTTTTAGTCAACCATTGATCTAATCCATTCTTTAACCGTTAACGCATCCCTGCAGCAATCACTAAGTCCAGCAGTGGAAAATGAAAAAGGAAATACCTGAGTTTAAATCCTCAATCTCTGCAAACAATCAGCTTAATCCATCTACTCCCTTCATCAATTCAGAATAGTAAGGGAGTAGAGTCCTTTCAGTTAGCTGGGAGTGGGTTAGAGGCTCTGAACATGGGGTTTGGGGGTTTGAATGCACACCTGGGAGTGAGATAGAGGCTGGAATCTAATCAAGGAGTTAAAAAGGTTCATATATAGAATAACAGATACCAGGGAGTGAATTAGAAGATGAATTCAACCAAGAGGTTCCGCTGGTTTATAGTTTGCGCCAAGATTGCAAGAGTGCTGACATGTCAGTCATGCAAACGCCTGACATAGTCATACCCACGAAATCACATTTTGTAGCTAATGTCCCGAACTCCTCCATCACCATGCCTTTCCCACCGGCAAGACAGACCCTGCCAAGATGGTGACACAGTTGTACACAGGCAGGAGGTAGTTGCCCTCGGAGTCCTCAACATTTAGTCCAGACCCCATGTTGTCTCATGGCATAAGGTCAGACATGGGCCCGGAAACCTCCTGCTGGTTACCACCTGCTGCACCAACCCCACTGATCCCAACCCCCCTCAGCTGATGAATCAGTACTCCTCCGTGATGAACAGCATATGGGAGAAGCCCTAGAAGGACACAGAATATACTCTGGATGGGAATTTTGAAGTCTATCACCAAGAGTGGCTTGGTAACACCACGACTGACTGAGTTGATTGAGTCCTAAAGGACATAGCATCCTGACTATCTATTTGTTGCAGATGCATCTGTCCACAACAGTGTTAGGTAGAAGTGACCACAGCACTGTCATTGAGGAGATGATGTCTGGCTTCACACTAGAGTAATGTCCCCAGAAGACCAGAACCAAACCAACCATTCTCTTACTGAATGACAGAGCAGGCTCGAGGGGCCAAATGGCCCTAAGTCTTTGTTGTTTTGTAGTTGATTGCGTCATATTAGGCTCCAACCTATAGGAAGGGTACTGAGGCTTTAAAAGGGATAACAGCACAGATGCAGCAGGATGCAGCGTGGGATGAGGAATTACAAATAGCAAGACAGATTTGAAATAATAAATTCTCAGTTGAATAATGAAGACTACGGAGCAATACAAGTGGTTCAAAGTATGAATAAACAAAGAAAAAAGAAATGTACAGCACAGGAACAGGCCCTTCGGCCCTCCAAGCCCGTGCCGACCATGCTGCCCGACTAAACTACAATCTTCTACACTTCCTGGGTCCGTATCCCTCTATTCCCATCCTATTCATGTATTTGTCAAGATGCCCCTTAAATGTCACTATCGTCCCTGCTTCCACCACCTCCTCCGGTAGCGAGTTCCAGGCACCCACTACCCTCTGCGTAAAAAACTTGCCTCGTACATCTACTCTAAACCTTGCCCCTCTCACCTTAAACCTATGCCCCCTAGTAATTGACCCCTCTACCCTGGGGAAAAGCCTCTGACTATCCACTCTGTCTATGCCCCTCATAATTTTGTATACCTCTATCAGGTCTCCCCTCAACCTCCTTCGTTCCAGTGAGAACAAACCGAGTTTATTCAACCGCTCCTCATAGCTAATGCCCTCCATACCAGGCAACATTCTGGTAAATCTCTTCTGCACCCTCTCTAAAGCCTCCACATCCTTCTGGTAGTGTGGCGACCAGAATTGAACACTATACTCCAAGTGTGGCCTAACTAAGGTTCTATACAGCTGCAACATGACTTGCCAATTCTTATACTCAATGCCCCGGCCAATGAAGGCAAGCATGCCGTATGCCTTCTTGACTACCTTCTCCAACTGTGTTGCCCCTTTCAATGACCTGTGGACCTGTACTCCTAGATCTCTCTGACTCTCAATACTCTTGAGGGTTCTACCATTCACTGTATATTCCCTACCTGCATTAGACCTTCCAAAATGCATTACCTCACATTTGTCCGGATTAAACTCCATCTGCCATCTCTCCGCCCAAATCTCCAAACAATCTAAATCCTGCTGTATCCTCCGACAGTCCTCATCGCTATCCGCAATACCACCAACCTTTGTGTCGTCTGCAAACTTACTAATCAGACCAGTTACATTTTCTCCAAATCATTTATATATACTACAAAGAGCAAAGGTCCCAACACTGATCCCTGTGGAACACCACTGGTCACAGCCCTCCAATGAGAAAAGCATCCTTCCATTGCTACTCTCTGCCTTCTATGGCCTAGCCAGTTCTGTATCCACCTTGCCAGCTCACCCCTGATCCCGTGTGACTTCACCTTTTGTACTAGTCTACCATGAGGGACCTTGTCAAAGGCCTTACTGAAGTCCATATAGACAACATCCACTGCCCTACCTGCATCAATCATCTTAGTGACCTCCTCGAAAAACTCTATCAAGTTAGTGAGACACGACCTCCCCTTCACAAAACCGTGCTGCCACTCACTAATACGTCCATTTGCTTCCAAATGGGAGTAGATCCTGTCTCGAAGAATTCTCTCCAGTAATTTCCCTACCACTGAAGTAAGGCTCACCGGCCTGTAGTTCCCAGGATTATCCTTGCTACCCTTCTTAAACAGAGGAACAACATTGGCTATTCTCCAGTCCTCCGGGATGGGAAAAGATAGGGAGAAACAAACTATCTCGAGTAAGAGTGGGGCCTAGAATGAGGGGCCATAGATACAAGATTACATTTAAGAAAATTACAACAGGGAGCAGCAAACACATCCTCACAGAGAGTAGGGAGGCTATTGAATTCAGATTAGATTGGAAAGGTGGAGGAAGGAGGAGGACAAATAAATCTGAGGAATGGACAGGTAAATGCGGTCAGAATTATTTGCTTAGATGTGCAGGGTAAACACCAACATATGAAATATATAGGAATATATAGAATGTATAGGATGTACAACACAGAAGGAGACCATTCAGCCCACCCAGTGCTCATCTAACTACATGACCTCTACCTCATATGTTTGTCTAGTTTCCCCTTAACTACATCTATGCTATTGGCTTCAACCATTCCTTGTATAGTGAGTTCCAGATTCTCACCACCCTTGATTGGATTGGATTGGATTTGTTTATTGTCACGTGTACCGAGGTACAGTGAAAAGTATTTTTCTGTGAGCAGCTCAACAGATCATTATGTACATGGGAAGAAAAGGGAAGAAAAGAAAATACATAATAAGGCAACACAACATATACAATGTAACTACATAAGCACTGGCATCGGATGAAGCATACAGGGTGTAGTGTTAATGAGGTCAGTCCATAAGAGGGTCATTTAGGAGTCTGGTGACAGCGGGGAAGAAGCTGTTTTTGAGTCTGTTCGTGCATGTTTTCAGACTTCTGTATCTCCTGCCTGATGGAAGAAGTTGGAAGAGTGAGTAAGCTGGGTGGGAGGGATCTTTGATTATACTGCCCGCTTTCCCCAGGCAGCGGGAGGTGTAGATGGAGTCAATGGATGGGAGGCAGGTTTGTGTGATGGACTGGGCGGTGTTCACGACTCTCTGAAGTTTCTTGCGGTCCTGGGCCGAGCAGTTGCCATACCAGGCTGTGATGCAGCCCGATAGGATGCTTCATCGCACCTTGAGTGAAAAAGCTTCTTCTGAACCACAGACTGGCTGGGATCAATGGCCTGTGGGGTGTTACAATTTATGTGTCTTTCAGTGTATTGAGGCCCCCAACCTTGAGGCTGTGTTGAGGTCCCCCGGGGAGGCTGTGTCAAGGTCCCCAAATACAGGGCGGTTGAGTCAGGGTCCTTCCAACCTTGAGGAGGTTGTGTCAAGGTCTCCTGGGGAGGCTGTGTCGAGGTCCCCTGGGGTGGGTGTGTCAAGATCCCCAAATGAAGCAAGGCTCTGTCGAGGCCCCTCAAACCTTGAGGAGGCTGTGTCGAGGTTCCCTGGGGAAGCTTTGTTGAGGCCCCCTAGGGGTATGGATGATGGGTGTTTGCCTCCATTTGTACTCATATGAAGGAACAAAAACTTGCATTTATTTAGCACTTTTCATGACCTCCAAACAGCTCAAAGCACTTTACAGCCAGAGAAATACTTTTGAAGGGCAGTCACTGTTGGATTGGTTTTCTGTCTGTCACCCGTGACAGCGCAGCAATCTCTCAGTATTGCACTTGAAAATCAGCCTTGATTTTTGAGCTTATGCCCTGGAGTGCGGCTTGAAGCCAGAAAGGTGTGATTCTGAGGAGAGAGTGTAGCCAGCTGAGTCAGCTGGGTGCAGGTAGGATGGCAGGATAAGCAATTTGTTTAACCACAATGCAAAACCTGTGTTTCTGAATGCACTGATCTGTGGGATTAACAAATACAAAAAAAAACATGCAAATGCTACAAACTGACAATCTGAAGCACCGACACAAGAATTAGGAACAAGAGCAGGCCATTCAGCCTCTTGAGCCTGCCCCTCCATTTCAATAAGATCAGTGGCCGTGAGTCTCCGACCCGACGCCGGTCTGAGAATCGGGGCCTACATAATCGCGATCGGGTCCTACCGATCGGCGGGCCGGCTGGATCCGTGGGGGCCTACTTTACTCCGCGCCGGGCCCCTGTGGGGCTCCGCCATATTGCCCGGGGGCCGGTGTGGAGAAGGGAGCCCCGCGCATGCGCAGAAAAACGCGGCCCGTTTCGCGCATGCGCGGAAATATACCGGCCATTCTGCGCATGTGCGAACTCGCGCCGGCTGTTCGGTGCCGGCTGGAGCTGCAGGAACCACTCCGGCATCAACCTTGCCCCCTAAAAAGGGGAGAATTCTCTCACTTTCGTGGACCGTTGGCGCCAGAATGGTTGGCGCCGGTTTTCATGCCGGCGTGGGGACATAGCCCCATTAGTAGAGAGCTGGCAGATCAAAAATCTATCTCACTCTGTCTTGAATATATTCAATGACCCAGCATCCACTGCTCTCTGGAAAAGTGGTATAGTTCCCAGGGATCGACCAATGGTAGAGCACAAAATCAATCAGTGTTTGCCACGTCAAGCACCAGGGACGAGTGACCCTCTGACAGGAAATAATGCCCCTCATCTCACCCTTAAATACAAGAATATGCCAACAGCACACAGTTCTGCTGAATGAAACTTAGATAGTTGGCTAATTTATACAGCTCATCACTGCTGACTGGGGCTCCATGTCACTTTGCACCATGTGAGGGTTTCTGTAATAACCCTCACAGGACCCGCAGAGGTGACCCAATTGATCTCCCTATGGGGCTCGCGGAATACAACATCCCCTGCTGTTAGGTAGAGCCCTATCAGCTGGGGCTCATAGAATCAACCCTTAAAGGCCGGCCTGGATTAGGACCGGCATAATCGGTGGTCCCGGTTGGGACCTATGTGCTGTACGGCAGGTTGCGGCCTTTTCTTTTGGTTATGAATAAACCTCTGTTTGGATCACCTTCTCAGAGCTCCTGAGCTTTTATAGTTTCAAAACAAGGGGACAATCTGGTCGAGCTTTGGGATGGCTGCTTTTGAAGAAATTGTTGGGACTTATTTCCATGACTGGAAATCTGCTGTTGTCGTCAGTGGCAACAATCTGGTGTTGACCAGTGCGCACTAACCTCAATCCGTGATCCTGGATGTGGTTCAGACATACATAGATACGTACATAATAAATAGAAGCAGGAGGAGGCCATTCGGCCCTTCAAGCCTGCTCCGCCAGTCATTATGATCATGGCTGATCATCAGGTTCAATACCCTGATCCTGCCTTCCCCCAAATCCCTCAGTCCCTTTAGGCCCAAGAGTCATATCTAATTCCTTCTTGAAATTATACAATGTTTGGCCTCAACTGCTTTCTGTGGTAATGAATTCCACAGATTCATTTACATGCCACATTGATATCAGCTCCTTTTTTAGACTTTGGCACTGCATAGACTTTGGCTTACTTAGTTAAGATGTTGTTTGGCAATCACGACTAGTAGGACTGACTATTGGCATAAGATGTGAAAGATAACCCGCTGGGTTGCGCTTGCCTGGCTGTTACTCAACACGGAACTTTTACTCTTGTAGTTTGAGTGTCAATGCTCTACTTGAGTAGGTGGTTTGCTATGTGAATTGTTGATCAAGCTTACTCGTGATCTATGATTGGTTCAGTAAGTAACGGTTATTGAGTCTGGCAAGGAATGCATTGCCGTATCACTTCCTCAGTAGCTTTATTGATTCCTGGCCACCAGATATAACTGCAAGCCGGTATCTTAATAATAATAATAATAATCTTTCTTGTCACAAGTAGGCTTCATTGTCACTGACATGATGTTACTGTGAAAAGCCCCTAGTCGCCACACTCCGGCGCCTGTTCGGGTACACGAAGGGAGAATTCAGAATTTCCAATTCACCTAACAGCAGTCTTTCAGGACTTGTGGGAGGAAACCGGGGCACCCGGAGGAAACCATTTCATGCTGGTTTGAAAAAATATATACCGCCAACCATGCAAACAGATTGAAATAAAGAAACAGTTTGTCAGTTGTGCTTGATCGGGGAAATTCTTCAAATTGAGTCTTGTATATGTTCATAAAAATTACATATTTAATTGACTCAGAAGCTGACTAGTGTGCACCAGTGAAACAAATAAATGGTTGAGCACTGTTTTGTCTTTGTCAGTGGTTTTAATATCTGGTGACTCACTGGTGAGTCTTAATATCTAGTGCATAACTGGACACTGGTTCATGGAAAAGCATTTTTAATCAATTTTTTGTTGTCGTAATAAAACTGTCCCAAGTTACACTGATTTTCTTTTTATTGCGAAGGGGAGAAGCTAATGTCCCACTGTTTTATGAAATATATTGAGATTATGCAAATGAGGTTAGGTGGCAACCCCCTGTATGTCTGCGTGGGTTGGGTTCATCTTTGTTTGGCCCGGATGGGCACTGTGTAATTCTTGTAAGAGGAGTTCCCTCACTGGTGATGGAATGACAACTCGAGAGCCCCAAAGCATTTCTCCATCCTCTTAGTATAATTCGTCCCTGTGGGTTAAGTAGGGCCTCAACTGTTCGGACTTCTCGTGGTGCCAACCTGTTTGTATTATCAGTTTCACTGTGGTGTCGCTGGGTCCAATTTCATATATGTCTGGGCTACACTGGAAATGTGTCCAAGAAGTTCATAGCCAAGATGATTTCTTGGGGTACTGGCAGTGGTGCCAAATTCTACCTTGGGCTGATGACCCATTCTTTTCCTTGTTCTCTGACTTTGATAATAATAATAATCTTTATTTTCACAAGTAGGCTTACATTAACACTGCAACGAAGTTACTGTGAAAAGCCCCGAGTCGCCACATTCCGGCGCCTGTTCGGGTACACTGAGGGAGAATTCAGAATGTGTCTTTCGGGACTTGTGGGAGGAAACTGAGTTGATTGATTTGATTTGATTTGATTTATTGTCACATGTACAGAAGTACAGTGAAAAGTATTTTTCTGCGGCTAAGGGAACGTAGGCAGTACGTACATAGTAGACCAAGTTTTGGCTGCGCGTCAAAGTCTCCGTTCTCGGTGACAGCAGTGACGGGGAGAACTCGGATGGGAGAATCCCGGCCGAAGATTTGTTAACACTATTTCTCTCCACAGATGTTGCCAGATCCGCTGAGTTAATCCAGCATTTTCTGTTTTTATTTCCGATTTCCAGCATCCGCAGTATTTCTATTTCTCCTTTACAACCTTAGATTGTTTGTGCTTTTATTAGTGTGTCTATTGTATTTCTCTTGGGTTGTTGTTGTATTTGTAACTGAGTCATTATCGTTTTGCTCAGGTGTAAGTGTTTCAAAAATATCTTCCAATTCTTCCCTGCCATAGTGGAGGAAGTAACACCTATTTCCTTTCATCACCTGTGTATGTTAGGTGTGCCATCACGCCTTCGAGATTTTGCATCACCTTTGTCAACATGGGAATACAGGTAATGCACATTGGAAGGTGGCAGATTTGATATAGACAGTGTCACATTCATCAGCAATACCGTAATGAAACTTGTCTGTATAAGCTTCCCTGCTTGTTATATCTGAACTTGTGTGTACTGAACACAGAGTGTGTCTTGAACTCTGCAACTTAAAGTACCGTCTTCTCTGCAGAAAGTAGACGAGCCCTTCCAAAATAAGATTCTCAGCTGGAAGGAACGTTTCACATTTTGCGCCATCCTCATCAGCAGTGTGAAGTTCCTGAGACAGAGACAGTCAGAATTAAAACTGCACAGGCAAACAAATGATTTCCTTTTTAATTTCATTTGTTGCAGACTCCCACTGCTGGTATCAATATGTATTGTAGCTTCAAGTGAACAAAACATATAAATCCAGATTTAATAATAATTTTTATTGTCAGGCTCACATTAACACTGCAATGAAGTTACTGTGAAATAGATAGAGGCATAAGCAGGATTTTCCAATCCCCTGTAGTATGTTTTCCGACGGTGAAGATTCTTCACCATTGGCTGCTGGTGGGATCTTCCGGTCTCGCCGATGGTTACGATGTTTTGTGTGCCTCGCCGCTCCACTGCCAGTGAACCTGCAGAGGCGTCTTCTTCGATGGGACCAGAAGATTTTGCCCACAGAGTATAAAAACAAACAAGTCATGGTGAACCATTGTGGAATACTGGTTAAGCCTCAGCTACAGTCTTGCGGCCGATTCTGATCACCAAATCTTAGGATGTCAAGACCTTAGAGAGAGGGTGTGGAGGAGATTTACGAGAATAGCACTTGTGGTGGGAGTTTATGTGGAGATACTGGAGAAGCTGGGCGAATTCTCCTTAAGGCAGAGAAGGTTAACAGGCGATTCAAAATCACACATGGTTTCAGAAGAGCAAATAAGGAGGAATTATTCTCAGTGGCAGGAGACTGATTTTTATGATTGGCAGAAAAGAAGGAAGTGACCAGAGGAAGGAGCATTGTGCACAGTAAGTTGTGTTATGAAACACTCCCTGAGGGGATGGTGGAAAGAGATTCAGTGGTAATATTCCAAAGAAGATTGGATAAATACTTGAAGGGGAACATTTTCCAGAGCTATGGGGAATGAGCAAGGCAGTGAGATGAATGGGAGAGATCTTTCAAAGGGCCAGCACAGACACAATGGTCCAAAGGGCCTCCTCCTGTACTGAACCATTCAATGATTCTATTGTCCCTGTTCAAGGAGTCAATATTATGCCTTGTGCATGGCATCCAAGGTCCTTGGATCTGTCAAACAAAAGCACCTAGATTGGTTTTACATGAGCG
Source organism: Scyliorhinus torazame (assembly GCF_047496885.1). Lineage (NCBI taxonomy): Eukaryota > Metazoa > Chordata > Chondrichthyes > Carcharhiniformes > Scyliorhinidae > Scyliorhinus > Scyliorhinus torazame. Next base: position 267,904,019 of record NC_092708.1, on the reverse strand, counting down.
ACCAAGATACATCTAGATTACCAGATAATAATAATCTTTATTCGTGTCACAAGTAGGCTTACATTAACACTGCAATTAAGTTACTGTGAAAATCTCCTAGTCGCCACACTCCGGTGCCTGTTCGGGTACACTGCGGGAGAATTCAGAATGTCCAATTCACCGAACAAGCACATCGTTCAGGACTTGTGGGAGGAAGCCCACGCAGACAGAGGGAGAACGTGCAGACTCCGCACAGACAGTGACCCAAGCCGGGAATCGAACCTGGGACCCTGGCGCTGTGAAGCAACAGTGCTACTGTGCTGTCCAAAGCTCACAGGTCCTACATATTCAACAAAAAATAACCAGCAAGAAGAGCTTGATACCATCAAGCCAAACACAGTCCGCAGGCCAACCTAAGAGAGATGAAGAACTGATGGTGGGAGAACAAGGCAGCAGAGCTTCAGGAAGCTGACTAGCATGACCTGAAGGCTCTCCATGTAAGTCTCTGATCCCAAAACCAGTGATATGACACCTATCCCCTCGGCAGAGGGCAATCAGCATCTAATGAACGGGCATGAGAAGGTCTCTCTCATTGGGAAGAGCACTTTAATAATCTCCTGAACCAAGAATTCAAAGTGTGTGACAATGCCATTGAATCACTTGCACTGCACACGTTCGGAAGGGGCTTACCCTCAAGCCGAAATTGCCCAAACCATAAAGCAGCTGGTAAGTGTCCAAGTGCTGATGGCATTACGCCTGAAGTATGGAGGAACTCACATGGTTTAAAAACTGCTCGAAGCCTTGTATGTTTAATCTGAAACCAGAGTGTTGTGTCCCAAGATTAGAAGGATGCTTCCATAACTCACCTGTTCAAACAGAAAGGAAGCAAGTCCATCTGTGACAATCATTGTGATTGTTCACTTCTCTTTGCAGCAGCAAAAATTACTGCAAGGCTCATTCCCACCAGGATTGTCACGTCTCACAGTGTGACTTTCATGCTGGACAAGGAACGGGCGCCGTGATCCATGCAGCGTGTCAAATTCAAGAAAAGTTCCCCAAACAGAACAAAAGCCTTGACACGGTGTTTGTTGACCTGAACAATACCTGCATCGTGGTAAACTGTGAAGGCTGTGGAGGATGAGGGTCATCCATTCATTCCATGATGGCCAAAGTGATGTAGAATGGGGCCTCATCAGGTGCCTTTCCTGTCACCAATGGCACCACACAAGGCTGCGTAATAGCTCAATCTCGATAGGGACGCACACATTCAAGCTCAGCACAGATGGCAACACTCCAATCTGCAAAGGCTCAAGGTTCGCACAAAGATCACAGAGCAGCTATTCAGCCAACTTTCATTGGCTGATGACTGCTCTCTTGGCGCACACTTCGGAGGCCATCCAGTTGCTCATTTTTCCCAAGCCTCTGGATGATCCAGCCTTACAATAAAAAGACATAGATCTTATACCCCAATGTGCCCCTGCCCACAGACTCCCGGACCCCATGTCCCCATCAACAATACTCCTCTTAACTTAGTCCAGAAGTTCTGCTATCTTGGAAGTGTCCTTTCCAACAATGCCACATTGGATGATCGCCTAACAAAGTAAGCTTGCATTCAGAGTCTCACCCACTGGCTTTGGAAAGATCATGGTGTTTGTCTCAAAACAGAGATCAATGTTTACCAGACGTATTCTCATATCACTTCTCTATGACTGTGAGACACGGATAATCTACTGGTGCCACATAAAGCAACTAGGTGCATTTCACCAATGCTGCCTAAAATCTATCTGCATTGTCAAGTGACAGGTCAAAATCCCGAACACCAAACTAGGTGAAGTGAAAATGAAAATGAAATGAATGAAATGAAAACCGCTTATTGTCACAAGTAGGCTTCAAATGAAGTTACTGTGAAAAGCCCCTAGTCGCCACATTCTGGCGCCTGTTCGGGGAGGCTGTTACGGGAATTGAACCGTGCTGCTGGCCTGCCTTGGTCTGCTTTCAAAGCCAGTGATTTAGCCCTGTAAGGTACCGCATATTGGTAATGAGAGCATGCTTATCAGAGCTCAGTTTTGTTGGAGCAGCCATGTGATTCACATGGAGCATTCATGTATACCAAAGGCTGTATTTTACAGCCTGCTGAACACAAGAACCCACACCACAGGACATGGCAAAAGTCATCCTGAAAGCCATCCTTAGAGCCTCGGGTCCTATGACATGAGTAAAGAACAACCCTGGAGAGGTCCAAATGGGGATGTCTCTGTCAACAGGCAATCTTAACATCTAAGGCAAACAGAGTCAGATCCCCATAGGGCAAGTGAGCAGGATGCAAAGCCAGTGCCTTCACCTAAAACTCCAATAGTGACTTCATATGTAATATTTGCAAACATAGGGAAGTACGGTGGTGCAGTGGTTAGCAGTGCTACCTCACAGCGTTGAGGTCCCAGGTTCGATTCCAGCTCTGGGTCACTGTCCATGTGGAATTTGTACATTCTTCTCGTGTTTGCGTGGGTTTCACCCCCACAACCAAAAGATATGCAGGGGAGGTGGATTGGCCACGCTAAATTGCCCCTTAATTGGAAATAAAAAATGAATTGGGTACTCTAAATTATTATTTTTTTAAAAATTTGCAATCACATCTGCAAATCAAGGTTTGGTTTAACACCGTACATCAGATGACCACCAACCTAGAAGATAAACAGCTGGCTCCTTTGCTGAACATTCAGCTATCAAAGTGATGGGAGAATCCATCACATGGGGTCAGTGAGACCATCGACTCCAGTATGCCTCACTGTGCTGCTTCTGAATCTAATATTTGCACTGTTGTCCTTATAAATAGTAAAATTATGTCAGGAAGGCAGAAGGTAGTGCCTTTCCTAGTTTGCAATGCTTTGATTTACCTTCACATAAACAATCAAATCAGGCGGGTAACAGGAGCTCTGTGTGTCCAGCTGGAGCTCTTAGGCAAATGAGCTGTTCCGGACTTCCTGGCTCGACTCTGAGCATCTCACTTAGGATAGCAATATTGTGACGCAGTATTCAGCCACCAGTGAAGCTCCCTCACCCACATCAACTGGCCCTCATCCATCCTGGTCAACCCTTACCCATCCTTACCCATCCTGCCTGCCTCTCACCCACACTGCCGTGTGACGTAACAGTACCAATCATGAGACAAAGATTCTTTATTAAGACCATGAGAAATAGGAACAGGAGTAGGCCATTCAGCCCTACCAGCCTGCTCCACCATTTAATAAGATCATGACTGTTCGAACACTCACTAAGTCCACTTTCCTGCCTTCTCTCCATAACCCTTACTTCCCTAATTGATTAATAACCTATCAATTTCAGCCTTGAAAATGGTCAAGGACTCAGCCTCCTCCCCCTCCTGGGTAAAGAATTGCAAAGATTCACCATTCTTTGAGGAAAAAAAATTCTTCCTCAAATCCATCTGAAATGAGCACCCTCTTATTCAGCGGCTATGCCCTTTGGTCCTCCAATCTCCCATGAGTGGAAACATCCTCCAAACACTTACCCTGTCTAAACCCCAAGGAATATGTTTAAAATAGTATATACATGCATTGTTAACTAGCAGACTATGTACATGTCTGACTTCTGCAACTGCTGCTATTAGGTTGAGTTCACAGTAAGTGTGGCGACCTTCTTTTCATATATATAATTTACAGTGCAGAAGGAGGCCATTCGGCCCATCGAGTCTACACCGGCTCTTGGAAAGGGCACCCTACCCAAGGTCAACACCTCCACCCTATCCCCATAACCCAGTAACCCCATCCAACACTAAGGGCAATTTTGGACACTAAGGGCAATTTAGCATGACCAATCCACCTAACCTGCACATCTTTGGACTGTGGGAGGAAACCGGAGCACCCGGAGGAAACCCACGCACACACGTGGAGGATGTGCAGACTCCGCACAGCCAGTGACCCAAGCTAGAATCGAACCTGGGACCCTGGAGCTGTGAAGCAATTGTGCTATCCACAATGCTACCATGCTGCCCTTATCATTGCAGTTGGGATATCCTTCCCAGGGACCCAGATGAGTATTTTATTTTTGTAACTTCAGATACCTGGGGCGAAATTCTCCCCCAACGGCACGATGTCCGCCGACTGGCGCCAAAAACGGCGCCAATCAGACGGGCATCGCGCCGGCCCAAAGGTGCGGAATGCTCCGCATCTTTGGGGGCCGAGCCCCAACATTGAGGGGCTAGGCCGACGCCGGAGGGATTTCCACCCCGCCAACTGGCGGAAATGGCGTTTGTTGCCCCGCCAGGTGGCGGAAATGGCGTTTGGTGCCCCGCCAGCTGGCGCGGAAATGCGCATGCGTGGGAGCGTCAGTGGCCGCCGACAGTTTCCCACGCATGCGCAGTGGGGAGAGTCTCTTCCGCCTCTGCCATGGTGGAGGCCGTGGCGGAGGCGGAAGGGAAAGCGTGCCCCCACGGCACAGGCCCACCCGTGGATCGGTGGGCCCCGATCGCGGGCCAGGCCACCGTGGGGGCACCCTCCGGGGTCAGATCGCCCCGCGCCCCCCCCCCAGGACCCCGGAGCCCGCCCACGCCGCCTGGTCCGCCGGTAAATACCAGCTTTGATTTACGCCGGCGGGACAGGCAATTTCTGGGCAAGACTTCGGCCCATCTGGGCCGGAGAATTGAGCGGGGGTTCCCGCCAACCGGCGCGGCACGATTCCCGCCCCCGCCCAATCTCCGGTACTTCGGCGGGGGCGGGATTCACGGCGGCCAACGGCCATTCTCTGACTCGGCGGGGGTCGGAGAATGACACCCCTGAAGTCAGCAGGACAGGAGATAAGTTGGTTAAGAGGGCATATGGCATACTTGCTTTTATTAGCTGAGGCATAAGAGCATGGAGGTTATGATGGAGCTGTACAAAATGCTTGTTGCACCACAGCTGAAGTATTCTTTTCAGTTTAGTAGATAGAATTTACAGTGCAGAAGGAGGCCATTTGGCCCATCGAGTCTGCACCGGCCCTTGAAAAGAGCACCCTACCCAAGCCCACACCTCCACCCTATCCACACACCTCCACCCTATCCCTGTAACCCCAACTAACCTTTTTGGATACTATGGGCAATTTAGCATGGCCAATCCACCTAACTTGCACGTCTTTGGACTGTGGGAGGAAACCGGAGCACCCGGAGGAGACCCACGCACACACGGGGAGAACGTGCAGACAGTGTCCGAAGCCGGGAATCGAACCCTGGACCCAGGAGCTGTGAAGCAAATGTGCTACAGTTCTGGCTGCCACACTATAGGAAGGATGTGATTGCACTATAAAAGACGCAGAGGAGCTTCACCAGGATGTTGCCTGGGCTGGAGTGTTTTAGGTATGAAAAGAGGCTGGTTAGGCAGATCCTTACAGCAGAGAAGACTGAGGGGTACCTGATTGAAGTGTACAAAATTATGAGGGACATAGATGGGTAGATAAGAATAAACATTTCTCCTTAGTAGAGGGGTCAATAACCAAAGGCATAGATTTAAGGTAAGGAGCAGGAGATTTGAGAATAAGCCTTTTCACTGAGAGGGTGGTTGGAATCTGAACTCACTGCTTGAAAGGGTGGTAGAGGAGCACTTAAGAACATTTAAGAAATATTTTGATGAGCTCTTGCCAGAGCATGCAAGGCCAAGGACCAAGTGCTGGAAAATGGGGTTACAATAGATAGGTGCTTGTTAGCCGACTGTTCAGATCCCAGACCAGACCCAAATATCTGTTAGAGCACCGGACAAGAACACCAGACACTTTTTTTTAAACTTGTGAAACTGTGGGGAAGGATACTTCACTCTAGGAGTGATTCCACTGACAAATAGGGATATGGTATATTAAAACAAACTATTATTAACATAGGATTAAACTACTTTAACATTACAGAGAATAGTGTACAATTAACAGTTAAACAATTCGTAACAATAAAAGGAAACACTTTATCTTCCAACTGATACTTTCTCTATCTCCAATCAAGCAACACACATTACAGGTTAAAAGCCACTTGCAAATAAAGTTAGCAAATACAGTTTGCAAATACAGTTGTACACTTGCTGTACACTTGCATAAAGATTTCTTGGAAGACTGCTTGAAGGGAGAGAGAGTGAGAGCATTTTAGGAAACATCCTGCAGATCCTTCTGACTGTGTTAGACTACTGCTTAACCTGACCATCTTTGGCAAAAGCTGCTGCTCAGCTTAAAGCTCCGAGCAAAAAAAGGCTCCTCCCATTAATTACATCATCTCTATCTCACTGACGGGGTTTTGACAATCACACTAGGGCTAACCACAACCGCTCAATTATCTAAACTCCAGGGAACCTTCTTTCTAGCAACAAAAAGTTTATCAGCCCTATATAGATAAATAATTACCTGATTGGAGTGAATGATAATCTCACTTTCACGACATCTTAATTGCACCTTTTGCAGACATAGGGGGCGCGATTCTCCCGTGCTGCGCCGAATGGGAGAACCGCTGTTCGCGCCATTTTTTCCTGCGGTGCCGGTCCAACACTGCTTTGCAATTCTCCCAGACGGCAAGAAGGCGTCATCGAGGTCGGCGCTGCACCTGCCGGAGAATTGCCCGAGGTACCAAGTACGGCGATTCTCTGGGCCCCCCACTATTCGGCGGCCCGGATGGGTCGAAGTCCTGACGGCGTGACCCCAGGTCACGCCGTCGCCGTTCACAAAGGTAAATAAATTCGTCAGCCAGTCATGCTGACAATGTGGAGGAAGGAGGTGAGTGCCCGGCCTCACCGTCGGCAGCAGGAGGTGATGTCCACGGCCGGTGCTGGGGCAGCGGGTGGCGGGCTCTTGGAGTAGGATGCCACAGTGCCCAGGGGGGGGGTTTGGAGGAGGATGCCGCAATGCCCGGGGGGGGGGGGGGGGGGGAATGGGAGGGGGGGGGGGGAGTTGGAGGAGGGGGTGGAGGAAGGAGGGGGTGGTGGAGGAAGGAGGAGGGGGTGGAGGAAGGAGGAGGGGGTGGAGGAAGGAGGGGGGGTGGAAGAAATGATGCCGCCGTGCTGTTGGGGAGGGGGGTGAGGTCGGGCACGGTTACCCGCGGGAGCGACATGCCAGCCGGCCTTCCATGGCAGGACGGTGGCGAAGACACGCTTCCAAGTGCAGGCCACGCTGATGGGCCAAGGCAAGTGGTGCCTCAAAGAGGAGGGACGAGGTTAAGTGCGTGGTGGACAGAGACTGTGGGTAGGGCGAAGGTTGCTTGTGTGTCTGCAGCGGTAGCAGGCAGCCGGGACACCCATGTATCTCATGGGCCCTGTCTGTCGAGGTGTCAAAGCGCCATCGTTAAACATGTTGTTGTCGTCTCTCCTTCCCAACACCCCCCCCCCCCCCCCTTCCATCCGTGTAGGTCGTTATGTTCGCGCACCATACAACAATGTTCCCTGTTTGCCGCCGTGGCGGGAGCGGTTGCCCTGCTGGTCGCCATTCTTCGCCGCCGACGCAGGCGGCTCAGGCCAGCTGCTGCAGCGGCGGCTGCAGCTGAGGGTCTGGCTGCAGAGGGCCCCGTGCCAGCCGCTCATGCTGCAGGCCCTCCCGCCCGACAGGTGCATGAGGAGGCGGAGGGTGGCAATGACCCACCACATCGTCGGGCATGCGGAGGACGCTGAATCAGATCCTGGTGGGGTGCAGGGGGAGGTGCAAGAGCAGCTGGTGGTGCCCCATGCGGCCTCGAGTGTATCAGCACCGCATGTCGTTCCAGGAGCTTCCGGGTACAGCATGCAGGAGGAGACTCCGATTGAGTCGGGAGACCGTGGCACAAATATGCCATCTTGTGGCACACCTGGCACCATGTGGAACGGGGGAGGACATGCTATCCCGGTGCCATCAAGGTGACGGTTGCCCTCAATTTCTTCGCAATGGGGTCCTTCCAGGCGGCGAGCGGGGACCTGTCTGGAATCTCGCAGGAATCGGTGCACCGGTGCATCCGGGCCGTCACCGACGCCCTGTATGACATCGCGGACAGATACATTAATTTTCCAGAGAACCGCGCACACCAGGCTGACCGGGCAGTGGGATTCGCCTCCGTGGCCAGGATACCAATGGTCCAGGGGGTGATTGATGGGGAGCACGTCGGCATGCGGCCACCCTCGGACAACAGGGACGTTTTCCTGAACAGACAGGGCGACCACTCGATGAACATTCAGGTGGTCTGCGACCATCGCATGAAGATAATGCACGTGTGCGCCCAGTACCCTGGCAGCGTGCATGATGCTTTCATACTGGCTCATTCGTTCATCCCCGCTATTTTCGAGGGACCCGCCCCCCCTGGCTGAGGGGCTGGTTGCTGGGCGATAGGGGTTACCCGTTGCGGTCGTAGCTGATGATGCCTATATGGAGGCCAAAGGCCGACGCGGAGTCCCGCTATAATGAGGCCCATGCTGCAACCAGGGGTGTTGTGAAGAGGTGCTTTGGCCACCTGAAGATGAGGTTTCGGTGCCTGGACCGCTCTGGATGGGCCCTGCAGTACGACCCCGACCGGGCCGGGCGCATAGTTGTGGTCTGCTGCGTCTTGCACAACATTGCCCAGCAGAGGGGCGAGGTCCTGGAGGAGGATGCACAGGGGGAGCCCGATGCCTCTGAACATGAGGAGGAGGAGGAGGATGGGGGGGGGGGGGGGGGGGGTGGGGGGGGGGCACAGACACGACCTGGGGGCGGGATATGGCCGGGAGGCTGCACGACGACACCTGCTAGGAGAGCGAGCACGCGACGCGTTGATTGCCGCACGTTTCACAAACTAGGGGGAGGGCATCGCTGAGCAAGGCACTTGCACCACGGATTGCACACAACCGCACCACCCAGCACCCCCCACTTCCCACACCATCGCACAACCCAGCGCCCACACCGCCACTTTCACAGCACCTTACACCTGCGGCACATCGGGAATGTTTTGACATTGTTGCTTGTGTCAGCGGGTGTGATCAGTGCCATGTTAAGTGATGACAACCCACTCTGCGATGAGCTGTGAGCTCCGGATCGCTAGACAATGTCTGACTCATGGCCACAGCTACACCCTCCACCTCGGTGGTCCCTGAATGCGTCACGGACAACCCACCATGTGGGGCAACAGGCGTCGGTGTGCAGAGGGCGACCGGGTGTTGGGGGGAGAGAACACACACCCGGCCTCACCGTTGCACGGAACTTCGACCCCCAGCATCACTCGGTTCCCCTCACGACCCCTCAGGCACTGGACATAGCACAGAGGCACCTAGGTTTGGTGTCGCAGTGAATTTAATCGTGACATTCACATAGAAGTGCCCTAGCCTCTACAACTAAGCTGTGCCCTGCACTCGTGCCAACTTACTACGTGTCGAACGTCTTGGCCTTACGGGCCCTACCACTACGTCTTGGTGTTTCCCCAGACGGTGCAGCAGGAGTGGAGGCAGACTGCTGAGACTCCTGCCCTGCGATGTTGGCCCATTTCCTGAGGCGACTCGGCTTGGATGGGCCAGGCTGCTCGGCGGGCGTGCTGGATATCGTGGTGCCATCCTTCTCTGCCCGCTGTCCACCAGATGCACCAGGGAGGGAACGGGGGGAGTCCGAGTGTTGCCTGACCTCCCTTGCTGGAGTAACCAGGACGGCCACCAGAACCTCCTCCTCCCTCGGGCAGCCCGGTGGCCCCCGGGCCTCACTGTGGGACGGTGGTGCCCGCGGAGACATGCGCCGTGGCACCACCGACACCTGGCGCTGCCAGTCCTGGAGGCCCGCTGTGGAATCGACCAGGGTCTGAACGTTCCCAGCAATGGTGCTCAGGGAGTGCGCCATCCCTGTCAGGGACTGCGCAACCTCCCGCTGGGATTCTGCGACGCCACCCAGCGCGTTGCCTAGGCCGCCAATGCTCTCAGCGAAGGCCTGCTGGAACAGGGCCATGGCCTGCTGTGACTGGGCCAGACCCCGGAGCACGGCAGCAATGTCCAGTTGGCTCTGGCGCATGGCTGCCTGTGAGAGGGCAGCCCAGTCCTGGGTCACGGGTGACGTGTGCATATCAAGCCCCACGCCTTGCAGAACCTGACCCATGGCCGAAACCGTTGCATCCATTGCCTCCACCGCGGACGCCACCCGTGCGGTGTCGGCCTGGGTGGCAGCCATGACCGGCACCAGTCCCTGCTCCTGGGCGCGGATGACTCCTCCAACCGTCTGCAATTGCTGGAAGACGGCCGTCATCCCGTTGTCCACTCCCAGGGTTTCCAAATGCATCGGGTCTGTGGGTGGGTCTAGTAAGTCCAGGAACCCGGGAACGTCTGGACGGCAGCTGTGTGCTGGGGCTGGGCTGCCCTCTGACTGTCCAGCCCCTCGGCTGCTCCTACCTCCACCTGCTGTACCGGTTCGACTGTGTGGTGTGCACCAGTAAGTGAGCCCGAAGCCTCATCACTAATGTGCCCAACCGAGGTGAGTGTATCTGCGATGGTGGACATTGTGGGTGACAGCAGTGCCGCAAACTCAAGCTCATCATCTGTCCCCAGGTCTGGGGGCTCCTGGGTCGATCTTTGGGACTGGCGCTACTAGTCCGCGGCCCACGTTAGGTGCCGTGTCGACTGTCTGGCCGTCCTCTGTATGTCACTGTCCACAGTCCGAGTCCTCTCTCCGTCACTGTCCTGGCTCGCAGCCCTCTCCTTGTCCGACTCACAGCCATCAGTGTCCTCAATGTCCGTCGTCTCTTCGCCCCTGTCGTGTCTGTCCGTCCTCTGTGCGTCCCCCTCCAGTGCCATGCCCTCAGGGGAGGGCCCTCCTGTCACTCTTCCTTGCCCCCTCTGCCGTGCGTCCGTGGGGGCGGATGTGCTTGCATCTGGACGACGGGGGCTTCTTTGCGACGTTCCTGGATGATCGGCTCCTGGCCCTGCTGATGACAATGAGGCATGTATCGTTAGACACTCGGAGTCGGGTGTGGGGGGGGCATTTAGAGGGGGTGCAGTGTCACGGGGTTAGAGGGTGGAGGGGGCATTGTGAGTGGGTGCAGTGTCAGGAAGGGTTAGGGGGTGGAGGGGGCATTGTGAGTGGGTGCAGTGTCAGGGGGGGTTAGGGGGTGGGGGGGCATTGTGAGCATCAGAGTTAGGCGGTCACCATCAAGATGTGCAGATGCTGTCACCATTATGACTGGGTGGGGTCCCTTGGCACCACGCCATGGCAGCTCTCAGTGGGGGGTGTTGCCCATGTGGGTCGGGTACAACGTGGTATCCCCAACCCCCCCACCCCCCTGCGTGGGCAGAGGGGGGGGCCACGATACGTGATGGGGGGGAGGGGGTTTGGCCCAGGGGAACCCTCGGGGTACTTACCCTGGCAGCCCTCGTGAGGTCGTGGAGCTTATTGCGGCACTGTTCTCCAGACCGGTGGGTGTGCCCCACAGCGCTTACCACGGTGGCCACCTCACACCAGCCGCGCCTCACAGTGGTAGCTGGTTGCCGGTGCCCACGCCTTGGACACAAAATGTGCCCTTTTACGGCATCCAGCATAGTGTCCAGATTACTGTCCCTGAACCTGGGAGCGGCACGGCGGGGCTCAGTCATCTCCATCGGTCGGATCCTCTGTGCGTGCATCGCGCACTTTCAATGACACGGCACGGCATCAGCCGATCGTCGCGCGATGACGCCGCCGCTCTGGCGCCATGCCCACCGCGTTTCTTGCGGCCCTGCTGCTGGCCCCTTATCGGGGCCTGAATTGATCGTGCCCGAGGCCGTTTCGCGCCGTCGTGAAACGCGACGGCTTTCCCCACGGTGCGGACACTCTGCCTCATTCTCGGAGAATCGCGCCCAGGGTCTGCCTGTATGTTAAACCAGGATTTAAAACGATATTACTGCAATGCAAAAATATATATCTTCACAAAGGCTTAATAACATTACTGCAATCTATCTAAAAAATTCTTACATTCGTCACACCAGCACAGACATGATAGGCCAAAGGCCTTCTTTCTGTGCTGCAAAATTCTATGGCTCGATGACTCACGGGGCTGCTACATCATATTTTGGCTCAGTCATAGTTATGAACAAGTTCATGATAGGCATCCTTAAAGGTACATGCACATCTAATCCCATTTCATTTGAAATTAGAAAGTTACCCTTTGACAATCAAGCTACTTACATGAAAACAAAAAAAAACATTTCTGAATATACCATTGTACCAAACAATAGATTTCTAAGTCTCTGGAATGTGTCGGTGGTTTGCGTATCCTTCCCGACTTATTTACAGTGATCTTGGTTGGAGACTGTTGTATGTTTTCAGAACGCTGCTTAGACCTCTGAGACATATTCGCAATTGGATTACTCGGTGCCTCTGGTTGTGATATTGTTCTGACTTGGCATCAGTTTTGATACACGGTTATGCAATTTCGTGTTCTTACTTCAAACGTTTTTTAAAATAAATTTAGAGTATCCAATTATTTTTTGTCCAATTAAGGGGCAATTTAGTGTAGCCAATTCACCTACCCTGCACATCATTTTGGGTTGTGGGGGTGAGACCCACACAGACACGGGGAGAATGTGCAAACTCCACATGGACAGTGACCCAGAGCCAGGATCAAACCCGGGTCCTCAGCGCCGTATCATGTTCGTACTTGATACGATCTTGGTCCTGGGCATAGGCCGATGGTTTCTGTTGGATTCCATGGGCGATCAGTTGAGTGTTCGACTCAAATTCTTTGTCCGATGTTCAGGTTGTGTAATTCGTTACGCGCATTCTGGTCAAGGATGTCTTTCATCTTTCCGTGTTTTTCAATTTGTGCAAAGTGTATTCCTGGGAAATTAATCGCAAAATATTGTCCGCACTTGTCTGCTGAATAGCGCTAACAGGAAAAGAGTACGTGCACTTGCCTGCTGAATAATACTAACAGAGAAAGAGTGTCTACACCGGTCTTCCAAATAATACTAACATGGAAAGAATTTCTGCACTTGTCCACTGAATAATGCTAACAGCGAAAGAGTCTCCACACTTGTCTTATAAATAATACTAACGGAGAAAAAGTGTCCATACCTGTCTGTTGAATAATACTATTGGGGGGGAAACGGCGAATGCCCGAGGGGGGGGGCTCGAGGAGGTGGAGGGCGCGAGCTAGTGGATGGCCTAAAAAGGGTGATGGCTAGTGGGCGGGGGTGGGGGTGGGGGGTGGGGTCGGGGTGGGGTCGGGAGCCCCCCCCCCCCCCCCCCCCCCGACCAGGCTGATTACATGGAAGAATAGAGGGTTGAATGGGCCGGTCAAGAGGTCAAGAATGTGTTTGCGCATTTGAGGGGGCTGAAGGCGGATGTGGCAATGCTCCAGGAGACTCACCTAAAGGTTATAGACCAGATGAGATTGAGGAAGGGGTGGGTCAGTCAAGTGTTCCACTCAGGGCTGGACTCAAAGACCAGGGGGGTAGCGATCTTGACCAATAAACGTGTGGCATTCGAGGCAGGGAGAATCATGTCAGACACGGGGGGTAGATACATAATGGTGAGTGGGAAGCTGGAGGGGGTGCGAGTGGTACTCGTGAATATATATTCTCCAAATTGGGACGATGTGGAATTTATGAGACGGGTTTTAGGTAAGATCCCAGACTTAGAGTCACATAATCTGATCATGGGAGGAGATTTTAACACAGTCATTGATCCGGAATTGGACCAGTCAAAATCCAGGACAGGGAGGAGGCTGGCTGCGGCAAAGGAATTGAAGGGGTTTATGGAACAGATGGGGGAAGTAGACCCATGGAGGTTTGCACGGCCAAGGGCAAAGGAGTTTTCTTTTTTCTCACATGTCCACAAGGTATAGTCTCGCATCAACTTTTTTGTTCTGAGCAGGGCGCTAATACAGGGGGTGGTGGATACTGAGTACTCAGCAATCGCAGTGTCGGATCATGCCTCACATTGGGTGGATCTACAGGTTAGTGTGGAGAGAGGGCAACGCCCGCTTTGGAGACTGGATGTGGGGTTACTAGCGGATGAAGCGATCTGTGGGTGGGTTAACAAGTCCATCCAGAACTACCTGGAAACAAATGATACGGGTGAGGTCTCTGCAGCGACAGTTTGGGAAGCTTTGAAGGCAGTAGTCAGAGGGGAATTAATCTCGATACAGGCCCACAGAGAAAAGACGGAACGGGTCGAGAGGGATAGGTTAGTGGAGGAGATACTCCAGGTGGAGAGGAGATACTCGGAGGCCCCAGACTCAGGGCTACTGAGGGAGCGGCGGAGGTTACAGGCGGAGTTTGGGCTGTTGACCACAGGGAAAGCGGTGGAACAGTTGAGGAAGGCAAGGGGGGCGATTTATGAGGACGGGGAAAAGGCAAGCAGAATGTTGGCGCACCAGCTCAGGAAAAGGGGGGCGGCCAGGGAGATAGGGAAAGTAAAGAGTAGAAACGGGAATACTGTCCTGGACCCAGTGGGTTGAATGAGGTGTTTAAGGACTTTTATAGTAAATTATATGAGTCGGAACCCCAGGCTGGGGTGGAGGGGTTGGGGCAGTTTTTGGATCAGTTGAGGTTTCCGAGGGTAGATGAGGATCTGGTGGAAGGGCTGGGAGCCCCAATTGAGTTTGAGGAAATAATCGAGGGGCTGGAGGGCATACAGTCAGGCAAGGCCCCGGGGCCTGACCGCTATCCGGTGGAGCTCTATGAAGTTTTCAGAAATATTGAGCCCACTGCTGGTGAGGGCATTTAATGAAGCAAGAGAGAAGGGAGTCCTCCCCCCAACAATGTCGCAGGCCTCGATTTCATTGATCCTGAAACGGGAGAAGGATCCGGAGCAATGTGGGTCATACATGCCGATTTCTCTACTGAATGTGGATGCCAAACTGCTGGCTAAGATACTGGCCACAAGGATGGAGAATTGTGTCCCGGGGTGATAGGGGAAGACCAGACGGAAGTTGTAAAGGGCAGGAAACTCAAGGCCAATGTTCGAAGGCTTTTAAATGTTATTATGATGCCCTCAGAAGGAGGGGAGGTGGAGGTGGTGATAGTGATGGATGCGGAGAAGGCTTTTGATCGGGTGGAGTGGAATTACCTGTGGGAGGCGCTGGGGAGGTTTGGGTTTGGTGAGGGCTTTATTGACTGGGTGTGGTTGCTCTATCAGGCCCCAGTAGCGATTGTGTGAATGAACCGGCTGAGGTCGGGGCATTTTAAACTACACCGAGGGACGAGGCCCTCTCCCCGCTACTGTTTGCTCTAGCCATCAAGCCATTGGTCATGGCATTAAAAGCCTCTGGGAACCGGAAAGGGCTGGTTCGGGGGGGGGGGGGGGGGGGGGGGGGGGGGGGGGGGGGAATGGTAGGAAAGAGCTTTCGGTATCTGGGAATCCAGGTGGCCCGGGAATGGGAGGCACTGCACAAGTTAAACCTATCCCAGTTGGTAGAACAAATGAAAGGGGACTTTAAGAGATGGGACATGCTCCCGTTATCACTGGCAGGGATGGTACAGAGTGTGATAATGACGGTCCTCCCCAGATTTCTGTTTGTCTTCCAGTGCCTCCCCATCTTCATCTCGAGGGCCTTTTTCAAGCGGGTGAATAAGATTATTTTGGGCTTTGTGTGGGCGAGTAAAACCCCGCGAGTGAAGAAAGTGTTGCTGGAGCGCAGTCGGGGGGAGGAGGGGTGGGGGGGGGGGGTGGATTGGCGTTGCCGAACGTCTGCAATTACTACTGGGCGGCTAAGATAGCCATGGTTAGGAAGTGGGAAGTGGGGGAGGGGTCGGCATGGGAACGGATGGAGGCGGCGTCATGTAAAGACACCAGTTCGGGAGCACTGATAACGGCACCTCTTCCGTTCTTGCCAGTCCGATACGTCACAAGTCCGGTGATGGTGGCGGCTTTGAGAATCTGGGGGCAGTGGAGGAGATATAAGAGAGTGGAGGGAGCATCGGTTTGGACCCTGATTTATAATAACCACAGGTTTGTACCGGGTAGGGTAGATGGCGGGTTCCGGAGTTGGCAGAGGACAGGAATTAGAAGGATGGGGATCTATTTATAGATGGGAGCTTTCCCAGCTTGAATGCTTTGGAGGATAAATTTAAATTGCCACCAGGGAATGGTTTTAGGTATTTGCAGGTGCGAGACTTCCTGAGAAAACAGGTGCCGGCCTTTCCGCTGCTGCCGCCACGGGGGATACAGGATAGAGTAGTGTCCGGTACCTGGGTGGGAGAGGGGAGGGTATCGGATATTTACCAGGAGCTTTCGGAGGTGGAGGAAACCCCGGTGGAGGAGCTTAAGTGCAAGTGGGAGAACGAGCTAGGAGGAGAGATAGAGGCGGGTCTGTGGGCGGATGCCTTAAGCAGGGTTAATACATCCTCATCGTGCGCCAGGCTTAGCCTGATACAATTTAAGGTAGTCCACCGGGCGCACATGACAGCGGCTCGAATGAGTAAGTTCTTCGGGGTTGAGGATAGGTGTGCGAGGTGCGCGGGAAGCCCAGCAAATCATGTCTACATGTTTTGGGCATGCCCGAAGCTGGGAGGGTTTTGGCAGGGTTTTGCTAAGGCAATGTCCACAGTGCTAAAAACACGGGTGGTGCCGAGTCCGGAGGTAGCGATCTTTGGAGTGTCGGAAGATCCGGGAGTTCAGGGGGCGAAAGAGGCCGTTGTCTTGGCCTTTGCTTCCCTGGTAGCCCGGAGACGGATCTTGTTAATATGGAGGGACTCAAAGCCCCCGAGTGTAGAGACCTGGGTTAGTGACATGGCTGGGTTTCTCAGTCTCGAGAAAAGAAAGTTTGCCTTAAGGGGGTCAATGTTAGGGTTCACCCGGAGGTGGCAGCCATTCGTCGACTTTCTCGGGGGAAATTAAAATGCCAGCAGATGCAGTATTCCAAAGTGGGGGGGGGGGGGCATGGGGTATACAGGGGTATTGTTGTTGTATGGTTGAGGTGCGTGATGATTGGGCTGGGGGGGGAATGTTTATTTTATCATGTTGATGTCATTGTTTATGTCACTGTTATGAAATTTTTCAAATACCTCAATAAAAATATTATTTAAGAAAAAAAATAATACTAATGGGGAAAGAGTGCCCACACTTTTCTGTTGAATAATACTAATAGGGAAAAATTGTCCGTACTTGTCAAGTGAATAATTCTAATGGGGAACAATTGTCTGCACTTGTCAGGTGAATAATACTTCCATGCCACTCAAAGTCCATTCTGAGATGCATCGACCTTAAGCGTGGCCTTCTTAATCGCGTTCGAAGACTGAAGAGTTGATCGTCCTTCAGTTAATAACTTTCGCGGCTAATTGAAAATGTGTTTGTGATCCTTTTTTTCAAACAAATATTACTTCTTTCTTCAAACGTTCATGTGGAACTGAGGCTTTCTGGACAAAGTTAGGTATATAGTGTGAGTGGAAATAAAAGAAACTGAGGCAACGTTACAGATGATGTTTTGTCTTGTAGAGTGAGCCCTCTAGCTTGCTCGGGTCAGGACGAATGCCTGTGTCAGGCAAGATGTATTTGAAAAAGTTGATCTTTGTAGTGTTAATGTGAAGGGTTTCTGTACTTCTCAGTAAAATCATTAAAAATAAAACACGCTACCGCATTGTTACATTCATCTATCAGGCAATAATGTACCCATGATATGGCAAGGATCGTAAAACAGTATTGTAGGTTCTTTATTAGAAGATAAGATTGTATAGATACATTGATAACTAGGAGACTATGTACACATCTCCGACCTCTGCCACTGCTGCTTGTCGATTAATTTCAGAGTCATGGGACTACTGAACCCATCCTCTCTCAGTGGTCGTGACTGGCAACAGTTTAAGATACGTCCCCTTAAAGGTACATCTTCATCACATCACAACACTGCCCGTCACTGAACCAATATGCACACGACTCTTACTTGACACTCTCCCACCTTACTTGGCCCTGCTTGTCTCTCACCATCACCGCCCATCCCCCACCCCATCCTGACTGATACCCACCAAATCCCTACCCCATTCTCGCCCGGATCCTGTGTGGCTCACGATAGGGGATTCATTGTTGACTGTATATTTTTTGTTTATTCTGTTATCCTGTTTTCTTGACAGAATCCTAAAATTCGGGAGATTTTTAATGTGGAAAACCCGGAGTCCAATTTCTATACAAATGTCTCACCGTGGTGTCAGGGTCTGATTTTGTTAACCTGACTTTCGACAACTTTGTTGCTTTCAAGGAAAAAGTGGTCAAGGTAAGTGGCCTGTGTTGACTCACTACTCTGCAGCTAAGCCAACAGACAGGATGCTGGCAGGATGTAGGCTCTTCTTTGACACACTGTAATCACAGTAAAACCTTTACTTTCCACCATCACCACAGCTTCTAGAGCTACATGAACCTGACAAGGTAGACCAGGCCTCAGTTTAATGTTTCACCCTAAAGATGACACCACTGATAGTACACTGCTCCCTGAGTACTGCCCCTCCAAGCTGCAGCAATTTCTCAGTATTGTCCTCCGTCAGTGCCATTCTCCCTTGGCACTGCCCATCTGACAGTGTCGAACTCCCTCAATGCTACCCCTCTGGCAGTGCTGGACCCCCTCAGTGCTGTATTTCTGACAATGCTGCACTGCCTCAGTGCACCTCTCCAACAGTGTTGCATTCCCTCAATGCTATCCCTCTGACAATGTTGTGCTCTCTCAGTGCTGCGCTCCCTCAGTGCTGCCTCTCTAACACTCCAACACCAGCACACTCTTTAAGTGCTAATCCTCTGCAGTGCCACACTCCCTCAGTGCTGCTGATTCGACAGTGCCGCACTCCGTCAGTGTTAATCCTCCGACAGTGCCTCACTCCCTCAGTGTTTCCACCCCGACAGTGCTGCACTCCCTCAGTGCTATTCCACAATCAGTGCCGCACTCCTCCAGTGCTAGTAATTCAACAGTGTGGCACTTCCTCAGTGCAGCGCCTTCGACAGTGTCGGACTCCCTCAGTGCTATTCACAAACAGTGCTGCACTCCCTCCAGTGCTAATCCTCCGACAGTGCTGCACCCCCTCCAGTGCATGCTCCTTCAACAGTGTGGCACTCCCTCAGTGCAGCGCCTTCGACAGTGTCGGACTCCCTCAGTGCTATTCCACAAACAGTGCTGCACTCCCTCCAGTGCTAATCCTCCGACAGTGCTGCACCCCCTCCAGTGCATGCTCCTTCAACAATGTGGCACTCCCTCAGTGCTGCGCCTCGACAGTGTCGCACTCCCTCAGTGCTATTCCACAAACAGTGCTGCACTCCCTCCAGTGCATGCTCCTTCAACAGTGTGGCACTCCCTCAGTGCTGCGCCTCGACAGTGTCGCACTCCCTCAGTGCTATTCCACAAACAGTGCTGCACTCCCTCCAGTGCATGCTCCTTCAACAGTGTGGCACTCCCTCAGTGCAGCGCCTTCGACAGTGTCGGACTCCCTCAGTGCTATTCCACAAACAGTGCTGCACTCCCTCCAGTGCTAATCCTCCGACAGTGCTGCACCCCCTCCAGTGCATGCTCCTTCAACAGTGTGGCACTCCCTCCAGTGCTGCGCCTCAACAGTGTCGCACTCCCTCAGTGCTATTCCACAAACAGTGCTGCACTCCCTCCAGTGCATGCTCCTTCAACAGTGTGGCACTCCCTCAGTGCTGCGCCTCAACAGTGTCGCACTCCCTCAGTGCTATTCCACAAACAGTGCTGCACTCCCTCCAGTGCTAATCCTCCGACAGTGCTGCACTCCCTCCAGTGCTAATCCTCCGACAGTGCTGTACTCCCTCCAGTGCATGCTCCTTCAACAATGTGGCACTCCCTCAGTGCAGCGCCTTCGACAGTGTCGCACACCCTCAGTGCTATTCCACAAACAGTGCTGCACTCCCTCCAGTGCTAATCTCCGACAGTGCTGCACTCCCTCCAGTGCTAATCCTCCGGACAGTGCTGTACTCCCTCCAGTGCATGCTCCTTCAACAATGTGGCACTCCCTCAGTGCTGCGCCTCGACAGTGTCGCACACCCTCAGTGCTATTCCACAAACAGTGCTGCACTCCCTCCAGTGCTAATCCTCCGACAGTGCTGCACTCCCTCCAGTGCTAATCCTCCAACAGTGCTGTACTCCCTCCAGTGCATGCTCCTTCAACAATGTGGCACTCCCTCAGTGCAGCGCCTTCGACAGTGTCGCACACCCTCAGTGCTATTCCACAAACAGTGCTGCACTCCCTCCAGGCTAATCCTCCGACAGTGCTGCACTCCCTCCAGTGCTAATCCTCCGACAGTGCTGTACTCCCTCCAGTGCATGCTCCTTCAACAATGTGGCACTCCCTCAGTGCTGCGCCTCGACAGTGTCGCACACCCTCAGTTCCAAATTCCGACAGTGTCGCACTACCCACGACATGGTAGCACAGTGGTTAGCACAGTTGCTTCACAGCTCCAGGGTCCCAGGTTCAATTCCTGGTTTGGGTCACTGTCTGTGCAGAGTCTGATTATCAGCATTACCATTTCTATGAACACCATTACTGTTACCACCATCTTCATTAGCATCCTCACATGAAAACTAGATATGGGCAAATTCCCACTCTTTGGCATCACCTTCTTTCATAAGATGCGATGGGAAGGAGTGACTGTGAGTGAGGGAGCGAGTGTGTGTTAGTCAGAAGTGTGAGGGAAGGGAGTGAGTCTGATTAAAAGTATGGGGGGAGGGAGTGATGCGACCATCAATTCACACGAGGCAGGGAATTGAAGTGAACAGTGGCTTTAATCAGCTTGAACTGTGCCTGCCTGCGACTGCTCTGCACTGAGAGCCGCCTGCAGGGCAGCTGCTCTATATACCTCCCCCGAGGGGGGGAGCCACAAGGGCATCAACATGATACAATGCGGTGTAATACAATACAATGGTCCATAGGTGGAGCCCACAAGGGCAACAACATAGTACAATGCAATACAGTGGTGAATGGCTGCCATAATACACTCACCACAGGGAGTGAGTGTTAGTTGGAGATGTGAGGGGAGTGAATGGGTGTGAGTTAACCGTAGTTAATCTCTCCCTAAAGTTTGACAAATAGTCCAACAACATAGTCTCCGAACGCTAACAACATAGTCTCCGAACGCTGACTCACCAATTTATTTTTGACCAATTTAAGTGGCCCTCTTGACTAAAAATCAACTGAATTTAGTTGATTCATTAGACCATCCATAATTGTTGAGGCCTGTTTAGCTCAGTTGGCTGGGCAGCTAACTTGTGATGCAGAGCAAGGCCCACAGCACATGTTCAATTACTGTACCAGCTGAGGTTATTTTTTTTTAAAATATATTTTATTCAAGGTTTTTTGGCCAAGCATAACAGCACATAGCGTTTCCTTTACACAGCAATAAAACAATATAAATAACAATGGCCAGTTTTAAACAAGTAAATAAATAATATATGAACAAAATCAAAAATAAAACTAAATGGCAACTGCCTTGTCCACGATAAATACTCTCCAAAAATACAATCCAACAATCCAATATACAATTACATATACCAACTACCTATACATATACAATAACATCCCTGAGAGTCCTTCCGATTCCTTCCCCCCCCCCCCGCCACCCCCCCCCCCCCCCGCCACCCCCCCCCCCCCCCACCCCCCCCCCCCCCCCCCCCCGGGTTGCTGCTGCTGTCTTCTTCTTTTCCATTCCCTCTATCTTTCTGTGAGGTATTTGACGAACGGTTGCCACCGCCTGGTGAACCCTTGAGCCGACCCCCTTAGAACGAACTTAATCCGTTCCAACTTTATAAACCCTGCCATGTCCTTTATCCAGGTCTCCACACCCGGGGGCTTGGCTTCCTTCCACATTAACAATATCCTGCGCCGGGCTACGAGGGACGCAAAGGCCAAAATATCAGCCTCTCTCGCCTCCTGCACTCCGGGCTCTTCTGCAACCCCGAATATAGCCAACCCCCAGCTTGGTTCGACCTGGACCCCCACCACCTTCGAAAGCACCTTTGCCACCCCCACCCAAAACCCCTGTAGTGCCGGGCATGACCAGAACATGTGGGTATGATTCGCTGGGCTTCTCAAGCATCTCGCACACCTATCCTCTACTCCAAAAAATTTACTGAGCCGTGCTCCAGTCATATGCGCCCTGTGTAACACCTTAAATTGTATCAGGCTTAGCCTGGCACACGAGGACGATGAGTTTACCCTACTTAGGGCATCAGCCCACAGCCCCTCCTCAATCTCCTCCCCCAGCTCTTCTTCCCATTTCCCTTTCAGCTCATCTACCATGATCTCCCCCTCGTCCCTCATTTCCCTATATATGTCTGACACCTTACCGTCCCTCACCCATGTCTCTGAGATCACTCTGTCCTGCACCTCCTGCGTCGGGAGCTGCGGGAATTCCCTCACCTGCCGCCCCGCAAAAGCCCTCAGTTGCATATACCGAAATGCATTCCCTTGGGGCAACCCATATTTTTCCATCAGCGCTCCCAGACTCGCAAACGTCCCATCTACGAACAGATCTCTCAATTGTGTTATCCCTGCTCTTTGCCATGCTCCAAATCCCCCATCCATTCTCCCAGGAACAAACCTATGGTTATTTCTTATCGGGGACCGCACCGAGGCTCCCGTCTTTCCCCTGTGCCGTCTCCACTGCCCCCAGATTTTCAGTGTAGCCACCACCACCGGGCTTGTGGTGTATTTCTTCGGTGAGAACGGCAACGGCGCCGTCACCATAGCTTGTAGGCAAGTCCCCCTACAGGACGCCCTCTCCAATCTCTTCCACGCCGCTCCCTCCTCTTCTCCCATCCACTTACACACCATTGAGATATTGGCGGCCCAGTAGTACTCACTTAGGCTCGGTAGTGCCAGCCCCCACCCCTGTCCCTACTACGCTGCAAAAATCCCCTCCTCACTCTCGGGGTCTTCCCGGCCCACACAAAACTCATAATACTCTTCTCAATTCTTTTGAAAAAAGCCTTCGTGACCACCACCGGGAGGCACTGAAACACAAAAAGGAATCTCGGGAGGACCACCATTTTAACCGCCTGCACCCTCCCTGCCAGGGACAGGGACACCATGTCCCATCTCTTAAAGTCCTCCTCCATCTGTTCCACCAACCGCGTTAAATTTAGCCTATGCAATGTACCCCAATTCTTGGCTATCTGGATCCCCAAGTACCGAAAGTCCCTTGTTACCTTCCTCAACGGTAAGTCCTCTATTTCTCTGCTCTGCTCCCCTGGATGCACCACAAACAACTCACTTTTCCCCATGTTCAATTTATACCCTGAGAAATCTCCAAACTCCCCAAGTATCCGCATTGTCTCTGGCATCCCCTCCGCCGGGTCCGCCACATATAACAACAAATCATCCGCATACAGAGATACCCGGTGTTCTTCTCCTCCCCTGAGTACTCCCCTCCACTTCCTGGAACCCCTCAATGCTATTGCCAGGGGCTCAATCGCCAGTGCAAACAATAATGGGGACAGAGGACATCCTTGCCTCGTCCCTCTATGGAGCCGAAAATATTCAGACCCCCGTCCATTCGTGACCACGCTCGCCATCGGGGCCCTATACAGCAGCTGTACCCATCTTATATACCCATCTCCAAAGCCAAATCTCCTCAGCACCTCCCACAAATAATCCCACTCCACTCTATCAAATGCTTTCTCGGCATCCATCGCCACCACTATCTCCGCTTCCCCCTCTGGTGGGGGCATCATCATTACCCCTAGCAGCCTCCGTATATTCGTATTCAGCTGTCTCCCCTTCACAAACCCAGTTTGGTCCACATGGACCACCCCCGGGACACAATCCTCTATCCTCATTGCCATTACTTTGGCCAGAATCTTAGCGTCCACGTTCAGGAGGGAAATAGGACTATAGGACCCGCATTGCAGCGGGTCTTTTTCCTTCTTTAGGAGGAGCGATATCGTTGCCTCTGACATAGTCGGGGGCAGCTGCCCCCTTTCCCTCGCCTCATTAAAGGTTCTCATCAGTAGCGGGGCCAGCAAGTCCACATATTTCCTATAAAATTCAACTGGGAATCCGTCTGGTCCCGGAGCCTTCCCCGCCTGCATGCTCCTAATTCCTTTCACTACTTCCTCCGTTTCAATCTGTGCTCCCAGTCCCACCCTCTCCTGCTCCTCCACCTTAGGAAATTCCAGCTGGTCCAGAAAACACATCATTCTCTCCTTCCCATCCGGGGGCTGAGCTTCATATAATCTTTCATAGAATGCCTTGAACACTCCATTCACCCTCTCTGCTCCCCGCTCCATCTCTCCCTCCTCATCTCTCACTCCACCTATCTCCCTCGCTGCTCCCCTTTTCCTCAGTTGGTGGGCCAGCAACCCGCTCGCCTTCTCCCCATATTCGTACTGTACGCCCTGTGCCTTCCTCCACTGTGCCTCCGCATTACCCGTAGTCAGCAAATCAAATTCTACATGTAGCCTTTGCCTTTCCCTGTACAGTCCCTCCTCCGGTGCCTCCGCATATTGCCTGTCCACCCTCAGAAGTTCTTTCAGCAACCGCTCCCGTTCCCTACCCTCCTGCTTTCCTTTATGTGCCCTGATTGATATCAGCTCCCCTCTAACCACTGCCTTCAGCGCCTCCCAGACCACTCCCACCTGGACCTTCCCAATATCATTGAGTTCCAAGTACCTTTCAATACACCCCCTCACCCTTAAGCACACACCCTCGTCCGCCAATCGTCCCATGTCCATTCTCCAGGGTGGACGCTGTTCTTTTTCCTCCACTATCTCCAAGTCCACCCAATGTGGAGCGTGATCCGAAATAGCTATAGCCGTATATTCCGTCCCCGTCACCTTCGGGATCAGCGCCCTTCCCAAAACAAAAAAGTCTATCCGTGAATAAACTTTGTGGACATAGGAGAAAAACGAAAACTCCTTACTCCTCGGTCTACTAAATCTCCAGGGGTCTACTCCTCCCATCTGCTCCATAAAGTCCTTAAGCACCCTAGCTGCAGCCGGCCTCCTTCCGGTCCTGGACCTCGATCTGTCCAGCCCTGGGTCCAGCACCGTATTAAAATCTCCACCCATTACCAACCTCCCCACCTCTAGGTCCGGGATACGTCCTAACATACGCCTCATAAAGTTGGCATCATCCCAGTTCGGGGCATACACGTTCACTAATACCACCGCCTCCCCTTGAAGTTTGCCACTCACCATCACGTATCTGCCCCCACTATCCGCCACTATGGTCTTTGCCTCAAACATTACCCGCTTCCCCACTAGTATGGCCACCCCCCTGTTTTTTGCATCTAGCCCCGAATGAAACACCTGCCCCACCCATCCTTTGCGTAGTCTGACCTGGTCTATCAGTTTCAAATGCGCCTCCTGCAGCATAACCACATCTGCCTTAAGTTTCTTTAGGTGTGCGAGTACCCGTGCCCTCTTTATCGGCCCGTTCAGCCCTCGCACATTCCACGTGATCAGCCGGGTTGGGGGGCTCTTTACCCTCCCCCCCTTGTCGACTAGCCATCCCCTTTTTTAATCCAGCTCCTCACCCGGTTCCCACGTAGCTGTGTCCCCCCCAGGCGGCGCCACCCCGCCCCGCCCACCCCACCCCATACCAGCTCCCCCTTCTCCCCAGCAGCAGCAACCCAGTTAACCCCCCCCCCACCCCCCCGCTAGATCCCTCACTAGCGTAATTGCACCCCCCCAAGTTGCTCCCAGAAGTCAGCAAACTCTGGCCGACCTCGGCTTCCCCCCGTGACCTCGGCTCGCACTGTGCGACGCCCCCTCCTTCCTGCTTCCCTGTTCCCGCCATAATTATCATAGCGCGGGAACAAAGCCCGCGCTTCCCTTTTGGCCCCGCCCCAATGGCCGACGCCCCCAGCTCCTCCACCTCCCTCCCTCCCTCCCCCATAACATGGGAAAGAGAGAAAAGTTACAGGGTCGCAGGATTAACAACTTAAAAATCATCTCTTCCCCCCTTTTCCCCCCTCTTCGCCCCCCCATATTCGCCCCACCACTTTGTCTAAAACGTTCTTTTTATTAACCCACTTATTCCAATTTCTCTTCGACAATAATTGTCCATGCCTCATCTGCCGTTTCAAAGTAGTGGTGTTTCCCTTGATGTGCAACCCACAGTCTTGCCAGCTGCAGCATTCCAAATTTGACCTTCCTTTTATGAAGCACCGCCTTGGCCCGATTAAAGCTCGCCCTCCTTCTCGCCACCTCCGCACTCCAATCTTGATATACGCGGATCACCGCGTTCTCCCACCTACTGCTCCGAGTTTTCTTTGCCCATCTGAGGACCATCTCTCTGTCCTTATAGCGGAGAAATCTCACCACTATGGCTCAGGGAATTTCTCCAGCCCTCGGTCTTCGCGCCATAACTCGATAGGCTCCCTCCACCTCCAACGGACCCGCCGGGGCCTCCGATCCCATTAACGAGTGCAGCATCGTGCTCACATATGCCCTGACGTTCGCCCCCTCTGCACCCTTGGGAAGACCAAGAATCCTTAAATTCTTCCTCCTCGCATTATTCTCCAGCACCTCCAGCCTTTCCACACACCTTTTATGGTGTGCCTCGTGCATCTCCATCTTCACCACCAGGCCTTGTATATCGTCCTCGTTCTCGGCAGCCTTTGCCTTCACGACCCGAAGCTCCTGCTCCTGGGTCTTTTGCTCATCCTTTAGCCCTTCAATCGCCTGTAATATCGGGGCCAACAGCTCCTTCTTCATCTCCTTTTTAAGTTCTTCCACGCAGCGCTTCAAGAACTCGTGTTGTTCAGGGCCCCATATTAAACTGCCACCTTCCGACGCCATCTTGGTTTGTGCTTGCCTTCCTTGCCGCTGCTCTAAAGGATCCACCGCAATCCGGCCACTTTCCTCTCCTTTTTCCATCCGTGTCCAGGGGGGATTCCCTTCTGGTTTACCGCACAGTGTTTTTAGCCGTTAAAATTGCCGTTGGGGCTCCTATCAAGAGCCCAAAAGTCCGTTCCACCGGGAGCTGCCGAAACGTGCGACTTAGCTGGTCATCGCCGCACCCGGAAGTCAGCTGAGGTTATTTATGAAGACTGTGCCTTCTCAACCTCATCTGAGGTGTCATGATCCTCAGGTTAACTCACCACCAGTCAGCTCCCCCCCTCAAAGGGGAAAGCAGCCTATGGTCATCTGGGACTGTGGCAACTTTAATTTTTACCTTAATTGTAAATAGCACAAATGGAATTCCTTTATCCCGATCCTCTGGGTAATCCTGATTATAGATACCCAACATTAAGTCTTTGAAGTTTGATCCCATCTTTCTAACTCTCCTTGTGATTCCGGATGATATGCTGTTGTGTTAAATTGATTTATTCTGAAGCTATCCATAACTTCCTTGAATCACTTTGGCATAAAATTGGTTCCCTGATCTGATTGGGTTGCTTTTGGAGTCCATGGGCGGGATTCTCCAACCCCCCGCCGGGCTGGAGAATCGCCGGGGGGGGGCGGCATGAATCCTGCCCTGCTGCCCCGACGTCGGCTGCCGGATTCTCCGGCGCCGGTTTTTCGGCGGGGACGGGAATCGCGTTGCGCCGGGCGGGGTCCGTTGGCAGTGGCCCCCCTGGCGATTCCCCACCCTGCGATGGGCCGAGTGGCCGCCCATTTTCGGCCAGTCGCACCGGCATATATTACACCAGGTCCATACCGGCGGGACCTGGCTCTGCGGGCGGCCTGTAGAGTCCTCGGGGGGTGCGGGGGGATCTGGACCCGGGGGGGGGGCCCCAATGGTGGCGTGGCCCGCTATCGGGGCCACCGATCCGCGGGCGGACCTGTGCCGTGGGGGCACTCTTTCCCTCCGCGCCGGCTGCTGTAACGGTCCGTCATGGCTGGCGGGGAGAAGAGCCCTCCTGCGCATCTACTGGGGTGACGCCAGTACACGCTGGCGCTCCTGCGCATGCGCCAACTCGCGCTGGCTGGTGGAGGCCCTTTGGCGCTGGTTGGCACGGCGCCAACCCCGCCGACGCCGGCCTAGCCCCTGAAGGTGCGGAGGATTCCGCACCTTCCGGGCAGCACAACGCTGGAGTGGTTCATGCCCTCCTTGGCGCCGGTATGACCCGCCCCGCCGGGTAGCGGAGAATCCTGGCCCATATCTGGTAAAACATTTGGTTAACTTCTCTACAACACTCTTAGGTGTACTGTTTCTTAATGGAATGGCCTCCATGAGACTAGTAGACACATCCATTATAGTCAACAGATACTGATTCCCACTTTCAGTTTTAGGTCAGGGTCCCACGCAATCAATTAGGACGTTATTAAATGGTTCCTCAAATGCTGGAATGGGTATTAAAGGTGCTGGTGTGATTACAGTCTGAGGTTTCCCTATTACCTGACATGTGTGACATGTATGGCAAAATTCAACTGCCTCCTTCTGCAGTCCAGGTCAATAAAAATGGTTTTGTATTTTTGCCTGAATTTTCCTTACTCCAAAATGATCCCCTCCCAATGTGCTACCCGCAAAACTTCCTTTCAATAACCCTCCGGTAATACCACTTTTTAAAAAAATGTTTTAATTCAAGGCTTTTCAACACAATATAAATGTACAAAAAATGAAAAGGACAATCAAAGAGCAACAAAAGAACATCACAACAACCCACCCAACAACCGCAACCCTCCAGCCCTCTGACTCTGACCCCCCAGCACGTCCCGCCTTCTCCCTTTTTAACCCACCTTAATCCCCCCAAACCCCTCCCTCTCGATCACCCCTCAATCCTCCTTGAAAAAAATTCATTAACGATTTCCACCTCCGAGCGAACCCTTCTGCCCACCCCCGCAGAGCGAACTTGATCTTCTCTAACCTCAGGGATTCTGCCAGGTCGCTCACCCACACCCCTGCCTTCGGTGGCCCCAGGTCCCTCCAACATAACAAAATCTGTCTCCGGGCTATCAGGGAGGCAAAGGCCAATGCATCGGCCTCTCTCTTTCCCTGCACTCCTGGGTCTTCTGACACCCCAAATGTCGCCACTTCCTGACTCGGGCCACCCTCACCCACAGAAACGTGGACATCACATCCGAGGAACCCCCTCAGTCTTGCACGCGTCCAGAACATGTGGACGTGATTCGCGAGACCCCCCCCCCCGTGCACCATCCACACCAACCTCCACCCCCTCAAAAAAACTGCTCATCCTCGCCACCATCATGTGGGCCCTATGCACCGCTTTAAACTGGATGAGGATGCATTCACCCTCCGCAAAGCCTCAGCTCATGTCCCAGCCCCCAGCTCCTCTCCCCACTTCTCCTCCCATTTGCGCTTAACATCCTCCACCCGGGTGCCCTCCCAATCCATCAGTTCCTTGTAAACATCCAAACATTCCCCTCCCCTATTTTGTCCTCTGGCAGAAGCTTATTTTGAAGCACAGGAGACGGTAACCCCGGGAAAGACTGTACCTCTGTCCTCACAAAATCCCGAACATGCAGGTACCGGAACCCATTCCCCTTGGGCAACTCAAACAATTCCTCCAACTCCTCCAGCCCTGCAAATTTACCCCTATAAACAAGTCCCTGGAGCATTGAACCCTGCCTGCTGCCACCCCAGAACCTCGCATCCAGTCTCGGTGTCGCAAATCTATGGTTATTGTAAATAGGCAACGACATGCCCTCCAACCCCAAGTGCTGCCTACACTGTCCCCACACCCTCCGAGCCGACACCACCACTGGACTAACGGAATACCTGGCCGGCGAGAACGGCAGAGGTGCCAACAACAAAGCCCTCAAGCACGACCCCCTACATGACCCCGCCTCCACCCGTCCGCAAACAGACTTCTCCTCCACGGCCCATTTCCTCACCATCGCGATGTTTGCAGTCCAATAGCAATTGATCAAATTCGGCAATGTCAACCCCCCTGAGATCACTCCATTAACTTTTCTGAAAAACGATTTGGGGACAAAGATGGGGAGGTTCAGAAACACAAACCGAAACCTAGGCGGCATCGTCATTTTAACTGTCCGCACTAGCCCTGCCAACGACAACGGCAAAATGTCCCACTGTCCAAAATCCACCTTCATCCGCTCCACCAATCAGGCCAATTCAATCTATGCAGCACGGTATCATAGTGGATAGCACAATTGCTTCACAGCTCCAGGGTCCCAGGTTCGATTCCAGCTTGGGTCACTGTCTGTGCGGAGTCTGCACATCCTCCCAGTGTGTGCGTAGGTTTCCTCCGGGTGCTCCAGTTTCCTCCCACAGTCCAAAGATGTGCGGGTTAGGTGGATTGGCCATGATAAATTGCCCTTAGTAACCACAATTGCCCTTAATGTTGGTTGGGGTCACTGGGTTATGGGGATAGGGTGGAGGTGTGGACCTTGGGTAGGATGCTCTTTCCAAGAGCCGGTGCAGACTTGATGGGCCGAATGGCCTCCTTCAGCACTGTAAATTCTATGATAATCTATGCAGCTGGGCTCAGCTCCGCGCCACCTGGATACCGAGGTATCTAAAGCTCGTCCCCACCACCCTAAACGGCAGCTCCCCAACCTCCTTTCCTGCCCCCTAGCATTGATCGGGAACACTTCATTCTTTCCCAGATTCAATTTATACCCCGAAAAAACAGCCAAATTTCCCCAAAATACCCAGAAGCCCTCCAATGCAGCCCAACGTGTCTGAAATATATAATAAGATCATCTGTGCACAACAAACCCCTATGGTTGACCCCCCCACCCCCACCCCGCTCAATCCCTCTCCACCCTAAGCACCATTGCCAGTGGCTCTATTGCCAAGGCGAAAAGCAGCAGGGAAAGCGGACACCCCTTCCCACGGTGTAACCCAAAGTACCCCAAACTCACTCAGTTCGTCCACACACTCACCACCGGCGCCTTATACAGCAAACGGACCCAAACCACAAACTCCTGCTCGAACCTCCCCAACACCTCAAACAAATGGGCAGCACGGTAGCATTGTGGATAGCACAATTGCTTCACAGCTCCAGGGTCCCAGGTTCGATTCTGGCTTGGGTCACTGTCTGTGCGGAGTCTGCACATCCTCCCCGTGTGTGCGTGGGTTTCCTCCAGGTGCTCCGGTTTCCTCCCACAGTCCAAAGATGTGCAGGTTAGGTGGATTGGCCATGCTAAATTGCCCTTAGTGTCCAAAATTGCCCTTAGTGTTGGGTGGGGTTACTGGGTTATGGGGATAGGGTGGAGGTGTTGACCTTGGGTAGGGTGCTCTTTCCAAGAGCCGGTGCAGACTCGATGGGCCGAATGGCCTCTTTCTGCACTGTAAATTCTATGATCTATGATGAAATATGCCCACTCCACCCGATCAAAAGCCACCACTACCTCTACCTCTTCCCCCCCGTGGGCATCATAATCATGTTCAGTAACCTCCGAACATTTGCCGACAACTGCCTTCCCTTCACAATCTCCGTCTGATCCTTTCCAATCAACTCCGACACACAGTCCTCAATCCGCGATGCAAGCACCTTCGCCAGTAACTTGGCATCAGCATTCAACCACGATATCGGGCAGAATGACCCACACCACACCGGGTCCTAATCCTTTTTAAGAATCAGGGAGACAAAGTAGGGGGAGTTCCTTCTTCTCCCTCGCCTCATTATATGTCATCACCAGCAGTGGCCCCAGCCATTGTGGCCATACCTTCAATGAAAAAATCAATCCGGGAATACACCAGATGCACAAGGGAGAAGTATGAAAACTTCTTCGCCTTCAGCCTCCTAAACATCTACAGGTCTGCCACTCCACCCCCCCCCCCCCCCCCCCCCCACACACACACACAACCCCCACCCCCATGCACTCCATAAACCCCCCACAGCTTACTAGCTACTGCCGACCACCGCAACAATTTCAGGCTCAACCAATCCAGGCTCGGTTCCAGGACTGTATTAAACCGCCCCCCCCCCCCCCCTCCCCATAATCAGCCGATGCGTATCTAAATCGGGAATCCTCCCCAACATCCACCTCATGAAATGTACATCATCCCAATTCAGGGCATCCACATTAACATTATTTTTTTCCAATTAAGGGGCAGATTCGCGTGGCCAATCCACCTGCCCTGCACATCTTTGGGTTGTGGGGGTGAAACCCACGCAGACACGGGGAGAATGTGCAAACTCAACACAGATAGTGACCCAGGGCCGTCATCGAACCCAGTCCTGTGAGTTGGAGATGTGAGGGGAGGGAGTGAGTGTGAGCTGGAGATATGAGGGGAGTGAATGTGTGAGTTGGAGATGTGAGGGGAGGGGGTGAGTGTGAGCTGGAGGTGTGAGGGAGGGAGTGAGTGTGAGTTGGAGGTGTGAGGGAGCGAGTGAGTGTGAGTTGGAGATGTGAGGGGAGGGAGTGAGTGTGAGCTGGAGATGTGAGGGGAGTGAATGAGTGTGAGTTGGAGATGTGAGGGGGAGTGAATGTGAGCTGGAGGTGTGAGGGAGTGAGTGAGTGTGAGTTGGAGGTGTGAGGGAGTGAGTGAGTGTGAGTTGGATGTGTGAGGGGAGTGAGTGAGTGTGAGCTGGAGATGTGAGGGGAGTGAATGAGTGTGAGTTGGAGATGTGAGGGGGGAGTGAGTGCGAGCTGGAGGTGTGAGGGGAGTGAATGAGTGTGAGTTGTAGGTGTGAGGGGAGGGAATGAGTGTGAGTTGGAAATGTGAGGGGAGGGAGTGAGTCTGAGCTGGAGATGTGAGGTGAGTGAATGAGTGTGAGTTGGAGGTGTGAGGGAGGGAGGGAGTGAGTGTGAGTTGGAAGTGTGAGGGGAGGGAGTGAGGTTGAACTGGCGGTGTGAGGTGAGGGAGTGAGTGTGAATTGGAGAGGTGAGGGGAGGGAGCGAGTGTGAGCTGGAGGTGTAAGGGGAGGGAGTGAGTGTAAGCTGGAGATGTGAGGGAGGGAGTGAGTGCGTTGGGAGTGTGAGGGAGTGATTTATCAGTGACAGGGCTCTTTTCAGGATAACTATCCTTGTTTTGAAATGATGTGGAGATGCCCATGTTGGACTGGGGTGAGCACAGTAAGAAGTCTTACAACACCAGGTTAAAGTCCAATAGGTGAACAACCTGTTGGACTTTAACCTGGTGTTGTAAGACTTCTTACTTGTTGTGATGAATGATATCTGTATACACATGTACCTTTAATGCGTAGGCCCCTTGGGAACTGTATATAAGGTTACGTTCAGTGGGCAGCGTGCAGTGAGCACTTTTCTCGGCAGCTGTCTGGTTCTCTGGTAATTAAAGCCTTTGAATTATCAATCTTCTCTCCTGAGTCGTAATTGAGGGTATCTCAATTTAATTACCAGACTACATCAAGATGGACAGCGGTCTAAAGCCGGAGAAGCTCAATCTGGAAGCTCGGTCGCCGGAGGCCACTGAAATGTTTTAATACTGGCTCCGGTGTTTTGAGGCCTATCTGAATTCCTCAGAGACTGCAGTAGACGGACCTCGCAAGCTGAGCTTACTACATGCCCGGGTGGGCCACAGACTCTCCTCCGTGATCGAGAAAGCTACGACATATGAAATGGCGGTCGAAATCCTACAGAAGCACTTCGTAAAGCCGATAAACGAGGACACGCCAGACATTTGCTCTCGACATGCCGCCAGCACTCTGGGGAAACGCTAGACGAATACTTGGAGAGACTCACCGCGCTCGCCAGGAACTGCGACCATAAAGAGGTGACGGCAGAAGTCCACATGAACTTACATATTCGTGATGCTTTTGTGTCCGGTATCCGATCCACGTACATCCGGCAGTGGCTCCTAGAAGATGGAGCTAAGGACCTCCAAGGCACGGTGACGCTCACCTCTTCTCTGGAAGCGGCCCAGCATAATCTATGCACGTACTCCGCGGACCTTGCGAACCCCTCTCGATCCCCTCCAGACTCGGTCATGCTTCAGGCCTGCGCCGCTCGGCGACCCGCTCACACCAGGGGCCCCCAATGCTATTTCTGTGGGCAAGGCCAGCATTCACGCCAGCGTTGCCCGGCCCGCTCTGCTATCGCAACGAATGTGGAAAGAAGGGGCACTTCGCAAAGGTCTGCCTGCATGGGCCCAAAGTCCAGAAACAAAAGTCTCATCGGGCCCAGAAATCGAACTCCCGGGACTACAGGTCCCGCAATGCGGCCGCGCGGCTACTTCCTCATGTCATCGGCCTTGTGCGAGTCATGGGGGCGGCCATCTTGGCGGCGGCCATCTTCAAAACACAACACGCGCGACCGACGGCGGTGGCCATTTTGCGAGTCCGATTCAACCGAGGACTCTGACTTCCCGCAACTAGGAGCGATCACGCTCGATCAATCTCGGCCGAAGCACCTGCGAAACTCAATGATGCAGGTTCAAATCAACGACCGTGACACCCCCTGCCTTTTTGACTCCGGGAGCACGGAGAATTTTATCCATCCAGACACGGTAAGAAGCTGCTCCCTGCGCACCTATCCCGCCTCCCAAACTGTCACCCTCGCATCTAGGTCTCATTCGGTCATAATCACGGGGTATTGTGTCGCGAACCTCGCTATTCAAGGCGCCAAATACGCCCGTTTTAAACTTTATGTCCTCTCTCACCTCTGCGCCCCCCTGCTGCTCCATCTGGACTTTCAGTGCAGCCACCGGAGCCTGACACTGAAGTTCGGCGGACCACTCACCAGGCTCACGGTATGTAGCCTGGCGACACTCAAAGTTGCACCACACCCCCTCTTCGCGAACCTCACTCCCGACTGTAAGCCCATCGCCACCAGGAGTCGGCGGTACAGTGCCCAAGACATGACTTTCATCAAGTCAGAGGTTCAGCGGCTACTAAAAGAAGGGGTCATAGAGGCTAGCAACAGCCCTTGGCAGGCACAAGTACTGGTAGTCCGCTCCGGAGAAAAACAACGTTTGGTGGTGGACTGTAGTCAGACCATAAACCGCTTTACGCAACTCGATGCGTACCCACTTCCCCGCATAGCAGAAATGGTAAACCAAATCGCCCAGTATCGAGTAGTCTCCACGGTCGACCAAAAATCTGCCTATCATCAACTCCCTATCCGCCCAGAGGACCTCCCCTATACGGCCTTCGAAGTAGCCGGTCGGCTCTTCCACTTCCTCATGGTCCCTTTTGGCATCACAAACAGAGTTTTCCAAAGGGCAATGAATCAAATGGTGGACCAGTACGGCTTACGGGCTACATACCCGTACTTGGACAACGTCACCATCTGCGGCCATGACCAGCAGGACCACGACGCAAACCTGAGGAAGTTCCTCCAGACCGCCCGGGCCCTCAATCTGACATACAGTAAAGAGAAATGTGTGTTTCACACAACCCGGCTAGCCATCCTCGGCTATGTCGTGGAAAACATGGTTCTAGGCCCAGACCCCGACCGCATGCGCCCCCTTAAGGAACTTCCCCTCCCCCATAGCCCCATGGCACTCAAATGGTGCCTGGGGCTCTTTTCCTATTATGCCCAGTGGGTCCCCAGATATGCGGACAAAGCCCACTCATTAAGTGAGCCCACGGTTTTTCCCCTGACGGCTGAGGCTCAGTCGGCCTTCAGTCGTATCAAGGCCTATATCATCAAGGCCGCCATGCAGGCGGTGGACGAAACCATTCCTTTCCAGGTAGACAGCGACGCATCAGACGTCGCCCTGGCTGCTACCCTCAACCAGGCGGGCAGACCAGTAGCGTTCTTCTCCCGAACCCTCACCATCTCGGAAATTCGACACTCTGCAGTCGAGAAGGAGGCACAAGCCATAGTGGAGGCCGTGCGGCACTGGAGACACTACCGAGCCGGTAGGAGGTTCGCCCTCGTCACCGACCAACGGTCGGTCACCTTTATGTTCGATAACGCACAACGAGGCAAAAAAAAGAATGATAAAATTCTGAGGTGGAGGATCGAACTCTCCACCTACACGTACAATATTACATATCGTCCGGGGAAGCTCAACGTGTCCCCAGATGCCCTGTCCCGTGACACATGCGCCAACGCGCAAAAAGACCACCTGAGGGCCATCCACGATGACCTCTGCCTCCCGGGGGTCACCCGGCTTGCCCATTTCATCAAGTCCCGCAACCTACCTTACTCCACCGAGGAGGTCAAGGCCATGACCAAGGCTTGCAAGATCTGCGCGGAATGCAAACCGCACTTCTACAGACCAAACAGGGCCCGCCTGGTAAAGGCCTCTGGGCCCTTTAAGCGACTAAGCGTGGACTTCAAAGCGCCCCTCCCATCCACCAACCGCAACATTTATTTCCTCACTGTCATCGATGAATTCTCCCGCTTCCCCTTCACTGTCCCCTGCCCCGATATGACCTCGGCCTCCGTAATCAAGGCACTGCACAGCATCTTAACGCTGTTTGGTTTCCCCGCTTATATCCACAGCGACCGGGGTACATCGTTCAAGAGCGATGAGCTGCGTTGATATCTGCTCAACAAGCGCATCGCCTCGAGCAGAACGACCAGCTATAACCCGCGGGGAAATGGGCAGGTGGAGAGGGAGAACGCAACAGTTTGGAAGGCTGTCCTTCTAGCCCTACGGTCAAGAAGTCTCCCAATCACCTGCTGGCAGGAGGTCCTACCCGATGCTCTACACTCCATTAGATCGCTCCTCTGTGCGGCCACGATCGAGACCCCTCACAACCGTTTGTTTGTCTTCCCCAGGAAGTCCACCTCTGGGGTCTCGCTTCCACGTTGGCTGACGACTCCGGGACCAGTTCTACTCCGGAGGCACGTGAGGAGCAATAAGACAGATCTGCTGGTCGAGAGGGTCCAACTACTACACGCAAACCCTCAATACGCCTACGTCGAGCACCCCGACGGCAGGCAGGACACCGTTTCCCTGTGAGACCTGGCACCCGCTGGCTCGCCCACCGACGCCCCCCCCCGTCTACCGACGCTCCCCTCCCCGCACCGGCTGTCGACTCCGACAGCGCCTCCCCCATAGCGCCCCCTCCCCCCAGCCGGCGCCGGCACCAATCACCCTAGTCACCCCGGATACCCACTCTGCTCCAACGCGGGCAAAGGCTCAGACAACCGTGCTCCCGGATATACCACCACCGAGGATGACCGTATCCACCGCACCACCGCCGGAGCTGAGAAGGTCGACACAGACAATCAGACCACCCAAAAGACTGAACATGTAATCCCACTTCACTCCCAATGGACTATGCGTTTTTTTTTAAACAGGGGGTGAATGTGATGAATGATATCTGTATACACATGTACTTTTAATGCGTAGGCCCCTTTAAGACCGGGTGTGGAACCCTGGGGGACTCTGCCTCCGGCTCCGCCCCCAGGGGACTGTATATAAGGTTACGTTCAGTGAGCAGTGTGCAGTGAGCACACTTCTCGGCAGCTGTCTGGTTCTCTGGTAATTAAAGCATTTTGAATTATCAATCTTCTCTCCTGAGTCATAATTGAGGGTATCTCACTTGTTTTGAAAGTCAGGGCCCAAATAATATGCAGTTAAACCAATTGTTGATTTGTATGCTGGATCTTTAATTGCTTTACTTCCTACGATGTGCTGGTGGAGTGTGTATAGGCAATGCTGCAACGGGCTCATGTTCTCCAAAACATCATCTGCACCTTTCTCTTGTCTTCTTGTTTAGGGCTGGGCGGATGAAATCCTGACTATCGCTACCCATGCACTGTGCCACAATCCTCCTCGATCTGCCAGCATCAGTAAAATGTAAGTGATCCCCAAAGCTATGTGCAGAAATTGGATTCTGCCTGTAAATCATCGAGTTACTGACAGTGATTCTCGAAAGTACTACACCCCTCACAGCATGCATGTCTGAAAGAGAGAGCGTGGGTGTGTGTGAGGGAGAGTAGGTTTACATATGAGAGTGCTACATGTGTGAGTGAGTGTGTGTGTGTGAATCTGAGGTGTGAACTTTCGGTGGGGGTGGGTGAGGGGTGTATTTTAACACTTGGGTAGTCTCTGCCCTGTTCGGCAAGTTGGTCACAAACCAACTTTGAATAAAATTGCCCCACAGTGATATAATGCTGCAGGTGGCCTGAACAAGTAGAGTGGGATTCCCGCCCCTCAGTTGTGGGCACTGCTGGGACTGCGAGCAGTTGCATGAAGAGGACAGCATGGATAAGTCTGGTATTATTGGAGTAGGGGTTTGGGCACCCTAATAGAGATAGGAGTGGGGTGCGTGCTTTGGAGGCCAGGGAAGAGGCACAAAAAAGGGGGTATCTACCTTGAGGTGGAAGGTTGGCACCTCCCAAAGTAGGCATCCACCCTTCCTTCCTGTTTTTCCACCGGAGTTGGTACCTTTTGGGTTAATTGCCTTGTTAATAAGTTCAGTTTGCCCTTTAATGAGTTGTTTTATAAACAGTGTCTGTGCTGCCGGTTTCAGTTCCAACCTGACTTTAGTAACATGGGAAATTGGCATATTGACGTTCGATTCGTGTCCCAATGCCAGCACCTCAAATTTTACATGCACATGTTCCAGATATCCACATGTAAAATCCACCCAGAAGGGATGTGTGTGAGACACAGCTCAGAAAGATACACAAAAAGTACAAATCTGCAAAAAGAAGCTGCTGAATAAAGGACAGCCAGACTGTAAGTGAAATTACTGGCTGTAGAGAAAAGGACAAAGGAAAAGCAGATACAAAAGGACTGCCAACAAAGGCTGCAAAAAAGTGACAGAGTGAGCAAAATGAAAATTACTGAGTGAGTAAAAGTGGCTGCAGTAAATTTTCCAATACCATCTCCAGTAATATTGGACGGTGATATGTGGCAAAACTGGTATTTTTCCCACTTACAATCAGCACCGGAGATGCCAATAATGTTTGTTTTTTTAATGAGTGGAATACTATCCCACCAGCGTCACCAATAATGTTGCCAAATTAACTAGATATGGCAGTTATTAATGGTAATATTGCTTTTCAGAGTCGCCAGGTATCAAATGATACCACCACAAGGCTTTACTGGATATCGATCAATGACCAAACAACCAGTTAGTCAGTTCAAGTTCAAAGATAGTTTATTTACACAAGGATTACTTCGACATGCAACATAAAACACTACAAGTTAAACTACACCGAACAACTACAATAACCTATACTTCACTTCAGGGCAACCGGCTCTTTGCAGAGGAACAAGGCCTTTGTCTGGATCTTGCGTGGCTGGGTGGAAGAAGTGGCTCTGTTTCCGCTGGGCTCATCCGTCTGGTAGCGATCGTTGGTCTTGAACTTGTCTGTCTGGTCGTTATGCTGCACTTGGGTTGGCATAGGCCGGATCCAAGATAGATCGAGCACATGGCTGTGACTCTTCTTATCCCTTTGGGATTTTGCGCTCTTTGGGGTGGTCCTTAGCTTTGGACCCAATAATTCGACAGGCTTCGATCACTGCCTTCGATTTTGGCCAATAAAGGGGCGGGTGCCTTGATGGCTGGGCGTGTCCTTAGCTGTCATTGATCTTGGCTGTTTGGGCTTTCTTAGCAAAGGGAGTGGCGCTGGTTAGTCTGCATCTATATCGGTTACCTTTGTTCTGGGGAATTGGGCCATTAGAATGCAAACGAGCTCAGGGTTTCGATTGCATCTAGCTCTCTGGGTTGCAAATACACACACAAGTTCTGAGTGTGTCTGAGTCCTGGGTTGGCCATAATTCCCATGGTCCTTTGAAATGAAATGAAAACCACTTATTGGCACAAGTAGGCTTCAAATGAAGTTACTGTGAAAAGCCCCTAGTCGCCACATTCCGGTGCCTGTTCGGGGAGGCTGTTACGGGAATTGAACCGTGCTGCTGGCCTGCCTTGGTCTGTTTTCAAAGCCCGTGATTTAGCCCTGTGCTAAACAGCCCTTGCAGGTGGCCATCTGAGATGGCTACAATGGGAACAAGCCTGAAGAGTCGTCACACTTTTAACACTGCTGGAGAAGTGTGAATCAATCTAAATCTAACAGATGAGTAAAGAAGAAAGACGACAGTTTGAAAGCCTTGAATGCACATTTTAAACCTGAGTGAATGTTACATATGAATGTTATGTATTCAACATGAGAGTTCAGAGTAAAAACTAGACTGTTGAACAGTATGTGATGGCAGTAATGCGGTTGGCAGAATCATGTGACTTCAGAGAGCTAAAAGCTGATCTGATTAAAGATAGATTAATCTTAGGAATGAGATCTCACTCGGTCAGGGCAAGTCTAATGACAGATGAGGAATTGATGCTGATGAAAGTGATAGACCTGTGTCAAAATACAGAGGTTGTGAAACATCAGCTGCAGTATATGTATAGCAGAGCAGACCAGGAGATACATGATGCTGAGAGACAGGCCAAGAGCAGGATGCAAATACTGTTGGAGACAGCATACGCAGGAAAATAAGGATTTCCCAGGATGTGGAGAACAGTGTTTTAACCTCAAGGGGCAAAATCATTATGCACCAGAAAAAAGCAAAACAAGCTGGAACTGATGGCTACTGGATGTGTCGCCTGATGAAGGACTATACATGATACAACAAACTGATTCAGTCAAGTCTATAGGAGACAAATAGTTTGTTACTATTACTCTCCTTTTGCAGTCTTCATGATATCAGGCGAACAAGAAAGGCCATTTAGACACCGGTACCTCATGCGACACAATGACCTTCGCAGAACTGTGTGAAGTGGCTCAACATGGAGGTCTGAAAATGAAGCCCTTAGAAGTAAGATTGAAGCTATATGATGGCACTATATTCATACTGAGAAGACAAATTAGTTTGATGGCCCGATGCATTGGCAGGAACAAGTCTAGAGCTTGGACGTGTCACAGTGCACTAAACCAGTGACAAACCGATCCGAGAGCAGCACAAAAATGCGTTTACAGGGTTGGGATGTCCAACAGGAGAATATCATAGATCCCTACAGTGCAGAAGGAGGCCATTCAGCCCATCGAGCCTGCACTGACCCTCTGAAAGAGCACCCTATCTAGGGTCAGGCCTGTAGCCCGTAACCCAGTAACCCAGGCTACAAAGCGAAGCCGAACAGTATCTCTGGCAGCAGCGCACCCCTCCCCGATGAACTCAATGCATTCTATGCTCGGTTCGAGCAGGTAACCAACAATCTGCTGGCGAGTGCCCCAGCAGCCCATAATTCACCCATACCCACCATCACAGCTTCCGAAGTCAGATTGGCCTTCCTGAAAGTGAACCCTCGGAAGGCGATGGGCCCAGACGGGATCCCTGGTCGTGCACTCAGAGCCTGCGTGGACCAGCTGGCAGAGGTATTCACGGACATCTTTAACCTGTCCCTACTCCACTCCGAGGTCCCCACCTGCTTCAAGAAGACCACCATCATACCGGTACCAAAGAAGAACCAGGCAACGTGCCTCAATGATAACCTCCATACTCCCAGAACGCCTTGATCCACTGCAATTCGCATACCGCTGCAACCGGTCCACATCAGACACCATTTCCCTGGCCCTACACTCATTCCTAGAGCATCTCGAAAACAAGGACTCCTACATTAGACTCCTATTTATTGACTACAGCTCCGCCTTCAACACCATAATCCCAGCCAAGCTCATATCAAAGCTCCAAAACCTAGGGCTTGGCTCCCCACTCTGCAACTGGATCCTCGACTTTCTGACCAACAGACCACAATCAGTAAGAATGAACAACAACACCTCCTCCACAATAGTCCTCAACACCGGCGCCCCGCAAGGCTGCGTACTTAGCCCCCTACTCTACTCCCTGTACACACACGACTGCATGACAAAATTTGGTTCCAACTCCATCTACAAGTTTGCTGACGATACGACCATAGTGGGCCGGATCTCGAATAACGATGAGTCCGAATACAGGAGGGAGATAGAGAACCTAGTGGAGTGGTGTAGCGACAACAATCTCTCCCTCAATGCCAACAAAACTAAAGAGCTGGTCATTGACTTCAGGAAGCAAAGTACTGTACACACCCCTGTCAGCATCAACGGGGCCGAGGTGGAGATGGTTAGCAGTTTCAAATTCCTAGGGGTGCACATCTCCAAAAATCTGTCCTGGTCCACCCACGTCGACGCTACCACCAAGAAAGCACAACAACGCCTATACTTCCTCAGGAAACTAAGGAAATTCGGCATGTCCACATTAACTCTTACCAACTTTTACGGATGCACCATAGAAAGCATCCTATCAGGCTGCATCACAGCCTGGTATGGCAACTGCTCGGCCCAAGACCGCAAGAAACTTCAGAGAGTCGTGAACACCGCCCAGTCCATCACACAAACCTGCCTCCCATCTATTGACTCCATCTACACCTCTCGCTGCCTGGGGAAAGCGGGCAGTATAATCAAAGATCCCTCCCACCCGGCTTACTCACTCTTCCAACTTCGTCCATCGGGCAGGAGATACAGAAGTCTGAGAACATGCACGAACAGACTCAAAAACAGCTTCTTTCCCACTGTCACCAGACTCCTAAATGACCCTCTTATGGACAGATTTCATTAACACTACACCCTGTATGCTTCATCCGATGCCAGTGCTTATGTAGTTACATTGTATATGTTGTGTTGCCCTATTATGTATTTTCTTTTATTCCCTTTTCTTCTCATGTACTTAATGATCTGTTGAGCTGCTCGCAGAAAAATACTTTTCACTGTACCTCGGTACACGTGACAATAAACAAATCCAATCCAATCCAATCCAATCCCTACCTAACCTGTTGGACACTAAGGGGCAATTTAGCATGGCCATTCCACCTAATCATCACATAT
Source organism: Scyliorhinus torazame (assembly GCF_047496885.1). Classification (NCBI taxonomy): domain Eukaryota; kingdom Metazoa; phylum Chordata; class Chondrichthyes; order Carcharhiniformes; family Scyliorhinidae; genus Scyliorhinus; species Scyliorhinus torazame. The sequence goes on along the minus strand of NC_092708.1, from coordinate 267,861,598 downwards.
TCTGACTGTGGGAAGAAACCGGAGCACCCGGAGGAAACCCACACAGACACGGGAGGACGTGCAAACTCCGCACAGAGGCTGGAATTGAACCTGGATCCGTGGCGCTATGATGCAACAGTGCTAAGTACTGTGCCACTATGCCACCCCAATATCATCTGCAAGTGGGTGAGAGTATAACACTAAGAGAAGAATTCCGGCTGCCCTTAAGTCAAGCCAAAAGGAACAAGTTAGAAGAGCAGGAAAAGAGGGGACTAATCAAAGTAAAGTGACAACTCCTAAAGACTGATTTGGAGTCCTGGCAGCAATGAAACCACCTGGAAAGCTATGAGTATGCTTCAACCCAAAGGATCTAAATAAAATGATGAAGAGCTCTCATTACCCAATGACATGATGTGGAGATGCTGGCGTTGGACGGGGGTGGGCACAGGAAGAAGTCTTACAACATCAGGTTAAAGTCCAACAGGTTTATTTGGAATCACGAGCTTTCAGAACGCAGCTCCTTCATCAGGTGAATTGTCACCCCATGACAATAATGGAAGGAACTTTTGCTGCAAGTTGCCTAGGCAAAGATATTCACAACACAAGATGCGAAGGATAGTTATTGGCAAGTGAAGTTGGACGAACGCATCAGCTTTTTAACAACATTCTGGTTGCTGTTCGGCAGATGCAGGGTGGGGGGGGCTTGTTGGCAGGGGGGGCTTCGGCGGGGGCTAGGAGGACTGATGGGGTGTGGTCCGGGGGTGGGGAGCGGGGTTACAGGAGGGCACAATCTGGCAGGCTGGCTTCGCTCGCGGCTGGAGCCATGTTGTAATGAGCGGCTGTCGCAGGTCGCCGCCATGCGCATGCGTGACCACGGACCCGGCCATTCTCCGTCATATCTGTAGGTAAAGCCGGGGCTTTACGTGGTGTGGCTGCAAGCCCCCGCCGGCCGGAGCATCGGCTTTATGGCCGTAAGACCAAAAGCTTCCTCCGGACATAGCCACAAAATTGGAGAATCTAGCCCAATGAATCTGACCTTGTTCAAATAAAGCGAATTACCCAACAAGATCTAACTCTACAAGCGCCACAAGAAGTAATGATGAAAGGATGGCCTCCCAGCATCAAGGACACACCAATGGTCACAAGAGCATGTTGGGCATACTGAAATGAATTGATGGCCCAAGATGGCATCTTGTACAAAGGAAGTAGAGTCATAATTCTAAAGGAGATGAGGGGAGAGATGCTGAAGCACATCGATGCAAGAAATCAAGGCATTGAATTGACTCTGAGAAAGGCAAGAGAAGTCCTCTATCAGCCAAACATGAACAATGAAATTCAAGACCACAAAAACAAAAAATTCTGGATAAACTCAGCAGGTCTGGCAGCATCTGTGCAGAGAGGAACAGAGTTAACGGTTCAAGTCTGTATGAACTGAAAAGGGATGGTGAGGGGGGTGGGGCAGAATGGAGAGTCCGTGATAGGTTGAATTTAAGGAGAGATTGACAAAGATGTCATGGACATGAGACAAAGGTGCTGTTAATGGTGCCATTAGAGTGTGAATAGTGGCTAAGGTAGGATAGTAGAATGTGTTAATAGGAGAACAGAGGATAATGTTCAGTGGGAACAAGACTAAACAAGGGCCAATGGCCACGTGGGGGAGGGGTGAGGTTGTTTTGGGACAAGCCAGGGGAACCAGATAACAGTAAACAAAAGGCGGGGGGGGGGGGGGGGGAGTTCACAGTCTACATTTGTTGAACTCAATGGTGAGTCCAGAAGGCTGTAACATGCCTAATCAGAAGATGAGGGGCAGGATTCTCTTGTCCCGCCAGCCCCGTTTCCGTCACCGCACGCCCCCGCCAGCGGCATGGTCCTCTTTCTGGCAGCCAGCTAATTGGGGGGGGGGGTCCCATTGTGGCCATTCCAGCCATTCCACGGCATCAGAAAACCCGGGGCCTGAGTGCGCTGCCGGCGATGCGGTGGATCCCACTGACGGAGAATCCCGCAGGAGGTATTGTTCTTCCAGTTTGCACTGGGCTTCACTGGAGCATTGCAGCAGGCTTAGGACAGATATGTGGGCATGAGAGAAAGATGCTGAGTTAAAATGGCAATTAACCGGAAGGTTGGCGGTCATACTTGCAGACGGAGTGAAGGTGTTCTGCAACGTGGTCAACTAGTCTGCATTTAGTCTCCCCAGAGTAGAGGAGATCACATTGGGAGCAGCAAATACAATAGACCAAGTTGAAGGAAGTGCATTTGAAATCATGCTTCACTTGAAAGGAGTGTTTGGGCCTTAGGACAGTGAGGTAGGAGGATATAAAGGGTCAGGTGCTGCACCCTCTGTGAGTGCATAGGAAGATGTCGTGGGTAAAGGATGAAGGTTTGGAATGATAGAGGAGTGGACCAGGGTGTCATGGAGAGAGTGGTCCCTGTGGAATGCTGATGGGAGGAGTGGTAAGGGGAAGATGTATTTGGTGGTGGCATCATGCTGCAGTTGGCGCAACTGGCAGAGGATGGTCCTTTGAATATAGAGGCTGGTGGGGTTAAAAAATGAGCACAAGAGGGACGCTATCATGGTTCTGGGATGGAGGAGAATGGGTGAGGGCAAATTGCAGGAGATGGGGCACACACAAACGTATGCCTTGTCAACCACAGTTGGGGGAACCTTAGTTGGGAAAAAGGCCCTGTTTTTTAAGGTGGCATCACAGCAATCAGCCAGTCAGGAAGAAGAAAACCAACCAGCTGTATTGAATACACAACCACCATCAATCCCAGAGGTCCATTTGTCCTCAACAACCACAATGGACAACAAGTCACTGTCGTGTTGGGTGCTCTGCTACACAGACGAACCAACATGGTTGCAGATGGTACAACTCTGTTTTATTACTATCAATAACAACATCTGTAAACTTGTTACTGTGGTTCGTTCATTACCCTTTAACCTGTGGACCCAGCCCTAACACTATCTTGGAGAGGCACTCAGCACTTGGTGTATGTCTGAGTGGCACGCTTGGAGCTCTGTACCCTGAGCTATCTCCTGCTGGAATGAGCGGGAACTGTGGTGTTCCCCATTTTAGAGTGCATGTGCCCTTGCTTGTGATTGGCTGTGATGTTGCGTGTGTGTTGATTGGTCCGTTGATCTGTCCATCAGTGTGTATGTGTGTTGCACCATGATGTTTATCTGAATATCATGACATCCCCCCCTTTTATTACAAATATATGTGCCTATGTGTTAATAAATATAGATGTGTACTGAGAGCAGCTGAATGTGTGTGTGCATTATCTACAACATGTACATGAGGCTAAACTATATACATAGGAAGGTGTCAGGTGCAACATAGCAACGAGGTTGTACCATAAACAAAACAAGTATAAACATCAAGCATCAAAACAAACTCCTGTAACGACAAAAAGAGAAACATATTAACATTGTGGCATAAAACTTTAGTGAGTCCAATGTTCAAACTGGCTCATAAGTCCAGCCTAGTAGGTAGGCGACGAATTCGGATTGACCGCCTCAAGGGTGGGTCAGGATCCACCAACTGAGGAATGGGCCTGGCCACAGGCGACAGAGGAATGGGCATGGTGGCAGGAAGCTCCACGAAGTCGACATCAGGAACAACAGGAGGGCGTGGCACCGGTGTATGATCACGTAGCGAGCGCGGAAGCAGGTGAAGAGCCCGGCGATTGCACCGGCGAATGGAGCCATCAGGCATGCGAACAAGGAACGAGCGGGGAGCCACGCGTCGGAGAACTTCGTCAGTCGCCAACCAGCCACCCTCTGGTAGGTGGATGCGGACGTTGTCTCCAGGCGCCAAGGCAGGAAGACCAGTTGCCCGAGTGTCATGTGCCATCTTCTGCTGAGCACGCTGTTGTCGCATCCTTTGTAGTACTGGAGCATAGTCGGGTGTAGGAACAAGAATGGATGGCACAGTGGTCCTGAGGGCGCGACCCATCAACAGCTGGGCTGGTGAGAGGCCAGTGGCTAGTGGAGCCGAGCGATAGGCCAGCAGGGCTAAGCAGAAATCTGATCCGGCATCAGCAGCCTTGCAGAGGAGCCGCTAGACGATGTGAACGCACTTTTCCGCCTTGCCATTGGACTGGGGATGCAGAGGGCTGGGCATCACGTGTGTGATGCAGCAAAAGCAGCAAAAGAAGACCATTCTTGGCTCTCAAAACAGGGCCCATTGTCCGACAGGACAGTAAGCGGAATGCCATGGCGAAGGTGTATTTGCAGGCCCTGATGACAGCGGACGATGTCAAATCGTGCAGGCATATGACCTCTGGATAATTCAAAACGTAATCTATGATGATGACGTAGTCCCTGCCAAGCGCATGAAAAAGGTCCACACCCACCTTCGCCCAGGGGGACGTCACCAACTCATGGGGCTGAAGCGTCTCAGGGGGTTGCGCCGGCTGAAGCCTTTGGCAGGTGGGGCAGTTGAGCACCATGTTGGCAATGTCATCGCTGATGCCCGGCCAGTATACAGCTTCTCGGGCCCTCCATCTGCACTTCTCAACCCCCAGATGGCCTTCGTGTAGTTGGTCGAGGACCAGCTTGTGCATGCTGTGTGGAACCACAATCCGGTCCAGCTTTAGAAGGACACCGTCAATGACGGCCAAGTCGTCCCGGACATTGTAGAATTGTGGGCACTGTCCTTTGAGCCATCCTCCCGTCATGTGGCGCATCACACGTTGTACAAGGGGGTCAGCCGCAGTCTCCCGGCGAATACGGGCCAGACTTGAATCATCAGCTGGTAGATTGGCCGATGTGAAGGCCACCTGCGCTTCGACCTGACAGACGAACCCCTCCGAGTCGGGCGGTGTGCTCACTGCTCTGGACAGGGCATCCGCGATGATGAGGTCTTTTCCCGGGGTGTAGACCAGTTGGAAGTCGTACCTCCAGAGCTTGAGCAGAATGCGCTGGAGGCGAGGGGTCATCTCATTCAGGTCCTTTTGTATGATGTTGACCAGGGGGCGATGGTCGGTTTCCACGGTGAACTGAGGGAGACCATAAACGTAGTCGTGGAACTTGTCTATGCCGGTTAACAAACCCAGGCACTCCTTCTCGATCTGCGCATAGCACTGTTCTGTGGGGGACATGGCCCGTGAGGCATAGGCGACCGGGGCCCATGATGCAGTGTCATCCCGTTGCAGGAGTACCGCCCCAATGCCGGACTGGCTGGCATCAGTCGAGATCTTCGTATCTCGAGAGGTGTCGAAGAACGCCAATACCGGGGCTGAGGTGAGCTTAATTTTGAGCTCTTCCCATTCCTTCTGGTGTGCGGGCAGCCACTGGAACTCCGTGGACTTCTTGACCAGGTGGCGAAGAGCCGTTGTGTGGGAGGCAAGATTGGGAATGAACTTCCCCAGGAAGTTGACCATCCCGAGAAAGCATAGCACTGCCTTCTTGTCTGCCGGCTGCGGCATGGCTGTAATAGCTGTCACTTTGTCTGCATCCGGACGCACCCCTGACCGGGATATGTGGTCCCCCAGAAACTTTAGCTCAGTTTGGCCAAAAGAACACTTGGCTCGGTTGAGGCGCAGGCCGTGTTCCCGTATCCGCGCAAAGACACGCTGGAGACGACTGATGTGCTCCTGTGGTGTGGTGGACCAGATGATGACGTCGTCAACATAGACGCGCACCCCTTCGATGCCCTCCATCATCTGTTCCATGATCCTGTGAAATACCTCGGATGCCGAGATGATGCCAAACGGCATTCTGTTATAGCAGAACCTGCCGAAAGGAGTGTTGAAGGTGCACAGCTTCCTGCTGGACTGGTCCAGTTGGATCTGCCAAAAACCCTTTGAGGCATCAAGCTTTGTAAAAATTTTAGCCCGGGCCATTTCGGGGTAGTGTTCCCTCATGATGTTGTTGTTTAGGTCTTTCGGGTCGATGCAGATCTGGAGTTCACCAGAGGGCTTTTTAACGCACACCATGGAGCTGACCCATGGCGTGGGCTCCGTGACCCGGGATAGCACTCCTTGGTTCTGGAGATCCTACAGCTGCTGCTTGAGGTGGTCTTTGAGTGGTGCTGGGACTCTACGGGCTGCGTGAATGACCGGGGTGGCATCCGGTTTGAGCCGTATTCTGTAGGTATAGGGCAGTGTGCCCATGCCCTCGAATGCCTCCTGGTTGTGGGCGAGGAGCGAGTGGAGCTGTGCCCTAAATTCTGCATCCGGGAAGTCTGATGTGCCTTCTGGAGACAGAGCGTGTACCCGCTGAACGAGGTGGAGAACCTTGCATGCCTGTGCGCCTAGCAGGGAGTCCTTTGATGATCCAACTATCTCGAAGGACAGTGTGGCCGTGTATGTATTGTGTGTCACCTGGAGCTGGCAGGATCCCATGGTCGGGATAACGTTTACGTTGTAGTCGACCATCTTACAACGGGATGGCCGAATCGGTGATCTGACCTTCAAGGCGTAGAAGGCTGACCATGCTATTAGGTTGGCGGAGGCACCAGTGTCCAAACGGAATGTTATTGGTGCTCGGTTGACCGTTAGGGTGGCACACCATTCATCACCCGGATTGACACTGTTCACTGGCATCGGCTGGTGGGTCCTGCTTGGGGACATCCGGTTCCTGTCAATGACCGCAACACGGAAGGCTTCCCAGTCATCTGTATCACCGGTCTGTATATCGTCAGGATATGACTCGGTGTATGGAGGCTGAATGGTCCGCACGTCCCTGCGAGGCTGGCGGAATTTGGGGAGCGTTGGCAGGTTGAGCTGCTCGACAGCAGGCAGCATAGTGGCCCATCTTGCCACAGCAGAGGCATTGTCGGTTCTTTGCTGGTCATTGCCGCTTTAAATGTGCGGATCCACAGTTGCCGCACGTCGTGACGTCATGGCGTTCGTTGCGCCATCGCGCATGCGCAGTTTGGTCCTACGTAGAGCGCGCCTGCGCATCACGTCCCTCTGCGTCGGTGTCTCTTTTGGCGCGTCCAAGCGCGGGAGGCCGCGGAAAGCGCGCAAAATGGCCGCCCTCGTACGGGCCGCGGGCCGGGAGGAATTCGATCGCCTGGACCCGCTCGGCCTCGTAGGACCCCTGCCGTGCCGATTCAGCCGCCTGGAATTGGGAGTAGCGGCTGGTCGTGTTTTCATGGAGGACGCAGGCTTCGATTGCGGAGGCTAGGGCGAGGCTTTTAATTTTGAGGAGCTGCTGGCGTAGGGTGCCCGAGGTGACCCCAAAAACTATCTGGTCCCGAATCATGGAGTCGGAGGTGGCCTCGTAACCGCAGGACTGCGCGAGGATACGGAGGTGTGTTAGGAAAGATTGAAAAGGCTCAGCCTTACCCTGCAGGCGCTGCTGGAAGAGGTACCTCTCGAAACTCTCATTTACCTCGACGCTGAAGTGTTGCTCGAGTTTAAGAAGGATCGTCTTGTACTTCGTCTTGTCCTCACCTTCCGCGAACACCAGGGAGTTGTAGATGTGGATGGCGTGTTGCCCTGCCGTGGAGAGGAGGAGGGTGATTTTCCTGGTGTCCGAAGCATTCTCCCTTTCTGTGGCTTCTAGGAAGAACTGGAAGCGCTGTTTAAACAGCTTCCAGTTGACGCCGAGGTTTCCAGCGATTTGGAGCGGCTGCAGCGGGCTGATGGTGTCCATGGCGCAGGATGGCGGATTCCTGAAGATGTGTAGGTAGGTCTCACAGGTACTGGGTTCCAATCCTGGTACTATGTCGTGTTGGGTGCTCTGCTACACAGACGAACCAACATGGTTGCAGATGGTACAACTCTGTTTTCTTACTATCAATAACAACATCTGTAAACTTGTTACTGTGGTTCGTTCATTACCCTCTAACCTGTGGACCCAGCCCTAACACTATCTTAGAGAGGCACTCAGCACTTGGTGTATGTCTGAGTGGCACGCTTTGAGCTCTGTGCCCTGAGCTGTCTCCTGCTGGAATGAGCAGGAACTGTGGTGTTCCCCGTTTTATAGTGCGTGTGGCCTTGCTTGTGATTGGCTGTGATGTTGCGTGTGTGTTGATTGGTCCGTTGATCTGTCCATCAGTGCGTATGTGTGTTTGCACCATGATGTTTATCTGAATATCATGACAGTCACTAAGGCAACAAGGGCCACAGGAACGAGATTCTCCAGACAAGGAACATCACCCAGACTAATAGTGATATCAACGTGCATGCATTTTATTAAGACGGAAATTTAAAGACCATTGTGCAATGTTTGTGCAGGGACTGACTAGTAGACAAACAGTTGTTAATGCATGTGAACACTGGGTATGGAGGGGGTAACTTGGGTAACTAACAGTCACACAGGATCATGCATACAAATGTGTCTTTTGGTCACTAGTCAAAAGGGGATGCTTGAATGAAAAGGGAGATGTTTAGGCTTTGTGAATGTAATCTTGTGCTACCTGACTAACTGGCTTGCCATAGCCAAGTGACTCTGCCATGAGGCAAGCACTGTAGCCTGCCATTTCCAGCATTTATTAAGACTGTAGTTCATATGCGCCTGTTGTAAATTCTAAAAGCCAGGCCTACCCCACTTGCTCCTCACTTGTGCCTTACTACACTGCAACACACTAGACAACATCCTGTTGAAGTGCCAGGGGTCTCACTGCTGGCTGGAAATCCAATCAGGCAGTGACAAGGCCTTGCCCTGGAAGACCCTGGGGGCAGATGTCTCACGTACCGAGAGCTGCCAGCCAATCAGAGGCCAGCAGCTCTTTCACTCAGCAGCGCTACTGAGGAGGCCATGGCTGGTGCCAGAAGGCAAGCGCCAGATCCCAGAATAGTGAAGCAGTCCAGGCCTCGGGTTAGTAATGTAGGCGGGAGAGGGATTTAGTGGGGTGGGGGCTGCAGGGTGAGGAGTGCAAGGGTGTCAGCAGCAAGGGCTGGAGGGTGTCTCACATTGGGCCATCCCCATCCCGATGTGCGGTTCCTGAGTCAGGCACTGAGTGCCTTAGACTGGGGGACCTTTCCCCCTGTATGTGAGGATCTGGCCATACCTGTCATGCGTGCCGCTTTGTGACAGTCCCGCCTGCAGCAGTGGCAGGATTAGGCCCTTAAGTGATCATTAATAAGCTTCTGATGTGGTTGTTGAGCATCCCAGTCAAACAGGAAATCTGGCTAATTTTATCATTTTATTCCACAGGTTCACAAAAATAAAATTATTTGTGAATGAAGAAAGACGGATTCCAGTCAAAAAGTACGTTAAGAATTTGAAAAACATTTAAAATATATATATATATATTTAATCTTAAAATATTAAAAATAATCTTAGCTTCTGATGTATAAAAGTGCAGATGTAAAAAAAATATTCACTTACTATCTGACTAATAAGTGGTTATTGCCACAAATCCTGATATTTAAATAACTCAATGGCAGTAAACTGGTCTTATAATACATAAGTAATAATAAGTATAATAAAAAAGTAAGTAATATTTGAGTTATTACTTGTCTGCAGCATTTACCAGATGTTTCCAGCGGACCGGAAGCGAGTAGAGGCAGCGCTGTTTGCCAGTCACCTCCCCAGTCTCAAGGTGAGTGTCAGTTCTACCCAAAGCCTAAACGACCGAAAGATAACCTCCTGGGCTTCAACAAAACAGCCCTGAAGCAAGGAGGTCCCCACAACTCTGGAAACCACTTTCTGTATTGGAGATAACAGCCTCCCTGAAATTACAGTTCCCTGAGAGATTGCAGTCCCCCCCCCTCCCTCCTCTGAGATTTCAGTCCTCCTCCTGGAGATTACTGACTCCTAGAGATTACAGTTCATTCCAAACCCTGTCCAAGATTACAGTCCCTCCAGAGATTACAGTGCCCCTTCCAATATTACAGACTCCTCGAGATTGCATTTGTCCCGAACCCTGTCTGAGATTACAGTCCCTCTGGAGATTATAGATGCCCAGAGATTACAGTCCTTCTCAGAGGTTACAAATACCCAGAGTACCCCCATTGACACCTGAGGAAGTGCTGCTGACAGATCCACCCGCATCACAACCTTTCTCGCAGATACAAGCACACTGTTGGGCTTTCGGTCAGAGGCTCAGATGTAGTGCACTGAGGGGTGGACACAGCACATTCCCATGAGGAGCTGGCGGAGGCAGAGAGTGCCCAAGGCACCAGCTGTCGGAGGACTGCTGGTGCACAGGACGAGGCTGAGCCCGAGGCAGATGATAATCCTCTAGATTCAGACATCAGGCAACAGATGCTGGATGTCCAGTGTGATGCACGGGAAGATCGAGCGGATATCCCAGAAGGTCTGCGTACCATGTTGCTTGGCGCACAGGTCATCAGGACTGACATGACAACAGATTCAGCTGGCTGCCTCCAATTTCACTGCCAGTGAGGCTGGGAGAGGCGGGACGCTGTGCATCAGAACCACCTATAAAGTCTTCCCCTGAGGGGTGTGGAACTGCCTCAGTATCCTCGTGGGCACCAGTGCTCGTGCCAGCTGGGCAGAGCACAGCAATAACTAACACTCACTCTGGAGTGCATTGCTGAGCATCCCTGGAACGGTCCAGGTGGGGGAACGTCACCTTCAGTCACCCGATTGTCCTCCCAACCTCCTTTGTGGAGGTATGACACCAATTGAACCTCTATTCTGCCTCTGTCCTAGGGTGCTGGAGCCTGTGTCTCCGGCCGCTCTCTCGCGCTCTTTTACTCAGTGTCTCTGCCACTCTCCTCGCTCTCTTTCACCCTGCGTCTCTGCCGCTCTCCTCGCGCTCTTTTACTCTTGTGTCTCTGCCGCTCTCCTCCTTGACCATAGCAGCAGCAACTCTATTCCCCCCCACCCCCCCCCCCGGCTAGGACCCATCCTAGCTGATTTACTCCCCCCATTGCACTTCCGCAAGTCAGCTGACTCCTGCTGACCCCGGCCACTCCCGCCTCCCCTTCGACTCCTCCCATTGTGTGGCACAACCTCCTCTCCCATCCCCATCCATAGGCTCCCCCCATCCCCTTCTATTCTAAGCGCGGGAAACAACCCTCGCTTCCCCGCCCGGCCCCGCCCCCTCCAATCTTCAGCGCGTGAAAGAGCCCGCGCTTTCCACCTACCTCTGCCGCAGCTCCTTTTACAGGCCCGGTCCCCTCATCCCAGACTCGGGCCTCCTCCACCCCTGCGGGGCCCCATCTCACCTCCAAGAGCCCCCCCAACCAACCCAACCAAAACAGTGTCCAACCCGCCCCAGCCACCCTCCCAACACAAAAGAGAAAAAACACAAAGAGAAAGCAACCCGGAGCAATACAAAGCCCCCCCCCCTCAAAACAAAAATAAACATAGCATATCAACCGCAGTCCCCAATCGCCCCTCCCGACCCTCAATCTGTGACCAACTTCTCGGCCTGAACAAAGGCCCACGCCTCCTCCGGAGACTCAAAATAATGGTGCCGGTCCTTGTAGGTAACCCACAGTCGCACCGGCTGCAACATGCCAAACTTCACCCCCTTCCTGTGCAGCACCGCCTTCGCTCGATTGTACCCGGCCCTCCTCTTCGCCACCTCCGCACTTCAGTCTTGATATATCCGAACCTCCGCGTTCTCCCACCTGCTGCTCCTCTCCTTCTTGGCCCACCTGAGCACACACTCCCGATCGACGAACCGATGGAACCTCACCAGCACCGCCCGCGGAGGCTCGTTAGCCTTGGGCATCCTCGCCAGCACTCTATGGGCCCCCTCCAGCTCCAGGGGCCCCTGGAAGGACCCCACTCCCATCAGCGAGTTCAACATGGTGACCACATAGGCCCCCACGTCCGGCCCCTCCAGCCCCTCCGGGAGGCCCAGAATCCGCAGATTCTTCCGCCTCGACCGATTCTCCATTTCCTCGAACCGCTCCTGCCATTTCTTGTGGAGCACCTCGCGCGCCTCCACCTTTACCGCCAGGCCTAAGATCTCGTCCTCATTGTCAGAGATCTTTTGTCAAGCCTCGCGGATCACCACCCCCTGGGCCGTCTGTGTCTCCAGCAGCTTATCAATAGAAGCCTTCATCGGCTCAAGCAGGTCCGTTTTAATCTCTCTAAGTAGCGCACAAACACTCCCGAGAGACGAATAGAGATGAAGTCGATGAGGCTTTATTAAGCGTGACTTGTTCCCCGCAGTTCAGTAACAGACTGGCCTGCGGAGGAGAACTCCTGGTTCTTATACTCCGCCTTCAGGGCGGGGCTAGAGGTCAACAGCCAACCAGGACCCGGGATCTGTCAGCCAATGACATCACGGCTTCACAGTCCCACATGACCCCTAATGCATACTACCACATTCACCCCTTGTTAAAAATGAACCCGGCGGGGTGGTGCTTCGCATGGTGGTAGAGGTTTACAAGGCTGGTCCTGGGAGGAAAAACTTTTGCATGTCATCACAGTATGTACAGGGTATTTTTTTGTTTTGAACTATTTACAGTATTCGTAAGAGGGAAAAAAGGTTAAAAAAAATTTGTTAAAGTCCGCAACATTCTAGAGTTACACCGATGCCACAAGTCGGTCGGGCGGTCTGGTCGTCCTTGTCGATCGCCTCAGCCCTGGTGGTGGTGGTGCTTGTTCCAGTGTTGTCGCCTCCGGGAGCTTTACGGTTTCTGCTTCAGCTTCACTTCTGGTCGGACCTAGGAGGAGGACCGATCCTCCCGGGAAGGGGGCTGTCGCGGGGTGCGTCGGTGGCAGGGAGGGGGTGATAGGTGTCAGGGGGGTGTGCGTGTTGCCGGCGGGCGCCAGATCTCGCAGGGAGACTGTGTCCTGTCAGCCGTCGGGGTACTCCACGTAGGCGTACTGCGGGTTCGCGTGGAGGAGGTGAACCCTCTCGACCAACGGGTCCGACTTGTGCGCCCGCACATGTTTCCGGAGCAAGATGGGTCCTGGGGCCGCCAGCCAGGTCGGCAGCGACGTTACAGAGGAGGACTTCCTGGGGAAGACAAGGAGGCGCTCATGAGGCGTTTGGTTAGTAGTGGTACACAGTAGCGACCGGATGGAGTGGAGGGCGTCCGGGAGGACTTCCTGCCACCGTGAAACTGGGAGATCCCTGGACCGTAGAGCCAGTAGGACGGTCTTCCAGACCTTGCCGTTCTCCCTCTCTACTTGCCTGTTCCCCCGGGGGTTGTAGCTGGTCGTCCTGCTCGAGGCTATCCCCTTGCTGAGCAGGAACTGGCGCAGCTCGTCACTCATGAAGGAGGACCCCCTGTCGCTATGGACGTATGCGGGGCAACCGAACAGTGTGAATATGGTGTTAAGGGCTTTAATGACTGTGGCCGCTGTCATGTCAGAGCAGGGGATGGCGAAGGGGAAACGGGAGTACTCGTCCACCACGTTCAGGAAGTATGCGTTGCGGTCGGTGGAGGGGAGGGGCCCTTTGAAATCCAGACTGAGGCGTTCAAAGGGACGGGAAGCCTTGATCAGGTGCGCTCTATCCGGCCTGAAGAAGTGCGGTTTGCACTCTGCGCAGATGTGGCAGTTCCTGGTGACTGTACGGACCTCCTCCACAGAGTAGGGGAGGTTGCGGGACTTTATAAAATGGTAGAACCGAGTGACCCCGGGTGGCAGAGGTCCTCGTGGAGGGCTTGGAGACGGTCTATTTGTGCGTTGGCACATGTGCCGCGGGATAGGGCATCGGGCGGCTCGTTCAGCTTTCCAGGACGGTACAAGATCTCGTAGTTGAAGGTGGAGAGCTCGATCCTCCACCTTAAGATCTTGTCATTTTTAATTTTGCCCCGCTGTGCATTATCGAACATGAAGGCTACCGGCCGTTGGTCAGTGAGGAGAGTGAATCTCCTGCCGGCCAGGTAATGCCTCCAATGTCGCACAGCTTCCACTATAGCTTGGGCTTCCTTTTCCACTGAGGAGTGGCGGATTTCTGAGGCGTGGAGGGTTCGGGAGAAGAAGGCCACGGGTCTGCCCGCTTGGTTAAGGGTGGCCGCTAGAGCTACATCGGAGGCGTCGCTCTCGACCTGGAAGGGGAGGGACTCGTCGATGGCGTGCATCGTGGCCTTTGCGATATCCGCTTTGATGCGGCTGAAGGCCTGGCAAGCCTCTGTCGACAGAGGGAAGGTCGTGGTCTGTATTAGGGGGCGGGCCTTGTCTGCGTACTGGGGGACCCACTGGGCGTAATATGAAAAGAACCCCAGGCAGCGTTTTAGGGCTTTTGAGCAGTGAGGGAGGGGAAATTCCATGAGGGGGCGCATACGTTCGGGGTCGGGGCCTATTATCCCATTGCGCACTACATATCCCAAAATGGCTAGCCGGTTTGTGCTAAAAACGCACTTGTCCTCGTTGTATGTGAGGTTCAAGGCTTTAGCGGTCTGGAGGAATTTTTGGAGGTTGGCGTCGTGGTCCTGCTGATCGTGGCCGCAGATGGTTACATTGTCGAGATACGGGAACGTGGCCTGCAACCCGTGTTGATCAACCATTCGGTCCATCTCTCGTTGGAAGACCGAGACCCCGTTTGTGACGCCAAATGGGACCCTTAGGAAATGGTATAATCGCCCGTCTGCCTCGAAGGCTGTGTACTTGCGGTCACTTGGGCGGATGGGGAGCTGATGGTAGGCGGACTTGAGGTCCACGGTGGAGAAGACCTTATATTGGGCAATCCGATTGACCATGTCGGATATGCAGGGGAGAGGGTACGCATCTAGCTGTGTGTACCTGTTGATGGTCTGGCTATAGTCTATGACCATCCTTTGCTTCTCCCCTGTCTTTACTACTACCACCTGTGCTCTCCAGGGACTATTGCTGGCCTGGATTATGCCTTCCTTCAGTAGCCGCTGGACTTCGGACCGAATGAATGTCCGGTCCTGGGCGCTGTACCGTCTGCTCCTAGTGGCGACGGGTTTGCAATCCGGGGTGAGGTTTGCAAACAAGGATGGGGGCTCAACCTTGAGGGTTGCGAGGCCGCAGATAGTGAGTGGGGGTATTGGGCCGCCGAATTTGAAAGTTAGGCTCTGCAGGTTGCACTGGAAGTCTAATCCCAGTAATGTGGGCGCGCAGAGTTGGGGAAGGACGTAGAGCCTGTAGTTTTTAAACTCCCTCCCTTGCACCGTTAGGGTCACTATGCAGTAGCCTTTGATCTGTACGGAGTGGGATCCTGCAGCTAGGGAAATATTTTGCGCACTGGGACGGATGGTCAAAAAACAGCGTCTTACCGTGTCGGGGTGGATGAAGCTTTCTGTGCTCCCGGAGTCAACCAGGCATGGTGTCTCGTGCCCGTTGATCAGCACCGTTGTTGTCGTCGTCTGGAGCGTCCGGGGCCGTGCTTGGTCCAGCATCATTGAGGCCAGACATGGTCATAGTCATTCAGCGTCTTCCTCGAACCCCGTTGAAGCGCGATGCTGGGGTCCATTGTTGCCGTCCAAGATGGCGGCAGGGGTGAACAAAATGGCCGCCCCCATGCATCGCACAGCGCTGGGGGGTCCCAAGATGGCGGCACCCCTCCTCCCCTCGTGGTGGCCGGGACCCAAAATGGCGGCGCCTGCGGGTCGCACATGGGGCGCTGGGGGGGTTGGGGAGCGTTTGAAACTCGCAGGACTCCTTGTTCTCCGGGGACAGCGGTGGCCGGGACCCAAAATTGCTGCGCCTGCGGGTCGTACATAGGGCGCTGGGTGGGTTGGGGAGCGTTAGAAAAGCGCAGGACTGCTTCTTCTCCTGGGACCGCGGCGACCTCCCGGGACCGGCACACAGCCACGAAATTGCCCTTTTTCCCGCAGCTTTTGCAAATCGCTGCACGGGCCGGGCAGCGCTGCCGGGGGTGTTTCGCCTGGCCGCAGAAATAGCAGCGGGCCCCCCCGGGACGACTTGGAGTCTGAACCGCGCAAGCCTGTGGGGTGGGGGTGGGGGTTTGTCGGGGCCGTACGCGCGGGCGTTTCGCGCGGCCACATCCAGGGAGGCTGCAAGGGCCCGTGCCTCTGAGAGTCCCAGCGACTCTTTTTCCAAAAGTCTTTGGCAGATTTGGGGAGAGTTCATACCTGCGACAAAAACATCGCGCATCAACATGTCCATGTGTTCAATCGCGTTTACCGGCGGGCAGCTGCAGGCCCGTCCCAAAATTAGCAGCGCGGCGTAGAATTCGTCCAGCGATTCTCCGGGACTTTGCCGTCTCATTGCGAGTTGGCAGCGTGCGTAGATCTGATTCACTGGGCGAACATAGATGCGCTTTAGTGCTGCGAACGCCGTCTGGAAATCCTCTGCGTCTTCGATGAGAGGGAAAATTTCCGGGCTTACCCTCGAGTGCAGGAACTGTAGTTTCTGGTCTTCTGTGACCCGGCCGGGGGCCGTTCGGAGGTATGCTTCGAAACAAGTCTGCCAGTGTTTAAAAACTTCTGCTGAGTTCACTGCGTGGGGGCCGATCCTCAGGCATTCCGGGATGATCCTGAGCTCCATAGTCCTTTAAGCACGCTTAATAAATTGTAGCGCACAAAGACTCCCGAGAGACGAATAGAGGTGAAGTCGATGAGGCTTTATTAAGCGTGACTTGTTCCCCGCAGTTCAGTAACAGACTGGCCTGTGGGGGAGAACTCCAGGTTCTTATACTCCGCCTTCAGGGCGGAGCTAGAGGTCAACAGCCAACCAGGACCCGGGATCTGTCAGCCAATGACATCACGGCTTCACAGTCCCACATGACCCCTAATGCATACTACCACAATACCCTCCTGTTGCTCCTGCGCCCAGTGCATCCACGCTGCTTGGTCTCCGCCCGCCGCCATTTTGTCCTTCTTCCCTCGCACCTTCTTCGGGTCCACCACCACCTTTTTTGTTGCCCCACTCCTAGTTAAAGCCATATACTGACGGGGCGCTGTTGTAGACTCCTTCCCACACCAGGAAACGTCGAAAAAGTGCCGTTGGGTGCCCTGAAAAGAGCCCAAAAGTCCGTTTTTGCGGGAGCCGCCGAATGTGCGACTTAGCTCATGCATATCCGCAACCGGAAGTCATATATTTTATTTAACAGCACCAATGTACATAGCCACTGACCAATACATGTAGGGACAGTTATGACCTCCCACCAGCAGGTGGAACCAGATACCCAGACAGACCATATATATCGGAGGGACGGATAGGAGGTGGACACTTGGTAGTTGGATGGACAAGAGGACAGTCATCGTGCCCCTTAGTTTCACAGTAACATAGACGGAATTGTTTGTACATAGACATGCATGGTTACCATCAAGCGTGTTGAGAATAAATATTTGCAGCAATCATATCTTTGTGTTCTATTTGTACCTTCATGACCAAGGAAGCAGCAGAACACAGTAGCCTGTAGACTCTGTCTACCCATTATCATGGGTTTGTACTTGCGGTAAATTCGCCTGGAAACCTTGCCAGGGCTCAGTTTAGTACTGGTCCACACTTGTGGACCTAGTGTAATGGCACCTGGGGGGGTCTCCCAGGCCATTGAAGACCAAGGTGGTTGGGGACAGGGCAAGGTGGCATCCTGGTACATCCCTTGGCACCAGGGCATGTCGGCATTGCCAGCCTGGCACCCTGGAAGTGCCACCCGGTCACCCTGGCAATGCCACCCTGTGAAAGTGGGGGAGAAAGAGGGGGGCACTCTTCCAAAATGGCGCCCCGATCTGCGAGGAGCTTTTCCTGCTGGCGAGCTTCAGGAAATCACTCTAAATGTGGCCTCGGTAGAGAGAATGTCCCTGAGGTCAAACAAAACGGCAAAGTGCTGTTGGATAGCGAGGTGTTTCTTGTCGCTGCAGTTGCCAAGAGCCACCCTGCTAAACGTGGCGTTTAGCGGACTTTAACTTTAGTCCGCTGATCGCACCCTTGGGTAGCAAGTGAGAATTTGTTATTCCCAGAAAAAGACTGCAGAAGAAATGGTTCTCACTCTCGTCCAAACGTATATTTTGGAAGTATATAACATAACAGTGGCAAAATTGAAAAATGTGCCTAAACCTAAACTGTTGCATTTGGCAGATAAATTGGAATTAGGATTATCTACAGGGATAAGGAAAACTGAGATTATTGAAAGCATAGCGGAGCATTTAAGAACAAAGGACAAAGAAAAGTACAGCACAGGAACAGGCCCTTCAGCCCTCCAAGCCTGTGCCGAACATGCTGCCCGTCTAAACTAAAATCTTCTACACTTCCTGGGTCCGTATCCCTCTATTCCCATCCTATTCATGTATTTGTCAAGATGCCCCTTAAACGTCACTATCATCCCTGCTTCCACCACCTCCTCCGGCAGCGAGTTCCAGGCACCCACTACCCTCTGTGTAAAAAAACTTGCCTCGTACATCTCCTCTAAACCTTGCCCCTCGCACCTTAAACCTATGCCCCCGAGTAATTGACCCCTCTACCCTGGGGAAAATCCTCTGACTATCCACTCTGTCTCTGCCCCTCATTATTTTGTAGACCTCTATCAGGTCGCCCCTCAACCTCCGTCGTTCCAGTGAGAACAAACCAAGTTTATTCAACCTCTCCTCATAGCTAATGCCCTCCATACCAGGCAACATCATGGTAAATCTGTACTGCACCCTCTCTAAAGCCTCCACATCCTTCTGGTAGTGTGGCGACCAGAATTGAACACTATACTCCGGGTGTGCCCTAACTAAGGTTCTATACAGCTGCAACATGACTTGCTAATTTTTATACTCAATGCTCCGGCCAATGAAGGCAAGCATGCCGTATGCCTTCTTGACTACCTTCTCCACCTGTGTTGCCCCTTTCAGTGACCTGTGGATCTGTACACCTAGATCTCTCTGACTGTCAATACTCTTGAGGATTCTACCATTCACTGTATATTCCCTACATAGAACATAGAACATAGAAAATACAGCACAGAACAGGCCCTTCGGCCCACGATGTTGTGCCGAACCTTTGTCCTAGATTAATCATAGATTATCATTGAATCTACAGTGCAGAAGGAGGCCATTCGGCCCCCTGAGTCTGCACCAGCTCTTGGAAAGAGCACCCTACCCAAACTCAACACCTCCACCCAACACCAAGGGCAATTTGGACATTAAGGGCAATTTATCATTGGCCAATTCACCTAACCCGCACATCTTTGGACTGTGGGAGGAAACCGGAGCACCCGGAGGAAACCCACGCAGACACGGGGAGGACGTGCAGACTCCGCACAGACAATGACCCAAGCCGAAATCGAACCTGGGACCATGGATCTGTGAAGCAATTGTGCTATCCACAATGCTACCGTGCTGCCCTTAAGAACAAATAAATCTACACTATATCATTTTCCCGTAATCCATGTACCTATCCAACAGCTGCTTGAAGGTCACTAATGTTTCCGACTCAACTACTTCCACAGGCAGTGCATTCCATGCCCCCACTACTCTCTGGGTAAAGAACCTACCTCTGACATCCCTCCTATATCTTCCACCTTTCACCTTAAATTTATGTCCCCTTGTAATGGTGTGTTCCACCTGGGGAAAAAGTCTCTGACTGTCTACTCTATCTATTCCCCTGATCATCTTATAAACCTCTATCAAGTTGCCCCTCATCCTTCTCCGCTCTAATGAGAAAAGGCCTAGCACCCTCAACCTTTCCTCGTAAGACCTACTCTCCATTCCAGGCAACATCCTGGTAAATCTTCTTTGCACCTTTTCCAGAGCTTCCACATCCTTCCTAAAATGAGGCGACCAGAACTGTACACAGTACTCCAAATGTGGCCTTACCAAAGTTTTGTACAGCTGCATCATCACCTCACGGCTCTTAAATTCAATCCCTCTGTTAATGAACGCGAGCACACCATAGGCCTTCTTCACAGCTCTATCCACTTGAGTGGCAACTTTCAAAGATGTATGAACATAGACCCCAAGGTCTCTCTGCTCCTCCACAATGCCAAGAAC
This sequence comes from Scyliorhinus torazame, assembly GCF_047496885.1. Classification (NCBI taxonomy): domain Eukaryota; kingdom Metazoa; phylum Chordata; class Chondrichthyes; order Carcharhiniformes; family Scyliorhinidae; genus Scyliorhinus; species Scyliorhinus torazame. Next base: position 267,841,885 of record NC_092708.1, on the reverse strand, counting down.
TCTACCGTTAACCCTGTATTCCGCATTCATATTTGTCCTTCCAAAATGGACAACCTCACACTTTTCAGGGTTAAACTCCATCTGTCACTTCTCAGCCCAGCTCTGCATCCTATCTATGTCTCTTTGCAGCCGACAACAGCCCTCCTTACTATCCACAACTCCACCAATCTTCGTATCGTCTGCAAATTTACTGATCCACCCTTCAACTCCCTCATCCAAGTCATTAATGAAAATCACAAACAGCAGAGGACCCAGAACTGATCCCTGCGGTACACCACTGGTAACTGGGATCCAGGCTGAATATTTGCCATCCACCACCACTCTCTGACTTCTATCGGTTAGCCAGTTTGTTATCCAACTGGCCAAATTTCCCACTATCCCTTGCCTCCTTACTTTGTGCAGAAGCCTACCATGGGGAACTTTATCAAATGCCTTACTAAAATCCATGTACACTACATCCACTGCTTTACCTTCATCCACATGCTTGGTCACCTCCTCAAAGAATTCAATAAGATTTGGAAGGCAAGACCTACCCCTCACAAATCCGTGCTGACTATCCCTAATCAAGCAGTGTCTTTCCAGATGCTCAGAAATCCTATCCTTCAGTACCCTTTCCATTACTTTGCCTACCACCGAAGTAAGACTAACTGGCCTGTAATTCCCAGGGTTATCACTAGTTCCTTTTTTGAACACGGGCACGACATTCGCCACTCTCCAATCCCCTGGTACCACCCCTGTTGACAGTGAGGACGAAAAGATAATTGTCAACGGCTCTGCAATTTCATCTCTTGCTTCCCATAGAATCCTTGGATATATCCCGTCAGGCCCGGGGGACTTGTCTATCCTCAAGTTTTTCAAAATGCCCAACATATCTTCCTTCCTAACAAGTATTTCCTCGAGCTTACCAATCTGTTTCACACTGTCCTCTCCAACAATATCGCCCCTCTCATTTGTAAATACAGAAGAAAAGTACTCATTCAAGACCTCGCCTATCTCTTCAGACTCAATACACAATCTCCCGCTACTGTCCTTGATCGGACCTACCCTCGCTCTAGTCATTCTCATATTTCTCACATATGTGTAAAAGGCCTTGGGGTTTTCCTTGATCCTACCCGCCAAAGATTGTTCATGCCCTCTCTTAGCTCTCCTAATCCCTTTCTTCAGTTCCCTCCTGGCTATCTTGTATCCCTCCAATGCCCTGTCTGAACCTTGTTTCCTCAGCCTTACATAAGTCACCTTTTTCCTCTTAACAAGACATTCAACCTCTCTTGTCAACCATAGTTCCCTCACTCGACCATCTCTTCCCTGCCTGACAGGGACATACATATCAAGGACACGTAGCACCTGTTCCTTGAACAAGTTCCACATTTCACTTGTGTCCTTCCCTGCCAGCCTATGTTCCCAACTTATGCACTTCAATTCTTGTCTGACAACATCGTATTTACCCTTCCCCCAATTGTAAACCTTGCCCTGTTGCACGTACCTATCCCTCTCCATTACTAAAGTGAAAGTCACAGAATTGTGGTCACTATCTCCAAAATGCTCCCCCACTAACAAATCTATCACTTGCCCTGGTTCATTACCCAGTACTAAATCCAATATTGCCCCTCCTCTGGTTGGACAATCTACATACTGTGTTAGAAAAGCTTCCTGGACACACTGCACAAACACCACCCCATCCAAACTATTTGATCTAAAGAGTTTCCACTCAATATTTGGGAAGTTAAAGTCGCCCATGACTACTACCCTATGACTTCTGCACCTTTCCAAAATCTGTTTCCCAATCTGTTCCTCCACATCTCTGCTACTATTGGGGGGCCTATAGAAAACTCCTAACAAGGTGACTGCTCCTTTCCTATTTCTGACTTCAACCCATACTACCTCAATAGGGTGATACTCCTCGAACTGCCTTTCTGCAGCTGTTATACTATCTCTAATTAATAATGCCACCCCCCCACCTCTTTTACCACCCTCCCTAATCTTATTGAAACATCTATAACCAGGGACCTCCAACAACCATTTCTGCCCCTCTTCTATCCAAGTTTCCGTGATGGCCACCACATCGTAGTCCCAAGTACCGATCCATGCCTTAAGTTCACCCACCTTATTCCTGATGCTTCTTGCGTTGAAGTATACACACTTCAACCCATCTCCGTGCCTGCAAATACTCTCCTTTGTCAGTGTTCCCTTCCCCACTGCCTCATTACATGCTTTGGCGTCCTGAATATCGGCTACCTTAGTTGCTGGACTACAAATCCGGTTCCCATTCCCCTGCCAAATTAGTTTAAACCCTCCCGAAGAGTACTAGCAAACCTCCCTCCCAGGATATTGGTGCCCCTCTGGTTCAGATGCAACCCGTCCTGCTTGTACAGGTCCCACCTTCCCCAGAATGCGCTCCAATTATCCAAATATCTGAAGCCCTCCCTCCTACACCATTCCTGCAGCCACGTGTTCAACTGCACTCTCTCCCTATTCCTAGCCTCGCTATCACGTGGCACCGGCAACAAACCAGAGACGACAACTCTGTCTGTCCTGGCTTTCAACTTCCAGCCTAACTCCCTAAACTCGTTTATTACCTCCACACCCCTTTTCCTACCTATGTCGTTGGTACCAATGTGCACCACGACTTCTGGCTGCTCCCCCTCCCCCTTAAGGATCCTGAAGACACGATCCGAGACATTCCTGGCCCTGGCACCCGGGAGGCAACATACCTTCCGGGAGTCTCGCTCGCGACCACAGAATCTCCTATCTATTCCCCTAACCATTGAATCTCCTACAACTATTGCTTTTCTATTCTCCCCCCTTCCCTTCTGAGCCCCAGAGCCAGACTCAGTGCCAGAGACCTGGCCGCTAGGGCCTTCCCCCGGTAGGTCATCCCCCCCAACAGCATCCAAAACGGTATACTTGTTTTGAAGGGGAACGGCCACGAGGGATCCCTGCACTGTCTGCCTGTTTGTTTTTTTCCCCCTGACTGTAACCCAGCTATTCTTGTCCTGTACCTTGGGTGTGGTTACCTCCCTGTAACTCTTCTCAATCACCCCCTCTGCCTCCCAGATGATCCGAAGTTCATCCAGCTTCAGCTCCAGTTCCCTAACACGGTCTTTGAGGAGCTGAAGTTGGGTGCACTTCCCGCAGGTATAGTCAGTGGGGACACCGGTGGTATCCCTCACCACCCATATCCTACAGGAGGAGCATGTAACTGGCCTAGCCTCCATCCCCTCTTACCTTACAGAATATATCTGCTGTGTGGACTAACTAGATCTCCGCCCTCCGACTCTGCTCCCAGTCAGCTACACTTCCTGTAAACTCCTGGCTCTCTTCGCACTCTTTGCGGAAATGTTGGAAACAAAATGAAAGGAGCACCTTACTCCCTCCTCACCTAACTCCCTCGGTCACCAAACTCTCGCTATCGCACTCAAATGCACCAAATTCAGCACTCCCTCGGTCACCAAACTCTCACTATCGCACTCAAATGCACCAAATTCAGCACTCAGTGCAAACAAAGTCTGCACTGTAGGGGATCACTTTTATACTGTGAATCTAGCCTCTGAAAACTGGCCTAATCCAATTAACTAATTAACAAGCTCCAGCTGCAAGTGCCTACAAGTAGAAGCCTGTTTAAAGCTTATTGAAAATTCACCTTCTTCTAAACCAAACAGCAACTTTTAAGTTAATTAACTAAATAAAAGAAAGACTAAACTTTAGATAAAAATGAAGCCTTATACTCCCTCAGTCACCAAACTCTCACTATCGCACTCAAATGCACCAAATTCAGCACTCAGTGCAAACCTGCATTAGACCTTCCAAAATGCATCACCTCACATTTGTCCAGATTAAACTCCATCTGCCATCTCTCCGCACAAGTCTCCAAACGATCTAAATCGTGCTGTATCCTCTGACAGTCCTCATCGCTATCTGCAATTCCGCCAACCTTTGTGCCGTCTGCAAACTTTTTTTAAATTAATAAACATTTTATTGAGGTATTTTTGGTATTGTAACAACAACAAAATAAACAATGTACGTGAAACTATAAACATAATGCAAAAGTCATCTCCCCTCCTTACAGGTCCCACCTTTATTAACTCCCTACTCTAAGCTAAACTAAACTCCCCCCCCCCCCTTCTGCTGACGATTAATTTTCCGCGAAGAATTCGACGAACAGTTGCCACCTCCGGGTGAACCCTAACAGTGACCCTGTCAAGGCGAACTTGATTTTCTCCAAACAGAGAAAGCTAGCCATGTCCGATAGCCAGGTCTTCGACTTCGGGGGCTTTGAGTCCCTCCAAGCTAATAATATCTGTCTCCGGGCTACCAGGGAAGCAAAGGCTAGAATGTCTGCCTCTTTCTCCTCCTGAATTCCCAGGTCTTCCGACACCCTGAACATCGCCAACTCTGGACTCAGTGCCACCCTTGTTTTTAACACCATGGACATGACATCTGCAAACCCCTGCCAAAATCCCCTAAGCTTCGGACATGTCCAGAACATGTGGACATGGTTCACTGGTCCTCCTGCACATTTTGCACACCTGTCTTCCACCCCAAAGAATCTGCTCATCCGGGCCACTGTCATGTGAGCCCGATGAATGACCTTGAATTGTATCAGGCTGAGCCTGGAAAGCGACATTGAATTGTATCAGGCTGAGCCTGGCAATCGTCTGCAAACTTACTCATCAGACCAGTTACATTTTGCTCCAAATCATTTATATACTACGAACAGCAAAGGTCCCAGCACTGATCCCTGCGGAACACCACTCATCACAGCGCTCCAATCAGAAAAGCACCCTTCCCTTGCTACTCTCTGCCTTCTATGACCTAGCCAGTTCTGTATTCACCTTGCCAGCTCACCCCTGATCCCGTGTCACTTCACCTTTTGTATCAGTCTGCCATGAGGGAGCCATATAGACAACATCCACATCCCTGCCTGCATCAATCATCTTTGTAACCTCCTTGAAAAACTCTATCAAGTTAGTGAAACACGACCTCCCCTTCACAAAACCGTGCTGCCTCTCGCTAATACGTCCATTTGCTTCCAAATGGGAGTAGATCCTGTCTCGAAGAATTCTCTCCAGTAATTTCCCTACCACTGATGTAAGGTTCACCGGCCTGTAGTTCTCTGGATTATCCTTGCTACCTTTCTTAAACAAAGGAACAACACTGGCTATTCTCCAGTCATCCGGGACATCACCTGAAGACAGTGAGGATCCAAAGATTTCGGTCAAGGCCTCAGCAATTTCCCTGCTAGCCACCTTCAGTATTCTGGGGTAGATCCCATCAGGCCCTGGGGACTTATCTACCTTAATATTTTTCAAGACGCCCAACACCTCGTCTTTTTGGATCTCAATGTGACCCAGGCTATCTACACACCTTTCTCCAGACTCAACATCCACCAATTCCTTCTCTTTGGTGAATACTGATGCAAAGTATTCATTTAGTACCTCGCCCATTTCCTCTGGCTCCACACATAGATTTCCTCGCATCCCTTCAGTGGGCCCACCCTTTCCATGGCTACCCTCTTGCTTTTTATGTACGTGTAAAAAGCCTTGGGATTTTCCTTAAACCTAATTGCCAATGACTTTTTGTGACCCCTTTTAGCCCTCCTGACTCCTTGCTTAAGTTCCTTCTTACTTTCCTTATAATCCACACATGCTTTGTCTGTTCTCAGCCTTCTAGCCTTGGCAAATGCCTCCTTTTTCTTTTTGACGAGGCCTACAATATCTCTCGTTATCCAAGGTTTCCGAAATTTGCCGTATTTATCCTTCTTCCGATTGCAAGAGATTTGTGATAAACCAAGTTCTTCAAAATGTGAGGCAGTTGAATTAATCAACTGAATTAGTTAAAATTCAATTACAAAAAGAAATAGAAATGAGGAAACCTGATGTAGAAATGGAAAGATTAGCAAAGGAATCATAGAACCATAGACTTTACAGTGCAGAAGGTAGCCATTCGGCCCATCAAGTCTGCACCGGCCCTTGGAAAGAGCACACTCCTTAAGCTCACACATCCATCCTATCCACGTAACCCAGTAACCCCACCTAACCTTTTTTGGACACAAAGGAAGAAAGGGAAAGAGAGACAGAGAGAATTTTATCATAAAATGCAGTAAGTAAAAAGGAGACACTGGAACAGGTTGAGGGAGGAGAGAGTATGGTTTACATACTACATGGCAGTTTGATTTTACTTGTGCAAAAAACAATACATTTATTTTAGTAACATCCTACCATTTTGTGACACAGGTCATAGGTTACTGCTTGACTGCAATGATGCTGCTGATGAGCTCTACCTGAATTTTCCCTGGTTTATTTAAGCTCCACTCATGAAGCAGTGATTGAGGTGGAACAATAGCTACAAGGCTTCAAAACTGAAAGCAAACATTAAAACAGCATTTTTACAGGCTTTCTTTAGCTGCTACTAGATGAATTGACTTCCCCAGACGTCCTGCTGGGACAGCAAGCCATAATGAATTCTCTTATTTTTGGAGAGCAACAAGAGAACCTGGGGCGAAATTCTCCGGAAACGGCGCGATGTCCGCCGACTGGCGCCCAAAACGGCGCAAATCAGTCGGGCTTCGCGCCGCCCCAAAGGTGCGGAATGCTCCGCATCTTTGGGGGCCGAGCCCCAACCTTAAGGGGCTAGGTCGGCGCCGGACAAATTTCCACCCCGCCAGCTGGCGGAAAAGGCCTTTGGTGCCCCGCCAGCTGGCGCGGAAATGACATCTCCGGGCAGCGCATGCGCGGGAGCGTTAGCGGCCGCTGACGGCATTCCCGCGCATGCGCATTGGAGGGAGTCTCTTCTGCCTCCGCCATGGTGGAGATCGTGGCAAAGGCGGAAGGGAAAGAGTGCCCCCACGGCACAGGCCCGCCCGCGGATCGGTGTGCCCCGATCGTGGGCCAGGCCACCGTGGGGGCACCCCCCGGGGCCAGATCGGCCCGCGCCCCCCCCCCCCCCCCAGGACCCCCCGCCGGGTCGGAGAATCTCCGGGGACTGGCGTGAATCCGCCCCCACCAGTTGCCGAATTCTCCGGCACCGGAGATTCGGCGGGGGCGGGAATCGCGCCGCGCCGGTTGGCGGGCCCCCCTCCCCGGCGATTCTCCGGCCCGGATGGGCCGAAGTCCCGCTGCTAGAATGCCTGTCCCGCCAGCGTGGATTAAATCACCTACCTTACCGGCGGGACAAGGCGGCGCGGGCGGGCTCAGGGGTCCTAGGGGGGGCGTGGGGCGATCTGCCCCCGGGGGATGCCCCCACGGTGGCCTGGCCCGCGATCGGGGTCCACCGATCCCTGGGTGGGCCTGTGCCCTGGGGGCACTCTTTTCCTTCCGCCTTCGCCATGGTCTCCACCATGGTGGAGGCGGAAGAGACACTGCACATGCGCGGGGATGCCGTGAGCGGCCGCTAACGCTCCCGCGCATGTGCCGCCCGGCAATGTCACTTCCGCGCCAACTGGCGGGGCACCAAAGGCCTTTCCCGCCAACTGGCGGGGCGGAAATCAGTCCGGCGCGGGCCTAGCCCCTCAAGGTTAGGGCTCGGCTGCTCAAGATGCGGAGGATTCCGCACCTTTGGGGCGGCGCGATGCCAGACTGATTTGCGCCGTTTGTGGCGCCGGTCGGCGGACATCGCGCCGATTACGGAGAATTTCGCCCCTGCTGTTTAATTTGTTCCTGCGAAAACTTTGCAGCAGGTAGACTTTTAAACCCTCTCAGATTTAAACAATCTTACCAGGATTGTTGGCTGAGGCAAGGTGTGATCCCAGAGTGGAGGGACAATGTTTAGAATTCCTACAGAGTTGCAGAATCACTTAGACATGCCGAATTTTGAAAGTTGTTTCATTTTCACACCCGTCTTTTTTGTTCTGCTGAATGTGGAAGGTTTGAGATTTGTATTCTGCTCCAACAAATCTTCTAAACCATGCTGCCACCATACTATGCTCTCCTTCCCTTCGACGTAAACATACCAATCGTACACAAGGATTAGCAAAACAACAATGTGGGTTCTTTATTTGAAGATAAGACTACATGAATAGAGTTAACTAGACTGGAAGACTATGCACAGTACATTTGATGTCTACTCTGGCTTACTGACAAACTACAAGTCATGGGGCTAATACCCTGTCTAGGGTGGGTAAATGTTTCTTTAAAAGTGCATGTCATCATTTCATAACATACACCATGAGCTCTTATTTTGTTTAGTAACCTTTGATATGGCCACCTTACCGAACACTTTTTGGAAATCCAAGCACACCACACCCACACATTCCCCTTTAGCTTGTTAATCTCCTCAAAGAACTCCACCAAATCAGTCAAATGAAATACCCCTTTCACAAAACCATGTTGACTCTGCCCGATTGTATTATGATCTTCCAAAAGTCCTGCTATTACCTCCTTAATAATGGTTTCTAACATTTTCTCTATGACAGATGTTAAGACAACTGGCCTATATTTTCCTACTTTCTGTCTCCCCTTTAAAGTCCCCTAGAGATTACAGACCCCCCTAAAGATTATAATCTCTTCAAAGATTACAGTATCCCCAGAGATTACAGTCCACTCAAAGATTGCAGGACCACAGAGATTACAATCTTCAACTACAGAGATTACAGTCCCTCTGGAAATTACAGCCCACCCATTAATTACAATCCCTGGAGACCACAACCCTGCCAAAGATTAGAGCCCTCCCTCCCCCTCCCAGGAGGGCAACACCAGACCTGTCATATCCCCTCAAACAAAACCCTGTTACGTGATTTTGTTTTCTCACTATTTTCATACAGACCGACTTGATCAACCCAGAAGATTTCACCGAATTGGTCTTCAAACAGTTTCTGTCCCATCTGTGCCCAAGGCCTGAGGTTAATGACATCTTCGAATTGCTGTGAGACACTTTTAAAAATGTTATTTCTGCAAGTTTCTATTTCTGCATGAACCAAGATCCATTCCGTAACTTTACCTTCCGCCTGTTTTTATTGTCTATTTATATCATGGTTTCACCTGGCTCACTGTATTCCTGGAGGGATGCCCGGATGTCTCTCAGCAAGAGTGGGTAACAAGGTATGCAGAGACCCCCTCACAGTGACTCCCTACCCAATTGGAAATAAGACTGAAGGAGGCAGAACTCTCCATCTATCTATTCCTCTTCCTTAATTAAACCTTTGTGTTTCCACAATGAATCTGACTAGACTGATTAGGGTGAGAGAGGAAAGTCAGTGAATGGAGGGAAGAGTGTACATGGTTTGTGCGAGAAGATTAAATGAGTGAGTTAAGTCCATGCCAGGCTAGAGCGTACATGGGCTGCGGGTAAAGAATAAATGGGTGGGTAGTGTGAGATGGAAAGGAATTTATATGTCATGTGAAGCACTGGGCTTGTGGAACAGAAGGTTGAATTTACAGACCTGCTCTCTTTTTCAGGGATGTGATGCTAAAGCCATACTTGACTCGACAACAGATGTCTACGTTTATAAACAAGACACAGAGAGATGCCCGGCTCAATTATTTTCTTTTTAAACCATTGCAGCCTGAGCAAATCCAGAACTTAATTGTGAAATATGAACCTGCCAAAATTAATTCTCACAAAGGTCAGTTCTGTTCATGAAGGTCGGGTGAAAGCTCTGTTCTATTCATTAATTTTCACAGAGTCCAGTTCAGGTTATCACTGGATCGGAGTGAAAACTCTCCCACGGTTCATCCATTTCCTTCTCCTTCTCCTTTAGAACTGGCTCCATCCATTTTCCTTTTCAATGCAATGTCACTTTGTGTTACAGTGTTGAACAAGTTTGGCATTTCTTTCCGAGCTGTGTGCCACTGTATAGTGGGGTTTGATGGGAAGACTTTTGTTGGGTCATGTGTCTGTCTCCTTCATTTCCGGAAGGCTGGGCCCAGTTCTGTTCACAGCTGTGGTGACAATGGTGCTTCTGTGTTGAGAACGAGATTTCAGCCAGGTTCCACGTAGTATCACGAGCTAACAACGTCAGGGTGAGACTGGGATCCGTGAGTCCAGAGGCTGGTGAGACTGAGAGATGGTGATGCTTGTTTAGGATTTGGTGACTGGAATCTGGTGAAACTGGGATTGGGTGAAGCTGAGATCAGGGGCGGGATTCTCCGCAATCGGCGCGATGTCCGCCGACCGGTGCCAAAAACGGCGCAAATCAGTCCGGCATCGCGCCGCCCCAAAGGTGCGGAATCCTCCGCATCTTGAGGGGCCGAGCCCTCACCTTGAGGGGCTAGGCCCGTGCCGGACTGATTTCCGCCCCGCCAGCTGGCGGGAAAGGCCTTTGGTGCCCCGCCAGCTGGCGCGAAACTGACTTTGCCGTACGGCGCATGCGCGGGAGTGTCAGCGACCGCTCACAGCATCCCCGCACATGCGCAGTGGAGGGGGTCTCTTCCGCCTCTGCGATAGTGGAGACCATGGCGAAGGCGGAAGTAAAAGAGTGCCTCACGGCACAGGCCCGCCCGCGGATCGTTGGGCCCCGATCGCGGGCCAGGCCACCGTGGGGGCACCCCCCGGGGCCAGATCGCCCCGCGACCCCCCAGGACCACGGAGCCCGCCCGCGCCGCCTTGTCCCGCCGGTAAGATAGGTGGTTTGATTCTCGCCGGCGGGAAAGGCATTCCAGCAGCGGGACTTCGGCCCATCGCGGGCCGGAGAATCGCTGGGGGGGCGCCCGCCAACTGGCGCATGCCGAATATCCGGTGCCGTAAAATTCGGCAACCGGCGGGGGCGGGATTCACGCCAGCTCCCGGCGATTCTCCGACCCGGCGGTGGGGTCGGAGAATCACGCCCCTGATGAGGACATACCCAATGAGGCAAGGATCTGGTGAAACTGTGTTGCTTTCTATGGTCTGAAACACACTAGCACCCAACGTTTACATAGTACATAGAGTACATTGAACATACAGTGTAGAAGGAGGCCATTCGGCCCATCAAGTCTGCACCGACCCACTTAAGCCCTCACTTCCACCCTATCCCCGTAACCCAATAACCCCTCCTAACCTTTTTGGACATTAAGGGCAATTTAGCCAGGCCAATCCACCTAACCTGCACATCTTTGTACTGTGGGAGGAAACCGGAGCACCCGGAGGAAACCCACGCGGACACGGGGAGAACGTGCAGACTCCGCACAGACAGTGACCCAGCAGGGAATCAAACCTGGGACCCTGGCACTGTGAAGCCACAGTGCTATCCACTTGTGCTACCGTGCTGCCCTTAGAATCAGCCCTTGTAGGTCACCTATCTCAGTTTATCTGCTACTGAAATCTTTGCTACCTGTGGATTGACTATCCCAGTGCGCCCCTGGCTGGACTCTCACGTTCGACCCTTCATAAACTTGTGGCCATTCAAAACTCTGCTGTCCATGTTCGAACTTGCACAAACTCCCGGTCACCTGTCACACCTGTGCTCAATTCATTATTTTGGCTTCTGGTTAAACAGAACCTCGAGCTGAAAATTCTCCTCCTTGTTTTCGAATCCCACCGCGATCTCAGAGTTTAACCATACCACCATTGGCCAGGGCTTCAGCCTCCTCAGCCTTAAGCTCAGGAATTCTCTCTCTAAACCTCTCCACCTCACTTTCCTTCTTTAAGAGGCTCCTTAAGACTCACCTCACTGACATCCATCTGACCTAATGGGCTGAGTTTGTATGGGATGCACCAACACCCCAATGGTTGCCCTGCAGCAATTTAATGCTGGGAGTAGTGCTAATTGCTTGAAGGTGACGCTTATGATTCGCCTTTGAGAGCCGCTGGTCAGTCAGATGGCTGGCAGCTCTGTGGTCCCAACAGCACCAACTGGGAGCAGTGACCACTGCTATGGTTACAGGCAGTCCCACCATGCTGAGGAGCCCAACTAAGCCCAGGATTGAGGGGTTTCAGCTTGGAGGTGTTGGATGGTAGGGGGCCAGATTCAAGAAGACTAGAGAAAGGTTAAAGGTGGATGACTTTAAAGGGGAAGGGGGGGGGGGGGGGTGACGTGCTTCCAATTGGCCAAGGGGACACCCAAAAGAGGTCCACCCATCATGCCTGATACTAGCCAGGTCAGCTAAAGCTGCTGGACTTTACGCAGGAAGTGGGCCTTCCCCTGCCTTGGGTAAAATACCAGCGAAGGTGAAATATGGTCCTGAAGTGGCCATTACAGGGAGGTATGAGGCTACCTTAAGCAACCATCTGTAACCACCTGCTCAATGATGATCTATCCTTTTACAGTTGAACCTGGGGGACAACATTTGAGTAAATTGCCCTGGATTGAACTGCTGACAGGGTCTCTGGTTCAGGCTCACTAGCTACTCTTTGACACAGCTCATTCCCTGGCCTAATACACTTTTGGTTCCTTCACAGGTCACATATCTCCCGAGGGCCTGATGTGGTATTTGTCTGGTCCAGAGAACAACCTGCTATTCCCAGACAGGCTGACGGTATATCAAGACATGACACAGCCTCTGCCACATTACTTCATCAACTCATCTCACAATACCTATCTCACTGGTAAAAACATAGGAGGACACAAGTGGATACTAAAAGGGGAGAGACTGGGGAGTGTGTCTTTGTCATGTGGTGTAGGTACACCCACAATGATGTTTGGGAGGGAGTTTGAGGATTTTGATCCAGCCGTGGTTAAGGAACATTGCTATGGTTCCAAGTCAGGATGGTGTGGAACCTGTAGCCGATGGTGTTCCCATGAATCTGCTGCATTAGTGGTAGAAAAGGCATAAATAAGGAAGATAGTGAAAAATATTCATCAGAATTGTACCAATAAGTAAAGTCGCCATAGTCCTAGATGACCGTAGGCTGCTTTCCCCTTTGAGGGAGAGAGCTGACTGGAGGTGATTTACCCTGAGGATCATCATACCTCAGGCAAGGGGCAAGGCTGAGAAGGCAGAACCTTCATGAATAACCTCAGCCGATATGGGAATTGAACCCGCGCTGCTTGCCTTGCTCTGCATCACAAACCAGCTGTCCAACCAACTGAGCTAAACCGGCCAAAGTGGTACAATGGTACCACAGTGCTGAAAAACATTTTACAAGCAGGTTTGGGAGAAAGCTACATACTTAATTGAGAAAAGTGGTCCAGCAATTTGAGCTGAAGACCAAGAGCTGAGTTATGAATGGACCATTATTTTTCACCGTTTATCCCCTATTACTTCATTGATGAGTATGACAAAAGGTTGATGAGTATTTTTGCTCATTAATAAATATGAGTATACATTCATAATTACTCTGAATATATTTACATTTAGATGAACACAAATGTTCATGTATGTGGGGACTTACTAGTGAATACATACACATGAATGGATAAGCATACACACTCAAGAATATATGTTGAATCGTGCCCATCGAAGAGTACTAATAGAATATAAACACATATTGAAGACTGAATGTATTCAATGATATTATGTGTACCATTGATGAATATGTGTTCCATTGATGAATATGTGTTCCATTGATGAATATGTGTATTCATTGATGAATATGTGTACTATTGATGAATATGTGTACTATTGATGAATATGTGTACCATTGATGATTATGTGTATCATTGATAAATATGTGTATTCATTGATGAATATGTGTTCCACTGATGAATATGTGTTCCACTGATGAATATGTGTTCCATTGATGAATATGTGTATTCATTGATGAATATGTGTACCATTAATGAATATGTGTAGTCATTGATGAATATGTATACCATTGATAAATGTGTGTACTGATTGGTGAATATGTGTATTCATTGATAAATATGCACATTATTGATAAATATGCACGCTATTGATAAATCCATACACTCATCCAAGATTCTGTACATTTATTGAGGAATTCTTACCCACATTGGGCATTTCTACCTTTGGTGTTGATTCTCTCTGCTTTCCATTTCAACCCTGCTAGCTGGACAGTTCTCTGGGATTTCTTCCCCTGAGATGTATCGCCAGGTCCTCCTTGCTGGCTGTCGTTGTTTGGAGCTTGATTGTTGGAAAGGACGGCCGCCAGATGAGGAGCCAATCATCACGCATGGTTTCACCATGACAACAGAGATTCTCTTCAAGGTAACCTAATGAATTCTGCACTTGGTAAGAGGACTGGGCAAAAGCTGGGAGATGGTTTTATCGAAGTTTTATTGACTCAGCTATTAATAACAGACAGCACTTGTTTGATGGAAATGAAGATATTATTTGATGTTTTCTGTAACAGGATGTGATCGAGGCAATAGCAGAAAGTGCATTCAAAACCTCCCAGTACCCAGTTATATTATCCTTTGAGAACCATGTTGACTCGTAAGTAAATTTGTCTTTTTGGAAAGATTAGTAAGTGAACAGAAGGGTATGGTGGAAATTTCCGACAGTGAGCCGAGAGTGGGGGATCTCCAGTGTGTTCGCTGTGACAGAGATCCCACTCCCATGTATCTGAGCTTTGCAAAATTCTTCCACCAAAGCAGTCGGTCATAAAAACACCCACAAAAGCTCTGCCATTTGTGCCCAGTTGGGTACTCCACTCAAAGGCATTTATTGGGCAAAGCCAATTGCTGACTGATTACTCCAGATCTCTGCCCATTTCGCATCCCATCTAATGTCGAGACATCCAGATTGGGTTTTGTACTGATGACAGAAATGCCATGGTCAGAAGTTAATTTGAGAATCTCAATGGCTGGAGAATTTCGGCCAATGGCTTTTACTTACCCATCCAATTTCCTGATTCATGCCCCAGTACGGTATGGTAGCCTAGCAAGTGTGGCATAAAGGCGTTTGGCACAGCATGGGTTAATATGGGACTGGTGAACAGTACTGCCCACAGTATAATGTAGAGAGTCACATGACAGTATCACAGAATCACAGAACCATTTCAGTGCAGAAGGAGGCCATATATCCCATCGTGTCTGCACTGCTCTCCAAACAAACGTCATGACTCAGTGCCATTCCCGTGCCTTTTCCCTGTACCCCTGCACATTGTTTCTATTCAAGTGATCATCTAATGCTCTCTTGTGTGCCTCGATTGAACCTGCCCCCACCACACCTCCACGCATTGCATTCCAGACCCGAGCCACTCGTTGTGTGGAAAGGTTTTTTCTCGCGTCATTTGCTTCTTTTGCAAATCACTTTAAATCTGCAAGTGGGAACAGTTTCTCCCTCTCTACTCTGACCAGCCCTCTCATGATTTTGAACATCTCTATCACATCTCCTCTCAGCCTCCTTCTCTCCCAACTTCTCCAATCTATCCTCATAACTGAAGTTTCTCATCCCTGGAACCATTCCTGTAAAACTCCTTTGCACTCTCTCCAGTGCATTCACATCCTTTCTATTGTGTGGTGCCCAAAACTGTACACAATATTCCAGCTGAGGTCTAACTTAGTGCCTTGCACAAGTTCAGCATTACCTCCTTGCTCTTGTACTCTGTGCCCCTATTAATAAAGCCCGGAATACTATATGCTTTATTAACTGCTCTCTCCACCTGTCCTACTCCCATCAATGATCTACATATATATACCCAGATCCCTCTGCTCCTGCACATCCTTAAGAATTTTACCCTTTATTTTATATCATCTGTCCATGTTCTTCCTGCCAAAATGCACTTCTCCACATTGAACTTCATCTGCAATCCATCTGCCCACTCTACCAACCTGTTTATGTCCTTTTGAAGTTCTACACTGCCCTCTTCATAGTTTTCATTACTTCCAAGTTTTGTGTTATCTGCAAACTTTGAAACTGTCCCCTGCATATCGAGCTCTAGACCATTAATATAGATCAGGAAAAGCAAGGGTCCCAATACCAATCTCCGAGGAACACCACTTCAAACCTTCCTCCAGCCTGATAAATATCCATTGACCCCTACTCTCTGGTTCCTCTTATTCAGCCAATTTTGTATCCACGTTGCTACTGTCCCTTTTATTCCATGAGCTGTAGCTTTTTTCACAAATCTGTTGTGATGATTTGTGATGATTGCCCCTTTAAAGGCAATGCAACAGAAGAGGGTCACCTGGCTAAGGGGACGAATTGGGACTTGGTAATCACTCCAGGGAGTGGAGTTTACTCTGGGGCAGAAGACATGTAGTGGACTAGGGCAGCTGTGTGGGCTGCTGGCCTCTGTACAGTTTTTCTTATTAATAATGTTTCCAATGATGTCTGTGAAAGTGCATCATTGCAATTATGTGGCACCGTATTGAATGCCGACTGAACGTTTAAGTACACCACATCAACAATATTACCCTCATCGACCCTTTCTGTTACCTCCTCAAAAATCACCAGTAAGTTAGTTAAACATGATTTCTCCTTTGCAAATCCATATTGGCCTTTCCTAATCAACCAACGCATTTCCATGTGAGTACGAATTCTATCCCGAATAATTCTTTCTAGAAGCTTGCCCACAACTGCTGTAAACTGACTGGCCTGTAATTGCTCGGGCTGTCCTTACATCCTTTTTTGAACAAGAGCATAACATTTACAATTCTCAGTCCTCTGGCGCCTCCCCTGAGTCTCGAGCAGACTGGAAGATTGTGGCCAGCACTCCCACAATTTCCATTCTCACTGCCTTCCTTGATATATCCTTGGATGCATCTCACCCAGTCCCCGTGCCTTGTCGACTCTCTGTAGCGACAGTCCATTCAACTCTTCCTCCTTATCAATTTTGAGGGACAGAATTTCCTCGACTGTCACCATGTCCTGGGTTCGCATCCACCTCCTTGGAAAAGAAATCATAGAATTATTAATTTAATGCATCAGCTATGCCCCTTACTTCCATGTGTAAATCCCTTTTTAGGTCCCTAACCGGCTGTACTCCTTTTACCACTTTTTTACTATTTATTTGCCTATAGAAGACTTTGGGACTCCCCTTTTTGTTGGTTGCCAGACTTTTCTCACATTCCCTCTTCACTTCTCTAATGTGCTTTTTCACCTCCTTTCCACCTCTTGGTTCCTTGTGGTTCTCAACATTATTTTCTACCTGATATGTACCATACAATAGCTCAACTTCTGCACTGTTTTTTCCCTGGTGAGAAATGTCTGCAGGAACCTAACTCTGTCTTTAACATTGGTTTTCATGGGAACTCATGGTTCACACAAAATTGTTTCACCTAAAGTCACAATTTTCAGGAACGTAACCACAACTTATCGTGAGGACTTACTGCAAATGGATATAGATTTGTTATGTAAGTGGGCATAGGTTTTGCAGATGGTTATAACGTATGGTTGCCCACTTTGGTGGGAAGACACGGGATATTATTTAAATAGAGAGAAAGAGACTGCAGGATGCTGCAGTTTGAGAGAGAGGTCTGCACATGAATCCCAAAAAAGTTAGCATGCAGGTGCAGCCAGTCATCAGGAAGGCAAATAAAATGTTGGCCTTTATTGCAAAGGAGACGGAATATAAAAGTAGGGAAGTCTTGCTACAACTGTACAGGGTATTAGTAAGACCACACCTGGAGCACTGTGCCCAGTTTTAGTCTCCTTACTTAAGAAGGAATAAACTTGCAAATGGAACAATTCAGAGAATGTTCACTTGGCTGATACCTGGCATGAAAGGGTTGCTTGATGCTGGATGTTTCTCTCCTCCCTGCAGTGTAGGTCTCCCCCATCTCCCCCTCCACCCCCCCCCCCCCCCCCCACCCCCTTCCCAACACCATGGTTTCTGTCTCGCTCCCTCTCTCTCCCCATGTGTCTTGCTCTCCCCTTGTGTTTGTCATAATATACACCAGTGTATCCTGGTGCAGACACACACTGATGGACACACAGTGGGACCAATCAACACACACAACACCGCAGCCAATCACCAGAGAGAGCACACGCACTATAAAGACAGGGGGCAGCAGAGTTCCCGCTCATTCAAGTTGCAGCTAGCTAGGAGGACAGAGCTCACAGCCTGTAAAACAGACATTCACCATGTGCTGAGTGCATCGACTGGTTAGGACAAGGCAAAGGTCTTTAGTTAAATCTAGTATCATATTAACCCACAGTCTGAGTATGTTTAAACAGTTAATGATTCAATAAAATAGTGTTGCACTATTTCAAGTGTTGGTGACCTGTATGTGATACAGAACAACCAACACTCTCTTTCTCCTCTCGTGACGGTCATCCCTCCCCCAATGTCCGTCTCTTTCCCCCCACCTAGTGTTTGCCTCTCTATCTCTTTCTCTGTTGCCAGTGTCTCTCTCACTCTCATGCCTCTCCCTCCCCAGTGTCTGTCTCTTTCCCTCAGAGTGTGTCTTTCCCCAGTAGAATCAGAGAATGGGTACAGGGCAGAAGGCTCTAATGTAGTCACATTCCTCTGTTTGTACATTTCCTGTGGCCTTGATCATTTTACAATAACCTGTCTGATGTGTTTCCTTAAATTTCCAACAGCCCTAAACAGCAAGCTAAGATGGCAGATTACTGCCGAACAATATTTGGTGATATGTTACTGACAGAAACAATGGATAAATACCCAGTAAGTACAGACTGGCACCCGCAGAAGGTATAATATGATAAGGGGTGTGGAATGCTGGTGACCATGAGGGGTGTGGAATGTTGGTGATGGTGAATGTTGGTGATGGTGAATGTTGGTAATGGTGAATGTTGGTGATGGTGAATTTTGGGGATGGTGAATGTTGGTGATGGTGAATGTTGGTGACGGTGAATGTTGGTAATGGTGAATGTTGGTGATGGTGAATTTTGGGGATGGTGAATGTTGGTGATGGTGAGGGATGTGGAATGTTGGTGATGGTGAATGTTGGTGATGGTGAATGTTGGTGATGGTGAGGGATGTGGAATGTTGGTGATGGTGAATGTTGGTGATGGTGAATGTTGGTAATGGTGAATGTTGGTGATGGTGAATTTTGGGGATGGTGAATGTTGGTGATGGTGAGGGATGTGGAATGTTGGTGATGGTGAATGTTGGTGATGGTGAATGTTGGTAATGGTGAATGTTGGTGATGGTGAATTTTGGGGATGGTGAATGTTGGTGATGGTGAGGGATGTGGAATGTTGGTGATGGTGAATGTTGGTGACGGTGAATGTTGGTGACGATGAATGTTAGTTACAGTGAGGGGTGGTCTATGTTGGTGACTGTGAATGTTAGTTATAGTGAGGGGTGGTCGATGTTGGTGATGATGAATGTTGTGACAGTGAAATGTGCGGAATGTTGGTGGTGATTATGGTGAGGGCTTGTTATATTGCCTTTGATGTGTTCTTGGGACAGCCCGTACATCGTGTAGCTCAGAGCCCTTCAGTGCTATTCAGTGTGCTATTGATCCAGGCAAACCCCGAGGGAATGGGTTTTATTCCCTGCTCTTTGCAAAGTTTTTACATTTCAGGCACAGCAGCACTTCTAGAGCTGATTGGGCTGTGTGGAACTGAAGGGCTGTTGGCCAGGGTTCCTATATCTGATCACTATCAGTGGCTTTTATAGGAAACCAGTGAACTTTAGTTAAGGAAAAAATGGGGCCTGCTCTCCCCTATTAGTGCATAGTATTCCTGGTAGAGTATGTATGTTCTTACTTATAAGTTTCTTATAAGTCTCAATATAATAGAGTTCAAATTGATGTACACAGAATATAAAGCATAGAGTGAATATTATTATTTGGTTTCCAAATGGAAATTAAATAATAATTTGTAGATAAAATATTTGCAGGGCTCTGAGGAAATGGTGTGGGAGTGGCCTCACTGGGTTTTTCATGGTGAAAGCTGGCATGGGTACGATAGGGTGAATGGCCTTTAGTGCTGTAACCATTCTATGATCCATGACAAATGCACACAACAACAGCACTTACATTAAAACTCACGAGTTCGTCGAGACATTTGTTACAGTTTGATTTGTTATGTTGTAGGTGTACCATAAGCAGCTTCCTTGTGGTGCACTTGACAAAGGAAGGTTCAGATGTGGAGATAACGTCAACACGTTTATTAAACTATTTACACTTCTATTACTTGGGTTCGACACTGCTGCTAATCCTACTACAGCTACCCAGACTGACTAACCAGCTGCTGCAATCCACGTGGTGGGTCTAATATTGAATCAACCCTGTGTCTGTACTCACTGACTGTCTCCACTGGAAAGAGGCAGATCATGTGTGTGGTGTCCTTTATATATGGGTTGGTGTAATGCCCCCCTGTGGTCGTGTCACCTCCTTGTGTATCGTGAATGTCCATTGGTCTTGTCCTATCTAACTGATCTATTGGTTTAGTGTGTGTGTGTGATGTTTCTGGTGCCCCCTCTAGTGTCTAGCTAGCCTACATGCATTTACATTGATGCATATCACCACATCCCCCCTTTTTTATATGTTCCATATTTTTTGCACACTTTGAGAAAATTGAACAAAGAACAGGTAGATAAGGTAAGGTATATACAAGTCATGG
Source organism: Scyliorhinus torazame (assembly GCF_047496885.1). Taxonomy (NCBI): domain Eukaryota; kingdom Metazoa; phylum Chordata; class Chondrichthyes; order Carcharhiniformes; family Scyliorhinidae; genus Scyliorhinus; species Scyliorhinus torazame. The sequence goes on along the minus strand of NC_092708.1, from coordinate 267,821,591 downwards.
GAACACTGATTAAACAATAAGTCCAAATCATTTGTGTGTGTCCAAAAACCATCAATCATCATGGTCAAATGTTTCTCTTGGTTATGAACGCCATCAACGTCCCTGTGCCACAGGCACCAAGAAGTGGTCAAATCACTTCTCTGTCTGATTTAGAGTCCCTTCCTTTTTTCGATGTTTGTGATGGTGCTGTCGGATGGCATCTTGTAGCTGATAAGATGTTGACGTTGAAGAGGTACCATCAACAGTATAATTCGAGGTCATGGATGTGCCATATGTTGAAGTTGGATAAGACTGTACATACTGGTTCTGGCCACATGCTGTGCTGGAAGGGTGATACAAGACTCTGAACATAGAACATAGAACGATACAGCGCAGTACAGGCCCTTCGGCCCACAATGTTGCACCGACATGGGAAGTCAAAAAACAAAAGCCATCTAACCTACACTATGCCATTATCATCCATATGCTTATCCAATAAACGTTTAAATGCCCTCAATGTTGGCGAGTTCACTACTGTTGCAGGTAGGGCATTCCACGGCCTCACCACTCTTTGCGTAAAGAACTTACCTCTGACCTCTGTCCTATATCTATTACCCCTCAGTTTAAGGCTATGTCCCCTCATGCTAGCCATTTCCATCCGCGGGAGAAGGCTCTCACTGTCCACCCTATCTAACCCCCTGATCATTTTGTATGCCTCTATTAAGTCTCCTCTTAACCTTCTTCTCTCTAACGAAAACAACCTCAAGTCCATCAGCCTTTCCTCATAAGATTTTCCCTCCATACCAGGCAACATCCTGGTAAATCTCCTCTGCACCCGCTCCAAAGCCTCCACGTCCTTCCTATAATGCGGTGACCAGAACTGTACGCAATACTCCAAATGCGGCCGTACCAGAGTTTTGTACAGCTGCAACATGACTTCCTGACTCCGGAACTCAATCCCTCTACCAATAAAGGCCAACACTCCATAGGCCTTCTTCACAACCCTATCAACCTGGGTGGCAACTTTCAGGGATCTATGTACATGGACACCTAGATCCCTCTGCTCATGCACACTTCCAAGAACTTTACCATTAGCCAAATATTCCGCATTCCTGTTATTCCTTCCAAAGTGAATCACCTCACACTTCTCTACATTAAACTCCATTTGCCACCTCTCAGCCCAGCTCTGCAGCTTATCTATGTCCCTCTGTAACCTGAACATGTAGGAAGGAACTGATGGGGAGGGTCTTTCTCACCACCAGCCAAGCTATGTCTTGTCTGGTTGCTAGTTCTGGTGATGAGACATTTTGCCAAATGACTTTGGCAGCCTCCTGAGCGACAGGATCCAGCAACTCCTTTTCCCATGGAGCCTTCATGTGGACCACTACCTGATGGACTTGTGGTCAAAGATGTTTTCTGCAGAAACCTTTCCATGAGGGATAGGTGGTACAGCAAGTTCCAACTGCTTGGTGCATTCTGCGGCAACATGGCGAGACCCATCCTTTATGACACTGAGGGGAGGAATTGTATGTAGCGATACTTGGTGTTTACGTACTGATAGACCACACACAACTTCATGCAGCTGGACACAAGGATGAGGGCAATGTTGGATATTTTTTCCCCACATTATCGGCATATTTGCACATTGCGTCCCTGTAAACATGGCCCATTTCCAAACTTCAGACAAAGCGGAAGATGGCTCAGGTGACCACCACAGTGCAGGAGTGAGACATGTGCATGTACAGCAACACTGCGAGTACCTTGAACCTGATGACCATGTTTTTGCCTGCAATGGAGAATGGGCATTGCTCCCATGTGCCCAGTTTTTTGTTTCACCATAGCTAATCACTCCTTCCAATTTTTGGCACATGACCCAGCCCCTCCAAAACATATCCCCAGTACTGTCAGGTAGATTAACGTGATGGTGAAGGAGGACAAAGGATCAGTTGGCCCAGTTCTCAAAGAACACGGCCTCTCTCTTGCCACAATTTACCTTGGCACCAGAGGCCGGTTCAAACTCGTCGTAGATGCTCATTGGCCTACGCACCAACAGTGGATCCAAGCAGAACATGTCCATGTGAAGGGAGGCTTTAACTTGTGATTGACATCCCTCTTAGAATTTTCAGAATTTACAGTGCAGAAGGAGGCCATTCGGCCCATCAAGTCTGCACCAGCCCTTGGAATAGCCCCCCACTTAAGCCCACACCTGTAACCCAGTAAACCTCCCTAACCTTATTGGACACTAAGGGTAATTTAGCATGGCCAATCCACCTACCTGCACATCTTTGGACTGTGTGAGGAAATGGAGCACCCGGAGGAAACCCACGCAGACACGGGGAGAATGTACAGACTCCGCACAGACAGTGACCCAAGCTGGGAATCAAACCTGGAAATCGTCAAAGGCTTTCTCCTGTTCCAGGCTGATGAGACAGTTATCCACCTCCACTGTTTTGATCACAGCCTTGCACTACTCAGGGAAACAATTACCTATCAGAGATCTTCCTGCTGGGTACAGCACAGGTTTGGTTAGGCTGGATCACCAACACCAGAGCATTCAGCACTGGGATGGGCTGCGGATTTCTGATTTCCTCCCTCGCCCTCTTACACTGATAGATGGGGGTCCTGATGCCTTTGCTTGTGCATTCCAACATTCTGCCGGTTAGAAGCGTACTCTCAGTCAGGTGCCTTTTCAAGGCTGGAGTTAGGAAAAGATAGAGGGTTGGATTCTCCCGCCCCATCCGCCGCAAAAATGCCACGGGCGAGTCGCGGACAATGGAGAAGTCCATTGACCTCAGGCGGGTCCGGAGAATCCCGCCCAGAGTCGAAAGACTGTCTCTGCCTTGGACAACCGTTAATTGTCGCTGACTGACCTGAACACTGGAACTCAATTAACAGGCAAAAGCTCACACTTGATAATATTACTTTATAAAGCGAATTAGCCCTTTACACTCCCAACATCACCAAATGATGAGGGTTTATGTTGACAACTCCTAACTTCTAACTCCTTCACCTGTATTCTATCACAGCCTTTCAGGACAGATAGAGCAAAATTTGGGTCTTGGGAGTTTCTTTGTGCATTTGTTTCCCAATATATGGAAGTGGCTATTTGTGATGTTTTTAAACCTTCTATCATTCTCTGTGCCTCTGGGCAGAATTTCACGGGGTGAGGGCATATCACTTGCCCCTCCCCCGTTGCAAGAATCACCTGGCAGCTAACGGACCCAGAAAAACCCACCCCCATAGCGACAACACGCAGACGATGGGCTGTACAGGCGGAGAGTGGGCCAACCGCCCCTCAGTGGAAGGACCATCGGGAGCTGCAGGACGGATTGCTCAAGCAGTCCCAGACAGGCCAGAACTGAGTAGTGGGCACTGCTGAGACTGTCAGCATCTCCACAAAGGAGACATGATTGACGCTGGAGCCAGGATACATCAGCAATTTTTGGGTGGGAAGGATCAGGCTGCCTAGAGTTGGGGCAAGGAGGCACAAAACGCAGTCATATCTTCATAGAATCATAGAATTTACAGTGCAGAAGACCATTCAGCCCAATGAGTCTGCACCGGCTCTTGGAAAGAGCACCCTACTTAAGCCCACACCTCCACCCTATAATAATAATAATAATCGCTTATTGCCACAAGTAGGCTTCCATTAAGTTACTGTGAAAAGCTCATAGTCGCCACATTCCGGCGCCTTTTCGGGGAGGCTGGTACGGGAATTGAACCCCCGCTGCTGGCATTGTTCTGCATTGCAAGCCAGCTATTTAGCTAAACCAGCCCCTATAGCCCACTGTGCTAAACCTATCCCCGTAACCCAGCAACCTCATCTAACCTAAGGACAATTTATCATGGCCAATCCACCTAACCTGCACATCTTTGGACTGTGGGAGGAAACCGGAGCACCCGGAGAAAACCCGCACAGACACGGGGAGAACGTGCAGACTCCGCACAGACAGTGACCCAAGCGGGAATTGAACCTGGGACCCTGCCGCTGTGAAGCCATAGTGCTAACCACTATGCTACCATGCTGCCCGTATGTGAGGAGTGCCCCCAGTCACAAAGGGCATCTCATGAATGCTGTGTTCTCTGCACCTTTCTGTCATTACAAATTTTTTTTTCTTCAAAAGCACACTCCTCATTCCAGCACATCCATGCCAAGTATTTTATGGCGTGGGCAGAGTGAAATATGGATCAGTTGCTTTGGTAACAAGCTCAATAGCCTGTTAACTATTTATTGTAAAATGGCAAGTGGGCTGTCCACCATATTAGAGGGACTGGGTTGGGGATTGGGTGAGCTTATGGAGGGCTTGCCATCCCTCGTATTTCACAGAGCCGGCCGGGGCTGGGGATTGGTCGGGGTGGGGGCACTCTGTGTTGTAGGCTGCACAATAAAGCAGTTAGGCCGTGCTGCCATTTTGGTCACAAAGATTGGTCAGCATTGTCAGGGGCATGTCTCAAATTATTTGTCCCTTCTGCGACAGCTGAAGCCTGGTGCCCCTATTCCAAGTCCCCAGGAGCTGATGGGCAAAATCCTCATCAAGAACAAGAAGAATCGGGTGACCAATCAAAACAGCCAAGTGGGGCAGAGGAGGAAGAGCATCGTGCAGGATCAGACAGAATCAATTCAGACAGGTACTGCTCCCTCTTTCACTGTGTGTGACAGGGCAACAATATGCTTCACATCCTTCAGCATAACACAGCTATGCCTACAAACCTCACTGCAACACTGATAAACCCCAAACCATTGTAACACTGAAATAATAAGCCACAGCCCTCACTGTAACACTGATATATTCCACACCCTTCACTGTAACACTGATATACCCCACACCCTTCACTGTGACACTGATATACCCCACACCCCTCATTGTAACACTGATATACCCCATGCCCCTCACTGTAACACAGATATACCCCACGCCCCTCACTGTAACACTGATATACTCCACACCCTTCACTGTGACACTGATATACCCCACACCCCTCATTGTAACACTGATATACCCCACGCCCCTCACTGTAACACAGATATACCCCACGCCCCTCACTGTAACACTGATATACTCCACACCCTTCACTGTAACACTGATATACTCCACACCCTTCACTGTAACACTGATATACCCCACACCCCTCATTGTAACACTGATCTACCCCACGCCCCTCACTGTAACACTGATATACTCCACACCCTTCACTGTGACACTGATATACTCCACACCCTTCACTGTAACACTGATATACCCCACGCCCCTCACTGTAACACTGATATACTCCACACCCTTCACTGTAACACTGATATACTCCACACCCTTCACTGTAACACTGATATACTCCACACCCTTCACTGTAACACTGATATACCCCACACCCCTCATTGTAACACTGATCTACCCCACGCCCCTCACTGTAACACTGATATACCCCACACCCTTCACTGTAACACTGATATACTCCACACCCTTCACTGTAACACTGATATACCCCACGCCCTTCACTGTAACACTGCTATACCCCACGCCCCTCACTGTAACACTGATATACTCCACACCCTTCACTGTAACACTGATATACCCCACACCCCTCACTGTAACACTGATATACCCCACACCCCTCACTGTAACACTGATATACCCCACGCCCTTCACTGTAACACTGATATACTCCACACCCTTCACTGTGACACTGATATACTCCACACCCTTCACTGTAACACTGATATACCCCATACCCCTCACTGTAACACTGATATACCCCACACCCCTCACTGTAACACTGATATACTCCACACCCTTCACTGTGACACTGATATACCCCACGCCCCTCACTGTAACACTGATCTACCCCACAACCCTCACTGTAACACTGATATACTCCACACCCTTCACTGTGACACTGATATACCCCACGCCCCTCACTGTAACATTGATCTACCCCACAACCCTCACTGTAACACTGATATACTCCACACCCTTCACTGTGACACTGATATACCCCACGCCCCTCACTGTAACACTGATATACCCCACGCCCCTCATTGTAACACTGATCTACCCGACGCCCCTCACTGTAACACTGATATACCCCACAGCCCTCACTAAACCACTAACGTACCCCACACTCCTCACTATAATACTGACATACGCCACAGCCCTCACTATAACACTGATATACCCCACACCCTTCACTGTGACACTGATATACCCCACGCCCCTCATTGTAATATTGATCTACCCCACGCCCCTCACTGTAACACTGATCTACCCCACGCCCCTCACTGTAACACTGATATACCCCACACCCCTCACTAAACCACTAACATACCCCACACCCCTCACTATAATACTGACATACGCCACACCCCTCACTATAACATTGATATACCCCACACCCCTCACTAAACCACTAACATACCCCACACTCCTCACTATAATACTGACATACCCCATACCCCTCACTATAACACTGATGTACCACACACACCTCACTGTGACACTGACATACTCCACACCCCTCACTGTAAAACTGATACACACCACACCCCTCACTGTACCACTGATATACACCACATCCTGCACTGTAACACTGATATACTCCACACCCCTCATTGTAACACAGATATACCCAACAACCCTCACTGAAACACTGATATACCCCATGCCCCTCACTGTAACACTGATATACCCCACACCCCTCACTGTAACACTGATATACATCACACCCCTCACTGTAACACTGATATACCCCACATGCCTCACAGTAACACTGATATACATCACGCCCCTCATGTAACACTGATATATCCCACATGCCTCACTGTAACACTGATATACATCACGCCCCTCACTGTAACACTGATATACCCTACACCCCTCATGTAACACTGATATACCCCACATGCCTCACTGTAACACTGATATACATCACGCCCCTCATGTAACACTGATATACCCCACATGCCTCACTGTAACACTGATATACCCCACGCCCCTCACTGTGACACTGATATACCCCACATCCCTCACTGTCACACTGACATGCTCCACACCCTGCACTGTGACACTGATATACCCCACATGCCTCACTGTAACACTGATATACCCCACGCCCTTCACTGTGACACTGATATACCCCACATGCCTCACTGTCACACTGAGATGCTCCACACCCTGCACTGTAACACTGATATGCCCCACATGCCTCACTGTGACACTGATATACCCCACACCCCTCACTGTCACACTGACATGCTCCACACCCTGCACTGTAACACTGATATACTCCACACCCTTCACTGTAACACTGATATACTCCACACCCTTCACTGTGACACTGATATACCCCACACCCCTCATTGTAACACTGATATACCCCACGCCCCTCACTGTAACACTGACATGCTCCACACCCTGCACTGTAACATGCTCTGATATACTCCATACTCCTCATTGTAACAATTGGGAGTGATAACTGTTGTCTTTGAGAGCAGTCTCGTGATTTCTGGTCCAGACCTGGTAATGATTTTGTGTGTTTACTTTGGGATTGTCCCAGGTGAAAATGTGGAGGAGCAATGTGAGGTTGAGGAAGAGTCTGAAAATGTTGACCAGGAGGAGGAAGAGGAGCAAGAATTGAAGAAAAATGAATCTGATGAGGTGTGATGTCTTACTTTTTTCCTTTGAACCTAGGGGTTCAGTCAAACTACGATGCTGGTGGTGGGCCTTCTTCCGAAACTGCTTGAGATTTGTGATGGTTCAGAAAACACTCTAGAGGCTTCCAGTAGTAACAAGGGGCTTATTAATGAAGGCAAAGGTTGACAACAATACAAGCACAGAACACAATAGGATGGCTCTTGGCTCTTCAACTCCGGGATCCATATAACCCGGGTCCCTACTCCCAGGGCCCTGTGCAAACAGGAGTTTCGCTACCATATATCCCCCTCCTTATTACATTTCCCATCATAACTGTGTACAGGTTCTATATACATGGCAAAAAACATCAGGGGGAAAAGAGCTCATCAAATTGGTCTGGGGACCTTTAAGTCGATCCGGACCTCCATAGGCCACTCACAGGCTTCGAAGTAGTCAAGTTGTCAGTCACTGGTGACTGTCCAGGAGACAGAGGCGGCACGGTGGTGCAGTGGTTAGCACTGCTGCCTCACGACGCTGAGGACCTGGATTCGACCTCGGCCCCGGGTCACTGTCCACGTTGAGTTTGCACATTCTCCCGTGTCTGCGTGGGTCTCACTCCCACAACCCAAAGATGTGCAGGGTAGGAGGATTGACCATGCTAAATTGCCCCTTGATTGGAAAAAACAAAATTGGGTACTCTAAATTTAAAAAAAGACAGTCCAGGAGGCACCGCCTCAATGATAAGAGAACTGGTCTCACCAGCCTCTGAAGGTATAGCTGGCTGGGTTGCATCGGAGTTCTCTGCTCCCGCAGCTCAGGAACATTCATGGGAGTGCCGACAATGCCAGTGTGACCCGTTTGCTCTGAATTGGGGGTCGTTACTCCCTTGTTCCTCAAATGGTCAATGTGCTTTTTGACAGTCCTTCCATTTACATTCGCCACGTTTGACACAGGCCCCGACTGGGGCACAATCCATCCGGCTAAACATAGCGGTCCTGAGGCAAAGTTACGAACCAAGACCGGGTCCCCCATTTGGAGCAAACTGTTGCTCCTCTGCGAGTGCCATGCATTCACTCTACCCGCCAAGTTAGGAAACACCAAATTCAAGCATGTCCTGAGGCACTGATGGTGGTTTGAGGGGTTGAATTGTATGACAACAAAACATTGGCGAGCCATTGGTGTCGTAGTTTGTCTCCTCATGGCATTCTTACAAGTCTGAACATCCCTCTTGGACAGTCCATTGAACGCAGGGTGGTACAGTGCCAACCTGGAATGGCGGAGGCTGTTAGCTCGAACAAAAGTCTGGAAGTTGTTCCCTGTGAAAGGGGTGTCGTTGTCTGACACAATGGGCTCCGGCAGTCCATGAATAGCAAACATTTGGCGCAAGGTGTCCACCATGGCTGCTGAGGTCATGGTCCCCATCTCTTGAATAGACAGCTTCTTGGAGCGGGCGTCCATCCAAACAAAAACATCCTGCCAAGAAAGGGCCCTTGTAGTCAACGTCGACCCAGGTCCATGGGTGACCTGGTCACTCCCAGGGGTGGAGTGTGACTCATAGAGGTAGGGACTGTTGCATCTGACAAGGGTGACATTGCTGTACCATCCCATCGATGGCTTTGTCAATGCCTAGCCACCATATATAGCTGTGTGCCAGCATATTCATTTTTCTTTGCCCTGGGTGGGCACTATGCAGCTCCTGTAAGAGAGATCCCCGGACTGGTGGCAGAACGACAACTTGTGAGCCCCACAAGATTACACCATCCTCACAGGTCAGTTCATCTTGGGAGTTAAGTAAGGCTTGGATTTATCATTGTGCCTCCCAGTCTGAATCATCCTCTTTACTTTCAATAATATGGAGACCCTTTGGGTCCAGTTACAAATGTGGCCAGACGACATGGCAAGGTGTCTAAGACATTCAAAGTCAATACGATCTCTTGGGGCACTGGTGGGGGTGGTACGCTTTTCGGCAGGGGTAGTCAGCTTAACAAATCTGCATTGGCAATCTGCGTGCCAGGTCAATGCGGAAAACATAATTGTGGGCCTCCAGCAGTAAGGTCCAATGTTGCACCCGAGCCGAGGGTATTGGTTTGTCCTCTCTCAAAAGGCCCAGTAGCGGCTTATGGTCAGTGACTATATCTGGTCAGTGACTATATCAAATCGCTGTCTGTTCCACATATATTGGTGGAATTTCTTCACACCATATATAACTGCTGAACCCTCGATTTGAGCGTAGTTCCGCTCCACTTCTGACGGTGCCTCGAAGCAAAGGCGATGGGGCACTCAGAACCAGCCTCCATCTTGTGGGATAATACTGTCCCTATACCGTAAGGGGATGCATCACACGTGAACACGCTTAGTTTCCAAGGGTTGAAGTGAACTAAAAGGTTTGAGGGTTGCAAAGCTTGTTTCACCAAGTGAAATGCTTCTTCTTGAGTCTCCCTCCATTGCCACTGTTGATGTCTCTTTAGCAACTGGTGTAATGGCCTCAATGTTGTGGCTAAATTCGAAATGGATCCTCCATAATAATTTACCGTACCAAGGAAGAGTTTGAGCTCACTAACATTCTTGGGCGCTGGGACTTCACGGATCGCTTTGGGCTTCTCATCGAGGGGATGTAACCCTGTTGCATTTTCACGGAAACCTAAATACGTTACTCTGAGACGTGAAATGTACATTTTTCGTGTTTGAGATGGACCCCCACATTTTGGATCTTTCTCAACATCTCCTCCAGGCTCGTGCTCTTCAGGGGTGGTGACTAACATGTCGTCAAGGTAGACTATCACCTTGAAGGAGGTTTTCTATCGTCCGCTAGAAAATAGCGCAGGCTGACACAATAACAAATGGCCCTTGTGGGAATTTATTGTGGTAAACATCTGGGACTCCTCATCAATTCTAATCGAGGGCATGCATGGCTGAGATCTAAGTAGGTGAGGCCCTCGATCTGGATGATTGGGTACCTATCCAGCTGGGAAGCCTGATTTATGATTAATTTGTAGTCCCCACAGAATCTTATGGCACAATACTACTTGAGGACAGGGACAATGGAGGCTGCCCACTTGGAGAACTGATCCGATCTGAGTATGCCCAGTCCTCCGAATCTCTTAAGCTCTGCTTCAACCTTCTTATGAAGGGTATAGGGAACTGGTCTGGCTTTAAAGAACTTGGGTGTTGTTGTCGCTAATTTTAGCCTTAGTTTAATTGCTCTGTTCTATCACCTTTGCTCGAGTCGGCAGGTATCTTTCTGATACCGCCACGTGGTTCAATTCCGAGTAATGATCAATAATCCAATACACCGCTTAGTAAGATTTAAATCAAAGCACATTTATTGTATACAATAATCAATACTCATGCATAAATTATACGTTTAAGCTACTTCCTACAACTAACAGGCCAATACTTAACTTGGAAATGGCCCACCAGGTCAGGGAAACAAATGGCCTTTCGTTCGGGTTCTGAGCCTGCGGGATTCGAAGCTGGTACAAATTGATAGCTAGGAGCGCCTATCTCGTTGCGAGTGTTGAAGTAAGACTTACGGGATGTTTCGCGATGGCTGGACCGGTCACTGTCAAGGGTTGGTTCGCGTTGCTGAGTGACCCGGTCCAGAAGAGAAGCAGGGGGACAATTTGAACTTGGGCTCTATTCTTATAGTCCCCGGGGCTTCCCGCCTTTCGGGGCGGACCCTGTACCTGATTCCAAGTGATTGGACTTTGTCCCAATCACTTGGTTCGATATTCTCCAATGCTGGAGCGATTCCTTGATCGATGGGCGCTCTTGGGGTGATCGTTCACCTCCCTTTGTGTAGGCTCCTGTTGGCGCCGAAGAGTCTGGGTTGGCTTTGTGTGTCTAAATTGTTGCACATTGTTCCCGGTGATTGCTCATTAGTATTCAGATGGCTGGTGTTTTGTTATGCTGATGGCTACAGGTATCGATCTTGTCTGGCCTTCCCAGAGGTGAATACACAGTTTACCTGTAGCTGCTTGTTTTAGTCCTGTTGGCTAATTTTCCCATCAGCCTTTTCCGTTCGCCATTTTAAATCGGGGTTAGCCATTCTAAATCGGGAGTTAGCCATTTTAACTGGCTACAGTGTTAGATTCGGATTGATGTAGATGGACACTTTTAATGCAGCTTAGTTTTCTGCGAGAAGCCTTCGCAGGACGCCTTAAACGACACCGTTGGAAATCTAAAACTTTCCAGCTAATTAAGCTTGATTTGCTGTAACCAGTCCCTTCCCATGAGGCTTGGTCTGTGCCCTTCCATAATAACCAGGGGGCTCTTGCTCTTTAGAAGCCACTGGGGTGTTGGTGGTCCCGAGGGTTTTCAAGGTTTCTCCAATGTAAGTGGAAAGCTTGGCTGTGGTGCTGCTCAAATCTAAAGTTTAAGCTTCCTCATGAACACACTTGAAGGGCTGTCCCCCACAACGGTCACCGAGACACCGGTGTCAACTTTCATTTTCAAAGGTCTCCCGTTTACCTTTAGGACAATTACAATTGGGGCCACCTTGCTCAACTGAACCTCATCCAAACGGTACACAGTGTGCTCCTCTTCAGAAACCCCCTCTATTATGTTCAGTGGTGTGTGAACTGCTGCTGGTGTCGTTTTTTTGGTGGTCAATTAGGATTGCGCTTGGCCAGGAATATAACCCCAACGATTACACTGGAAATACACAAACTCTTGACAATGGCAAGTTTCAATGATAGTGATCCATCGCTGGTTACATCCTCAAAGAACTCAAGCAAATTTGTCAAGCCTGACTCACCCTTCATAAAACCATGCTGACAATGGTGGATTCAACTTGTATTTCCAAATGTTCAGTTATCTCCTCCTTAATGGTTGATTCAAACAACCTCCCCATCACAGAGTTCAAGCTAACCGGTCTATAGTTTCCTACTTTTTGCCTTTCTCCCTTTTTGAATAGGGGCATCACATTAGCGTGTTTCCAATCCACCCGGACCCTTCCAGAATCCAATGAATTTCGAAATGTCATAACCAATGCATCTACTATCTATGCTGCCTCCTCCGTTAATACCCTAGGGTGCAGGCCATTCGGTCCCAGAGATTCATCTGTCTTTAATCCCATTAGTTTATTCAATACTGTCTCCCTATTGATGGTTATTGCAACAGGTTCCTCTGCATTAACTGTAGTTTTTGGAAATTTTTTATTATCTTCTACGTGAAGACAGAGGCAAAATATTGGTTCAGTGCCTCTGCCATCTCTGTGTTCCCCATTATTACCTCACCAGTATTGTCCTCTAAAGGGCCAACATTTACTTTAGCTACTCTCTTCCTCTTTATATACTTATAGAAGCTTTTGGTATCAGTGTTTATGTTTTCTACTAGTTTCCTTTCATAGTTCATCTTAGCTCTTTGATTTTATGCGTTCTTTCCTAACAGGGCACTGCTGGTCAGGAAGTGAGAGCGTATGAAGAGATGTCCAGTCTAGTCAACTACATTCAGCCTGTTAAGTTTGAGTCCTTTGAAGCGGCTAAAGGTAAGATATTGCCCATGTTTCTGTACTCTCTGTGGCACTCAATTCAGTTTGTCCTGGTAAACCTCAAGTGCATTGCTGTCTAATGAAGAACTGTGCATGGACAGCACATAGCTGGATTACAATTGATTGCAATATCAGAATTGAGAGGTTACAACTATCAGGAAAGTACAGACCGGGGCTCTTTACTCGAGAAAGAGGAAGATGGAGGGATATCCTGACAGAGGTCTTCAAGATAATGATAGAGTGCATGTATTACAGATCATTCAGGGAGTCCGCATTACTGTGACAGCATAGACTTTTTACATGTATGTTATAGTCTGGAGTTATAGAAGTGATGCTAGAGGCTCTTTCTTTTCATCACATGGCTGACCAGAAATCTCCCTCACTCTTTATGTATTGGCCGATACCCAACCTGCTTGGTCATATTATGAAACACCTTCCTTGCCCTTCAAATCCTGGGGTGGGACTTAAACCCAGAGTTTCTGACTCAGAAGCAGGAATGCTAACCCATTGTCCCACTGGCCTCCATTAAAGAAGGGTAGACAGGGAGAAAATGCTTCCATTTGCAGGCATGACTAGAGCAAGGGGCCACATGTATATGGTAGCCACTAATAAGTTCAACAGGGAATTCTGCAGAAACCTCTTTATCCAGAAAGTGGTGAGCATGTGGAATTTATTACCACAGGAAGCAGTGGAGTTGAATAATAGAGATGCGTCTAAGGGGAAGTGAGGTACATGAGGGAGATAAGAAAAGAAGGATTTGCTGATAGGGTTAGAAATTGCGGGGGCGGGGGCACGTGGTTCATGTGGAGCATGAACATTGGGCCTAGACCAGATGAGAAAAATGTTTGTTTCTATGCTGTACATTCTGTGTAATTCTATGTAATATTACTCAGATCCAGATAAACACATGTTGGCAGCAACATGTGAACCACAGCCGAAACCTGCCATTCTGTGTTGACCTGCTCAATCACTGTCCTCATTCCCTGGTCACTGGCCCGTGATCAAATCCTGGGGTGGAACTAACTGGGTTTGAAGCCAGATTCAATGGGGTTGCTGGGGTGGTGTGGGGGGGAGGGGGCAGTCTAACCCCCCCTTCACCTGCCCCCTCCAGACCCTGACAGTGTCCTTTCTGTTTAAGGAATAATCAGTGCTCCATGAACAAGTCTCCCACGTTCGATCATCAGCAACAGCGACTGTGGCCCAGTCTCAGCTTTCACTCCCCAGTTCTACAGAATTCACTGCGGCTGGACCAGGGTAGCAGCCTCCAATCTCCAGGAGAAGCTGCCTGACACCTTACAGGTCTCTGAATTCCTTTACACCTGCAACAGGTACAACAAGAGACAAATGAGTCGCATGACCACAAGTTGTAGCTGCCCTCCAATAACTCCGTCTGAGTCTGAACGAAAGAACAGACCACAGTCTTTCACAACCTCAAGATGTTTAAAGAGCTTATTTAATATTGCGTGACAAACTATCTTGGTAACACTACAAAATAAATACTTACTAAACCAGCTCTCTTCATTTTACAGAAAAAAATAAATCCTACATCATCTCATCGTTCACTGAGACCAAGGCCCTGGATCTGCTTGTCAAATTCCCCATTGATTTTGTTGAGTATCCTTGCAAAGGGTGACTGTAACTGGATTCATACTAAAACTCCATGTTGAAGGGTGCTGTTCAGTACCAGGGCAGTTGATGTTGAAGTCACTGTACACAGCCATGAGAGCGAAAACTAGTAAATCAGCTGCAACACAGCCCAGCAAGACACAGAGAATTGTGTGATGAATGATAACTGTACCTTTAATGTCATGATCCCTTTAAGACTGGGTTTGGAACCCTGGGGGACTCTGCCTCCGGCTCCGCCCCCCCAGAGAGCTATATATAAGGTAATGCTCAGTGGGCAGTGTGCAGTGAGCATACTTCTCTGAAGCTGTCTGGTTCTCTGCTAATTAAAGCCTTTGTAGGTTAACTTTGGAATCTAATCGAGTGATTCATTTAAGAAGCATTTTGATGTGGACTTGTGATGCCAAGGCATACAAGGCTGTGGACCAAGTGCTGGAAAATGGGATTAGAATACTTAGGGGGTTGCTTTTGGCCAGTGCAGACACGATAGGCCGAAGGGCCTATTCTGTGCTGTGAACCTCTAGTAATCTAAGACTCTATGTGGTTTATATATCGAGTAACTGATTCCCAAGAGTCAGTTACGGTCTGGGATCTAATAGAAGAGTTTGGGTTGTTTGTATATATCCCGGGTGTGAGTTAGATTGTTCTGTGCCACTGGATTCTTCTGTGGAATCGTGTTTCAGGTTTTTTAGTGAATAACTAATCTCCTGTTGTTGCTTTATCCGCCATTGACCCCCTCTTCTTAATAGTGTCCCCTCTTCTTAATAGTGTATCATTCTGCTCCCGTGTAACTCTGCCGCCTGTTATATCTCATATTCTGACAGTGATGTCACCTTCCCTCACCTCATCCCGGACTGTCTCAAAAAGAAGAGTGATGTAGAACTTTACTGAAATCTACCACAGTGCGTCCCATTCACACCCCAAGCCCCCGGTGCCCCAGTCTTTCATCAAGCTTGGTCTCCTATTGTAGTTGGATTCACCTTATCCCCATTTCATCTCCCTCCCTCATCCTTTTCCCTCTCTTCTTCCTCCTCATTCTTTACCCCCATCCCTTTGTCCCATGCCCCACACTGATCTCTCCTGTTGCTGATACCTCTACGCAGAATCATGTTTCCCTTTGTTACCTAGAAGGAAAAAACAGTTCGGACCAGTATTCCTGTTTCACTGCTGTTCCATTTGAAAGTATAGAAGACCAGTTCGGACCAGTATTCCTGTTTCACTGCTGTTCCATTTGAAAGTATAGAAGACCAGTTCGGACCAGTATTCTTATTTCCCCATTTCACTGGTGTTCCATTTTAATGTATACAAGACCAGTTCGAACCAGTATTCCTATTTCTCCGTTTTACCAGTGTTCCATATTTCCCCATTTTACTGGTGTTCCATAGTTCCCCGTTTTGGTGTTCCATTTTAAAGTAGTTCCAGTTTTGACCAGTGTTCCTATTTTCCTGTTTTACTACTTTTACCTTCTGGGTATATGCCAATCGCTGTCACTCAGTAACACCCTCCCCACCTGATGCACTATCAATTACGACGAGACGAGAGTAGAGAGTAATCGAGGCTTTATTACACAGAGATGTGTGGCCTCCTACAGCTGCTGCTGAAATTGCTGCAGTTCGGAGAGCACACACATTTATACTCCGCCTACTGGGTGGAGCCAGCAGGCAGGAATCTACCCCCGTACCTGTAGTACAGGGCCTTACCATAATACTCTTGTATGCAGTGCAGTATATACAATATAATACAACAGTGGTGACTACCACACCACCCACCCAACACATTCGCCCTTTTTGAAGCCTGAATCTATGCAGGAACTGGGGAGGCAGTCTGACCACCTGTCTGCCACCAGATCCTCACAGTGTCCTTTCTATTTAAGTAATGGTCAGTGCTCCCCGGAACAAGCTTCCCGTGCTCCTTCCAACCTGCACATCTCTATCAGCAACAGCGCTTGTAGCCCAGTCTCAGCTTTCTCTCTGCGGTTCTACAGAATTCACTGCAGCTGGACCAGGGTAGCAGCCTCCCATCTCCAGGAAGAGCTGCCTGACACCTCACAGGTCTCTGAATTCCTATACACCTCCAACAGATACAACAAGAGACAAATGAGTCGCATTTACCCCAAGGGGACGAGGGTGGATTCCTCAAACTACATGCCCCATGTCTTTTGGAACACTGGCTGTCAGATGGTAGCTCTCAACTTCCAGACTGCAGGTGAGTGATGGAGCAGGATGTGGACTCAGGCCTGGGCCCGATCCTAACTCACTCACACCTCTTTCAATAAGACAGACTCTGGGTCCTTGATCAGTCATGGAAATGTGCCCTAGAGTAAGACATTAGCAACAGCAATTTACCTTTACATAGCACCTTTAACATTGGAAAATATTCCAAGGCCCTTTATGTGACCTTTATCAAACAGAAATTGATACCGGCTCACTTGAGGAGATATTAGGACAGATGACCAAAGCTTGACCAAAGAGGTAGATTTTAAGGTCTTAAAGGAGGGGAGAGAGCTAGCGAGGTGGAGAGGTATAGGGAGGGAATTCCTGGGATTACTGGAATTAAAGGCACAGGCACTAGTGGCTGAGTGAGGAGAAGTGGGGATGCTCTAGAGGACAGAACTGGAGGGACACAGATCGCAGGGGGTTGTAGGACTAGAAACAAACCAAACAGATTTGATTAATAAAATGAAGGACATTAATGAGAGAATTAATTTAAGATTAACAAGAGGTTGAAGGTTAAAGAGCCATTTATCTGGAGACTAACCAGATGAATGAGATAAATAAAAGAGATTGATTGGGAGAGTTAATGATTGACTAATAGAAATTTAGAATTGAACAACATTGTTAACTAAATATTAATATAATGAATGATATTAATGAGTGATTACCGGGAGAGAATAAGAGATTGATTTGGGGAATGAGGCTGAGAGAACGATTAGAACATCAGGTTAAATAGAATTAGGAGGAGCTTGATAAAAATGAGATTACCAAAATGGTTAATTAAAATTAGCAAAAGATTAAGAAAACAAGATAGATGGACAAGAGCATTAACGAACGTTTGTGCACTCTTTTTATTTTTACTAGTTTAAAGTAATGTAACATTAACATTTACACAATTATATTCATCAAATTATAATGTAAATGTTGCCACTGTCCCAGAGGGCCATAGACTGCTCTCCCCTTTGAGTGCTGACTGTTGGTGGTTTATCCTGAGGTGTCATGGAATCCCTACAGTGCAGAAGGAGGCCATTCGGCCTATCGAGTCTGCACCGACCCTCCAAAAGAGCATTGCACCAAGGTCCATTCCCCCATCCTATCCTCGTAACCCCACCTAACCTGCACATCTTTGGACTGTGGGAGGAAACCGAAGCACCCGGAGGAAACCCACACAGAAACGGGAAGAAAGTACAAACTCCACACAGTCACTCAAGGCTGGAATTGAACCGGAGTCCCTGGCACTGTAAGGCTGCACTGATAACCACTGTGCCTCCGTGCCATCCCACACCACACCTCAGGCAAGGGACAAGGTTAAGAAGGCGGGGCCTTCATGAATAATTTCAACTGGTACGGGAATTGAACCCGCGCTGTTGGCATTGCTCTGCATCACGAGCCAGCCATCCAGCCAACTGAGCTAACCAACACCAAAACGATAATATACTAGAAATGGTCAGATCCAGAGCACATTAGAATTTCAATCAGCAAATCACTGAGGCAGGATGTCAGCATTTCGAAGAACACCACTTGTAACAGGAAGGTCGCAACGATCTGGTGACAGATAGTTCAATGTGTGCACTGACACTCAACCAATGGTACTTACATTACATTTATATAATACCATTCAAACTTGATAGAGGATCCTCTTATAGAGGGCGCGATTCTCCGGTCTCGTTGAGCTCTCGCTCGAGCGAAATGAGGCCGCAGAAAAGCGGGAGAGCCCAAAAACCATATTCGCGCCAGGCGCCAAACAGTTTGCGATTGCGTCCTTTTTAAAAACGTGAACCTGGTGTAAGGGCTTCTATGGGGACCGTTGAGGTGAGTAGCCAACTTTGCTCACAGGAAAAAAGCCCAGAGGCACTGGGCTTGCCACCCCAGTGCTCGGCAAGGGATGGGGGACCCTCCGCAAGGGTGGACCGCCATGGGAAGTGGGGGTGGGGCAACCGGGAGGCAACCACGTGCGGCACCACCATGCCAATCCCTGGATCATGTGTACCCATTCCGGGGGAAATCCTTGTCCCTGCCAGGCTGCCCCACAGACCACTCATAGCCCTCACAGACTGCCAAGGCCTCTGGTCATGCAGCAGAAGGCTTTGCGAATAGGCTACCGGCAATCATGGTTAAATGAACATTTCACACAACCCAAGTGAATTCCCATGGGTTGGTGGGTCATGTAGCATGTGGGAGTCATTGCCTCGCATCCCAGTCAGACCGCGATGCCTGAACACTGCGGGAGGCAACACTGCACATGCAGCAGCCTACATCCGAACACCGATGGGATGGGACGCAGCTCCGGGGACATGTCCACGGCCGGAGGGTGGGTGAGTACCACAGGGATTGGGGGGTGGGGGGTGGGGGGTAATGCCTGGAGAGATGGGCCAAGAGTTCGGAGGCCAACTCGCATTGCGGAAGAAAATAACAGAGGCACCATATTGGTTGTGCACAAGGGTGTTTATTGTGTGTACCAATTTCCCATTCTCCCGATGGTGCTGCCCCCCCCCCCCCCCCGTCACCTCATATCTACCCCCCTCTCCCAGTACGCCCCGTGATCCTTGATGTGCCCTGCCTTGCAGGGCCTTGGCAATGCCCACCTGCGACTGGGACAAGCTCCGCAGCACCTCGTACATTCCCATCTGAGAGCGGGACATGTCCCGCAGAACATCATCAATGTCAGCCTGGTGCTGGGTGACATCCCTCAGTGAGATGGACATTCTGTCGAGACCCTCAGCCATGGCCGTCACCGACTGCACAATGCCTTGGACACCTTCACTAATGGTGCCGACGTTGTGCACCAGGCTCTCCACTGCGGTTGCCATCCTAGCAGTTTTGTCCTTGGTGCCAAGCATTGCCAGTGACAGCTCCCGGGGTTGGTTTAGCACAGGGCTAAAGAGCTGGCTTTTAAAGCAGACCAAGGCAGGCCAGCAGCACGGGTTCAATTCCCATACCAGCCTCCCCGAACAGGTGCCGGAATGTGGCGACTAGGGGCTTTTCACAGTAACTTCATTTGAAGCCTACTTGTGACAATAAGCGATTTTCATTTCCTTTCATTTCAAGAGCTATTTAGGTGCTGCTCGACCTTGTTAGCGGGTGGCTGGTGAGCGCGGTCCCGGTGAATCAGCTGGTGAGCCTTCTTTTGTGGTGAGGAGTATGTGGGGCCTCGTTAAGTGGGCCAATTAACATTGAATGGCATTGCCGGCCTCGCTGGGCCAAGCACTGGGAAGCTCGCGGCAGTTCCCACTTGTACCACACTTAGTAATCTTTCTGGAGAATGGCGCCCATTGACTCTCGATCTGAGGCTGGATTCTCCGCTGCCCTCTGCTGGTGGCAGAGTTCCCGATGTGGCAGAGAATCCAGCATTGGCCAAAAAACAAGATCGGTGCCTGGTGCCGATCCCATTCCAATGCTCCGCTCCCCCGATGGCAGCGGTATCAGGGTTTGTGCCCCACGCCAGTGGGAGGATGCAAATGGGTCAAATTGTCACATTTGCATCCTACTGCCGGGCCAGGCATTGGATTCTCCAAGCCCGCATGATTCTCCAGTTCTCTGGGCCAGGATTCACATGGGTGAGAATTGGAGTAGGTATTTCCTAGTGTGGCGCTGACGTGGTGGACCTCGCGGTGGGCCAAAGTCCATCGGATGGCCACTGAAGAGATGTACCATGCGGAATTAGTGGAGTCTTGCAACACTAAAACTCAGTAGAAATTTGAGTTAAACTTCTCGGATACAAACAAGAATCTTTATTGCCTCTATTTGATTACAATTAGGAGAAACTTAAATCTATTCTCAATAAAGTCCAGCTAGCAAAAGGACTTAAAGAGAAGTAACTTGTACACAATTTAACTTTCAAAATAATACAGAAATGGTTTCTTGCTTACGGCAAAACAGCTTGCATTTACTTCAAGAGTTAGAGTGGAAAAGTGAAAATATGAAAAATAGAGATAACGAATAGTTAGATATAGTTGGTATAGGATGATACCGGAATAAAGATGGCCATATGAACCATCATGTTTAAAGGAATTCTTATCACTCTTGAGCCATCTATCTACACCTCTATGTCGTCCTAATTGGTTTGGGTTCGAATCAAATACATTTGATTAAATGTATGAATATTTGTGTATGTTATGGAATGCGATTCTGTGCTTTTATCAAGACTGGTTTCTACTGGTTTTCTGCTGACTTTGCTTTTACCCACATTCTGGACAATGGTGCCTTCATATTGCTATGGTGATTACTTGGCCTTGATCTGATTACTGGTACAGCTCATTTCTTAATGTCAAACTATCTTTGAAAATATGTTTATTAGAACAATAGCTTTTTCATCTTGCTCAGTGAAAATGTTATTTTTATCTCCATTAGTTTATGCATGTGTCAGGCTTTTTGTGTCTCTGTTGAAGCTATGTGTTTTGTCATGACCTGAGGTTATGAGTGCTGAAATCCTCATTTTAAAATGGGTATTAAAACTGGGTCTTAATATTTACACTAAATAGCCTTCTTTTACCTATCAGATCTATCAGGAAATAGTCGATTACTATCAACCACAATGCAAATCCTGTGCACCTCCGCCAGATACTCCCACCAGCCCCCTCCAGTGACCTCCTCATAAGAGAGACCCCCACCAGAAACCCCTCATTATAGAGACCCCGACCAGAGACACCCTATTAAGGGAGACACCCACCAGAAACCCCCTATTACAGAGACCCCCGCAAGTGACCCCCTCCATAGGGGTGGCACGAAGCACAGTGGCTAGCACTGTTGCTTCACAGCTCCAGGGTTCTGGGTTTGATTCCTGGCTTGGGTCATTGTCTGTGCGGAGTCTGCACGTTCTCCCCGTGTCTGTGTGGGTTTCCTCCGGGTGCTCTGGTTTCCTCCCACTGTCCAAAGATGTGGGGCTGGATTCTGCAATTCTGGGGCTATGTCCCCGCGCCGCCCCCGATTTCGTCGGGAATTTGGATTCACCGGCTGTTTGCTGAACACGATTTTGGCGTTAGTGACCGGAGAAACCAGCCCATGCAGGCTAGGTGGATTGGCCATGCTAATTTGCCCTTAGTGTCCAAAAAGATTAGGTGGGGTTACTGGGTTACGGGGATAGGGTGAAAGTATGGGGATAAGTAGGATGCTCTTTCCAAGGGACAGTGCAAACTTGATGGGCCAAAAGGCCTCCTTCTGCACTGTAAATTTTATGATCTGATCTATGATCTATAAGAGAGACCTCCACCAGAACTGCCCCGCTCCCCCCCCCCCCCCCCCCCCTGCCTGGAAGCGCCTCCATGAGAGATACCCCTGCCTGGAAGAGAACAGTCCAGATAGAGACAATGAGAAAAAATACTGATTTAAAACTCACCTGTGCAATACACCTGCTGGCTTAGGCAGTGGAAGCAGCCCCTGTAAATCCCGAGAAAAAGAAAACCACATCAGCTGGGTTTAAACACACTCTGATATTTGATCTGAAAACTTTCATTCATATTTATGTGAAATTGAGTTTACGAGGCTGTGATTGACAGCTTCCACACACCCAGCTGTCTGGATTGTTTAATTAATCTCCCTTCATTCTTGAGTGGATTTCAAGTAGTCAGCTGTGAAACTAACTGCAATGTCTATAAACATCTAGATTTGATTGACAACCCTTGGATCACATCAAAGACTGTTGAGTGCTTTTTGCAGAGGAAAAAGAAATGAGAGCACTTAACTGTCTTTGCTATGATCCAAGAGCTGATACTCACCTTGGATCTATTACAGCATCCTCTAATACTGAGTCTCTTCTGCTCCGCTAGATAACATGATGACTACCCGTGTTTGATCTATTAGAAAGCCAAGAGCCAGTCACTAACTGAGACCTGACAAATTGATTTCTGTTTCTCGCCTTCAGACTTGCCTATGCAACTGAACAACTCATTCTTCGAGTTCAATGGGCGGAGCGGCTATATTCTGAAACATGAATTGCTGCGTCGGCTGGAGAAGACGTTTGACCCCTTCACCGCTGATCGGATTGATGTTGTGGTGTCGAACACTGTATCCATCTTGGTAACGTTTGCATTGGTTCCAATGAAACCTACTCTTGGTGAATTCAGTACTCCTTGCATGTGGGTAACATGGTGTTAAAGTGAGCACTAAACTCAAACACTGAGCATTATGCAATCTATGTTCCCCTTGTTCTGCAAGAACTATTTGAGATCATAACCTGAATCATCAAGTCAGTCGCACAGTGACATGCAATAATTCAAAGGGCACAGCCCAAAGTGATCTGAAAATGTTTCAAACAAGTAATAATCAATTTGGGGCAGCACGGTGACACAGTGGTCACGGTGACGAGGTCCCAAGTTCGATCCCGGCTCTGGGTCACTATCCGTGTGGAGTTTGCACATTCTCCCCGTGTTTGCGTAGGTTTCGCCCCCACAACCCAAAGATGTGCAGGGTAGGTGGATTGGCCATGCTAAATTGCCCCTTAATTGGAAAAAATGAATTGGGCACTCTAAATTTTTTAAAAAAGTAATATTCAATTTAAAACATTAAGAGGGATATTCCTGTCCCGCCAATGGTAGATAGGGAGAGAGGCCGATGTGTTGGTTTTGCCTCCCTGATAGCCTGGAGATGGATTTTGTTGTGCTGGCTGGACTCAGAGCTGCTGAATGCAGAGGTATGGGTGAGTGATTATACAGAGTTCCTGCACTTAGAGAAAATCAAGTTCATCATCAGAGGTGCAGAGGAGAGGTTCACCTCGAGGTGGAAGCTATTCATCGACTTCTTTAAGGACCCTTTGAAAGAGCACCCTATCTAGGCCCACTCCCCTCTCCCCCCATCCCCGTAACCCCACCTAACCTACACATCCTTGGACATGTTGATACATTGGTTTTGATTTTCCAAAATTTAGATTTTCCAAAATTCCCTCAATTCTGGAAAGGTAACGAATGCAACTCCTCTATTCAAGAAAAGAGAGACAGAAAGCAGGAAACTTCAGGCCAGTCTGTCAGAGGGAAATTGCTGGAATCTATTATTAAGGAGGTTATAACGGGGCATTTAGAAAATCTCAGTGCAATTAGGCAGAGTCAACAGGGTTTTGTGAAAGGGAATTCATGGTTGATTAATTTATGAGAGTTCTTTGAGGAAGTAACAAGCAATGTGGATAAAGGGGAACTGGCAGAATGAGGTGTAGCTATTTGACAATTTACCACGTTAAAGGTTACTACAAAAGATGTAGGGGTAACATATTAGCATAGGTCGAGAATTGGTCAGCTAACAGGAAACAGGGAGTAGGCATCAATGGGTAATTGTTTTGTCTCAGTTGGCTGTGGGGATCAATGTTCTCAATTATTTGCAACCTATATCAGTGATTTGGATGAAGTTGCAAAATTTGCTGATGACTCAATGATATGTAGGGGAGTAAGTTGTGAAGAAGACATAAGGGGTGCGATTCTCCGAAATGGAGACAAAGTCCCGACGGTAATCATCATTACCCCTAGCAGCCTCCGTATATTTGTATTCAGCTGTCTCCCCTTCACAAACCCAGTTTGGTCCCCATGAAACACCCCCGGGACACAATCCTCTATCCTCGTTGCCATTACCTTGGCCAGAATCTTAGCGTCCACATTCAGGAGGGAAATAGTCCTATAGGACCCGCATTGCAGCGGGTCTTTTTCCTTCTTTAGGAGGAGCGATATCGTTGCCTCTGACATAGTCGGGGGCAGCTACCCCCTTTCCCTCGCCTCATTAAAGGTTCTCATCAGTAGCGGGGCCAGCAAGTCCATATATTTCCTATAGAATTCAACTGGGAATCCGACTGGTCCTGGGGCCTTCCCCGCCTGCATGCTCCCAATCCCTTTCACTACTTCCTCCGTCTCAATCTGTGCTCCCAGTCCCGCCCTCTCCTGCTCCTCCACCTTAGGAAATTCCAGCTGATCCAGAAAGCACATCATTCTCTCCTTCCCATCCGGGGGCTGAGCTTCATATAATCTTTCATAAAATGCCTTGAACACTCCATTCACCCTCTCCGCTCCCCGCTCCATCTCTCCCTCCCCATCTCTCACCCCCCTATCTCCCTCGCTGCTCCCCTTTTCCTCAGTTGGTGGGCCAGCAACCTGCTCGCCTTCTCCCCATATTCGTACTGTACACCCTGTGCCTTCCTCCATTGTGCCTCTGCATTACCCGTAGTCAACAAGTCAAATTCTACATGTAGCCTTTGCCTTTCCCTGTACAGTCCCTCCTCCGGTGCCTCTGCATATTGTCTGTCCACCCTCAGAAGTTCTTTCAACAACCGCTCCCTTTCCCTACCCTCCTGCTTTCCTTTATGTGCCCTAATAGATATCAGCTCCCCTCTAACCACTGCCTTCAGCGCCTCCCAGACCACTCCCACCTGGACCTCCCCATTATCATTGAGTTCCAAGTACCTTTCAATACACCCCCTCACCCTTAAACACACCCCCTCATCTGCCAATAATCCCATGTCCATTCTCCAGGGTGGACGCTGTTCTTTTTCCTCCCCTATCTCCAGGTCCACCCAATGTGGAGCGTGATCCGAAATAGCTATAGCCGTGTACTCTGTCCCCGTCACCTTCGGGATCAGTGCCCTTCCCAAAACAAAAAAGTCTATCCGTGAATAAACTTTGTGGACATAGGAGAAAAACGAAAACTCCTTACTCCTAGGTCTACTAAATCTCCAGGGGTCTACTCGTCCCATCTGCTCCATAAAGTCCTTAAGCACCCTAGCTGCAGCCGGCCTCCTTCCGGTCCTGGACCTCGATCTGTCCAGCCCTGGGTCCAGAACCGTATTAAAATCTCCACCCATTACCAACTTCCCCACCTCTAGGTCCGGGATACGTCCTAACATACGCCTCATAAAGTTGGCATCATCCCAGTTCGGGGCATATACGTTCACTAAGACCACCGCCTCCCCTTGCAATTTGCCACTCACCATCACGTATCTGCCCCCACTATCCGCCACTATGGTCTTTGCCTCAAACATTACCCGCTTCCCCACTAGTATAGCCACCCCCCTGTTTTTTGCATCTAGCCCCGAATGAAACACCTGCCCCACCCATCCTTTGCGTAGTCTGACCTGGTCTATCAGTTTCAGATGCGTCTCCTGCAGCATAACCACATCTGCCTTAAGTTTCTTTAGGTGTGCGAGTACCCGTGCCCTCTTTATCGGCCCGTTCAGCCCTCTCACATTCCACATGATCAGCCGGGCTGGGGGCTCTTTACCCCCACCCCCCCCCCCCCCCTTGTCGACTAGCCATCTCCTTTTTCAATCCAGCAACTCACCCAGTTCCCACGTACCGTATCTCCCCCCAACGGCGCCCCGACCACCCCACCCCATACCAGCTCCCCAGCAGCAGCAACCCAGTTAACCCCCCCCCCCCGCTAGATCCCTCACTAGCGTAATTGCACCCCCCATGTTACTCCCAGAAGTCAGCAAACTCTGGCCGACCTCGGCTTCCCCCCGTGACCTCGGCTCCCACTGTGCGAGGCCCCCTCCTTCCTGTGTCCCTGTTTCCGCCATGATTACCATAGCGCGGGAACAAAGCCCGCTCTTCCCATTTGGCCCCGCCCCCAATGGCCGGCGCCCCCAGCTCCTCATCCTCCCTCCCCCCCTCCCCCACGACATGGGGAAGAGAGAAAAGTTACAGGGTCGCAGGATTAACAACTTGGGAAATCATCTCTTCCCCCTTTTCCCCCCCTCTTCACCCCACATATTCGCCCCACCACTTTGTCCCAAATGTTCTTTTTCTAGCCCACTTATTCCAGTTTCTCCTCGACAATAAATGTCCACACCTCTTCTGCCGTTTCAAAGTAGTGGTGTTTCCCTTTATGTGTGACCCACAGTCTTGCCGGCTGCAGCATTCCAAATTTAACCTTCCTTTTGTGCAGCACCGCCTTGGCCCGACTAAAGCTTGCCCTCTTTCTCGCCACCTCCGCACTCCAATCTTGATATACGCGGATCACCACGTTCTCCCACCTACTGCTCCGAGTTTTCTTTGCCCATCTGAGGACCATCTCTCTGTCCCTATATCGGAGAAATCTCACCACTATGGCTCGAGGAATTTTTCCAGCCCTCGGTCTTCGTGCCATAACTCGATACGCTCCCTCCACCTCCAACGGGCCCGTCGGGGCCTCCAATCCCATTAACGAGTGCAGCATCGTGCTCACATATGCCCCGACGTCCGCCCCTTCTGCACCTTCGGGAAGACCAAGAATCCTTAAATTCTTCCTCCTCGCATTATTCTCCAGCACCTCCAGCCTTTCCACACACCTTTTGTGTTGTACCTCGTGCATCTCTGTCTTCACCACCAGGCCCTGTATGTCGTCCTCATTCTCAGCAGCCTTTGCCTTCATGACCCGAAGCTCCTGCTCCTGGGTCTTTTGCTCCTCCTTTAGCCCTTCAATCGCCTGTAATATCGGGGCCAACAGCTCCTTCTTCATCTCCTTTTTTAGTTCTTCCACGCAACGCCGCAGGAACTCTTGTTGGTCAGGGCTCCATATTAAACTGCCTCCTTCCGATGCCATCTTGCTTTGTGCCTGCCTTCCTGGCCGCTGCTCTAGAGGATCCACCGCAATCCGGCCACTTTCCTCTCCTTTTTCCATCCGTGTCCAGGGGGGGATTCCCTTCTGGTTTACCGCACAGTGTTTTTAGCCGTTAAAATTGCCGTTGGGGCTCCTATTAAGAGCCCAAAAGTCCTTTCCACCGGGAGCTGCCGAAACGTGCGACTTAGCTGGCCATCGCCGCACCCGGAAGTCTCGGTAGATAGATGATTGATGGACAAAGGAGTCAAAGAGTATAAGGGGTATGAAGGAACGTGGAGTTGAGGCAACAATCAGATTGAATGATGCAGGGGGCTTGAGGGGCCGAATGGCTTACTCCTGCTCCTAATTTATATGTTCTCATGTGTGCTGATGGAGATAGCCACTCATTTTATGTTGGAAAAGATGAAATCCAAACTCTGGAAGTTGGTGCCAGACTCCTCCACGCTTCCTGACATTGACCATGGGGGTCGCTGGCAGATTTTTCAATGCGCCGAGTATCTGGGTATGTACATCACAATCCCTGCAGCAGTGTCCAAGTATGAACCAATTTAACCTCTATTGTTTCCTGTTACAGATTATATCAGGACAGTTCCTATCAGATCGTAATTCCAGGTTCTATGTTGAGGTGGAGTTGTTTGGACTCCATCATGATCCTAAGCGGAAATACAGGACAAAATTGAACACTGAGCAAAACTCGATCAACCCCCAGTGGAAGGATGAGGAAACCTTTGTGTTTGAAAAGGTAAAATGTAAAATGTAGCACGTACACAATACTTCTGGGTTGACGGCACGGTAGCACAATGGTTAGCACAGTTGCTGCGCAGCTCCAAGGTCCCAGCTTCGATTCCCGGTTTGGGTCACTGTTTGTGCGGAGTCTCCACGTTCTCCCCCTTGTGCGCGTGGGTTTCCTCCGGGTGCTCCGGTTTCCTCCCACAGTCCAAAGATGTGC
The DNA here is from genome assembly GCF_047496885.1 of Scyliorhinus torazame. NCBI lineage: Eukaryota > Metazoa > Chordata > Chondrichthyes > Carcharhiniformes > Scyliorhinidae > Scyliorhinus > Scyliorhinus torazame. The sequence continues at coordinate 267,793,202 of NC_092708.1, read as the reverse complement.
AGGTTAGGTGGATTGGCCATGATAAATTGCCCTTAATGTCCAAAAAGGTTGGGTGGGGTTACTGGGTTACAGGGATAGGGTGGAGGTGTGGGCTTAAGTAGGATGCTCTTTCCAAGAGCCGGTGCAGACTCGATGACCAAATGGCCTCCTTCTGCACTGTAAATTCTATGAGACAGGGCCCTCTGCTCTGTCTGTTCCATTTTCCACTACTGTACCCTTCCTCCCAGAACCATGATATGTTTTCCCTTATCCTCACCCTGCATTCCACTAGCTCCCACATTCAACAGATCTTCCTCCACCCTTTCCACCACCTTTAGTTTGGATACATAATTCCTCCACTTCCAGTTATCCAAAGCGTCTTGATGGCAGACACTGAATACTGGGCTCCCTCTGCAACAGGTTGCTCCACTCCTCAAATCCTCCTCCCCTTCCTGCAGCACTTTTTACCCCAAGTGCAGGAGATGAAACTATTACAGCCGCCCCAAAGGAAGGTGTCCACATGGGGTTGCAGGATAAATAAGAGGTTAATTGAAATTTGTTACAGAAACTTTCATTCAATAATAATAATCTATTATTATCACAGTAGGCTTACATTAACACTGCCATGAAGTTACTGAGAAAAAGCTGCTCCTCCGAGTAAGTGCCGGTGGTTTTGAGCTGACTGGCTTTAAACCGGAAGTCCTCTGAAGCTCCACCCCCTTTCAGCAGGGGAGCACATATTCTCTGAGGGGTTCTGGAAAAACAGATCCCCGACTCCGTAGGCTTTCGTTGGGCCCAGGATATGACAGAAACACCTTTTCCTTTTCCGCTTTTCTCTTCACTGTCCAAGGCCCCAAGCATTCCCTCCAGAAGACACAGTGATTTGTGTCTACTTCTTTCAGTTTAGTAGACAGTATTCGCTGCTCATGATGTGTCCTGTACAATGGGGAGGCAAAACTCAGGCTGGATGAATGCTTTGCAGAAATATCAATTCAGTCTGCAAGAGTGACCACAAGCTATCAGTTGCCTGCCTTTAATTTGTTGCTCTCCTCCTATGCTTGCTGTCCAATCACACCATTCTTAATTAAGAAAGAGTTTTCATTGTTAATCAGTGTCAAGCTAAATTGTTCATTTTAATGCAGCAGCTCTGACTAAGGGCGAGATTCCACCACCTCCCGCGGAGTGTTTTGCGGCAGTGAAGGCAGCTCAGAATTGGCCGTCCGTCCTGCCGCCAGGGAACCTGTCACAGGGGGTCACTTTGGGCAGGGCTAAATGATCCTGCTGGTGGGTGGGGGCTGGAAAATCCCAACCTAAGACTGATGCTGCACATGTGCAAGAAATGCGCCCTCTAGTGTTGTGACACAAAGAAACATTTGGATTTGGATTTGTTTTTATTGTCATGTGTACAGAGGTACAGTATTGTTCTGCGTACAGTCCAGGCAGATCATTCCATAAATGAAAAACATATGATAAATATACAATCTAATTACATAGACATAGACATCGGCTGAAGTACACAGAGTATAGTGCTACGCAGTAGAGAAGATGCGTGGAGAGATCAGATCAGCCCATAAGAGGGTCATCCCGGAGTCTGGTAACAGCCGGGAAGAAGCTGATTTTGAATCTGTTAGTGCATGTTCTCAGACTTTTGTATCTTCTGCCCGATGGAAGAGGTTGGAAGAGAGAATGACCTGGCTGGGAGGGGTCTTCGATTATGCTGCCCGCTTTCCCAAGGCAGCAGGAGGTGTCGGCAGAATCAATGGATGGGAGGCGGGTTCGCGTGCTGAACTGGGCTGTGTTCACGACTCTGTAGTTTCTTGCGGTCTTGGGCCGAGCAGTTGCCATACCAGGTTGTGATGCAGCCAGATAGGATGCTTTCTATTGTGCACCTGTAAAAGTTGGGAAAAGTCAATGTGGACATGCCGAAATTCCTTAGTTTCCTGAGGAAGTATAGGTGCTGTTGGGCTTTCATGGTCGTAGAGTCGACGTGGGCGGACCAGGACAGATGTCCCCGATGTGGGTGGACCAGGACAGATGTCCCCAGGTGATGTGCACACATAGGAATTTGAAGCTGTCAACCATCTCCACCTCAGCACCATTGATGCAGACAGGGGTGTGAACAGTACTTCGCTTCCTGAAGTCAATAACCAGGTCCTTAGTTTTGCTGACATTAGCGGGGCTGTTCCCGGAGCCTGTAGTGCCGGGAACGACCCTGCTATCTAGCGGCACTCTGTTGCTATTTTGGGCCCAGCGGGAAACCCCCCCCCCCCACCCCCACCCTCATGGCCGCTCTTAGCGTAATTTCCTACTCTGAGGATCTTCGACAAGTGGAGCTCCTCAGTGCAGGAAGACATTGGCGCCCCGATCTCCTGACCCGGCCTCGGACTTCCCAAATGCCCCAATTCACCTGTTGGAGTGTCTTTGAGCCCCCCACATGCCCCCCCCCCCAACCCCGGACTCCACTATATACCGACAGGGCATGCCTGGGACCGATCACAGGTGCAGGAAAAGTGCCATCTTGGCACCTTGGCACTGCCAGCACCAGGGTGACACCTTGGCACTGCCAGAGTGCCAAGCTGGCATCAGTAGTGCCAAGGTGCCAGCCTGCCCAGAGGTCGACCACCTGGGGGCCTCCAATTGGCAGGGGTCTCCTTGGCGAGGTTGATAAATGCCAGATGGCTTTATGGCCTGGCGTCAGCACAGCTAAGTGGGTTTTTAAAGTCACTTAACCATGCGAGACTGGATCCCTTCCACAGTTCGTGACATCTCACGAGATCTGTTTAGATCGAGGGGGACAACGCCCGTTGGGAACACCATGAGAGACCGGTTCCTCAGAGATCGGGCCATCCTTTTGAAAGGGTGGCCCAATCTCGAAGTGAGCTTGAGGGTCCCGTACACCCCCACCCATGAACAAAGCCAGCTCCCACAAACATGGGCATTACCCCTAAGTAATGTCACCCTGCTAATGGGGTTCCTGAGGGCCTCCCCTTTTCAGGCCTCCCAAATCACCCCGTTCAGGCCCCATCCCATTTTAGGATCCCTTGGCAGTGCCACCCTGACAATGCCTCGCCAGCCTGCCAGTGCCACCCAGGCACCCTGGAAGTGCCAGGGTGGCAGTGCTAAGGTGTTAGGCTGGCAATGCCAAGGTTCCCAGGTACCAGTGAGAGTATCAGGGTGCCACCCTGCCCTGTCCCCGACCAACAGGGGGTCTCCAAAGGTCTTGGAGACCACCCCCAGGTGCTGTTACTCCTGGTCCACATTTGTGTGGATCAGTATTAAACGGCTTGGTCTCCCATGCGAAGCCGTTAGATACCGGGCGTCAGAAAAGTGAGGGCGAGATCCGGATCGCGAAGTCTTGCGAGGTTTGATTGAATATTGCAAAACGTTGGGAACGTCACGAATCACGTGAGAAGCCTCTTGCAAGATTCAACAGCCTTGTCCCAACACCAAGTCGGGCACAATGAGGTTGTTAAATTGTGCCCCTAGATTCAAGCTGGAAGACGTCCATCTGAAATAGAGACTGTTGTCCTTTTTACTTTTCGTGATATTTTCTTTACACCCCTCTTTACCCTCCGTGATTGTCTGCCTTGTGTGTGTGTGTCGGGGGGTGGGGGTGTGTTAACAAAGGGGGTTAGGAATTAGATAATAGTTAACCAGTTGCATTTGCTGCCTATTTACTTATAGTTATTGTTATTAATAAAAATTAATTGTGTTTAAATTTACAAACCTGATGACTGTAATTATTGGGCAGCCAAAGACCTCAGGTAATTTCTAAGAATTAATAATTAATTTCAATTGTGTTGTGACTCCGGGCCAAGGGGGCTGGAATTGACTGCGCACTAGCCCAGGGTGTCGTAACATAATTTGGGGACTCGGTCACTATTCACCTTCGACAAACTGAATCTTGTTTAAAGTATCACATTTATCAGAGAAGTTCCATCAGTGGCCGTTACTAACCAGATATTCCTGTACCACATGACACACCCAAAGGACCGCAGAGATATTTAAATTGCCTGACTGAGGGCAACTCATTTGTCTGCAGCTGATTTAACTCTCAGCAGCAAAAGACAGCTTCTGCTGCCAGCACCTGAGCCCGCCAGCCACCTGGCATCTGGTATTAATCTCATGGTGCAGTTTAAAATATTATTTTCTGTCTTCAGATTCTCGTGCCGGAGCTGACTTCCATAAGGATTGCCATTTACGATGATAGTGGAAGATTCATTGGACACAAGATTCTTCCAGTTACTGCTCTTCAAACAGGTAACCCAAGCACTGCTATTTCCCACAATGGACCAATCAAATCACCTGACTATGGAGGCAATGCATGGCAGTAGCGCACACTCCTGAACCATATCTCAAGGACAAATCCCACACTCCCACATGGGCAGCACGGTAGCATTGTGGATAGCACAATTGCTTCACAGCGCCAGGGTCCCAGGTTCGATTCCGGCTTGGGTCACTGTCTGTGCGGAGTCTGCACATCCTCCCCGTGTGTGCGTGGGTTTCCTCTGGGTGCTCCGGTTTCCTCCCACAGTCCAAAGATGTGCAGGTTAGGTGGATTGGCCATGATAAATTGCCCTTACTGTCCAAAATTGCCCTTAGTGTTGGGTGGAGTTACTGGGTTATGGGGATAGGGTGTGGAGGTGTTGACATTGGGTAGGGTGCTCTTTCCAAGAGCCGGTGCAGACTCAATGGGCCGAATGGCCTCCTTCTGCACTGTAAATTCTATGATAATGATAATAACAAGGACATATCCCACACCTCATTACAAGGACATATCCCACACTCCCACACCTCATTACAAGGACATATCCCCCACTCCCACACCTCATTGCAGGGACATATCTCACACTCCTGAATCACATCACAAGGACATATCTCCCACTCCCACACCACATTACAGGGACATAATTCACTCTTGCACCTCATTACAGGGACATAGCCCGCACTCCTGAACCACATCACAAAGACATATCTCACACTCCTGTACCACACTGCAGGGACATATTTCACACTCCCAAAACACATTACATAGACATATCCCACATTCCCACACCTCGTTAAAAGGACATATCCCACATGCCCACACCTTATTACAAGGATATATCTCACACTCCCACACCTCATCACAGTGACATAATTCACTCTTGCACCTCATTACAGGGACATGGCCCACACTCCTGAACCACATTACACGGACATATCCCACACCTCATTACAAGGACATATTTCACACTCCCGCACCTCATTACTAGGCCATATCCCTCACGCCCACACGTCATTACAAGGACATATCTCACTCCCACACCTCATTACAAGGACATATCCCACACACCCACACCTCAGTATAAGGACATACCTCACAATCCCACACCTCATTACAGGGACATATCTCACATTTCCACTCCTCATTGCAGGGACATATCTCACACTCCTGAACCTCATATCATAGACATATCCCACATTCCCGCTCCACATTACATAAGCATATCTCACTCCTGAAACATGCTACATAGACGTATGCCATGCTCCTGCATCTCATTACATAGACGTATCCTGTGCTCCTGGACCATGCTACATAGTCATATTCCACACTTTAAACCACATTCCATAGACATATCCCACACTCCAAAACCACATTACATAAACATATCCCACACTTCCAAATCACATTACATAGACATACCCCAAACTCCCAAAACACGTTACCTGGACATATCTCATGCCCCCGAACCATGTTACATAGACATATCTCATGCTCCTGAACCATGTTACATAGACATATCCCACGCTCCTAAACCATGCCCGCTGGTTTCCTCCCACAGTCCAAAGATGTGCAGGTTAGGTGGATTGGCCGTGATAAATGACCCTTAGTGTCCAAAAAGGTTGTGTAGGGTTACTGGGTTACGGGGATAGAGTGCTGGTGTGGGCTTGGGTAGGGTGCTCTTTCCAAGGGCCGGTGCAGACACGATGGGCCGGCTGGCCTCCTTCTGCACTGTAAATTCTCTGAAAGCCATGTTACACAGACATATCCCACGCTCCCGAAACATGTTACTTGGAAATATCCCATGCTCCAAAATCATGTTTTCCAGACATATCCCATGCTCCTGAACCATGTTACATAGACATATCCCACGCTCCAAAACCATGTTACATAGATATATCCTAAGCTCCCGAACCATATCCCACAGTCTAATTTATCCCACTCCTTTTTCTCTCCTCCTTTATTCTCACCCCTAAGTGTCACTCATGCTCCCTTAATGCATTATGTATTACTGATTGAGATGTGGCTTCTCTCCTGTAGGATATCGTCATATTGGCCTGCGGAATGAGACTAACCAGCAGCTCACCATGCCGTCTCTGTTTGTTCATATTGAGGTGAAGGACTATGTGCCTGATACTTGGGCAGGTATGGTGGAATATCAGAGATCAAGCTCAATTCTCCTCCCCATCTTCCCACTGCCACTGTAACACATTCAGGCTCCAATCCCTTTCTAACACGTATGGTACCTGCTCTGGAACTGTTTGATGGGACAGTGTAGAGAATTTTTACATGTATTCAATCTATACTGTACCTGCTCTAGGACTGTTTGATGGGACAGTATAAAAGGAATATTGCTCTTACACTACAGTACAGCATGGGTTAGTTACAAAGGTTAACAGGTGGGATATACTAATGTATTACAAAGGTTATGATGTAGCATTGACATCGGGCAGGTACTCTAGCGAGTAGACTGGTAGCCCTGAGAGGAGATGTGACTTTCTTGTAACCCACCCTATACATGTTGTAAATAACATAAATAAACTACTTTTTCAGTAAATATCCCGATTACGCCTGTGGCTCTTCCTTGTTAGAATGCTGGCTTAACATAGTCTATAACATATAGCTGGCTTAGCATAGTCTATAACATATAGCAACTTTGCAAATGTGTGTTGGGAGATTGTAGAGGGGATACACTGCTTTATCTAACCCCTGAGTGAATGGAAGTGGGGGTTGGATCTGGAGATTGAGAGCAATCAATAGAGGAAATGAGGGTATATGTTGAAGGACTAATTCTCACAGATCTGTCCATTTCTGCATAGATTGGGGCCAGAATACTTGACACTGTGCTTGTCTTTGTAGATTTAACAAAGGCTTTGGCTGACCCAATTGAATTTGTCTGCACATTGAACAAACAATCTGCACAAGTGACCTCAGCAGAAGATGATCAGGTACAGTGTGCGGGAGGGGAGACATTGCGAGATGGGAGGTAGAGCAAGAGTGATGGAAAGAGACAGGAGGATAATGGAGAAACTGTGAGCAATGGGAAGGATATTAGGGGAAATGGTGAGGGAGTGATAAGAGGGGAAATGGTGAGGGAGGGATAATAGGGGAAAGGGTGAGAGACAGGTGATAATAAGGAAATGATGAGGGGGAGATAATAGATGTTATGGGCCAGGGTTTAGAGAATCCCAAAGTGTATCATGGAGTTCACCTGACCCACAACTTTTAATAGATTGTGGTTATGGGGAGCACACGGGCCCACTCTGCAGGTGTGATGCAACAGAACTCTACAGTACTTTTAAATTAAACAATGTTTATTTATGAAACCAGTTAACACTTTATAAACCCACAGTAAACTTCTTAACAACTATCAACACCAATCCTCCCCACAGATACAATATTCTAGAAGTAAACCTTAATCTTTCCTTATGAACATCCGTAAGACAAAAGACCCTTTTTAACACAGAGATCAGGTTTAAATTCACTACTGAGAGCAGTCAGCACTTTGAAATCATCCAATTGATCTGGAGACAGTCTTTACTTTGCAGGGATCCTTATACAGCTCCTTGCTTTGCCTGCAGCTATCCAGCTCTCAAAACGAAACTAAAACACCCTGTAACAGAGAGCACAAAGCGAAAGTAAAAGCAGACAGACAGCCCAGCTCCACCCACTCTCTGACATCACTGCAGCCATTTAAAAAAAAAAATTCTTAAAGGTACTCTCACATGACATAGGGGAAATGGTGGGGGTTGGATAATAGGGAAAATGGTGAGGGGGATAATAGGGGAAAGGATCAGTGACAGGTGGATAATAGGGGAAAGGGTCGGTGACATCAGTGACAGGGGATAATAGGGAAATGGTGAGGGGGATAATAGGGAAATGGTGAGAGAAGGGGGATAATAGGGAAATGGTGAGGGGGATAATAGGGAAATGGTGAGGAGGATAATAGGGAAATGGTGAGGAGGATAATAGGGAAATGGTGAGGGGGGTAATAGGGAAATGGTGAGGGGGGATAATAGGGAAATGGTGAGGGGGATAATAGGGGAAAGGGTCAGAGAAATGGGGGATAATAGGGAAATGGTGAGAGGAGAGGATAATAGGAAATGGTGAGCAATGGAGCCATCATTGGTACTTGAGCGAGGCGATGGCATGATGATATTGTCAACGGACTCATAATCCAGAGACCCAGGGTAATGCTCTGGGGACCCGTGTTTGAATTCCACCCAGGCAGTTTGTGAAATTTGAATTCAATGAAAATATATGGAAATGATGACCATGAAACCATTGCAGATTTTTGTAAAAACCATCTGGTTCGCTTATGTCCTCAAGGGAAGGAAATTTGCTGTTCTTACCTGGTCTGGCCTACATATGAATCCAGATCCACAGCAATCTACTAGACTCTTAAATGCCCTCTCAAATGACCTAGCAAGCTATTCAGTTCAGGGGTATTAGGCTTGGGCAATAAAATTCTGAACCAGCCAGCGACAGCCACATCTCGTGAATGATTTTTTTTTAAAATAGGGATGCAGTGGAGAGGTGTGTATAATGGGGAAACTGTGAGAGATGGGGAGGGATAAAAGGAAAATGGTGAGAGATGGGGGGAATAATAGAGCAGTGGGTGAAAGACAACTTCATTTGAAGCCTACTTGTGACAATAAGTGATTTTCATTTCATTTCATTTCAATAGCGTAAATGGGGAATGACAGGGGATAAATGGGGGAAATGGGAATGATGGGGGGTGTAATTGCAGAAACAACGGAGGCCGGAGTATAATAGAAGAACTGGAGAGAGATGGGGGGTGATGATGGGTATTCACAGTATGTTGGCTTTGAGCAGATGATATATGGGACCAAGTGTGTTGCCTCTGAGAACAGTGCCAGCGAGCGAGAGAACACTGTTGGGAAACAGTAGATTATTTGGATTCCAATGTGCTAAAAGAACAGATAATGAAAAAAGTCATGAGAATCACTCCCCTTTCTGTTATACAGACTCGTTTAATATTGGAATGTAATGTACAGACCTTTTTGTTATCAGACCGTAATAAGGCCAACATGTAAATACAGGCTCCATTGATATTGGATTGTAATGTGCAAATTCCTTTGTGTACTGGTTTTAAAGGGCTTGGGGAGGTTGAATCAACTATTGACATATGGATCTTGTCTGTTCTTTGCAGAGTGTCCCAGAGGAGAAAACACAGATGCTGGAGAGTGGTGATGGAGCAATGGACACCAGTGAGCCATGCAGTAAATAAATATCCCTCCACCTTTTATGGGTTCATTTTGGTTTCAGGGGAGAGTCATTCAGTTCAAAGGGGGTGAGCTGGGACAATCCAGCATTTTTGAACTCAAGCTTTGAAGGAGGGTCTTACGGACTTGAAACGTTAACTCTCTGTTTCTCTCTCCATAGATGCTGCAACACCTGCTGAGCTTTTCCAGCAGTTTCTCTTAGTTCAGATTTCCAGCATCCGCAGTATTTTGCTTTCATTTTCAATTCACCTTCTGTTCAGCTGTCTCCAACCTATCCTGCTTCCCTCCCCTCTGTTGAATTGAGTGATACTGAGGAATGATCTTGTAAATCAAGGACAATCAGCTGTTTATTGTGAGTGGTTTGCAGTTGTGGAGTGAACTGTTGGAGATCAGTGCACTTCAGCAGAAGGGCACAGACTGACCAAACCCTGAAAGGTGATAGGTCAGAAGAAAAAGATTCAAGGCCAATTCAGAAAACTTGCATTAATATAGCACCTTTGACAACACTCTTTACAGCCAATGAAACACTTTTTGAAGTGTACTCACTGTCTTAATGTAGGAAGCAGCCAATTTCTGCAGTGAGATCCCATGTACAGCAATGTGACAATGGAAAGTCACCCTAGTCCCAGATGATCATAGGCTGTCCAAAGAGGGTGATATAACCCGAGGATCACCACACCTCAGGCAAGGGGCAAAGTTGAGCCTTCTGAATAACCTCAGCCAGTACAGTAATTCAACCCGTGCTGTTGGCCTCGCTCTGCATCACAGCTCTCCAGGCAACTGAGGTAAACCTGACAATGACCAGATCATCTGTTTAAAGTATAAATATTGGCCAGGACACCAGAGCTCACCTGCTCGACTTTCAACCGGATCATGGAATATTTTACAACCACCTCAGAAAGCAGCTGAAGTCTTTTAATGCCTCGCCTGAAAGGTAGCCCCTCAGTATTCAGCATTCCCTCAGTACTGCTGTGGAGTGTCAGCCTAGATGTTGTGCTAATTTCTGTAGTGGGCACTTGGATCTACAACCTCCTGTCTCAGAGACAAAGAGTGTCAGCCGCTGAGGCACAGCGGAGAGGGAGCTGGAGCTGGCTAACAAGTCAGATACGAGCAGATAACCAAGGGTTGGGCAAGTAGATGAGGAAAGGAGCAGAGAGATTAAACAAGCGACACCAGTTTGTTCCAACTGCACCTGTAATATAGCCGCGTCAAAGATAAACGTAGCTGAACACAATTTTGAGCCGTGACCTCTGAGTCATAAAGATGGTGCAAGACCACCCTCTGGTGTTGCTGATGAGAACTGTCAAGCCCTCTGCTCAGCCAGTGGAGGCAGGGATTATTTGGATGAATTCAGACCACAGTACCCAAACTATCTTCTTTTCTTCCAGCTCCTAACGTTCCAACTTGTCTTGGGAATGAAGAATCCTCTAAAGACATCACAGGTAAGTCAGTGGCCCTAACATTTACAGGGCTCTGTGTTCAGTGTGGAAGGGTGGAGGTTAAGGAAAAAAAACAGAAAACTGACACTTTTCAATTTTGGACGGGCTGGCCCCCTTTTGACTGGGAAAGCCTACAGCAGAAAGGCACGGTGGAGGAGCAGGTAGGGTGGCAAGGGGTGGGCTGGCTAGATGGATATAGAACTGGCTTGGTTATAGAAGACAGAGAGTCGTGGTGAAAGGGTGTTTTTCAGAATGGAGATCTGTAGCTAGTGATGTTCTGCAAGGATTGGTGCTGGGGCTCTGTTGTTTGTAGTTAATATAAATGATCTGGAGGAAAATGTGGGTGGTCTGATTAGTTAGTTTGCGGATGACACAAAGATTGGTGGAGTTGTTGATAGTGCCGAGGATTGTCAGAGGATACAACAGGATATAGATAGATTGGAGACTTGGATACAGAAATGGCAGATGGAGTTTATCCGGACAAATGCGAGGTAATGCATTTTGGAGGATCAAATCCAGGTATGACTTATACTGTAAATGGCAGAACCCTTAGGAACATTAACATATAGAGGGATCTGTGGTGTTGGGTGCTCTGGTGCACAGATGAGCCAACACAGTTGTATGTGGTACAACTCTATTTTATTTTAACTCTTATAATACAGTTCGTTCTGGATACTCTGCACGTGCTGTCTCCCTGAGTGTGTTTGGTAGCAGATCTGTCCTGGTCCTCCTCTGCAGCTAATACTGACCACCGGGGGTCGTGTCTGTGCTTTTATATCTTTCTGTCATTGGTTGTGGTGTTGTGTGTTCTGATTTGTCTGTTGGTGTGTCTATCATGATGTGTGTGTTTGAATATCATGACATCCCCCTTTTTTACAAAGATATGTGCCTACGTGGTTATAAATATAATTGTGTCGTGAGTGCATCTAAGAGTGTGTGTGTGTGTTGTGTACAGCGTGTGTATATGACGTAACTATTTACATGGGGCGATGTCGGGTGCGTCACACTAACAAGGTTGTACCATAACAAAACATGGATGCGAGAGAGAAAAAAAAAACTTGAACAGTGGCCCGGTCAGACGATATCTGGAACAATAAACAACAACAGGTTATAATACAGAAGTGTTTGACTTTTTGAACGTATGAACAGCGTTATAAGTCCAGTCTAATGGGTGACCGCCTCAAGAATGGGCTGGTCCTCAAGCCGGTTCAGCTGTGGAGATTTGTGGTCACACTGGTTCACCTTGGACTGTTGGAGGTGATGCTGTTGCCGAAGTCTCTACTTTACCATTTGTTGTACTTCGTGCAGTGCTTGGTTTTTTCATTCGTGCAAATATAACATTCAACATCTTTGTTAGTGTTGCCTTGGCTGTGGTTTGGTTCTGGTGGCGATGGAAGGGGCATGATCCGTGGCATCTCCACGAAGTCATCCTTGGGAACCAGTGGAGGATCCGGCGTGTGCGTACGGTTCAGTTGCGAGCGTGGAAGGCGGCGCAAAGCTCGCTGATTGCGCCTATGCACCAATCCATCCGCCCTGCATGCCAGGAACAAGGTGGAGTCTTTTTTCTTTTTATGTTTGTGGTGGACGGCATCTTGTAGCCGATGGGTCGTTGCCATCGAAGTAGCACCATCACTAATATCATGCAAGGCGATGACTGTGCCAGATGTGGAAGTTGGCCAAGACCGTGCACGCTGGTTCCGGCCACCTGCTGTGCCGGAAGGGCGACTCCGCAGAGAAACGTCGAAGCATGTCGCCTTGGAGAGAGAATTGTTGCTCGCATCAACGTCTGGCGATGGCGCGAATTGGTGCGTCCATCTTGGACCGCCGGTGCTGGTTGCCACTGCCGACCCAGTGGGACTGCCACGCGATCCATTCCCTGTCGCCGTGGCATCCGCCGTCACCCTGAGCGTGCCATCACCGAGGCCGCGACACCGCCCGTCCGGAGCAAGGTCTGGCGTGCGCGAATCAGAGTCGGCGCTTGGCTGCTCCCCATCTGGAGTCCGGTCTGCCTTCCGTCGATGCCCCCCGTCTGGAGTCCCAACAGGTTCACTGGAGGCAGCCGAGATTCCCTGAAGCTGCACTTCTGGAGTCGGAACATGCAGGAATGCACCAACCAGTGGAGAGGCTCGAGCCATCGAGGGTGGAAGCGGTGCGCCACCACCGCAGTCGTCAGTGGTCCCACCGTGATCGTCGAGTGCCTCGGTACGCACTAGGCGAGGTCTGTCACCTTGCACCTTTTGCATGGGAAGTGGGATGCTGTCGTCACTCGTCTCACATCCCGTGGATAGATCCTCATTAGCAGCTTGCTGTTCACTAGGGTTGGGTAAATTGTCAAGAGTTTTCATCTGGTGGTGCACACCATGTCGGTGGACTGTCATTGTCTTGCCGTTGTCCTTCATTTGGGCTTTTCTTCTTTGGAATTTTAAATCTTCCCCCAGACATTGCAGAACCTTGTTTATTATCCCCAAATTCTCCCATATGTATGGTCTCGAATATAGGATCCAATGTTTCTATCGACATTGTACTATTTTCCAAAGAACATTCCGTTTCACTTTTCTTCTCAGGTACCTCATATGTATCTTTGTCTAATGTACATGCCTTCATGGTCTCTGGGTCTGATTTTGCTGGGACTGGCATGGTCACAGTCTCTCTTTTACTGTTCTCAATTGCCCACATTATACTCCCCATACATAACTGCTTAATCACTGGGGTTAGTGTGGTACAATGGATAATCGGGTCGACCTTATCTGCATCTTCACCATTAGTGGAAAGCACACTTGGTTCACTTGAAACTGCTGTGGGTTTTAAATTCGTTATCTGGCTACTCGATGTCGGTGTCCTCAGGATTCTTGCTCCAATGTTCTGCTCATTTATCAGTGGAGTGTGTATAGGTTCAATGCAATTAATGTGCCCCTCAAGGTTTGAAGAGTCATTACTGACTAACTGCTGGTCTTCGAAGTTGGGACTTTGCGGCGTTGTGTTGAAGGGAGACATTTGTCCCTGCTGTAGATATGATTCAGGTTGTGTTATCTCCATTAACTGAGGATCAATGTCTTGTCCATTTTTTCGATCCGTACTAAAACACTGGCAGTTCTCAGTCTGCTCCTTGCAAGTTAAACATTCAATTAATTTCTTTAGCAAATCCTCAGCATCCTTCTGTGGCCGTGCAGCATTATTCATCTCTGTTCGGCTATAATGATCCTGAAGGTCAGCGCATAAACCTTTTTTCTTCGGGCTTGGACGAGGCGATTCCTTTGGCTTGTCTTCAGTTGGGCTTGAACAGTCTTCAGCGCTGTGCCCTTCATTGTAGCATGAGAGACCGTCATGGTCATGCTGCTGTGTAGTGGAGCATGGTAGGCTGTTATAGCCTTCTTGCTGTTCACGTGAGCATGGCAGACTTGCATCGTCTGCCGCTGGTTGGTCAGGAGAGGTTGCTAGACCCTCATGGTCGTGTTCCTGCAAGGACTGCACTCTGGAGTCTTGCGTTGCTTCTATCGTGGAGGCTGTCCACGAGCTCCCTGTGGAGGCTTGTGACTCTGGAGTCACTTCTTGTTCATGCAAGGACTGCGCTCTGGAGTCTTGCGTTGCTTCTATCGTGGAGGCTGTCCACGAGCTCTCTGTGGAGGGTTGTGACACTGGAGTCACTTCTTGTTCGTGCAAGGACTGCGCTCTGGAGTCTTGCGTTTCTGCAACTGTGGAGTCTGTCCACGAGCTTGCTGTGGAGGCTTGTGACACTGGAGTCACTTCTGGTTCATGCGAGGACTGCGCTCTGGAGTCTTGCATGTCTTCTTTCATAGAGTCGGGAACGTTGAGCGGGACGTGGACCACGCTCTGTGTGGCAGCAGGGCGCTCTCCGTGTGCTTGCAGCGCTCCCTGTCTGTTAATGTCAGGCTGCAGCATCATCCGGTACTGATAAGTTGGGACGTCATATCTGCTGGATTGAAGATCCTCAAATCCGAAAAATGAATCCGCATCTGCGTCGGATTCAATGTGGGGGCCGCCAATGTGCAACACGAAAGGTTCGTCCGAGTCATAGTCGTATAGGACCACGGAGCTATCATTGGGCTCGCGAGGTCCGGAAACACTGTAAAGATCATCATCGAAGTATTCGAGGTCGGAATCATCGGCTTGTGCGTAGGTAACTGCTTGTCGGAGGGTTCTTCGGAGGTCAAATTCATCTCCTGGGTCAATTTGCGGCAATGTGCTGTCATTCCAGGTGAGGGAAGGTTGTTTTACAGCTTTAACAGATTTTTGTTTTTTTGATTTGGGACGTTTCCCTTTTAAATTAGATTTGGGACGTTTCCCCTTTAAATTGGTGCAGTCTGGGGCCTCTGACATCCTGACGCTCGGTATGTAGCACGTAGGAAGCGACTGCGCATGCTCAGATCGCTGTTCCTTTACCGATTGCCGTTTTCTTGACTGCGCATGCGCAGCATCTCGCGCATGCGCAAACGAAACTTCCGGTTCTGCGCACTGCTCGCGCAACTGTGCTAGCGTGATACCTTTAGCAAGATGGCCGCCGACCTCGACCCAGCCCTCTCTCAGGCCCGGGATTTCGGCCTCTGGGAATTCGGGCTCCGGGATCCCAGCCACGAGGTGAGTACTGCAGCTTTTCTTACCTTTACTTGCCGATTGGATTGCGTTTTCTTCACAGTACTTGGAGAATTTGTCCAGGACTGCCTGGTAATCGTACCTTTGCTGCTCCTGAAGAACCTGAACCTTGTGAATATTTCTCTTGCCCTTGCACCGGCGATGGTGAGGAGAAATTCAATTTTTTCGCTATCATCCTGGTCTTGGAGTTCAGCTGCCACCAGGAACAATTCGAACACTTGCCGGAATCGCCGCCAGTTTTCGCGGAGATCGCCATAGCACTGGAGCGGCTGCGGAACCGGGAGCTCTATCATTTTGCCTGGGCACTGCTGGTTGTCTCTGTACACTGAGGTATGCCGGCAGGTATCGATCCACTCCTGTACCATGTGGTGTTGGGTGCTCTGGTGCACAGATGAGCCAACACAGTTGTATGTGGTACAACTCTATTTTATTTTAACTCTTATAATACAGTTCGTTCTGGATACTCTGCACGTGCTGTCTCCCTGAGTGTGTTTGGTAGCAGATCTGTCCTGGTCCTCCTCTGCAGCTAATACTGACCACCGGGGGGTCGTGTCTGTGCTTTTATATCTTTCTGTCATTGGTTGTGGTGTTGTGTGTTCTGATTTGTCTGTTGGTGTGTCTATCATGATGTGTGTGTTTGAATATCATGACAGGATCTGAGTGTGCAGGTCCACAGTTCCCTAAAAGTGGCAAAGGTGATTAAGAATGCATATGGCATGCTTGCCTTCATCAGCCAGGGCATTGAATACAGGAATTGGGAAATCTTGTTGCAGCTGTATAAAACCTTGGTTAGGCCGCATTTGGAGTATTGTGTGCAGTTCTGGTCACCACATTATCTGAAGGATGTGAAAGCTTTGGAGAAAATGCAAAGGAGGTTCACCAGGTTGTTGCCTGCTCTTGAGGAGAGTTTGAATAAACCAAGATGGTTTTCAATGGAAAGACGGAGGCTGAGGGGAGACCTGATAGTCTACAAAATTACGAGAGGCATAACAAGGTGGATAATCAGAGGCTTTTTCCAAGGGTGGAAGAGTCAATTACAATCTCAGATTAAAGGGGGCCAAACCACTGAGTGTCTTTAAGACATAGGTGTATAGGTTCTTGATTAATAAGGGGATCAGGGGTTATGGGGAAAAGGCAGGAGAATGGGAATGAGAAAAATATCAGCTATGATTGAATGGCGGAGCAGACTCGAAGGGCCGAGTCGCCTAATTCTGCTCCTGTGTCTTATGGTCTTATAGTCTTACAAGGAGGCGCAGGTTCAAAGTAAGAGGGGGAAAGTTTAAGGGAGATGTACGGGGAATGTTTTTCACGCAGAGACTGGTGGGTGCCTGGTACGCGCTGCCAGAGGATGTGGTGGAAGCAGGCACATTAGCAGCATTTAAGAGACATCTTGCTGGGTACATGAATAGGGAGGAAATAGAGGGATGTGGACCGAGTAAGGGCAGAAGGTTTTTCTTTTAGTCAGGGCATCATGATCGGCACAGGCTTGGAGGGCTGAAGGGCCTGTCCCTGTGCTGTACTTTTCTTTGCTCTCTTTGTTAGATGGTGGGGATGAGATGATGGTTGGGGAGATCGAGGGGGAGAGGTGAGGGAATGGAGAAGTTTCGCAGGCGAGATGGTCCGATTGCAGACACATGGTGGCAGGTTTTACAGGTTAAGCTTTTTGGCCCTGGCGGGGGCATTACTCCTCTTCCTGCCCCACAATCAGTGTAGTGAAAGCACTTTCCTCCTGGAATCAGCCTCCTTTTAACTACCAGGATTCCTGAGGCCTGACAAATCTAGTTATCATGGGTTTAAAGAATAAATAATATTTACGATGGCTGTACAAAGCATCCTTAAAATATTTCAATGTCCGACCCACCGCCTCAGGGTGGATTACTCACCATTTTCCTATCCTTTCTCTTTGAAACCTGAGGAGGGTAAGTTTGAAATCGCTGAGGTTCCTGATTAAGATTTTTCTGATTTCTCAGCCCGATGTGATCATTCACTGCTGCCAGTTCTGCGGTGTCTGTGCTCTCCAATCTATTGAAATTATTTTTTTTTTTTTCTCCCAGAGTTGGAGCCCCTGACGATAGATGAGCTTAAGACCCACAAGGCCTTTGTCAAAGTACAGAAGAAGCAAGAGAAGGAACTGAAGGAACTGGAGAGGAAATGTCAGAAGAAGAAAGATGTGATACAGAAATATTCCAGCAGCTTCTCAGAACTACGCAAGAAAAGTTTCAGTCTTAGCAAAGGACACAAGAAAAAGTGGTAAGCATGCCAGTTTAACACTGCAGCCCACCCAACTTCTCACCCTTTCACACACACTGTAACCCCTCCAATTCCCTGTGGCTGCGCATAGACTCTGTACTCCATCCAATTCCCTGTCGTTGCACATACATTTTGTGCTTCATCCAACTCATCAAATTCCCCATACACAGTCCCATATACTGAACGGTAGAGACATATAGAGACATGGGCCAGGATTCTCCGAGCCCGCGCCAGGTCGCAGAATCGCTGGTGACGTGGGAAATTCCCACCGGGATGCGATTTTCCAGCAACCCTTGGAAGAATTGGCATCAATCCCAACCGTACGGGAGGCCCCCGTGGTGATTCTCTCTGGTCGGCCGGCTGAATTCCTGCCGATTCCCGCCAGCGTGGTTCCAACCTGGTACCACCCGGCAGGAGCTCGGACACGTGGCCGCGGTGGCCGTCCTGGTGGGGAGGCGGGGGGGGGATCAGACTCCGGGGGGGGGTGAGCCTCCAAGGCGTCCAGGCTCGTGATCGGGGGCTACCAATCGGCGGGCACCCACGATCTAGAGGGGGCCTACCTCCTTCCGCGCGGGCCCTCTGTAGGGCTCCGCCATGTTGCTTGGCGCCGGCACTGAAATGGTCACCACGCGGAAGCGCCACCACGGAGATGGCCGTCGCGTGCATGTGCCTGCGCGGAAATGACCGTCATGTGCATGCACAGACCCGCGCCGGCAGTGCAGGGCCGCCTTTCGGCGCCGGAGCAACGCGCAGCACTGCGGCGCCGTGTTGGCCCCCTGAGGACCGCCGAATTGCTGGGCCAGGAGGCCCGTTGACACCGACATGCACCACTCCGGTGTTTACGCCGGCGTCAACACTTGCCCGGGATTTTGGAGAATCCCGCCCTGGTCACACCGCAGGCTCAGACTCCACAGGCAGGAAGGGAATGGATGACCACCAGGCAGAGCAAGAGAACCAGGCAGGCAAGTGCAGGAATCAAGTAGCCATTCCCCTGCAAAACAGATATACCCCATTGGATACTGTTGAGAGGAATGGTCTCTCAGAGGAAAGCAGCAACAGCCAAATTTGTTGCACCACGGTTGGTTCTGCTGAAAGGGAGGAATAAGAAGTGTGGGAGTGCAATAGTTATAGGGCATTCATTTGTAAGGGGAATAGATAGGCGTTTCTGAAGCCGCAAATGAGATTTGAGGATAGTATGTTGCCTCCCTGGTACTCGGGTCAAGGGTGTCTCAGAGTGGGTACAGGACATTTTGGAGGGGGAGGATGAACAACCAGTGGTCATGGTACAAACGACATAGGTAAAAAAAGGGATGAGGTCCTAAATGCAGAATCTAGAGAGTTGGGAAGTAAGTTGAAAAGTTGGACCTCAAAGATAGTGATCTCAGGATTACTACCAGTGCCATGTTCTAGTCAGAGTAGGACTAGCAGGATACATGGCTGAAGGGGGCTGTGAGGGAGAGGGTTTCATTGGGACCAGTTCAGGGGGAGGTGGGATCTGTACAAACTAGACGGCTTACACCTGGGCAGGACCGGGACTGATGTCCTAGGGGGAGTATTTGCTAGATTGGCTTGGGAGGGTTTAAACTAGAATGCCAAGGGATTGGCAACCTAAGCAGGGTGACAAGGAAAAGAGAAAAAAGAACAGTAATAAAAGAAAGAACAGTAAAATGCAAAAACAGTAAGACAGGGTAAACAAGGGCAAGAGGCAAATAGGGCCACAGTATTAAGAAAAGTTTGGATGATTAAAAATGGCAAAAATTCAAGCCTAAAGGCTTTGTATCTGTAGCACCTGGGATGGCCACGTCCTGATTACAAAATGGACACTTGCAAAAACTGCAGGGAAAATTGGACAATGCAAAGAAACAAGCAGGTGCAACTCTGTCTGTTGATTAGAACCTTAAACGCTCAGACAGGACAGAAACTTCCAAACGATTTACATACTAATGAGCCATCTCCGGGGACAAAAGGGAAACATTTAGATACTCAATGTTAGGACAGACACCCCGGCGCCAGAAGAAGCTAAGACAAAGCAGACTGACAGTCACCAGGACACGCCCAGCGATCAGGGAACCACCCCTCTATTGGAGGAAAATCGATACCGATGATTGGGAAAGACCCAATTAGTTGAGGCCAAGTTCAAGGCCCGCCCAAAAGAGCACGAAGCCCTTTGCAGAATAAGAGGTATCCCTCAAGGGAGAACGTCCTCCTTTGGCTTTGGCTCTCAGTGAAGAGAGAGACCAGCCTAGCAGCTACAGCAGACCAAGTAAGTTCCAAGTCAACGCACGCTACGAGATAGATGCTCCTAGTTGCTACCCTGTAAACAGCTCAACCCAGCAGCCTCAGAACCGAGCAACGGCCATTGTTCCTCTGACTGAGTGGGCGCCCAAAGCTAAGTATAGGCTTTAGTAATAGTGGTAGTTTAGTTTGTAGAGTTTATGCATGAGTAGATTTGACTGTGTGTAAATAAATGAGCATTGCTTTTGAACTTACTAACTAGTGTATCGAGTCATTGATCAGTATTCGATTCTGAACATTGTGGCGGTGTTGAAAGATACCTAGCAACTCTTGAGCAAACGTGATTAAGTAGAGTTAAATTAAGAACCAACCAAAAGACAGCAGAACATTTACTGGCAACATCTGAAGGGACTCGATTTAGAAGTGGCCTAACCACTCCGAGAGAACCCAAAATTTGAATTGAGAATCCAATTGGGAACAGAAAGAAAAACGACAAGCGTCAAAAGAGTACTGATCAAGCATCTGAGATTCGGAAGTGTGTTAATGCATGCGTACTAACAGGGATATAAGGTAAACCTGGGAGATTTTGTTGCGAACAACTGTCGTGCGTTTAGTAGGCCGGAAATTAGCGTAAACCTTACCCGTGTTTACATCACCGCTTTATCACCCCCTGTTCCAAATTCAGTAGAGATCCCAGATGGAGAGAATGGCAATGAAGGCAATGGAACGCCTTATGAACCCCCAGGAATTCGAGGTCGCAGCAACCAGTAGAGTAGAACAGTGTCCTGTTTGGGAAGATTAGATCAGGAAATATCTCAAAGGGAAAGGATGGCCCCTTTGGAGTGAATTCTGTGATAATGAGGAAACAGGACCCGGGAGTATAGGACATACTTGGTGGGAGAACCTGTCAGAGATCCACAAGAAGAGCTTAGGGAAAGCTCGCAAGCTGATGGCAATCGTGTCCTGTTTGGCACAATTGCGAGGCACAGAGGAGGTCATTAGGACACTCCGTAGAGAGATAGAGGAGAGAGACAGAACCAGTGAGGTAGACGATTTAAAAGCAGCCCTACGAGCACGCCACACTTCCACGACGGAACAAAGGCTGAGCTCAGTAGACCATGCAAAGTGCCGGAAGCAAATTGCAGAATTGCAATCTCTGCTGTCCGTGCAAAATGGCTTTCAGAGTACATTCGGACCCCAATTAGATCAAGAAAACGGCCCCGATTGGCAGGAATTGAATGAGACTGCCCATAGATACGTACATGGGACATGTACGCAGGAAAAAACCCAGAAAAGGAAAGCGCCACAACCCCCAACCGAACAGGCAGAACACACCCCCATGAACCCTGTAACAACACACCGCAGGGCCGCAGGAGAAGGAGAAGTAGATTTCTTTTACACAACGCCGTTAACCGTGACCCAATTACAGGACACATGTGGAACAATTACACCGTTCCTTCCCACTTCAGACCCCCACCAATTTTTCGCGAAAGTCAAACAACAGGCTACCATGTACGGCCTGGACGAAAAGGTGCAAGTGAAGCTCACAGTTCTAAGCCTCGACCCTTCAGTCATAGCAGCCCTTCCCGACCCACAGAATGTAGGAGGCACACTCCAAGAGATGCACACAGCGATCCTTGATGCGATCGGCTTTAACAGAGGAGACCCTGTAGAAGGCCTAAATAAGTGTAGGCGAAAGAAGACAGAGACCCCACAGTGTTTGCTGGACGTTTGTGGATTCACTTTACCACAGTTTTTGGAGAGTTAGCCCGCGCCCATTTGTCCCCAGATAATATGGCCAAATGGACCCGAATTCTAGTCTCGCACGCCACAGAAGCAGGATGAAAAGCTTGCGCAAATTATGACCCCTCAGATGAGGCCCACAATGAAAAATGGGTTTTGAAGAGATTGTCCCGCGCTTGGGAGCAATCAATTGCAGGCAAAACCGCATTTATTAAATATTTTATTGAAAATTTTTGGTCAACCAACACAGTACATTGTGCATCCTTTACACAATATTATAACAACACAAATAACAATGACCTATTTTATAAACAAAAAAAAAAAAATGAATAAATAATAAATAACAAAAATGAAAACTAGCCCTAATTGGCAACTGCCTTGTCACAAGTAACACTCTCCAAAAATATAATTTAACAGTCCAATATATAATTATCTGTAGCAACGACCTATACATACTATACAGTATATATTAACAACCCTGAGAGTCCTTCTGGTTCCCCCCCCCCCCCCTCCCGATCCTGGGCTGCTGCTGCTGCCTTCTTTTTCCCATTCCGTCTATCTTTCTGCGAGGTATTCGACGAACGGTTGCCACCGCCTGGTGAACCCTTGAGCCGACCCCCTTAGGACGAACTTAATCCGCTCTAGCTTTATAAACCCCGCCATGTCATTTATCCAGGTCTCCACCCCCGGGGGCTTGGCTGCTTTCCACATTAGCAATATCCTGCGCCGGGCTACTAGGGACGCAAAGGCCAAAACATCGGCCTCTCTCGCCTCCTGCACTCCCGGCTCTTGTGCAACCCCAAATATAGCCAACCCCCAGCTTGGTTCGACCCGGACTCCTACTACTTTTGAAAGCACCTTTGTCACCCCCATCCAAAACCTCTGTAGTGCCGGGCATGACCAAAACATATGGGTATGATTCGCTGGGCTTCTCGAGCACCTCGCACACCTATCCTCCACCCCAAAAAATTTACTGAGCCGTGCTCCAGTCATATGTGCCCTGTGTAATACCTTAAACTGAATCAGGCTTAGCCTGGCACACGAGGACGACGAGTTTACCCTGCTTAGGGCATCTGCCCACAGTCCCTCCTCAATCTCCTCCCCCAGCTCTTCTTCCCATTTCCCTTTTAGTTCATCTACCATAGTCTCCCCTTCGTCCCTCATTTCCCTATATATATCTGACACCTTACCATCCCCCACCCATGTCTTTGAGATCACTCTGTCCTGCACCTCTTGTGTCGGGAGCTGCGGGAATTCCCTCACCTGTTGCCTCGCAAAAGCCCTCAGTTGCATATACCTGAATGCATTCCCTTGGGGCAACAAAACCGCATTTATAACACCCGATGAAGAGCAGGTAGAAATGAACCCAGTTATAGCACACCAGAACCCCGCATGGGTAAATGAGGGCAGGAACAGCCAACCCCAGCCCAAAGCTCAGGAATGTTATAATTGTGGACAGCTAGGACACTTTGCACGAGAGTGCAACGCGCCCCAGAAGCAGCAGAGAAACCGACAGACAGGCACACTAAACAAGAATAGGGCAAAGCCGATCCATAACGTTAGCGACCGTTCAGAGAATGCAGACATGAACGGCACCGACTGACGGTGTTCGGGCTCCCCAACTTGGGTCTGCGACACCCTTTGGGACAAGTCCGTTTGACTGGTAGTAGCAGGCAAAGTTCGGGGACAACCCGTGGAATTTCTTTGGGACACGGGAGGGTCCCACACCGCACTCAATTCCTCCACGATGTTCCAGCGAGACACGTGGCCCACAACAGACACCATTACACTCAGTGGCTTTACAGGCCATTTACAACAAGGACACATCACAGCCCCTATAGCAATACAGATAGGGAACATCGCAACCAAGCACGCCATAGTTTTAGTTGATATGCCCCAGACAGCAGAACATATCCTTGGGATCGATTTCATGAGCTCCCATAACCTCTCTTTTGATCCAGTTAACAAGTGTGTGTGGAAAATGGCAAAGGCAGCACGAGCTCCCGCCACGCTCACAGTGTCGTGTTGGGTGCTCTGCTACATAGACGAACCAACATGGTTGCGGATGGTACAACTCAGTTTTATTACTAACAATAACAACATCTGTAAACTGGTTGCTGTGGTTCGTTCATTACCCTCTAACCTGTGGACCTAGCCCTAACACTATCTTGGAGAAGCACTCAGCACATGGTGAATGTCTGAGTTGCTTGCTGTGAGCTCTGTGCCCTGAGCTGTCTCCTGCTGGAATGAGCGGGAAGTGTCATGTTCCCCGTTTTATAGTGTGTATGCTCTTGCCTGTGATTGGCTGTGATGTTGTGTGTGTATCGATTGGTCCGTTGATCTGTCCATCAGTGTGTATGTATGTTTGCACCATGATGTTTATCTGAATATCATGACATCCCCCTTTTTTACAAGAATATGTGCCTATGTGGTAATAAATATAGATGTGTACTGAGTGCAGCTGAATGTGTGTGTGCAATATCTACAACATGTACATGAGTACATGAGGCTAAACTATATACATAGGAAGGTGTCAGGTGCAACATAGCAACGAGGTTGTACCATAAACAAAACACGTGTAAACATTAAGCATCAAAACGAACTCCTGTAACGACAAAAAGAAACATATTAACATTGTGGCATAATACGTCAGTGAGTTCAATGTTCAAACAGGCTCATAAGGCCAGCCTAGTAGGTGGGCGACGAATTCGGGTTGACCACCTCAAGGGTGGGTCAGGATCCACCGGCTGAGGAATGGGCCTGGCCACAGGCGACAGAGGAATGGGCATGGTGGCAGGAAGCTCCACGAAGTCGACATCAGGAACAACAGGAGGGCGTGGCACCGGTGTATGATCATGTAACGAGCACGGAAGCAGGCGAAGAGCCCGGCGATTGCGCCTGCGAATGGAGCCATCAGGCATGCGAACCAGGAACGAGCGGGGAGCCACGCGTCGGAGAACTTCGGCAGTTGCCGACCAGCCACCCTCTGGTAGGTGGAGGCGGACGTTGTCTCCAGGCGCCAGGGCAGGATGATCAGTTGCCCGAGTGTCATGTGCCACCTTCTGCTGAGCACGCTGCTGTCACATCCTTTGCAGTACTGGAGCATAGTTGGGTGTAGGGACCAGAATGGAGGCACAGTGGTCCTGAGGGCGTGACCCATCAACAGCTGGGCTGGTGAGAGGCCAGTGGCTAGTGGGGCCGAGCGATAGGCCAGCAGGGCTAAGCAGAAATTCAATCTGGCATCAGCAGCCTTGCCGAGGAGCCGCTTGACGATGTGAACGCCCTTTTCCGCCTTGCCATTGGACTGGGGATGCAGAGGGCTGGACGTCACGTGTGTGAAGCCATACGAAGCAGCAAAAGAAGACCATTCTTGGCTTGCAAAACAGGGCCCATTGTCCGACATGACAGTAAGCGGAATGCCATGGCGAGCGAAGGTGTATTTGCAGGCCCTTATGACAGCGGACGATGTCAAATCGTGCAGGCGTATGACCTCTGGATAATTCGAAAAGTAATCTATGATTATGACGTAGTCCCTGCCAAGCGCATGAAAAAGGTCCACACCCACCTTCGCCCAGGGGGACATCACCAACTCATGGGGCTGAAGCGTCTCAGGGGGTTGCACCGGCTGAAACCTTTGGCAGGTGGGGCAGTTGAGCACCATGTTGGCAATGTCATCGCTGATGCCTGGCCAGTATACAGCTTCTCGGGCCCTCCGTCCTCGGGCCCTCAACCCCCAGATGGCCTTCGTGTAGTTGGTCGAGGACCAGCTTGTGCATGCTGTGTGGAATCACAATCCAGTCCAGCTTTAGGAGGACACCGTCAATGACGGCCAAGTCATCCCGGACATTGTAGAATTGTGGGCACTGTCCTTTGAGCCACCCTCCCGTCATGTGGCGCATCACACGTTGTAGAAGGGGGTCAGCCGCAGTCTCCCGGCGAATACGGGCCAGACTTGAATCATCAGCTGGCAGATTTGCCGATGTGAAGGCTACCTGCGCTTCGACCTGACAGACGAACCCCTCCGAGTCGGGCGGTGTGCTCACTGCTCTGGATAGGGCATCCGCAATGATGAAGTCCTTTCCCAGTTGGAAGTCGTACCTCCGGAGCTTGAGTAGGATGCGCTGGAGGCGAGGGGTCATCTCGTTCAGGTCCTTATGTATGATGCTGACCAGGGGGCGATGGTTGGTTTCCACGGTGAGCTGGGGGAGACCATACACGTAGTCGTGGAACTTGCCTATGCCAGTTAACAAACCCTGGCACTCCTCGATCTGCGCATAGCGCTGTTCTGTGGGGGTCATGGCCCGCGAGGCATAGGCGACCGGGGCCCATGATGCAGTGTCATCCCGTTGCAGGAGTACCGCCCCAATGCCGGACTGGCTGGCATCAATCGAGATCTTCGTATCACGAGAGGTGTCGAAGAACGCCAATACCGGGGCTGTGGTGAGCTTCATTTTGAGCTCCTCCCATTCCTTCTGGTGTGCGGGTAGTCACTGGAACTCCGTGGACTTCTTTACTAAGGGGCGAAGAGCCGTCGTGTGGGAGGCAAGGTTGGGAATGAACTTCCCCAGGAAGTTGACCATGCCTAGAAAGCGTAGCACTGCTGCGGCATGGCTGTAATGGCGCTCACCTTGTCTGCATCCGGACGCACTCCTGACTGGGATATGTGGTCCCCCAGAAACTTTAGCTCAGTTTGGCCAAAAGAACACTTGGCTCGGTTGAGGCGCAGGCCGTGTTCCCGTATCCGCGCAAAGACACACTGGAGACGACTGATGTGCTCCTGTGGTGTGGTGAACCAGATGATGACGTCGTCAACATAGACGCGCACCCCTTCGATGCCCTCCATCATCTGTTCCATGATCCTGTGAAAGACCTCGGATGCAGAGATGATGCCAAACGGCATTCTGTTATAGCAGAACCTGCCGAAAGGAGTGTTGAAGGTGCACAGCTTCCTGCTGGACTGATCCAGTTGGATCTGCCAAAAACCCTTCGAGGCATCAAGCTTTGTGAAAATTTTAGCCCGGGCCATTTCGTTCGTGATCTCTTCCCGTTTGGGTATGGGGTAGTGTTCCCTCATGATGTTGTTGTTCAGGTCTTTCGGGTCAATGCAGATCCGGAGTTAGCCAGAGGGCTTCTTAACACACACCATGGAGCTGACCCATGGCGTGGGCTCCGTGACCCGGGATAGCACTCCTTGGTCCTGGAGATCCAGCAGCTGCTGCTTGAGGTGGTCTTTGAGTGGTGCTGGGACCCTGCGAGGTGCGTGAATGACCGGGGTGGCGTCCGGTTTGAGCCGTATTCTGTAGGTATAGGGCAATGTGCCCATGCCCTCGAATGCCTCCTGGTTGTGGACGAGGAGCGAGTGGAGCTGTGCCCTAAATTCTGCGTCCGGGAAGTCTGATGTGCCTTCTGGAGACAGAGCGTGTACCCGCTGAACGAGGTGGAGGATCTTGCACGCCTGTGCGCCTAGCAGGGAGTCCTTCGATGATCCAACTATCTCGAAGGACAGTGTGGCCGTGTATGTATTGTGTGTCACCTGGAGCTGGCAGGATCCCATGGCCGGGATAACGTTTCCGTTGTAGTCAACCATCTTACAACGGGATAGCCGAATTGGTGGTCTGACCTTCAAGGCGTAGAAGGCTGACCATGCTATTAGGTTGGCGGAGGCACCAGTGTCCAAACGGAATGTTATTGGTGATCGGTTGACCGTTAGGGTGGCACACCATTCATCACCCGGATTGACACTGTTCACTGGCATCGGCTGGTGGGTCCTGCTTGGAGACATCCGGTTCCTGTCAATGACCGCAACACGGAAGGCTTCCCGGTCGTCTGTATCACCGGTTTGTATATCGTCCGGGTATGAGTCGGAGTACGGAGGCTGAATGGTCCGCACGTCCCTGCGAGGCTGTCGGAATTGGGGAGCGTTGGCAGGTTGAGCTGCTCGACAGCTGGCAGCGTAGTGGCCCATCTCGCCACAGCGGAGGCATTGTCGGTTCTTTGCTGGACATTGCAGCTTTAAATGTGCTGATCCACAGTTGCCGCACGTCGTGATATCATGGCATTCGTTGCGCCATCGCGCATGCGCAGTTCGGTCCTGCGTAGTGCGCGCCTGCGCGTCACGTCCCTCTGCATCGACGTCTCTTTTGCCGCGTACAAGCGCGGGAGGCCGCGGAAAGCGCACAAAATGGCCGCCCTCGTCCGGGCCGCGGGCCGGGAGGAACTCGATCGCCTGGACCCGCTCGGCCTTGTAGGACCCCTGCCTTGCCGATTTGGCCGCGTAGGACCCCTGCCGTGCCAATTCGGCCGCCCGGAATTGGGAGTAGCGGCTGGTCGTGTTTTCATGGAGGACGCAGGCTTTGATGGCGGTGGCTAGGGCGAGGCTTTTAATTTTGAGGAGCTGCTGGCGTAGGGTGCCCGAGGTAACCCCAAAAACAAGCTGTTCCCGAATCATGGAATCGGAGGTGGCCTCGTAACCGCAGGACTGCGCGAGGATACGGAGGTGTGTTACGAAAGATTGAAAGGGCACATCCTTACCCTGCAGGCGCTGCTGGAAGAGGTACCTCTCGAAACTCTCATTTACCTCGACGCTGAAGTGTTGCTCGAATTTGAGAAGGACCGTCTTGTACTTTGTCTTGTCCTCACCTTCCGCGAACACCAGAGAGTTGTAGATGTGGATGGCGTGTTGCCCTGCCATGGAGAGGAGGAGGGCGATTTTCCTGGTGTCCGAAGCCTTCTCCCTTTCTGTGGCTTCTAGGAAGAACTGGAAGCGCTGTTTAAACAGCTTCCAGTTGACGCTGAGGTTTCCAGCGATTTGGAGCGGCGGGCTGATGGTGTCCATGGTGCAGGATGGCGGATTCCTTAAGATGCGTAGGTAGGTCTCACAGTTGCTGGGTTCCAATCCTGGTACTATGTCGTGTTGGGTGCTCTGCTACATAGATGAACCAACATGGTTGCGGGTGGTACAACTCCGTTTTATTACTAACAATAACAACATCTGTAAACTGGTTGCTGTGGTTCGTTCATTACCCTCTAACCTGTAGACCTAGCCCTAACACTATCTTGGAGAAGCACTCAGCACATGGTGAATGTCTGAGTTGCTTGCTGTGAGCTCTGTGCCCTGAGTTGTCTCCTGCTGGAATGAGAGGGAAGTGTCGTGTTCCCCGTTTTATAGTGTGTATGCTCTTGCCTGTGATTGGCTGTGATTTTGTGTGTGTATTGATTGGTCCGTTGATATGTCCATCAGTGTGTATGTATGTTTGCACCATGATGTTTATCTGAATATCATGACACACAGTAGGAGAATACGTAAATAGGATTAGCTCAGTAGGAGACTTCTGGTTCGACCCTCGAGCCATTAGTGCAGACAAACAAGTTAGGGCAGTCCTGCAGGAACACAAAGCAGCATTTGCACAGCACAAGCACGACTGTGGCAGTTTGACTGGCTTTGTGAACATTACAGGTCCCGACCCTAAACCCCAGAAGCAGTACGGATTTCCCCAGGAAGCAGAGGGAGAAATCTCCAAAGTGATAGCGAGCTTGTTGGATCAAGGCATACCCAGATCAGTAGCCTCCACAAACAACGCACCGATTTGGCCCGTCAGGAAACCGGATGGATCATGGCGACTGACCATTGATTACCGGGAACTGAACAAAGTAACCCCAGCAGCAGCCCCCACCGTAGCCACGAGTCCCGAGACCATGCTCAAACAGGGACTCCAGTCAAATTTTTTTTGGTTTTGGACATTAGTAATGGCTTCTGGTCCATTCCATTGGCTAAAGCGTGCCAGTACAAATTCACCTTTACATTCCAAGGGCAACAATATACGTGGACGTGCCTCCCACAAGGCTTCCACAACTCCCCCTCCATTTTCCACCGACAGCTGGCAAATGGATTAGCAAAATTTTCCCGCCCCAATTGTCTGGTCCAGTATGTAGATGACTTGTTACTACAGACAGACACAAAGGGAGAGCACATTTTGCTTCTCGCCGAACTCCTACCACTCCGAAAAGAAATTGGTTGTAAAGTCAACCCCAAGAAGGCCCAGATTCTGAAAGAAAAAGTGATTTACTTGGGAACAGTGATCACTCATGGTAAACGCAAGATCGAGCACAAGAGAATTGGCTCGATCGTCAAATTGCCCCTTCACCACAATGTCTCAGCCCTCCAGTCATTTTTAGGACTAGTTGGTGACTGCCAAAACCATATTGACGGTTTCGCCACTCAAGAAGCAGGCACCTTGGGAATGGCTTCCACAGCATACAGATGCCGTGGACGCTTTAAAAAGAGCACTCAGCACAGGTGCCAGATCCACATTTCCCGTACGCTATAGAGGTAACAAGCACCGACCGAACTCTTTCGGCCGTGCTCCTCCAGGAACGCCACGACCAGTTATGTCCCGTAGCATATGCCTCACGCATGTTAGACCCCGTAGAGCAAGGATTTTCTGCCTGTGAAAGGCACCTGCTCGCAGTTTTTTGGGCAGTACAATACTTAGCCTACATTACAGGACTCAACCCCATCACCATCCTCACAGAACAGACACCGACACAGCTATTGTTAGGCGGCCGACTTAAAGATGGCACAGTCAGCCAAATCCGCGCAGCCCGTTGGACCCTTCTTTTACAGGGACGGGACATCACGGCAAAGAGAACCAAAACTCACACATTCCTTGCCGATAATTTGCAGTATGCAGGCACCCCTCATGAGTGTGAGATCATCACCACAAAACACAACACAGGCCCATTTATTCCCAAAACACCCCCCAGGAAAACAGGTAGTACACCCCAGAGACCCCAGCTCACAGACACGTGCGCACCCCTAAGGATTTATGTGGATGGCTCATCTATAATGTTAAACGGAGAGAGAATTACCGGTTGCGGTATATGTGTAGAGGACGCGCAGGGATGCACCCTAGATGAAATTTCCTTGAAGTTCCAGGACACTTAGGCTTGCAGGCAGCAGAGCTGGCAGCGATTGCATATATTGTAGACCATCCAGACTCGTTCCCGACCCCAGCAGACATCTACTCAGACAGCTTGTATGTCTGCAATAGTTTGACAGAGTTCCTTCCACTCTGGGAAACAAGAGGATTTGTTTCCGCGGACGGTAAACCCCTACCCTCAGCCCCATTACTCCGCCATATCTTAGAGACAGCGAAGGATAGGAAATACGGCATAATTAAGGCTCGCAGTCATCACCGTTCTTCCCCCCCTGGTAACGTTAAAGCAGACACCCTAGCGAAGGCAGGCTCCAGGCATGGTTATTTTTGGAACCCCCCCCCCGAAAGCGCCCCAGTACACGCAGTTCAGGTCTCACAGACCAACAACCAGGATTTAGCGAAGGCCCAGAAAGAGAACGAGAAACTCAGGGAAGTTTTCAAGGGAACCTTCCCAGCCCCATACGACAAGTTTAGAAACGCAATCACCACACACGACGGTGTGATTTTAAAGGACAGCATTTATATAGTTCCCACCCAGGACAGGAACCAGATCATTTGTCAGTTCCATGACATTCGTGGACACCAAGGAATTGAACCCACCCTAGCCCACCTCAGACCGTTTCGCTGGTGGCCTGATTTAAAGATCGATGTCACACACTACGTAGCACGGTACAGGCAGCACGGTAGCATTATGGATAGCACAATTGCTTCACAGTTCCAGGGTCCCAGGTTCGATTCCGGCTTGGGTCACTATCTGTGCGGAGTCTGCACATCCTCCCCGTGTGTGCGTGGGTTTCCTCCGGGTGCTCCGATTTCCTCCCACAGTCCAAAGATGTGCAGGTTAGGTGGATTGGCCGTGATAAATTGCCCTTAGTGTCCAAAATTGCCCTTAGTGTTGGGTGGGGTTACTGGGTTATGGGGATAGGGTGGAGGTGTGGACCTTGGGTAGGGTGCTCTTTCCAAGAGCCGGTGCAGACTCGATGGGCCGAATGGCCTCCTTCTGCACTGTAAATTCTATGTAATTGTTTAATCTGTGCACAGAACAATCCAGACAGATATGTGAAAAAGGTTCAACTTAGTCATACCCACCCCATTAATGGACCCTGGACAAATCTCCAGATAGATTATATAGGACCCCTACCCCCGTGCAGAAATGGTTACAAGTATGTGTTGGTGGTCATAGACACCTTCACAAAATGGGTGGAAGCATTTCCGTCAAGAACTAACACGGCCAAGACGACGGCTAAAATCTTAACACACCACATCTTTACAAGATGGGGCCTCCCACGCAGTATAGACCAAGGCTCCCATTTCACCGGACGTGTAATGAAAAACATCTTCACGATTTTCGGAATTACACAAAAGTTCCATAACCCATATCACCCCCAGTCAAGGTTGTATTGTAGAACGAATGAATAGGACATTGAAAGCCACTCTCAGGAAAATGGTTCAGCAAAATAATAGCACCTGGGATTCAATACTCCCATTTGCTTTGATATTTTTAAGAAAGACGGTATCTACATCCACAGGATACACCCCCCACACCCTCATGACCGGACGCCCCATGAAAGGCACTGAGTATTTATTAGGACTGGATTTGGCCAGCCCCGCAGTTACAGCCCTCACGCATGAAAATGCGGTTCAACAATTGATAGAGAACATAAAGGCAGCCCAACTCGCCGCAACAGTGAGACTTGGAACCAGGAAGAAACAGAGCAAGGCTTGTTTCGACAAAACAGTACACGCCACTGAGTTTACAGTAGGGCAACAAGTTATGCTTTCCCTTTACAACCCCAGTTCATTCCTCTCCCCAAAATTTTCCGGACTGTACTCCATTTCAGACAAAGTCAGCCCCTCAGTATACAAAATAACCTATCCCAATGGTAAGTCTGGATGGTTTCATATAAACCAGCTCAAGACTTACTGCTCACAGAATAACCACACACACCACATCCTGCTCACAGCAGCAGACAATCACGCCCCACCCACAGATGACGTATTCCTACCCTCCCCCAACCACTCAGTCACGACTTCAACTCTGCCCCCAGCGGCACGACTACGCCTCTCCCTTCCCTCAACCAGCAGCGAGAGCGACAGTGATAGCGATCACAATGATGACAGCCACAGCACACCACGTTACGATTATACCCCTGTACCAGGCCCCACTCCCAGCGAATCTGAGCATGATTCTACCGACCCATTTGAGATCACTTATATCAAAGCCCCTGACCCAGACCCACCGCCCGACGATTACGGATTGAAGCACGGTAGCTCCAACCTCGACACACGATTCTGGCACCGAGACAATTCGTTCAGGCTCATCCGGAATGATGAGATGGACCCCAATTCGTCCCAAGCAGCTTTAGCACGGTTACTACAGACAAGGGTTTGGCAGCCGGGAGAAGATGATGACTTAGAGTTTGACTCCCACCAAACAAATCCCTTTACGACCCTGTTTGCTATTGAGCAGTGAAGTGTCCAGATGATGGAGAAAAAAGGAACCGATGGAGAGATACGATGTCCTTTCTGATGGAACCTGCACCATGTTTGTTGAATGTTTGTTCGTTAGTGTTATCGTTAAGTGTTGTGTGTAAACTTGGAACGTTTTTCCGGTCCCACGTCACCACCCCCTTTGATGGCCAATGGCTGTTAGAGGAACTAGTTTGTCCCCAGAAACTTGTTAATGGAACAAGTTAGTCCCAGACAATAGTTCAGGGGAACTAGTCTGTCGACAGAACCCGATTCATAGTTGCTCTCCTAATTCGAGAGGCAGCCCCCCCACGACGACCACATTCCTACCGGTTGCTCAGGCAGTGGAGAAACGGCATTGGTCTCCGCCCTGCCTGAGGACCCCCCTCTGGTCAGCTACGCTCGGGTAGAGCACATACGGCATTGATGACCGTCCTACCCAGGGATTCCACCCATTTCTTACCTGCCCGTACGCACCCCATTTTGGCTCGTTACGTTCAAAATTCTTTTGTTTGGTTTTGGCAACCCTTAGGTTGCTTCCCTATGCTATTTACATCCTCAAACACTGGGATGGTAAATCACACAGGCTGCGAGGCAGCTCGCAGTACGGCAGTATTTTCTTAGATGTCTTGTCCAAATATTCGGTTTTTTTAAAAAAATGAGGGAGTCACAGATGGTGACCAATTATAAAGGGAAATTGGCAGTAAAGGACAGACAGACAGACACACGAGATCGTAAGCAAGATAATAACAGAAATTATGCTTGTGTACACAGAACTCCAGAAACCCAGGAACCCCAGAGGAAGACAAAGAAGAAGTCCGACAAAGATGAAGACAGCCTTCGTGTTCACATGGATCTTAGCGGGATCCCTTCAGTTGCGCGCGGACGCTACCCCCCTGACCCCTACGACACAAACTGTAAATGACTCTCACCCCTGACGCTTGTGGTTTTTCTTTCTGTTCCCAATTGGATTCTCAATTCAAATTTTGGGTTCTCTCGGAGTGGTTAGGCCACTTCTGAATCGAGTCCCGTCAGATGTCGCCAGTAAATGTTCTGCTGTCTTTTGGTTGGTTCTTAGTTTGACTCTACTTAATCACGTTTGCTCAAGAGTCACCAGGTATCTTTCGACACCACCACAAGGTTCAGAACCAAATACTGATCAATGACTCGATACACCAGTTAGTAAGTTCAAAAGCAATGCTCATTTATTTACACAGTCAAATCTACTCATGCATAAACTCTACAAACTAAACTACCACTATTACTAAAGCCTATACTTAGCTTTGGGCGCCCACTCAGTCAGAGGAACAATGGCCGTTGCTCGGTTCTGAGGCTGCTGGGTTGAGCTGTTTACAGGGTAGCAACTAGAAGCGTCTATCTCGTAGCGTGCGTTGACTTGGAACTTACTTGGTCTGGTGCAGCTGCTAGGCTGGTCTCTCTCTTCACTGAGAGCCAAAGCCAAAGGAGGGCGTTCTCCCTTGGGGGATACCTTTTATACCCAAAAGGGCTTCGTGCTCTTTTGGGCGGGCCTTGAACTTGGCCTCAACTAATTGGGTCTTTCCCAATTATCAGTATCGATTTTCCTCCAATAGAGGGGTGGTTCCCTGATTGCTGGGCGTGTCCCGGTGACTGTCAGTCAGTTTTGTCTTCGCTTCTTCTGGCGCCGGGGTGTCTGTCCTAACATTGTGTATCTAAATGTTTCCCTTTTGTCCCCGGAGATGGCTCATTAGTATGTCAATCATTTGGTAGTTTCTGTCCTGTCTGAGCGTTTAAGGTTCTAATCGTCAGACAGAGCTTGCACCTTCTTGTTTCTTAGCATTGTCCAATTTTCCCTGCAGTCTTTGCAAGTGTACATTTTGAAATCGGGACGGCTACATATCTTACATAGAACATACAGTGCAGAAGGAGGCCATTCGTCCCATCGAGTTTGCACAGACCCACTGAAGTCCTCACTTCCTCCCTATCCCCGTAACCCAATAATCCCTCCTAACCTTTTGGTCACTAAGGGCAATTTATCATGGCCAATCCACATAACCTGCACATCTTTGGGCTGTGGGGGGAAACCCGAGCACCCGGAGGAAACCCACGCACACACAGGGAGGATGTGCAGACTCCGCACAGGCAGTGACCCAGCGGGGAATCGAACCTGGGATCCTGGCGCTGTGAAGCCACAGTGCTATCCACTTGTGCTACCATGCTGCTCTTAATGCACAAAGTATTCGGAATAAGGTAAACGAACTGACAGCGCAAATCATGGTAAATGGATGTGATCTCATAGCCATTACGGGGACATGATTACAAGGAGATCAAAATTGGGAACTTCATTTTCAGGGACATCTGACCTTTCAGAAAGTCAGGAGGGTGGTGGGGTTAATAAGAGATGAAATGAGGCCAGTTATGAGAGATGATCTAGATTCATTTGATGTAGAGTCCATTTGGATGGAGGAACAAAACAGCAAGAGAAAAAAGACTATGGTAGAAATATTGTATAGACCCCAAACAGTAACCACACTGTAAGAAAGGGTATAAATTAACAAATAATAGAAGCATATAAAAAGAATAAAGCAATAATTGTAGATTACTTTAATCCAGGCATTGTCAAACTCAGGGGCGCGGGTGGGTCGTGGGCGGGTGTCGGGAGGGTCACAGAGCCGTCCATCGCAGCGCTCCCGATCGTGCAAATCCGCGCGCAACAGCCGCAGCAGCCGGCTTTTAACAATGCCGGCTGCGAGCGGCCTTCAAAATGTCCAGGAACAGATTTTAAAAATTCGACTGCACAGCGCATGCGTGCCCGATCATTGGTGAGCATGCGTAAAACTATGTGCATGCGCACCGATGATCGGGCACACATGCGCAGTGCGGCCACATTTTTTTTTATATGGTCGCAGCCTTATTTTTTTCAAGTTCGGGGGGCCAAAGGGACCAAAGGCACCATTGGGGCCAAAGGGATCCAAAACCATTTCCTCCATTTTTGTCAGCAACAAACAAGGTAAGAGAAAATGGTGGGTCGCGACGTTCGGCCGGCGTGGGTCGCGAAGGTCGGCCGGGTTGGGTCCCGAAGGTTGGTCGGTTGGTAAAAATGGGTCCCCGGAAAAAAAGTTTGAAAAACACTGCTTTAATCTTCATGTTGATTGGGTTAATTAAGTTGGAAAGGGTAGCTATGACAACAAATTCATAGAGTGTATTAGGGATAGTTTCTTCGTGCAATATGTCATGGAGCCAACTAGGGAACAGGCATCTTGGATCTGGTAATGGGTAATAAGGCAGGTTTAATAAATGGCCTCAGAGTATACCCCCAGGAAGTAATGATCATAGCAGTGCAGTGGCACAGTGGTTAATACTGCTGCTTCATAGTGCCAGGGACCCGGCTTCAATTCCGGCCTTGGGTGACTGTCTGTGTGGAGTTTGCACTTTCTCCCTGTGGGTCCACCGGTTTCCTCCCACAGTCCAAAGATGTACAGGTTAGATAGATTGGCCATGCTAAATTGCCCCTTACTGTCTAAAAGGTTAGGTAGGGTTACTGGGTTATGGGGATAGGGTGGGGCATGGGCTCTCTTGTAGAGGGTTGGTGCAGACTCAATGGGCTGATTGGCCTCCTGCACAGTACGAATTCTATGATTCTATGATAGAATTTAATATTCAGTTTGAGTGAGAAACGTGGGTCAAAAACAACTGTGTTGAGCTTACATAATGGGCATTACAATGAAATTAGGATCGAGTTAGCTAAAGTGGACTAGGTGGTAGATTAGCACAAAAGACAGTAAACCAGCAGTGGCAGACATTTTTGTTAAAATATAAATTTAGAGTGCCCAATACATTTTTTCCAATTGAGGGGCAATTTAGCGTGGCCAATACACCTAACCTGCACATCTTTGGGTTGTGAGGGCGAAAACCACGCAAACACAGGGAGAATATGCAAACTCCACACAGTGTCCCAGAGCTGGAATTGAACCTGGGACCTCGGCGCCGTGAGGCAGCAGGGCTAACCCACTGCGCCATTGTGCTGCCCTGTGGCAGACATTTAAGGAGGTAACTCTGAGCAAAAATATATCCCAGTGAGTAGACAGGATCTGAAGAGAGATAAACCAACCATTCCTAACTTGATGCTTGTAGCACCAGGAACGACTGTGCTATCTAACTGTACTCTGGGTTTCTTTCGGACCTCAACGGGGAACGCCTCCCTAGGCCGCACTTAGCGTAATTTCCGGCATTGAGGAATCCTGACGAGCGGTGCTCCTCAATGCAGGAAGAGATCAGGGCACCATTTTTAAATGGCGCTCCGATCTCTCGGCCCTCCCCAACACGACCTCCCGGAGGACACCCCAATTCATCTATTGGGGTGTTCTCGAGGCCCCTGCACACCACGTCACATGGGCAAGGCACCCCCGGGACCATTCCCTGCGTGGGCAGAATATCACCTGGGCATGCTGGCGCCATAGCAGTGCCCTTGCCAGCCTGGCAGCACCACCTGGGCACCCTGGCAGTGCCACTGGCACCCAAGGTGCTTGGGTGGCATCAGCAGTGCCAGGATGCCACCCTGCCCAGATACCCGGGAGCCTCCGGTCACTTCACTCTGCAAGTCTGGGTCCCAACCATCTCATTAGATCTCACGAGGAGTAACGACCATCCGGAATCCCAGGAGAGGCCTCTTCCAGGACCTACCTGCCATGTCCGCTTCCGATTCCAGCGGGATGAAGCCAGTAAATCGTGCCCTGTATCCTCTGGTCTTATAGTCTATTAGAGATTTTTGAGGAAGTCCGGCTCCAATGGTTACACCGCCCACAAGGACCAGGAATTGCTTTCAATTCACAGCAACAGAGAACTGACCCATTTTCATGTCGTGAATCACGGAACGAATAGCGCCCCAATAAAAATGTGAATCACATGCTATATAGTCCCGGTGGGAACACTTGGGGCACAATTGTCTATTTGAGAGCTGACGCCAGGACTGAATGGGGGTGTTCCACAGTCTCGATGGGGGTGCGACTGCGGGAGCCATTCAGGACATGCTAATAGGCCAGCACTTGTGGCCACGTGGGAGTAGTGCAATTCCAACGTACGCCGGTGTGTGATTCACTGGGGCGAGGAATGACACTCAAGAGACTGCCAAGCTACAGCCACATAGAAGCAGGCCCCTCTCCTGACACTCTCATTCCAGCCAAGAAGATGGCATTCTGGAGAGCGGCCACACAGTTTGCGGACGCAGGGCTCGCTCCACCGCGTGGACCGGACAGCAGTGCTGAAAGAAGCTGCATAACTTCCTCAGGGAGGCCCGGGTGAGTAACCAGCTCTGTGCCCCTGGCAACACCCCCAGCCCCACACACCCCAACCCCATACCCAGCACCTTCCCCCCACCCCCGTCATGCGGCCCCACCAGGCAGAACAGTTGGCAACACCCCAGGCCAGCCAGGGTGAGTCACCATCACCGCGCCCTGAAACCACCCTCATACCACACTCCTGTAACCCATCCACCCCCCTCCCCCCAGAGAGCAACCAAACCCCACCCGCTGGCAGTCCCCTCGCACCCCACCCGCCAGCACCACATACCAGGACACATACGGCCCTCCATGGCCGGGTGCCATGCCCACAAAGGCCACTAACTGCGGACCCCCTGTGCTGCCCACATTCAAGTGTCTCACACTGTGTTATCTGTCCCCCCTCAGCAGAAGGCGGCCCACAGTCACTGGGAGCGGGAGAGGACCAGAGGCGGCTCGCCGGACCTGTGGCCCCTCACCGTCACAAAGTAGAGGGTGATAGACCTGGTCGGCGGGGTGGAAGAACAGACAGTCACAGAGGCGGATGTCGACATGGGATAACCAAGTGAGCCCCCAATGTGTTGCGATGTCCCTATGGTACATGAGTCACCCCTCTTCCCCACACCACACTTACCCGCGATCTCACCATGCATCAATGTGTCTTGCAAGGTCACCTCCCGATGAGGCAGACCATCCGGGGTCCCATGCCCCCAGCCGCAACCTGGTGATGAGGTGGGTCCATCCACGGGCCCTCGCCCCAGCCGCAACACTCTGGAGTACATGCCCGGGGACGACACCGACTTCTCATCACTGCTATCACCAAAATCTCCACCATCCCTGAGAAACATCGGTTGGGCATGTTCATGAAGAGGCTCCTGGGGCACTATCTGGTGTGCACAACACACATGCAGTGGCACATCAGGTGGAGATAGGAACCCCCAAGAGGGCGCACTGCCCAGGGACTAGCTGCCTTCCAGACAGGTCTAGCCATTCTGGAAAGGGCGGTCTCATCAATAGTGGAGATACAGGTGCAGAGCCAAGGAGTACAGGAGGAGGTGTAGGCAATCACCCAGTGCCTGCAGGTGCAGTTGGAAGTGCCCAACCGTGTGCAGGGGCAGGAGGCGACGCCGACAATGTCTGCCACCCAGGCAAACACCGCACAGGTAACGTCCGCGGTGGAAGCTTTAGGTGCGATGGTCATGGTCATGGGTCAGGATGTCCAAGGCCTGGGGTACAGTGTGTGGACGGTAGCTGATGTGCAGGAGAGGACAGTCATGTCACAGGCAACCATGTACCAGGGCCACATGACATTGCTGCGACGCACCAGAGGGTGGTCCTGTCACAACGGGCCATGGTTACAGGCGTTGAGAGCATTGGCCTGACGCTGGATAACCTGAGCCAGTCAGAGAGGAACCTGGCATGGTCACTGAGTGACATGGCACAGTCACAGAGGGATTCAGCACAGTCCCTGTGCTCCATGGCCGACAGCATTGAGACCCTGGTCAAGACAAGAGCAGGCCTCCAGGACTGGCCGCGCCAGGCGACAGCAGAGGCCACAGAGCTCACTCTGGAGGGAGGGGATGGGCCTTTGCAGGAAAGGAACACAGGGGATGGCGGGGGTGTGGCCATGTGGGGGTGGTGGGTATGTGGGTGTGGGACAGGACAGTTGAGATGCCGGTGGCTAGGCCCCCTTATCGGTGAACCTGGAGATGATTAGGTTCTCCTGTGCGTGGCGCCCCACACATCGATGCACCTGTGCACGGACATCTGCAAGATCCCAGTCAGGTCCCCACTTGGCACCTAGAAGGACCCTGTAACGTAAATGTTCAGGGAGACCATCACCTTGGCAGCTACCGGGAGTGGGTGTCCGCCCCCATACCCCCACAGTTCCAGGTGCACCATCATCCGGCAGAGATGTCGCATGGACTCCCTGCTCAGCCGCAGTCGTCGGCGACACACTCGGTTTGGCAGGTCCTCGAAGGACAGGCATTGTCGACATACATGGGGCCTGATGTGACTCCTCCTCGGCCTGTTGGACAGCCGGCTCTCCAACCTCACACCGGCTGGCCCCGGCTCCTCTGCGGCAGGAAACTGTTCTGCAGGGTCTTCCCCGAGCAGCTCCTGTTCGTGCAGCCTCATTGTGTCCGCAAGATTCACCGTGGCCAGGCAGATGCCAACCATTCCCGGCTGCACTCCAAAATCCATTATCTGCAGGGGGTAAAGGGCAGACATGTTAGCATGATGAGGACTCCTTTGCCCATCCAGGTCCAATGGGCTACGTGGTGGCCCTGGCTTGCACTGCAGCCCCTGTACCCGCATGACACCCTCCCCCTCCCAATCCTAAACCCACCCCCAGTTGTTCCCTCCAACACTCTGCCTTTCGCATTGCACCCCTGGCCCCGTCGGTGCCTGGCACCAGAGGGCCTCTAACCCCACCACCTTCCGCAGGCGTACCAATGGCTAGCGCTACCCATGCCAGTGATACGCTCTGCAGCCTGTGCTGTGCCATCCTGTTGGGTCTACCGTGGGTGCCCTCCTTGGGTGGGCCGTGTAACACCCCGCCAGTAGGGTTTCCTCCCACATGTCCCGAAAGACGTGCTGTTAGGTGAATTGGACATTCTGAATTCTCCCTCTTTGTACTCGAATAGGCGCCGGAATGTGGCGACTAGGGGCTTTTCACAGTAACTTCATTGCAGTGTTAATGGAAGCCTACTTGTGACAATAAAGATTATCAAGATAATTTAAGATATCCTGGTCCCTGGGGGAACACCCCAAACCCATGGCCCATCACCTAGTCGCCCCCACTACTTCCCCTGGTCCTGGCTGATGCCCCACCTCCAAGCCAGCGACACAACTGTCAGCCCACTGTTGAGCCTTTGGGAACTTTTCTTACCTCCTCTCTCTCCCTCAGCAGCCATGGCATCTGGTACCCGTTTTTAAATATCACAAGTGAATCGTGCAGGTGTGACTTCCACCTGGCTGAGCTGAAGCATTGTGGGAGGCCAGAGACTACTGGGTCGGGCCCGTTAATGATATGTCAACAGGTGCTACTGCACGTTTTGCATGCCCATGCAGGTGCAGGGCGTGGAACACATTCACCCTGCCATCGAGGCACCGGAGGTCCGTTGGGCGATCGGCGCCGACTTCGATTTTCGGCTGACACCCGATTCCCCATCCAATCACGATTCGCGATTCTGGTGTCGCTGGACTGAGAGTCCCACCATAAGTCTCCCAAATGGAGCATCCTAGCCATTATTTCATTGGAGGCAGTTCAGAATAGGTTCACTAGGATGAACCCCAGTATTGAGGAATTGTCTTACGAGCAATGGTTGAACAGGTTGGGACTCTACTCAATGGAATTTAGAAGAATGAGTGGTGATCTCATTGGATTCTTAAGGGGCTTGACTGAGAGGATGTTTCCCCTCATGATATATTCTAGGACCAGAGGGCATAGCTCAGAATAAAGGGGTGCTAATGTAAGATTGAGATGTGGAGGAATATCGGCTGGGATTCTCCGAAATCCCGGCCAAGTGTTGACGCCGGTGTCAGCGGGCAACCTGGCCCAGCAATTCAGCAATCCTCAGGGGGCCAGCACGACGCCGGAGTGCCCCACGCATGCACACGATGGCCGTCTCCACACCGGCACATGTGTATGATGCCGTCTCCGCCCGGTGTCGTGCAACATGGCAGAGACCTACAGCGGGCCCGCGCGGATGGAGGTAGGCCCCCTCCAGATCGCGGGCGCCTGCCGATCAGTAGCCCCCGATCGCAGGCCTGGACGCTGCGGAGGCCC
Organism: Scyliorhinus torazame; assembly: GCF_047496885.1. NCBI lineage: Eukaryota > Metazoa > Chordata > Chondrichthyes > Carcharhiniformes > Scyliorhinidae > Scyliorhinus > Scyliorhinus torazame. Next base: position 267,750,982 of record NC_092708.1, on the reverse strand, counting down.
CCACCCCCGGAGTCAGATCCCCCCCACCTGGACGGCCACCGCGGCCGCAGGTCCGAGCTCCCGACGGATGGTACCAGGTTGGAACCACGCTGGCGGAACTCGGCCGGCCGCGGAGAATCGCCGCGGCCGGCACCGTGTCGACTGTGCAGGCGCAATTGCCGCCGATTCTCCAGTCAAAGAATCGGGTCCCTGCATCGGAGCGGCGTGGCGGGAATTTCCCGCGACACCGCCGATTCTCCAACATGGCGCGGGCTCGAAGAATCACGACCATCTTCTTTCAGAGGGTTGTGAGTGTTTGAAACTCCTTTCCCCAGAGAGCGGTGGAGGGAATCAAGGGTTATGGGGAAAGGGCAGGAACGTGGACATGAGAAATGTCAGATTAGTTATGACACTATTGAATGGCGGAGCAGGCTCGAGGGGCTGAATGGTCCACTTCTGTTCCTATTTCTTACGATTATGTCATACCAAGAATCTCGCAGGCCCCAACTCTTAAGCTTGGTTTAAGCTTCAAACTTTACTTGAGAGCCACTTACTACTGTGTTTATACAAATTAAAAAAGCTCCTATTGGCCTTTCTAGCACTGATCTAGATTCCTTGGACGATGGTACCTTGTATCGTCCCTTTTGTACCCACAGCTCGTAGCTGTACCCCACTTCCACTCCCCTTTCTATATTGCCCTCCCCCTTCTTTTCCTCCCTTTCTAGTATATCATTTTCCTTACTGTATCTCTCCTCGTGTAAATATCCAGCCACTTCACCATTCTGTATCTCCTCCTCCTACTCTACCCTCTCCTGCAAATTCCTTTCCTCTTTCTTGTTCCAACATCAATTCTAACACTGCTGGGTTGTAATTACTGTAATCTATTCTCACAGTCTGCTGAGATTATTGGTATTTACTGTAACCCATTTGCACACTCTGCTGGGATTATGGGGATTTACTGTAATCCATTCTAACACTCTGGGGTTATAAGTATTTTCTGTAACCCATTCTCACATTCTGATGGGATTATCGGTATTTACTGTAACCCATTTACACAGTCTGCTGGGATTATGGAGATTTACTATAATCCATTCTCATACTCTCTGGGGTTATGGCTATTTTCCGTAACCCATTCTCACATTCTGCTGGGAGTATGGGGATTTATTGTAACCCATTCACACTCTGCTGGGATTATGGGGATTTACTGTAAACCATTCACACACTGCTGGGATTATAGTGATTTACTGTAATCCACCCTCACACTCTGCTGGGATTATGGGGATTTCCTGTAATCCATTCACACTCTGCTGGGATTATGGGGATTTACTGTAATCCATTCTCATACTCTACTGTATTATGGGAATTTACTGCAGTCTATTCTCACACTCTGCTGGTGTACTGGCATTGATAATTTCAGTTTCTGTGGGTGAGTTTCCTTAGCTTTCCTGAATTATGATATATAGTTGTGTCACCAATTTAAGCACACAGACAGTTAACTGGTGCTGTATCTCTTGCTCTTACAGGAGTCTTGGAAACATTCATGAGAGTGCCATTTGTGGGGAATCCCTGATCCCTACAGACAGCATGTCAAGTAATGGGGCAGCAGCTGAAAGAGTGAGTGAGCTCAGGGATAAAATGCAGGCAGATTTACAGCGAGTGCACACAGAGCAGTACAAACTCATCAAGGACCGAAAAGAACAACACATCACTGAGGTACAGTACTGTGGACAGCGCTGTTGTTGTTTGGGAATATAATTGATCCATTTTTATACTCTGCTGGTGTGTGGGGATTTGCTGTATTCCATTTTCATACTCTGTTGGGATGCAGGATTTAATGTAACCCATTCTAACACAGGTCCTTTGTGTTTGCTTGGAAATCACACATGTTGCACAACACTTTTGATAGTTGAGGTGATAACTCATGCTTTCAGCCATGACTCCCCAACTTTGGCCATTATCTAGTGCTTCCGCCACCCCTCATATATTCAGAGCTTGGCCAAGGGCAGGATGGGATGGATTTTCCTAGCCTGAATACCTTGGAAATGCTTCTTCCCTAAACCCTGCGGACAGGTGACGGGGAGCACCATCACATTTTCATGGTTTGAAGATATCCAGAAATTCCGTTGCAGGTTGAAGTATGGCTATCTGCAATAGGTGCAGGCCTACGTTACCATGGAAACGAGGCCTTTTGTCTGAGACACTCTCCAAGCAAAGGATTGGATACCTAGACCAAGCAGGAGATTGCTAAAAGGCTTCAAACACATGCTCCTTGTTATATTATTCAACAATATTTGGAACTATATTGTTCTGCGCAAGTACACATAAGTATCCAAGATGCCACATCACACAATTGCACTATAGTGTGTATCGAGCTAACGGACTATAACCTCATGGCCCCACATATCCCCCACTCTACCATTACCATCAAACCAGGGGATCAACTTCAGTTCAATGGAGAGTGCAGGAGGGCATTCCAGGAGCTACACCAGCTTTGGCTAAAAATTAGGTGTCATTGAGTCATAGTCATAGAGCCATAGAGGTCTACAGCACAGAAAAGGCTCTTGGTCCAATTGCATCTGCGCTGGTCAAAAACAACCACCTAAGTGTCAACCTAGTGAAGCTACAACACTTGCGTGCCAAACAGCAGGAACAGTTTGCGATACACAGAGCTGAGTGATCGCACCAATGGGTCAGATCTAAGCTCTGCAGTTCTGCCACATCCACTTGTGAATGGTGGTGGACAATTAAGCAATGAATTGGAGGAGGAGGCTGCACAAACATTCCCATTCTCAATCATGGGGGAGCACAGCACATCAGTGCAAAAGATAAGGCTGAAGCATTTGCAATCGTATTCAGCCAGAAATGCCGAGTGGATGATCCATTTCGATCTCCTCCAGAGGTCCCCAGCATTACAGATACCAGGCTTCAGCTAATTTGATTCACTTCATGTGATGTCAAGAAACGGCTGGTGACACTGGTTACTGTAAAGGCTATGGACCCTGACAACATTCCAGTAGTAATACTAAAGACTTGTGTTCCAGGACTAGCCACGCCCTAGCCAAGCTGTTCCAGTACAGCCACAACACTGGCATCTACACTGCAATGTAGAAAATTATCCAAGTATGTCCTGTCCACAAAAAGCAGGTCAAATCCAACCTGGCCATCTACTCTTGATCATCAGTTAAGTGATAGATGGTATTGTCAACAGTGCTATCAAGCAGTGCAGGAAAGGATGACCTGAGGCGTGGTACATTGGTGAGACCATGCAGACGCTGCGACAACGGATGAACTGACATTGTGTGACAATCGCCAGGCAGGAATGTTCCCTTCCAGTCGAGGAACACTTCAGCAGTCAAGGGCATTCAGCCTCTGAACTTCAGGTAAGCATTCTCCAAGGTGGCCCTCAGGACACACGGCAATGCAGAATCGCCGAGCAGAAATTGATAGTCAAGTTCTGCACGGCCTCAACCGGGAACTTGGACTCATGTCACATTACACTCACTCCCCAACATCTAGCCTGGGCTTGCGAAATCCTACCAACTATCCTGGCTTGAGACAATTCACACCTCTTTAACCTGTGATTATCCCTCTCTCCAGTCGCACCGTCTAGACCTATAAAGACTTAATTACTTGCAAAGATTCGCATTCAAAGTATCATCTTGCATCATTGACTTTGTCTATATATGCTGTGTTTGTGGAACCCACCTCTTCGCTCACCTGATGAAGGAACTGCGCTCTGAAAGCTAGTGATTCGAAACAAACCTGTTGGACTTTAACCTGACCTAAGACTTTAAGACTTTTTACTGTGCCCACCTGAGTCCAACGCCGGCATCTCCACATCAAAGCGGCACTTCCACAGCAATAACCTGTTCACTGTTTCCATTCTGCCAAGGCCACACAGCTCCTGACCTCATTACAGTCTTGGTCTGAACATGGGAAAAAGAGCTGAACTCAAGAGGTGAGATGAGAGTTACTGCCCTTGACATTAAGGCAGCATTTGACCGAGTGTGGCATCAAGGGCCCAAGCAAAACCAAAGTCAATGGGAATCATGGAAAATGCTCCACGGATTGGAGTCATACCGAGAACAAAGGAAGATGGTTGTGGTTGTTGGAGGTCAATCATCTTATTCCCAGGACATCGCTGCAGGTTTTTCTCAGATTAATATCCTAGACCCAACCATCTTCAGCTGCTTCATTAATGACCTTACTTCACCAATTGGTCAAAAGTGGGGATGTTCACGATGACTGCACAAAGTTCACCATTTGTGGTTCCTCCAAGACTGAAACAGTCTGTATCCATATGCAGCAAGATCTGGACAATATTCAGGCTTGGGTTGATGAGTGGCAAAGTAATATTTGTGTCTCACAAGTGCCAGGCAATGACCATATCTAACAAGAAAGAATCTAACCATCTCCACTTGACATTCATTTCATTATTGTTGCTGTAATGATCAATGCCACTATCAACATCCTGGGAGTTACCATTGACCAGAAACTGGACTGAACTACCCATATAAATACTGTGGATACAAGAGCAAGTCAGAGACCGGGAAACCTTTGTATGTAATTCACCTCCTGACTCCCTAGTGTCTGTCCACCATCTGGGCACAAGTCAGGAATGGGATGGAATACTCTCCACTTGCCCGGATGAGTCTCAGATAGCCCAGACAGCTATCATAAAATGAGAACAGCAGCCCCCCAGAGGAAGCATTGTTTAATTGACAGCTCAGATCTCTGGGTCAATTTCACAATGTTCGTTTGCACGAGGTACTTTCAAGAGTTGTGGTTTTGAAATTCCAAAAGGCCTGGCTCCATGACATTTCTAGTAGCTTGAAATCCAGACTTTTTCAAACATGGGATAAACTTATTGATGGATTTCTTTTTTACAACGCTTTTTTTATACACTTCGCCATACACTATGGTGTTCATTGGGTCGAGGAAGATAACAACGGAACGAAGAGGGTGAAAGGGGCCAAAGGGAGTGGGTGGAAGCACAGAGGGGACATAAGGGATCACTTAGCATATGGTGCATGAGGCAGATCTTTTCAACATACTTTTCAAAAGGTCCGATCATGCACACAAGGGTTCACAACTCTTCTAAGGTGCCGTGAACCTGACCCGGCTCCAAGGAGTAGGAGATACCAAACTCCACATTGGAGTCAGCCAGGTTGGTGTGCTGGATGAGGACTTTTGATAGGAATCAGCCCACCCATAAGACCATAAGACATAGGAACAGAATTAGGTCACTCGGTCCATCGAGTCTGCTCCGCCATTCAATCATGACTGACATTTTCCTCATCCCCATTCTCCTGCCTTCTCCCCATAACCCCTGATCCCCTTATTGATCAAGAACCTATCTATCTCTGTCTTAAAGACACTCACTGACACTCCACAATCTTCTGCGGCAAAGAGTTCCACAGAGTCACCACCCTCTGGCTGAAGAAATTCCTCATCTCTGTTTGAAAGGATTGTCCCTTTAGTCTGAGATTGTGTCCTCTGCTTCTAGTTTTTCCTACAAGTGGAAACATCCTCTCCATGTCCACTCTATCCAGGCCTCACAGAATCCTGTAAGTTTCAATAAGATCCAACCTCATCCTCCTAAACTCCAACGAGTACAGACCCAGAGTCCTCAACCGTTCCTTATGTGACAAGCTGTTCATTCCAGGAATCATTCTTGTGAACCTCCTCAGGACCCTTTCCAAGGCCAAGACATCCTTCCTTAGATACAGGGCCCAAAACTGCTCACAATACTCCAAATGGGCTTTGACCACAACCTTATGTAGCCTCAGATGTACATCCCATGTCTTGTATTCTAGCCCTCTCGACATGAATGCTAACATTGCATTTGCCTTCCTAACTGCCGACTGAACCTGCACATTAACCTTAAGAGAATCATGAACAAGGACTCCCAAGTCCCTTTGTGCTTCTGATTTCCTAAGCATCTTCCCATTTAGAAAATAGTCTATGCCTCCATTTCTCCTTCCAAAGTGCATAATCTCACACTTTTACACATTGTATTTCATCTGCCACTTCTTTGCCCACTCTCCTAGCCTGTCCAAGTCCTGCTGCATCCCGCCTGCTTTCTCAATACGACCTGCTCCTCTCCAGATCTTTGTATCATCTGCAAACTTAGCAACAGTGCCTTCAGTTCCTTCCTCCAGATCATTAATGTATATTGTGAAAAGTTGTGGTCCCAGCACCGACCCCTGAGGCACACCACTAGTCACCGGCTGCCATCCTGAAAAAGACCTCTTTATCCCCACTCTCTGCCTTCTGCCAGTCAGCCAATCCTCTATCCGTGCCAGGATCTTACCCTTAACACCATGGGCTCTTAACTTATTTAACAGTCTCCTATGCGGCACCTTGTCAAAGGCCTTCTGGAAATCTAAATAAATCATGTCCACTGGTTCTCCTTTTTCTAACTTCTTTGTTACTTCCTGAAAGAACTATAACAGATTTGTCAAACATGACTTCCCCTTGCCGAAGCCGTGCTGACTCAGTCCTATTTTATCATGTACTTCCAAGTACTCCGCGATCTCATCTTTAATAATGGACTCTAACATCTTACCAATGACCAAAGTCAGGCTAACCAGCCCTCCCTTCTTAAACAGGGATGGTACATTAGCCACTTTCCAGTCCTCTGGGTCCCTTCCTGCCTTCAGTGATTCCTGAAAGATCACCACCAATGCCTCCACAATCTCCTCAGCTATCTCTTTTAGAACCCTGGGGAGTAGTCCATCCGGTCCAGGTAATTTATCCTCCTTCAGACCTTTCAGTTTCCCCAGAACCTTCTCCTTAGTAATGGTCGCTGCACTCACCTGTGGCCCCTGGTTCTCCTCGAGTTCTGGCATCCCACTAGTGTCTTCCACCGTGAAGACTGATGTAAAGTAACTATTCAGTTCGTCTGCCATTTCTTTGTTTCCTATTATTACTTCTCCAGCCACATTTCCAGTGATCCAATGTCTATTTTTGCCTCTCTCTTGCCTTTTATATATTGAAAAAAACTCTTCCTATCTTCCTTTATATTACTAGCTAGCTTGCACTCATACTTCATCTTCCCCCCCTTGTTGCTTTTTTAGTTGTCCTCTGCTCACTTTTAAAGGCTTCCCAATCCTCTGGCTTCCCACTAAACCTCGCCACTTTGTATGCTTTTTCTTTAGCTTTTATGCTGTCCTTGACTTCCCTCGTCAGCCATGGATGCCTTGACCTCTTAGCATGTTTCCTCCTCCTTGGGATGAATTTCTGTTGTGCCTCCCGAATAACCCCCCAAAACTCCCACCATTGCTGTTCCACTGTCTTCCCTGCTAGGCTCCTTTTCCAATCAACTCTGGCCAGCTCCTCCCTCATGTCTTTGTAGTTACCCTTATTTAATTGTAATACCGTTACATCTGATTCCAGCACCTCCCTCATGCCTTTGTCGTTACCCTTATACAATTGTAATACCGTTACATCTGATTGCAGCTTCTCCCTCTCAAACTGCAGGGTAAATTATATCATATTGTGGTCACTGCTCCCTAAGGGTTCCTTCACGTTAAGTTCTCTAATCAAGTCTGCCTCATTACACATCACCAAATCCAGAATTACCTGTTCCCGAGTAGGCTCTGTCACAAGCTGCTCCAAAAATCATCTCTTAGACATCCCACAAATTCTTTTTCTTGGGGTCCACTACCAACCTGATTTTCCCAGTCCACTTGCATATTGAAGTCCCCCATGATTATTGTAATATTGCCTTTTTTACATGCCTTTTCTATCTCCTGATTTATTTTCTGCCCCACATCCTGACTACTGCTAGACAGCCTGTACATAACTCCCATCAGGGTCTTTTTACCTTTGCGATTCCTCAACTCTACCCACAGAGATTCTATGCCTTCTGATCCCTATATCACTCCTTGCTATCGATTTAACTTCATTCCTTACTAACAATGCAACCCCGCCCCCTTTTAAAGGCTCTTGAAAATTACATAACCTGGGAATGGTGTTGGGAATCCAGCACTCAAGACCCACCTGCCTCCCAAGTCAACCCAACTCGGTGAAAATCGAGGCCAATATAAAACAAGTTAATGATTATATCGTTATGAAGATATAGAGATATTTTAAAGAAAGCAGGATGTTTAATTGTTATAGCAATTGAAAAGAGTTAGAAACTATATTGTTATGTGCATGTATACATAAGTATCCAGATGTAACGTCACACACTACGGCACTGCAGTCTGTGTACTGAACTAGCAATGAACCACCACCCAAGGGGACATTCAAGAATAGAATTAAATGAAAGCTCCAGTCTCTATGGCCTCAAAGAATGATAATTTCAGACGTCAAGAATCACAAAACATAACAGGCTAGCGGCCCCTAAGATCCATTCCCATGCTTCATTTCCAGGAGCTAGGCTTCATCACACAGGCCAAGGCTTGAGGTGAGAGCAAGCTACTGAGTTTCTGACACACAGAGGTCTGGATAGATGCACAGAATCCCTACAGTGCAGAAGGAGCCCATTTGGCCCATCGAGTCTGCACTGATTTTCTGAAAGAGCACCCTATCTTGGCTTACTCCCCGCCCTATCTGCGTAACCCCGTCACCACACTTAACCTACCTATCATTAGATACTAATGGACAATTTAACATGGCCAATCCATCTAACCTGCACGTCTTTGGACTGTGGGAGGAAACCGGAGGACCCGGAGGAAACCCACGCAGACACGGGGAGAATGTTCAAACTCCACACAGTCACCCAACACCAGGATCGAACCCTGGTCCCTGGCACTGAAAGGTGGCAATGCTAATCACTGTGCCACCGTGCAGCATACCGAGGGGTTTCAGTGGCGGAACAATAGGGAATGTTGTGAAGGGTGTTGGCAGATTCTGGCTGCCAAATGTCCTGTGTCACCAAGCATGGCAGGAATGGGCATCTGTGCTGTGCCTCAGCACAGTGTTGTACAGTACCAGCCAAGCCCCACTTCTGAGAGAAACAAGAAGAGAAGAGAAGAGAGATTCACAACTATCAACTCCAGTGTCCAAGAGCAGGGCCACCCCCTGGTGTATCCTTTCCAAACCCCTGATGTGCACAAACGATGATCAGCTATTTCTCTGGAAGCACGTCATAATCCAGTATTTACTAGGTTTAGACAATCTAACAAGTGGTTTTATCTTTAAACCTGCAGCAAGTGGCCAAACTGATGGAAATCGCTAAGGAGAAACAGGTGGCAGCACTGAAGAGTCTAAAGGAATCCACTGAAAGGTGAGGAATCATCAAGCAAAATTGGGAATATCCTGCAAAAAAGTACAGGGATTTCTAGCGAGAACAAGGGAATAGTGGCCTAACGGTAATGCTACTGAACCTGTAATCCAGAGGCCTGGACTAATGCGTCAGAGACATCGCACCACGGCAACTGGAGGAATTTACATTCAAATGATTCTGTAATTAATAATGATGAAGGAGCTGAGCTCCGAAAGCTAGTGATTTGACACAAACCTGTTGGACTAAAACCAGGTATTGTAAGACTTCTTACTATGCCCACCCCAATCCAACGCCGGCATCTCCACATCATGTAATTAATAAGGTAGGCTCAGCAATAATGATCATGAATCAACCAGATTGTTGTAAGAACCTATCTGGTCTATGAACCCGCTTCTAAGAAGAAAATCTGCCATCCCTACTTGGTCTGTCCTACATGTGACTCCAGAACCACAGCAATGTGATTGAATAAATCACTCAGTTAAGGGCAATTAGGGATGGACAATAAAAACTGGCCTTGCCACAACCCTAGAATAATTTTTTTTTGAAAAAGTGTGCAAGTCCAACAGAAAGGTAAGAGAATTTCCAGCAGGTAATGGAGCCAGGTCCAGCAGAAAGGTAAGTGAATACGCAGCAGGTAATGGAGCCAGATCCAGCAGAAAGGTAAGTGAATATCCAGCAGGTAATGGAGCCAGATCCAGCAGAAAGGTAAGTGAATACCCAGCAGGTAATGGAGCCAGATCCAGCAGAAAGGTAAGTGAATATCCAGCAGGTAATGGAGCCAGATCCAGCAGAGAGGTAAGTGAATACCCAGCAGGTAATGGAGCCAGATCCAGCAGAAAGGTAAGTGAATACGCAGCAGGTAATGGAGCCAGATCCAGCAGAAAGGTAAGTGAATATCCAGCAGGTAATGGAGCCAGATCCAGCAGAAAGGTAAGTGAATACGCAGCAGGTAATGGAGCCAGATCCAGCAGAAAGGTAAGTGAATATCCAGCAGGTAATGGAGCCAGATCCAGCAGAGAGGTAAGTGAATACGCAGCAGGTAATGGAGCCAGATCCAGCAGAAAGGTAAGTGAATATCCAGCAGGTAATGGAGCCAGATCCAGCAGAAAGGTAAGTGAATACCCAGCAGGTAATGGAGCCAGATCCAGCAGAAAGGTAAGTGAATACGCAGCAGGTAATGGAGCCAGATCCAGCAGAAAGGTAAGTGAATATCCAGCAGGTAATGGAGCCAGATCCAGCAGAAAGGTAAGTGAATACGCAGCAGGTAATGGAGCCAGATCCAGCAGAAAGGTAAGTGAATATCCAGCAGGTAATGGAGCCAGATCCAGCAGAAAGGTAAGTGAATATCCAGCTGGTAATGAAGCCAGATCCAGCAGAAAGGTAAGAGAATTTCCAGCTGTTAATGGAGCCAGATCCAGCAGAAAGGTAAGTGAATACCCAGCAGGTAATGGAGCCAGATCCAGCAGAAAGGTAAGTGAATACCCAGCAGGTAATGGAGCCAGATCCAGCAGAAAGGTAAGTGAATACCCAGCTGGTAATGAAGCCAGATCCAGCAGAAAGGTAAGTGAATACCCAGCAGGTAATGGAGCCAGATCCAGCAGAGAGGTAAGTGAATACCCAGTAGGTAATGGAGCCAGATCCAGCAGAGAGGTAAGTGAATACCCAGCAGGTAATGGAGCCAGATCCAGCAGAAAGGTAAGTGAATACCCAGCAGGTAATGGAGTCAGATCCAGCAGAAAGGTAAATGAATACCCAGCAGGTAATGGAGTCAGATCCAGCAGAAAGGTAAGTGAATACCCAGCAGGTAATGGAGCCAGATCCAGCAGAAAGGTAAGTAAATACGCAGCAGGTAATGGAGCCAGATCCAGCAGAGAGGTAAGTGAATTCCCAGCAGGTAATGGAGTCAGATCCAGCAGAAAGGTAAGTAAATACGCAGCAGGTAATGGAGCCAGATCCAGCAGAGAGGTAAGTGAATACCCAGCAGGTAACGGAGTCAGATCCAGCAGAAAGGTAAATGAATACCCAGCAGGTAATGGAGCCAGATCCAGCAGAAAGGTAAGTGAATACCCAGCAGGTAATGGAGCCAGATCCAGCAGAGAGGTAAGTGAATACCCAGCAGGTAACGGAGTCAGATCCAGCAGAAAGGTAAATGAATACCCAGCAGGTAATGGAGTCAGATCCAGCAGAAAGGTAAGTGAATACCCAGCAGGTAATGGAGTCAGATCCAGCAGAAAGGTAAGTGAATACCCAGCAGGTAATGGAGCCAGATCCAGCAGAAAGGTAAGTGAATACCCAGCAGGTAACGGAGTCAGATCCAGCAGAGAGGTAAGTGAATACCCAGCAGGTAACGGAGTCAGATCCAGCAGAAAGGTAAATGAATACCCAGCAGGTAATGGAGTCAGATCCAGCAGAAAGGTAAGTAAATACCCAGCAGGTAATGGAGCCAGATCCAGCAGAGAGGTAAGTGAATACCCAGCAGGTAACGGAGTCAGATCCAGCAGAGAGGTAAGTGAATACCCAGCAGGTAATGGAGCCAGATCCAGCAGAGAGGTAAGTGAATACCCAGCAGGTAACGGAGTCAGATCCAGCAGAAAGGTAAATGAATACCCAGCAGGTAATGGAGTCAGATCCAGCAGAAAGGTAAGTGAATACCCAGCAGGTAATGGAGCCAGATCCAGCAGAGAGGTAAGTGAATACCCAGCAGGTAACGGAGTCAGATCCAGCAGAAAGGTAAATGAATACCCAGCAGGTAATGGAGTCAGATCCAGCAGAAAGGTAAGTGAATACCCAGCAGGTAATGGAGTCAGATCCAGCAGAAAGGTAAGTGAATACCCAGCAGGTAATGGAGTCAGATCCAGCAGAAAGGTAAATGAATACCCAGCAGGTAATGGAGTCAGATCCAGCAGAAAGGTAAGTGAATACCCAGCAGGTAATGGAGTCAGATCCAGCAGAAAGGTAAGTGAATACCCAGCAGGTAATGGAGTCAGATCCAGCAGAAAGGTAAGTGAATACCCAGCAGGTAATGGAGTCAGATCCAGCAGAGAGGTAAGTGAATACCCAGCAGGTAATGGAGCCAGATCCAGCAGAAAGGTAAGTGAATACCCAGCAGGTAACGGAGTCAGATCCAGCAGAGAGGTAAGTGAATACCCAGCAGGTAACGGAGTCAGATCCAGCAGAAAGGTAAATGAATACCCAGCAGGTAATGGAGTCAGATCCAGCAGAAAGGTAAGTAAATACCCAGCAGGTAATGGAGCCAGATCCAGCAGAGAGGTAAGTGAATACCCAGCAGGTAACGGAGTCAGATCCAGCAGAGAGGTAAGTGAATACCCAGCAGGTAATGGAGCCAGATCCAGCAGAGAGGTAAGTGAATACCCAGCAGGTAACGGAGTCAGATCCAGCAGAAAGGTAAATGAATACCCAGCAGGTAATGGAGTCAGATCCAGCAGAAAGGTAAGTGAATACCCAGCAGGTAATGGAGCCAGATCCAGCAGAGAGGTAAGTGAATACCCAGCAGGTAACGGAGTCAGATCCAGCAGAAAGGTAAATGAATACCCAGCAGGTAATGGAGTCAGATCCAGCAGAAAGGTAAGTGAATACCCAGCAGGTAATGGAGTCAGATCCAGCAGAAAGGTAAGTGAATACCCAGCAGGTAATGGAGTCAGATCCAGCAGAAAGGTAAATGAATACCCAGCAGGTAATGGAGTCAGATCCAGCAGAAAGGTAAGTGAATACCCAGCAGGTAATGGAGTCAGATCCAGCAGAAAGGTAAGTGAATACCCAGCAGGTAATGGAGTCAGATCCAGCAGAAAGGTAAGTGAATACCCAGCAGGTAATGGAGTCAGATCCAGCAGAGAGGTAAGTGAATACCCAGCAGGTAATGGAGCCAGATCCAGCAGAAAGGTAAGTGAATACCCAGCAGGTAACGGAGTCAGATCCAGCAGAAAGGTAAATGAATACCCAGCAGGTAATGGAGCCAGATCCAGCAGAAAGGTAAGTAAATACGCAGCAGGTAATGGAGCCAGATCCAGCAGAGAGGTAAGTGAATTCCCAGCAGGTAATGGAGCCAGATCCAGGAGTATAATAAGTGAATAACCAACAGGTCCATAGAATACCTACATTGCAGAAGGAGGCCTTTCGGTCCATCGAGTCTAATGTTAGACTCGAGTCTAATGCCGCCCTAATGTGCAAACTCCACACAGACAGTCACCCGAGGCTGGAATTGAACCCTGCTGCTGTGAGGCAGCAGTGCTAACCACTGTGCCACCGTGCTGCCAGATCCAACAGAAAGGTAAGTGAATGCCCAGCAGGTAATGAAGCCAGATCCATCAGAAAAATAAAAGAATTTCCAGCAGGAAATAGTGCTAAGAATGTGTACGAGCTGCGGTTCTGTGGTGTAACTGTGCCCTGTGAAATATTGGTTCCACCACACCGCAGCCTTTTGTTCAGTGGTGGCTGTAATACTGGAGGTAGATTACGAGGGACGTGCTTTCACTCCTGAAAGCGTTTTCTCTCTTTTTAAGTTAATGCCCCCTTCTTCATCCTTACCCCAACCAGAGGAAATAGATTCTCTGTATCTATTCTATCAAATCCTTTCACATTTTAATTATCTTGAAAAGAAATACAAGCCTAGCCTGAGGGCAATTTGCCCTCATAATTCCAACCTTTTCGCCATGGTATCAGTCTGGTGAATCTGTCCTGCCCTGTGGTGTGGTGCCCAGAACCGAACATCGTTCTCCAGATGGGAGCTAACTAGAACTTTGTACAACTGGAATATCACTTCCCATCCTCTGAATTCCAGCCATTTTGAGCTAAAGGCCAGCACTCCATTCACTTTCAATTACATTGTGCAGCTGTTACTGAATTCTGTGCAATGATACCGAAATCGTGTTGCACTCCACCACTCTCTCTCTCGCCATTAATAAAGTAACTGGCATAACTAATCTGAGTGATAACCACGGAGAAGATAACTCAATAAATAAGACAACATGAGTTGGTATCGTTGGTGGATGTCTGTTGATGACTGAGTAAAAGGAAAGGCATGAGGTCTAAGAGGAACTGGGTTACACAAGGGGGGGAGAATTTAGCATCAGATCCTGGTCTGTCAAAATGAGCTGGATTTAGACTGAATGCAAGGTTGTTTAATGGTATCAAGTTAGCAGGACTGTCGACATGTCATAATTTATTCATAGAATTCCTACAGTGCGGAAGGGGGCCATTCGGCCCATCGAGTCTGCACCAACCCTCTGAAAGAGCATCCTAACTAGACCCACTCCCCCGCCCTATCCCCGCAACCCAACCTAACCTGCACATCTTTGGACACTGGGACAATTTAGCATGGCCTATCCACCTAACTGGCTCATCTTTGCTACTTTGCAATGATTTTTCATTTCTGGTACAAGAATTAAAAATTTTAAATAGTGTAAAGAACAAAGGTTGCTAGAAATGATCAGGGACAACAGCAGACAAACCTACGTCTCCTGTTTTAATGGAGTGCTTAAGCTTTTTTAACTTCATCCTGTTCAGCATCATTGATTGGAAAATCACTTTCACATTTCCTATTTGAAATATATTCTCATGCTTTCAAGAAAAATTAGTTTGAGCTTCACAAGCAAATTTACAGACGTTTACAACATACCAGAAAATGCACCAAATGGAGAACAAAGTCCCACCCAGAAATTAAATGAGTCCCCCCCCCTCAGCACTCCTATTCCCTGACAATAACTTATGAATCAACGTACAAGTGCTTCCATGTTGATAGGTTATTTTATTGAAGTGAGTGAGTGCCAGTGTTGAAAGTTAGTCCATGTGTGTTTGGTTAGTTGTTTAGACTCCATCACCTAAGAGATTCCTGCAGTCAACACGCAGTCATTCTCTTCAAATCAATATTTATTTCAGTGAGATGAAAGAAGTGAAAAAAAAGATTGAGCTCAAGCGACAGGAGAAGATTGAGATCATGCTGAAAACCACAGCGGATAAGAGTCTCCAAGAGAAGTGAGTGATCGGCACCTGCCCTTGCTGTACTTGGAACTGCCTTTTAATGATACACAGCCTGGACTGAGAACTAGCCTCGTAATCGCTAGATAACAGTACACTAACTCCGACCTGCTAACCGCTCTGTCTAGCTGTGGTGAAACATTCCAGCATTACGGGACATGCAGCCCAAAATATCCAGCCAACTAGTGTCCACAATTACTCAGGGCCTGTCTGCAAGTCAACTGACCACAGTGAAACATCAGTTGCTTGGTTACCCGAGGAAACCACAGAAACACGCAAGTGATTAGACCTGTGTACATAAAGAACAAAGAGAATTACAGCACCGGAACAGGCCCTTCAGCACCCCAAGCCTACACCGACCATGCTGCCCATCTAACCTAAAACCTTCTACATTTCCAGGGTCTGTATGCCTCTATTCCCATCCTATTCATGTATTTGTCAAGACGCCCCTTAAACATCACTCTTCTGCCTGCTTCCACCACCTCCTCTCCAAAGCCTCCACATCCTTCTGGTAGTGTGGCGACCAGAATTGAAATGGGTGGAATTCTCCATTGCCTGACGCCGAAATCATAATCGGCGATCGGGCGGAGAATCCCTTCCAACGCCCAAATCGGAGGCGGCGCTGGTTTGACCCCGGTTTTCGAGTCTCCACCCCTCCAGAATGGCATCATTGCATTGCGCGCCGCTCGCTGTTGGAAAGGCGTTGCTGTGACATCGGAAGCCCCTCCCCCGCTTTGACAAAGGGTCACCTGGACTCGAAACGTTAGCTCTTTTCTCCCCCTACAGATGCTGCCAGACCTGCTGAGATTTTCCAGCATGTTTTCTCTTTTGGTTTCTTTCAGCATCTACCTTGTCAAGGCTTTGTATCCTCCTCACAAATGGCTTTCTTACTTATTTTTGTAGCATCAGCAGATTGGGATACAACATAGAACATACAGTGCAGAAGGAGGCCATTTGGCCCATCGAATCTGCACCGACTCACTTTAAGCCGTCACTTCCCCCCTCTCCCGGTAACCCAATAACCCCTCCTAACCTTTTTTGGATACCAAGGCAATTTATCATGGCCAATCCACCTAACCTGCATGTCTTTGGACTGTGGGAGGAAACCGGAGCACCCGGAGGAAACCCATGCAGACATGGGGAGAACGTGCAGATTCCGCACAGACAGTGACCCAGCGGGGAATCAAACCTGGGAACCTGACACTGTGAAGCCACAGTGCTAACCACTGTGCTACTGTGCTGCCCCAATGTTCAGTCCTTCATCCACATTATTAATATATATTGTAAATAGTTGAAGCCCTAGCAGTCCACTAGTTAGTTTGGCAACTGTAAAATGACCTGTTTATTACAACTCTCTGGTCCCTGTAAATTAGACAATCCTCTATCCTTGGTGCCCTTATATTCTGCAGTAACATTTTACTGGCACCTCAACATGCTGCATTATCTAGATCAGTCAGCTCACTGGACACTGTACTTTCTGTTTACAGGCGCAAGAAGGAGATCAATGAGCATCATATTCAAATGTCGGTGAAACTCTTCAAGCTGGTATGTGGCCTTACACAGTCAGGATTACAATTTGGTCCCGCCATCCACAAGCCGACAAGGAAACACAAACACACGAAAACCCCACTGTCGCCCATTGAGCCCATAATACTATTCAGTGCCAGTTGCACCAAACCCATTCCCCCATCCAACAATCCCACTCCTCCAACCAACAATCCCACTCGCCAGTCAACAATCCCACTCCCCAACCAACAATCCCACTCCCCAACCAACAATCCCACTCCCCAGCCAACAATCCTACTCCTCAACCAACAATCCCACTCCCCAGCCAACAATCCCACTCCCCAACCAACAATCCCACTTCACCAGCCAACGATCCCACTCCCCAACCAACAATCCCACTACCCGATTCAACAATCCCACTCCCCAACCAACCATCCCACTTCACCAGCCAACAATCCCACTACCCCAGCCAACAATCCCACTCCCCAACCAACAATCCCACTTCACCAGCCAATAATCCCACTCCCCAACCAACAGTCCCACCCAATAACCAATAATCCCACTTTCCTAACCAACAATCTCACCCCACTAACCAACAAGCCGACTACCACATCCAACAGTTTGACTCCTATAATCTACAATCCCACTCCCCAACCAACAATCCCATCCCCCAACCAACAATCCCATCCCCCAACCAACATTCCCACTCTCCAACCAATAATCCCATTCCCCAACCAACATTCCCAATCTCCAACCAATAATCCCACTCTCCCAGCCATGAACCCCACTCCTATACCAGAATTCCCACTCCAACAGCCAACATTCTCACTCCCATAGCCAACATTCCCACTTCCATAACCAACAATCCCACTCTCCAACCAACAATCCCATTCCCAAACCAACAATCCCACTCCCATAACCAACAATTCCACTCCCATAACCAACAATCCCACTCACATAACCAACAATCCCACTCACAAACCAATAATCCCACTTTCCTAACCAACAATCCCACCCCAATAACCAATATTCCCACTTTCCTAACCAACAATCCCACTCCAATAACCAACAAGCCCACTACCACATCCAACAATTCCAATCCTATAATCTACAATCCCACTCCCCCAACCAACAATCCCATTCCCCCAACCAACAATCCCATTCCCATAACCAACAATCCCACTCCCAAACTAACAATCCCACTCCCATAACCAACAACCACTCACATAACCAACAATCCCACTCACAAACCAATAATCCCACTTTCCTAACCAACAATCCCACCCCAATAACCAATATTCCCACTTTCCTAACCAACAATCCCACTCCAATAACCAACAAGCCCACTACCACATCCAACAATTCTACTCCTATAATCTACAATCCCACTCCCCCAACCAAGAATCCCACTTCTCCAACCAACAATTCCATTGCTAAACTGGGCGGCATGGACTGGTTGGGCCGAAGGGCCTGTTTCCACGCTGTGAACTTCTATGATTCTATGATACAACCAATAATCCCATTCCTACAACCAAAATTCCCACTCCCCAACCAACAATCCCATTCCCCCAACTAAAAATCCCATTCTCCCAACCAACATTCCCACTCCCCAACCAACAATCCCATTCTCCCAGCCAAGAACTCCACTGCCATACCAAAATTCCCACTCCAACAGCCAACATTCCCACTCCCATAGCCAACATTCCCACTTCCATAACCAACAATCCCACTCTCCAACCAACAATCCCATTCCCCAACCAACAATCCCACTTTCCAACCAACAATCCCACTTCCATAACCAACAACCCCACTCACAAACCAACAATCCCATTCTCCGAACCAACAATCCCACTCCCCAAAAAACAATCCTAATTTCCAAAACAACATTTCAATTCCACCAAACAACACTCACTCCCAAACACCAATCCCAGTCCTGAAATATCATTGCCATTCCCCAACCACCAATCCCATTCTCCAATAATCACACTTCCCAAATAACAATCCCACATCCCCAGACAACATTCCCACTCGGTATCAAACCCATTCCCATAACTACAATTCCACTGCACTGATAATATTTCCTTATTGTTGCAGGCTTTAGCGAATCAGTCGAATGCTCTTAGCAAACTTGATGAGCAACACACTGCCAAATTGGAGGAAATTAAGGAAAAAGAAAAAGAGGTAACAGGGCTTAGCTGCAATGTCTGTTGGGTTACAGTGTGAGAGGGGATGGGTGACTGATTGGGTAAAGTATATATGTGTGAAAGGATGGGGAATTAGATGCAGTACAGTGTGTGAGTGAAAGATTGGGGAGTTGAATGGGGCACAATATGTGTGTGAAAGGGTGGGGAGTTTGATGCGGTACAGTATGTGTGAGAAGGTGGAGAGTTAAATGAATTACAATGTAATTCATTGTGGAGTGCGGAAGTGAAAGATTGGGGAGATGATTAAGGTACAGTTTATGTGTGAAAAGGTGGGGAGTTTGATGGGGTACAGTGCGTGTGTCAGAGTGGTGAATCGAATCGGGTACAGTTTGTGTGTACGTCTGAGAGGGTGGGGAGTTAGATGGAGCACAATGCATGTGGGAGTGGGTGCAGAGTTGGATAGGGCAAAATGTGTTTGTGTGAGTGAAAGATTGCAGAGTTGGATGGGGTACAATGTGTGTATGAAAGGGTGGGAAGTTGGATGGGGCAAAGAGTATGTATGCAAGTCCACTTCAGATCATAAAATCATCGAAGAATCATAGAATGGAAGAATCATAGAATCTTTACAGTGCAGAAGGAGGCCATTTGACCCTCTGAGTCTGCACCGACCCTTTGAATGAGCACTCTATCCATGGCCACTCCCCTGTCCACCCTGCCATATCCCCATAACTTAACCTACACATCCCTGGACACCTAAGGGGCAATTTTATCATGGCCAATCCACCTAACCTGCACATCTTTGGACTGTGGGAGGAAACCGGAGCACCCAGAGGAAACCCACGCGGACACGGGGAGAACGTGCAAACTCCACACAGTCAGTGACCCAAGGCCAGAATTGTACTTGGGTCTTTGGTGCTGTGAGGCAGCAGTCCTAACCACTGTGCCGCCGTGGGAAGTTTGATGTATTTCCATATGTGTGACAGGGTGGGGAGTTAGTTGAAGCAGAATGTGTGTGGGAGAGGGTGGGAATTGGAGGAGTACAGTGTGTGTGTGAAAGAGTGGGAAGATAAATGCGGCACAATGTTGTCTGTGTTGGATGGGATAGATTGCGTGTATTTGAATAGGTAGGGTTTCGGATCAGATATAGTGCAGGAGTGAAATGGTGGGGAGTTTGATGGGACACAGTATATTTGTGAAAGGTTGTGGACTTGGATGGGGTACAGTGCACATGTAAATGGTTGGGGATTTGGGAGTTGGAAAGGGTGTAGTGTATGTGTGAAATGGTGAGGAGTTGGGGGTTGGATACAGTTGTATGTGCGTGAGGAAGTTTAAAAAAAAATCATTTTTACGGCATGTGGGCTTTGCTGGTTAGGCCAGCATTTGTTGCACATCCCTAATTGCCCTTGAGAAGGTAGTAGTGAGCTGCCTTCTTGAACCACTGCAGTCCATGTGGTGTAGTTACACTCACTGCGCTATGAGGGAGGGAGTTCCAGTATTTTGACCGAACGACAGTGAAGAAACAGCGATATATTTCCAAGTCAGGATGGAGAGTGACTTGGAGGGGAGCTTCCAGGTGGTGGTGTTCCCAGGTATCTTCTGCCCTTCTAGGTGGTAGTGGTCATGGGTTTGGAAGGAACCTTGGTGAGTTCCTACAGTGCATCTTGTAGATGGTACACACTGCTGCTACATTGCATTGGTGGGGAGGGAGTGAATGTTTGCGAAAGGGGTGCCAATCAAACGGACTGCTTTATTCTGGATGATGTTGAGCTTCTTAAGTGTTCTTGGAGTTGCACTTATCCAGATGTGGGAGGTATTCCATCACGCTCCTGGCTTATGCCTTGTAGGTGGTGAACAGGCTTTGAGGAGTCAGGAGGTGAGTTACTCGCCGTAGGATTCCTAGTCTCTGACCTGCTCTATTAGCCAAAGTATTTATATGGCTAGTCCAGTTCAGTTTCCGGTAAAGATAACCCCCAGGATGTTGATAGTGGGGTATTCGGTGATGGTAAAGCCATTGAATGTCAAGGGACGATGGTTTGATTCACTCTTACTAGAGATGGTCACTGCCTGGCACTTGTTTGGCATGAATGTTACTTGCTACTTGTCAGCCCAAGCCTAGATATGAGCAAGGTCTTGCTACATTTACACGTGGACTGCTTCAGTGTCTGAGGAGTCGCGAATGGTGCTGAACATTCTGTAATCATCAGCAAACATCCTCACATCTGACCTTATGCTGGAAGAAAAATCATTGATGAAGCAGTTGAAGACACTACCCTTAGGAACTCCTGCAGTGATGTCCTAGGACTGAGATGACTGACCTGCAGCAACAACAACCATCTTTCTTTGTGCCAGGTATGACTCCAACTAGTGGAGAGTTTCCCCCAGATTCCCATTGATTCCAGTTTAGCTAGGGCTCCTTGAAGCCATACTCGATCAAATACTGTCTGGTTGTCAAGGGCAGTAACTCACACCTCACCTCTGGAGTTCAGCTTCTTTGTCCATGTTTGAACCAAGGCTGTAATGAGGTTAGGAGCTGAATGACTTTGGCGGAACCTAAACTGAGTGTCAATGAACAGGGTATTTCGAAGTAAGTGCCGCTTGATAGCATTGTTGATGGCCACTTCCATCACTTTACTGATGATTGAAAGTAGGCTGACAGGGCGGTTTTTGGCTGGGTTGGATTTGTCCTGCTTTTTGTGTACACACCTGGGCAATTTTCCACATTGCCGGATTGATAAGAGTGCTGTAGCTGTACTGGAGCAGCTTGGCTAGGGGCACAGCAAGTCCAGAAGCACAAGTCTTCAGTATATTGCCTGAATATTGTCAGGGCCCATAGCCTTTTCAGTGTTTTAAGTCATTTCTTGATATAATGTGGAGTGAATTGTACTGGCTGAAGACTGGCATCTGTGATTCTGGGGACCTCTGGAGTAGACCAAGAAGGATCATCCCCACCGCACTTCTCGTTGAAGATTATTGCGAATGCTTCAGCCTTGTCTTTTGCACTGATGTGATGGGCTCCTCCATCATTGAGAATGAGGATATTTGTGGAGGCCCCTCCTCCAGTGAGTTGTTTAATTGTCCACCACCATTCACAACTGGATGTGGCAGGACTGCAGAGCTTAGATCTGATCCGTTGATTGTGGGATCATGTAGCTCTATCTATCACGTGTTTCTTGTGTTGTTTGGCACACAAGTAGTCCTATGTTGTAGCTTCACCAGGTTGACCACCTCATTTTTCCGTATGCCTGGTGCTGCTCCTGCACTTTTCATTGAACCCTTGAACTCGGGTTGATCACCTGGTTTGGAGGTAATGGCAGACCATGAGGTTACAGATCATGGCTAAGTATAATTTTGCTGCTGCTGATGGTCCACAGAGTTAGATGGGGTATAGTGTGTGTGCATGTGTGAAAAATTAGGGAGTGGATGGGATGTTTGTGCAAGGGAGGGGTGTTGGACGGGGCACAGAATTTAAGTGTGAAATGGTAGTGAATTTGATAGTGTGAAAGGGTGGTGAGTTGGACGGGGTGAAATTTGTGTGGAGGGTGGAGAGTTGGCAATCAGGGACTTTGTTTTCTGAAGCTGGATTCGTTTTTTTGAGAAGCCCTTTGCAAACCTTTACCCCTTTCTAATGTCTGCTGAAGTCTCACAATTCATTTGTCAGGGAGTACTACTTCACACAAAGGTTAGTGGAAATCAGAACCGTCTTCTCCAAAATGCTGTTGAAGAATTGGGGGGGGCGGAGGGATGGGGCGGAGGGATGGGGCAGTGGGGGGCGGGGGGGGACATGTTGCAGAACTGCAAAATGAGCAAATTGCTACCCAAGTACAGCAGGTTTGTATTGGCAATGCTGGAGGACCCGAGGCATAACTACCCACTCACCCCAGCCATAGCCAATCCAAACCAGCACACAGAGTTAGGGGGAAGACCCTATTTGAGCCACCATTCACCTGTTTCCCTCTCCTTATTTTCCATCATATTCAGTACCAGCAGGAGGCCCAGAACGAATATGAGGCAAAACTGGACGCCTTGCCGCAAGTGGTTGTGGAGCTGAGCGAGTCGATCATCACCACTAAGTTCACCCTGGAGCCAGGGAGACCACAAGATCAAGGAAAAGATGTGGTGGAATCAAAAACAAATGAACTGCCACCCACGAATGGGATGATGGTGAATCCATCAGGCAGTTCAACTGCTGAAGCTGAGGACAGCGTGGAAGTTCTTATTGCTGAACTGTAACTTAGTTATAAGTTGCCAATAGCACTGGCAAACCCTGCACCATTGATGGTCCATCTTATACAGCACTGGCATTGGGTTGGGGCCAGCAGAGAGATGGGCTCATAGGTTGCACTCAGTAGTTTTACACTGGTGCAAGACAGTACTTGCTCACTCACTGATTTGGTATTGTAGTTTGCATAGTCTCACTTGTTGGCATGCACACATCCAGAAAGGGATTGGGTATCGTTTAAGGATGGGTTGTAGGAAAAGTGGTTCTTATTTCTGTCTGTCTGTCTGTGGTTTTCATAGTTACAAGTCTCATTTGTAAAGACTTGCAGTCAGTCAGCAGCTCCTAGTGTGTCAGGGGACTTTGCTCTCATTTTAACCCTTCGACATTGGGCATGTAACAGTAAGGCCACACATCTTGGTAGTGTTATAGATCAGAAAATTAATGAAGTAGGAAGTTGGGACAGTTATGTTTGTTAACTCTTTCCCTCTCTTAATTTCCTCTGCCTTTTTATAACAGTAGCAGGAGAATGGAATTAAGGAGATAACTCTTTTGGAGGGCACAATGCGATGAGCCAAATGTCTGCTCTGTGCTCTAAAAGTAAGCAGTTTAGTGAAACTTGAATGTGTTTGTAACAAGCAGTCTTTTTGGGGGGTTTGTTAATCAGTCAATTTCCTTGAATCCTATTCACCCCGTCTTGGAACATTCATTTGAAGGGGTTTTCTGCTTTTCATATCTGGATCACAGGGTATGTTTTCAGACATTAGAGGTAAAGGTTAAGGTACAGCAACCTGATGATTAACCTCATGAACCCTTTCCACAGGCAGTGTCCCTGGGGTGCAAGTGTGTATCATCGAGGATTCATTGGGCCAGGAATGGTGTATTCGCCGTGGCAACAGCTCTCTACCTCCTCTACCTCTATGAAACCAGCTTGTTGTACTATAAATACTGGACGATGTGTAGGTATGAGTATAGGCCTTTGTGGCACCACTGGTTATAAATAGTCATGAGTGGGTACCTCTCTCTGAATCAGTTTGCTTTAGTTCTCTGGAAATTATTAGTTGTGATTTATGTAGAAAATCATTATACTACATTTAAAATAACGTAGGCTGCAGCTTGAGTGGATTATACCTTGTGACAATAAAAGTGTGATCATTCCCAACTTCAGATGTGTGTTGTTTTGATATGAGAATCTTTACTGATTTACGAGATCACCCATTTCCATCTTGAATGGGTCTGCTAGGAGACATACACTCCGGGCGTAGTCTGTTGTCTCGCAAGATGGACAGATATATATTACTGAGGACAGTGAACTCACAGCCAATGCCAGTAGATTCAATGGTCACCATTAACTGACACCATCTGACATATTTGGTTCAGGGTTATTAGTGTTAAAAGTGTAGTTGATGGACAGAAGGTGAGGGTCAGACTACAAGCATGAGTCGGAGATGTCAGTGACGCCAGCAAGCATCGATCAATGGGCATGAGGAGGGTATGTTCCTCATTGTTAATCTAACATCAGCTGGGGATGCTCTGTTCTGGCCATCATTGAACAGGTACAAACAGGTATTGTGGGAGTGAAATTCGTCTTTGCCTGTACCGTAAATCGACAACTCTTCCATTGACCAATGTCTACCGTTCTGCCAGAAAGTCTAAAAACGGTTGCCACTGCCTAAAGAACCCTTGTACCGACCCTCTCAAGGCGAATTTCACCCTCTCCAATTTAATGAACCCTGCCATATCGCTGATCCAGGATTCCACGCTTGGGGGCCTCGTATCTTTCCACTGAAGGAGAATCCTTCGCCGGGCTACCAGGGACGCAAAGGC
The DNA here is from genome assembly GCF_047496885.1 of Scyliorhinus torazame. Classification (NCBI taxonomy): domain Eukaryota; kingdom Metazoa; phylum Chordata; class Chondrichthyes; order Carcharhiniformes; family Scyliorhinidae; genus Scyliorhinus; species Scyliorhinus torazame. The sequence goes on along the minus strand of NC_092708.1, from coordinate 267,726,081 downwards.
CAGAATTCCGGCCTCTTTCGCCTCCTGCACTCCCGGCTCCTCTGCCACCCCAAATATTGCGAGCCCCCAGCCCGGTTTGACCCTGGATCCTACCACCCTCGACACCGTCCTCGCTACGCCCTTCCAAAATTCCTCCAGCGCTGGGCATGCCCAGAACATATGGGTGTGATTTGCTGGGCTCCCTGAGCACCTAACACATCTGTCCTCACCCCCAAAGAACCTGCTCATCCTTGTCCCGGTCATGTGTGCCCTGTGCAGCACCTTAAACTGTATGAGGCTGAGCCTCGCGCATGAAGAGGAAGAGTTCACCCTCCCTAGGGCATCTGCCCACGTCCCCTCTTCGATCTCCTCTCCCAACTCCTCCTCCCACTTACCTTTCAACTCCACCACCGAGGCCTCCTCCTCCTCCTGCATCACCTGGTAAGTTTCCGAGATCTTCCCCACTCCCACCCACCCCCCCGAGAGCACCCTGTCCTGTACTGTGTGTGGCAGTAGCCGTGGGAATTCCACCACCTGCCGTCTGGCAAACGCCCTTACCTGTAAGTACCTGAAGGTGTTCCCCAGGGTGAGCCCGTACTTCTCCTCCAGCTCACCCAAGCTCGCGAACTTCCCGTCCACAAACAGGTCCCCCAACTTTCATATGCCTGCCCTGTACCACCCCGAAAACCCTCCACCTGTTCTTCCTGGGGCGAACCGGTGGTTCCCCCGTAATGGGGTCCACGCCGAGGCCCTAACGTTCCCCCTGTGCCGCCTCCACTGCTCCCAGATTTTGAGGGCCGCCACCACCACCGGGCTCATGGTATACCTCCTTGGAGGGAGCGGCAGCGGTGCCGTTGCCAGCGCCCCCAGACTCGTACCCTCACAGGACGCCGTCTCCAGCCTCTTCCATGCAGCCCACTCCCCCTCCATCACCCACTTGCGCACTATTGTCGCATTGGCGGCCCAGTAGTACCCACAGAGGTTGGGCAGCGCCAGCCCCCCCCATCTCTACTCCGCTCCAGGAACACCCTTCTCACCCTCGGAGTCCCTTGCGCCCACACAAACCCCATTATACTCCTGTTAACCCGCCTGAAAAAAGCCTTCGGGTTAAACACGGGGAGGCACTGGAGCAGGAACAAAAACCTTGGGAGCACCGTCATTTTGATTGACTGCACCCTACCCGCCAGGGACAGCGGCAACGCGTCCCACCTCTTGAACTCCTCCTCCATTTGCTCCACCAGCCTTGTAAAGTTAAGCCTATGCAGGGCCCCCCAGCTCCTGGCCACCTGGACCCCCAAATATCTGAAACTCCTCTCCGCCCTTTTTAGTGGGAGCTCGCCAATCCCCCTCTCCTGGTCCCCTAGCTGAACTACGAACAGCTCGCTCTTCCCCATATTGAGCTTGTACCCCGAAAGGTCCCCGAATTCCCTAAGCATCCTCATTACCTCTGGCATTCCTCCCACCGGGTCCGCCACATACAGCAGCAGGTCGTCCGCATAAAGCGACACCCTATGCTCCTCCCCACCCCGCACCAACCCCCTCCAGTTCCTCGACTCTCTCAGTGCCATAGCCAGGGGTTCAATCGCCAGTGCGAAGAGCAGGGGGGACAGGGGACACCCCTGTCTCGTCCCTCGGTGCAACCTAAAGTACTCGGACCTCCTCCTATTTGTGGCCACACTCACCATCGGGACCTCGTACAACAGCCTAACCCACCTGACAAACCCCTCCCCAAACCCGAACCTCTTCAGCACCTCCCACAGGTACCCCCACTCTACCATATCGAAGGCTTTCTCAGCGTCCATCGCCACCACTATCTCCGCCTCCCCCTCCCTCGCCGGTATCATGATAACGTTCAAAAGCCTCCGCACATTCGCGTTCAACTGTCTCCCCTTCACAAACCCCGTCTGGTCTTCATGGATGATCTGCGGCACACAATCCTCAATCCTCGTGGCTAAGACCTTCGCCAGCACCTTGGCATCTACATTTAGCAAGGAAATCGGTCTGTAAGACCCACATTGCAGGGGATCCTTGTCCCGCTTCAGGATCAAGGAGATCAGTGCCCGGGACATCGTCGGGGGTAAAGCCTCCCACTCCCTTGCCTCATTAAAGGTCCTAACTAACAGCGGGCCCAACAGGTCCATATATTTTTTATAGAACTCGACCGGGAAACCGTCCGGCCCCGGTGCCTTCCCCGCCTGCATGCTTCCTATCCCTTTGATCAGCTCCTCCAGCCCAATCGGGGCCCCCAGTCACGCCACCAGTCCCTCTTCCACCTTTGGAAACCTCAATTGGTCCAGGAAACGGCCCATCCCTCCCTCCTCCCGTGGGGGCTCGGATCGATACAATTCCTCGTAGAAGTCCCTGAAGACCCCATTGATGCCAACCCCACTCCGCACCACGCTCCCTCCCCTGTCCTTAACTCCCCCGATCTCCCTAGCTGCGTCCCGCTTCCGAAGCTGATGCGCCAGCATCCGGCTTGCCTTTTCCCCATACTCGTAGACCGCCCCCTGGGCCTTCCTCCACTGCACCTCCGCCTTCCTGGTGGTCACCAGGTCGAATTCGGCCTGGAGGCTGCACCTCTTCCTCAACAATCCTTCCTCAGGTTCTTCCGCATACCTCCTGTCTACCCTCACCATCTCCCCCACCAGCCTCTCCCTCTCCCCCCGCTCCCTCCGCTCCTTATGGGCCCTGATGGAGATCAGCTCTCCCCTCACCACCGCCTTCAGTGCCTCCCATACCATCCCCACTCGGACCTCCCCGTTGTCGTTGGTCTCCAAGTACCTCTCTATACTTCCTCGGACCCGCTCGCTCACCTCCTCGTCCGCCAACAGCCCCACCTCCAAGCGCCACAGCGGGCGCTGGTCCCTCTCCTCCCCCATCTCCAAGTCCACCCAATGCGGGGCGTGGTCCGAAATGGCTATTGCCGAATACTCGGTATCCTCTACTCTCGCTATCAGCGCCCTACTCAAAATGAAAAAGGCGATTCGAGAATAAGCCTTATGGACATGTGAGAAGAATGAAAATTCCCTAGCCCCCGGCCTTGCAAATCCCCAAGGGTCCACCCCTCCCATTTGGTCCATAAATCCCCTCAACACTCTAGCCGCCGCCGGCTTCCTACCCGTCCTAGACCTGGAGCGATCCAGTGCAGGATCCAACACCGTGTTAAAGTCTCCCCCCATTATCAGGCCCCCCACTTCCAAGTCTGGGATCCAACCCAACATACGCCGCATAAAACCCGCATCGTCCCAGTTCGGAGCATACACATTGACCAGTACCACCCTCTCCCCCTGCAACCTACCACTTACCATTATGTACCTACCGCCATTATCTGCCACAATGCTCGATGCCTCGAATAACACCTTCTTTCCCATCAAGATCGCCACCCCTCAATTTTTGGCATCTAGCCCCGAGTGAAACACCTGACCTACGCACCCTTTCCTCAGTCTTACCTGGTCTGCCACCTTCAGGTGTGTCTCCTGGAGCATAACCACATCCGCCTTGAGCCCCTTCAGGTGCGCGAACACGCGGGCCCGCTTAACCGGCCCATTCAGTCCCCTTACATTCCAGGTTATCAGCCGGATTAGGGGGCTACCCTCCCCCGCCGACTAGCCATGACCCCTCCTCGGCCAGCCACACGCCCGCACCCCACACCCGGCCCGTTCCCCACAGCGGCATACCCCCGTCTTGACCCACCCCACTCGCTCCAGCTCCTCCTTGATCTTAGCAGCAGCAACTCGATCGATCCCCCCCCCCCACCCCCCCGACCCCCCCCGGGCTAGGACCCATCCTAGCTGGTTTACTCCCCCCATTGCACTTCCGCAAGTCAGCTGACTCCTGCTGACCCCGGCCACTCCCGCCTCCCCTTCGACTCCTCCCATTGTGTGGCACACCCTCCTCTCCCACTCCCCATTCACAGGCTCTAAGCGCGGGAAACAATCCTCGCTTCCCCGCCCCGGTCCCGCCCCCCCAGTCTTCGGCGCGGGAAAAGAAATCCCGCGCTCTCCTCCTACCAGGCCCCGCCACCAACCAAAACAGTGCCCAACCCGCCCCATCCACCCTCCCCAACCCGAAAGAGAAAAACACAGAGAAAAAGAAACCCAAAACAATGCAAAGGCCCCCCCCCCCCGAACCAAAAATAGGCATAACATATCCACCGCAGTCCCCAATCGCCCATCCCGACCCTCAGTCTGTGTCCAGCTTCTCGGCCTGAACAAAGGCCCACGCCTCCTCCGGAGACTCAAAATAATGGTGCCGGTCCTTGTAGGTAACCCACAATTGCGCCGACTGCAACATGCCAAACTTCACCCCCTTCCTGTGCAGCACCGCCTTCGCTCGATTGTACCTGGCCCTCCTCTTCGCCACCTCCGCACTCCAGTCCTGATTTATCCGAACCTCTGCGTTCTCCCACCTGCCGCTCCTCTCCTTCTTGGCCCACCTGAGCACACACTCCCGATCGACGAACCGATGGAACCGCACCAGCACCGCCCGCGGAGGCTTGTTAGCCTTGGGCCTCCTCGCCAACACTCTATGGGCCCCTTCCAGCTCCAGGGGCCCCTGGAAGGACCCCGTTCCCATCAGCGAGTTTAACATGGTGACCACATAGGCCCCCACTTCCGGCCCCTTCAGCCCCTCCGGGAGGCCCAGAATCCGCAGATTCTTCCGCCTCGACCGATTCTCCATCTCCTCGAACCGCTCCTGCCATTTCTTGTGGAGCGCCTCGTGCGCCTCCACCTTTACCGCCAGGACTAAGATCTCGTCCTCATTGTCAGAGATCTTTTGTTGAGCCTCTCGGATCGTCACCCCCTGGGCCGTCTGTGTCTCCAGCAGCTTATCAATAGAAGCCTTCATCGGCTCAAGCAGGTCCGTTTTAATCTCTCTGAGGCAGTGCTGGATACCCTCCTGTTGCTCCTCCGCCCACTGCCTCCACGCTGCCTGGTCTCCGCCCACCGCCATTTTGTCCTTCCCTCCCTTCTTCTGGTCCACCACCACCTTTTTTGTCACCCCGCTCCTAGTTAAAGCCATATACTGACGGGGAACTATTATTAACTCCTTCCCACACCGGGAAACATCGAAAAAGTGCCCTTGGGGGCCCTGAAAAGAGCCCAAAAGTCTCAAGAGGGAATCCTTTTGGCAGTGTTCGCTTCACCAATCTGCCCCAAAATGTCTGTGGAAACTCCTGAAAAAGGTCTAAGTGTCCGTTCCAGACGGGAGCTGCCGAATGCATGACTTACTCCTCCATGGCCGCCACCAGAAGCCTCGTCCCCGCTTCTTCAGTGGCCTTGGTAGATCTTTTCACAGTTGTTCCCTCTGCTGTTAGAATTCACTTTTGATAAAGGTCCTCAGGTCAGTTTGCAGCTTTAAGCTTGCCCTTCCCCCGCTTGCATGCTGGAAGGGGCCCTGTTTATCCTGTTGCAGCCAAATCTTTTACTGTTTCTGCCGGGTTTGGTAGCCAAAAGACATAACATTCCTGGGGGACACTGTCAGGGGAATGTTGCAGTCTTCTTCCCACACCGGGAAATGTCAAACAAATGCCGTGGGGGCCCTGTAAAAGAGCCCAAAAGTCCGTTCCAAGCGGGAGCAACAGAATATGCGACCTAGCTCTGCATAGCCGCACCCGGAAGTCTGGGGTATCATTTTAACCTCACCCCGTCCGTTATAGTACAACGATACCAGTTTAATACTACCAAACAGACCCCGGGTGAGTTTGTCCAGATTACATAAGATTCTGTGAATATGGCACCGTCCGAGCTGAAATGTTGCATGATTGCTTGGTTTGCGGCATTAACAATGCGGCCTCGCGGAAGAAACTGCTAGTTGAACCTTCCCTGACCTTGCAACAGGCCATCCACATTACGTTGTCTCGGGAGAATGCAGAGTGAGGGGTTCAGGATATACAGGGGATAGAAGTGAATGCCTTAGGGCACATCCCCTCCTGTAAAGGAGTCCCTCCCTGAACCGCTGATGCACTAAGCGTCAAGAACCACAAAGACATGTGAGACTTTAACCAAGGCTTTAATACACTACATAGGAAGCTTACCCGACACAGACGACCCCAGACAAAATGGGTCAGGTCTCAGAAGCTGTCTTATACCTACTCCCGGGGGAGTGGCCAAGGCGGAGCTCTCCGTGGCCAGGTCAGGTTACATATAGGTGACCGAACCTCTACAGAGCTACAGTACAATACACAGTACAATACACAGGATTACAGGGCCACGTTACACACAACTATTATATAACTATGTACAATGTACAATGCTAGGGAAGTACAGTGGTGTATCACCACATTCACCCCTTGTTTAGCAGGAAGTCCGGGGTGAAAATATGGAGTAGCAAACACAGTGAACAAACAGGGAGTAACGAACAGAGTCCATCAGGAGGTTCCGTGTCGTCAGAGATCGAGACGAACGATGGGTTTGGTCGATCTCTTTGAACGTCGGAGCTGCGGCGCTGAGGTAGTGTCCGGCGGTATCCGTGCGATCGGTGGTGCTGGGTCGCGAGGCGGCATGACGTCCCCCACCGCTTCGGCTGGCTCGAGGCGAAACTGCGGGTTGACAGCGGCTGGCACGAAGTGGTAACAGGCCGAGGGATCGACGGAAGCAGAGAGGGAGCGGGGTGGAGGTTGCGGGGCGGGAGCGGCAGGGGCCCCAGAGGGGGCCAGGTCCTTGATGGTGACGGTCTCCTCACGCCCGTCGGGGTACGCTATGTACGCGTACTGTGGGTTGGCGTGGAGGAGACGGACTCTCTCCACAAGGGGCTCCGCCTTAGAGGTCCGCACGTGCTTGCGGAGCAGGACGTCTCCCGGGGACAGGAGCCAGGATGGAAGCGATGTCACGGATGCCGATCTCCTGGAGAAGAGAAACATCCGCTCATGAGGAGTAGCATTCGTTGCAGTACACAAAAGGGACCGGATGGAGTGGAGAGCGGCAGGGAGGGCCTCCTGCCAACGGGAGACTGGGAGGCCTTTGGGCTTGAGGGCTAGCAGCATGGCCTTCCAAACTGTCGCGTTCTCCCTCTCCACCTGTCCGTTCCCCCGGGGGTTGTAACTGGTCGTCCTGCTCGAGGCAACGCCCCTGGCGAGCAGGTACCGACGCAGCTCCTCACTCATGAAGGAGGAGCCCCGGTCACTGTGAATGTAATTGGGATAACCGAACAGCATGAAGAGGTCGTGCAACGCTTTTGATGACGGTGGCGGAGGTCATGTCGGGGCAGGGAATGGCGAAGGGGAACCGCGAGTACTCGTCGATGACATTGAGGAAGTACGTGTTGCGGTTGTGGGTGGGGAGGGGCCCTTTGAAGTCAATGCTGAGAAGTTCAAAGGGGTGGGTAGCCTTGATTAAGTGCGCTTTGTCTGGCTTGTAGAATTGCGGCTTGCACTCCGCACAGACTTGGCAGTCCCTAGTCATGGCCTTAACCTCCTCGACTGAGAAGGGCAGGTTGTGGCCCTTGGTGTAGTGGTAGAACCGCCTGACGCCCGGGTGACAGAGGTCATTATGTAGTGCCCGCAGTCGGTCATCCTGTGCGTTGGCACAAGCACAACGGGACAGGGCATCAGGAGGATCATTGAGCTTACCTGGCCGGTATAAGATACTATAATTGTAGGTGGAGAGTTCGATCCTCCACCGTAATATCTTATCATTTTTGATTTTACCTCGTTGTTTGTTGTCGAACATGAACGCAACTGATCGTTGGTCAGTAACGAGGGTAAATGGTTTTCCGGCCAGGTAGTGCCGGACGGCTTTCACTATGGCCTGTGCCTCCTTCTCAACAGAGGAGTGGCGGATCTCGGGGCCTTGGAGTGTGCGCGAAAAGAAGGCGATGGGCCTGCCCGCCTGGTTGAGGGTGGCACCCAGGGCAAAGTCGGAGGCATCGCTCTCGACTTGGAATGGTGCAGACTCGTCTACCGCATGCATGGCGGCTTTGGCGATAGCGGTTTTTAGGAGGTGGAAGGCCTGGCAGGCCTCGGGCGGGAGGGGGAATGAGGGGGAACGGAGGAGGGGTCGGGCCTTGTCAGCGTACTCGATCACCCACTGGGCATAGTAGGCAAAGAACCCGAGGCATCGCCTCAGTTCTTTGGGGCAGGTGGGAATGGGGAGTTTGAGAAAGGGGCGCAGACGGTCGGGATCGGGGCCGAGGACACCGTTCTCCACCACGCAGCCGAGTATGGCGAGGCGGGTGGTGCCGAACACACATTTTGCCTGGTTGTACGTGAGATTGAGGCGTTTGGCAGTTTGGAGGAATTTAGTGAGGTTGATGTCATGGTCCTGCTGGTTGTGGCCGCAGATGGTGACGTTGTCCAGACACGGGAAGGTAGCCCGCAGTCTGTTCTGGTCCACCATTCGGTCCATCTACTGTTGGAAGACCGAGACTCCATTGGTGACGCCAAAGGGTACCCTAAGAAAGTGGTAGAGGCGGCCGTCCGCCTCGAAGACCGTGAAGTTACGGTCCTCCGGGCGGATAGGGAGCTGGTGGTAGGCGGATTTCAAGTCTATGGTGGAGAACACCCGGTACTGTGCAATCCGGTTGACCATGTCAGATATGCGGGGGAGGGGATACGCATCAAGCAGCGTGTACCGGTTGATGGTCTGACTGTAGTCAATGACCATGCGGTGTTTCTCGCTAGACTTGACTACCACCACTTGGGCTGGCCAGGGGCTGGTGCTGTGAGCAATGATCTTTTCCGAGAGAAGGCGCTTAATCTCCGCTCGAATGAATTGGCGGTCCCTGAAACTGTAACGCCGACTTTTAGTAGCCACGGGCTTGCAGTCGGGGGTGAGATTAGCAAACAGTGAAGGGGGGGGTTCCTGAGCGTGGAGAGACTACAGGTGGGACCCGGGGGGGGGGGGGAATCAGGGAAGAACTGGGGGTTGGAGACCGTGAGGGGGGGGGGGAGGGGGCCGTTAAAATGCAAGGTGAGGCTGCGCAGGTGGCATTGGAAGTCCAGGCCGAGGATCGCGGCGGCGCAGAGGTGAGGGAGGACCATGAATTTGAAATCCTGGAACACCGTGCCGTTCACTGAGAGGGTGACGACGCAGTAGCCGACTGGGAGTTGGAGGCCATGGAAATATGCCTGCGCGTGGGTAGTACCTTGAGGGAGCAGCGGCGCACGGTGGCCGGGTGGAGGAAGCTCTCCGTGCTGTCGCTGTCGAAGAGGCAGGTAACAGTGAAACAATTTACCTGAACCTCCATGGTGGATCTGGCGAGCTGATGCGGTCGGTCCTGGTCGAGGACGATGGATGCGATGGTGGAGCTGTTGGAGAAGGGTGCCGGATCCGGGGAGCAGCTTGCGGAAGAAGGTGGCGGTGCCCAGGCGTCGTAGGCTGCTGTTGGAGGCCAAGTTGCAGTCGTTGGCTGCATCTCAGTTGTTTGCAGCATTTCGGTCGGGTGCGCAGGTCCGAAAGTGACGATCGGCGGCGGGGCGTACCCGGAAGCGACGATCGGCGGCGGACCGGAAGTGATGTGCGGAGGACCGGAAGTGAAGGAAGCCGGGCCGGGGATAATCAAAGATGGCGGCGCCCATGCGTCGCACGTGTCGAATAGCGAGCTGGGAACGGAGGATGGCGGCACCCAGGAGTAGCAGGCCGCGGTGTTGGACCCCGAGGCAGCGGTGGAGCGGCAGACGTTAGCAAAATGGCCTTTCTTGCCACAGGCTGAACAGGTAGCATCTCTAGCAGGGCAGCGTTTCCTGGGGTGTTTTGCCTGGCCACAAAAGTAACACTGGGGCCCAGGCATTATTTTTACTGCTGGTGTGGCTGGGTGGGCCGTGACTTGCAGGGGTTGTTGCTGGGCGGGCGGCAGGGAGGTAGCGGCCACGTAGGGAACGTGGGCAGGCGCATAGGAAGTTTGGGCAGGCGTGTAGGGCACATTATTGTCATAGGCTGCCTGTTGGGCCTCTGCCATAGTGACTGCCGTGTCCAGAGTCAGGCTGGTTTGTGCCAGTAGGAGTTGGCGAATTGGGACGGAAGCGATGCTGGCTACAAAGGCATCGAGCACCAGGGCCTCAGTGTTCTGCTCAGCGGAGACTGCTGGCGCGTTGCAGGTGAGCGCGAGGGCACGGAGGTCCCGAACGAACACGGATAGGGGTTCACCCGGCTGCTGGTGCCGGGAGGTGAGGCGGTGGCGGGCGTAAATAGAATTAACAGTTCGTGCATACCGGCTTTTGAGCTTCACGATGGCATCGGCGTAGGTCGTTGTTCCCGTGATGAGGTCGAAAAGCCCGTAGTCGAGCCGTGAGAACAGGAGGTTGAATCGGTCAGCGTCCGTTTTGGCGAAAGCGGAGGATGCTTCCAGGTAGGCCTCGAAACACCGGAGCCAGCAGTTGAAAAGGTGATCCGCGTGTGGAGCGTGGGGGTTGAGCGAGAGCTTGTCGGGTTTCAGAGCAGCCTCCATTATAACTGTAGTGTATTAGATTGATGCACTAAGCGTCAAGAACCACAAAGACATGTGAGACGTTAACCAAGGCTTTAATACACTACATAGGAAGCTCACCCGACACAGACGACCCCAGACAAAATGGGTCAGGTCTCAGAAGCTGTCTTATACCTAACTCCCGGGGGAGTGGCCTAGGCGGAGCTCTCCGTGGCCAGGTCAGGTTACATATAGGTGACCGAACCTCTACAGAGCTACAGTACAATACACAGTACAATACACAGGATTACAGGGCCACGTTACACACAACTATTATATAACTATGTACAATGCTAGGGAAGTACAGTGGTGTATCACCACAACCGCCACCTTACGTTGGACCGAACAGCAGAAAGGCCCGACCCGGTGGCCAAAGGAGGAGCCTTCCCGAAGAGAGATTTTCCCGGAGTCCACAGACGGGGAGCCAAGCCGTTGTGGGACTTGTGGTCGCCGAACCCGGCGTGAACACAGGCCACAAGTGAACCAGCAGCCCAGATGCTCTGGTAGAGGCAGCCGCCAGCCCAGGCCCGTACTTTCCATTTAGATAAACCAGACGAGGAAGACGACTTCATGCACTTGATCTGCGTGGCTGAAGTGCGGGTGAATGAGCACCTGTTCGATATGGAATTGGACACAGGCACGGCGATCTCCGTAGTTGGATAAAAGACGTTTAACCGTATTAAACTGGGGATTCAGACCTTGGATTTGACAGACATCCTGCAGGTTGGCCACCTACATGGGAGAATCATTAGATATCGCAGGTACTACTATCACCCCGGTGGTTTATGGTGCAGTCTACACGTTCCCCCCCTGTCTGCGTGGGTTTCCACCAGTTTCCTCCCGCAAGTCCCGAAAGACGTGCTTGTTCGGTGAATTTGACATTCTGAATTCTCCCTCAGTGTACCCGAACAGACGCCGTAGTGTGGCGGCTAGGGGATTTTCACAGTAACTTCATTGCAGTGTTATTGTAAGCCTACTTGTGACTTTGATAAAGGTTATAAAAAAACCTGAAGATCTGCCATGGTATTTCCGGGTGCGCCCGGTTCCCTGTGCCTTACTGGAAAAGGTGAAAATGCAGTTCAGTTGGTTGGAGTCCTTGGGGATCATAAGGTCCACCCGGTTCGTGGATTGGGCAGCGCCGGTGGTACCGGTCAAGAAGCTGGACAAAATGGTTCATTTATGTGGGGACCACAAATTGGTGGTAAACAAGGTTTCCCGTTTGGACCACCACACCATGCCCTGCATGGAGTAACTTACGTGAAGCCTGCGGGTGGGCATTTGTTCACGGAGCTCGATATTAGCCTATTTGCAGCTCGTGTTGGATCTGGCCTCCTGCAAATATGTCACCATCGATATGCACAGGGGCCTGGACAAATATATGCAGCCGCCTTTCAGAGTCTCCTCAGCTTGCGCTATTTTTCAGCACTTAATGGAGAACAAACTCGGTGTGGACTCGTCATAGCCCTTCACAAAAATCTTAAATCCATGTCCCCTGGTTACTAACCATGTGACCTGGAAAATTCGCCTTACTTTCTGTATTAAATCAGCTTAAGATTTTGAACATTACTATTAAATTTGTCTTAAACCTCTGCACATATTATTCAGCCTTTCCACATTATTAAAGTATCTCATCCCTGGTACCAGTCTAGTGAATCTCCTTTGCATTCTCTCCACAGATTTGCTAAAAAAAGGTGCCCAGAACTGAACACAGTACTCCAACTGAAGGCTAACCAGTGCTTTGTAAAGATGTCGCATAACATCCTTGCTTTTGTACTCTATTAATAAAGCCAAGGACCGCCATTGCTTTTTTAAACAGATTGCTCAACTTTTACTGCCACCGTAAATGATTTGTGTAGATATTTGCGTGCTGTTCCTGCAATTATAATTGTGCAGTTTAATTTCCATTGCCTCTCCTCAGTCTTTTGACCAAAATGTATCATTTCACACTTCTCTGTATTAAATTTCATCTGCCATGTGTCCGCCCAATTCACCCACCTGTCTATGTTCTCCTGAACTCTGCTACTGTCCTCATTGTTCACTCTATTTCCAAGTTTCACATCATCTGCAAACTTTGAAATTATGCTCCGTGAACTCTAATCCAGGTCATTAATGTATATGTGGAAAGAAGCTACTGGCCTCTGTTTTGCCTCCTCATGGTGACACATGGAAACAGGATCCCTTGTGGAGCCAGGCTAAAGCTCCAGAGGAACTGGGAAGAGCTCTAGCCCTTAGATATGCATTGTACTGGCCAACTGACCATATCCAAACCCCGCACTCATAAATGAAACTCCCAGCCATGGGTGAATAGCTCCACTGCCTTGGCTACCTTGGGAGGGTTGACGACTAAGGGAGTAATCTCTGACTTAAAGTCTGAAATGGAGCCCAAAAGCAGACTGATACCTAACTATGTAATATGTAATCTTTCCAGCAACTCCCGAAACCAAGCCTTGCATTCCTTTGGGCTGTCTCTGGTGAGAGGGATCATATGTCCCACTGGTAAGCCACCACCCACCTCAAGTTGGGCAGCCCCTGACTAGTGAAGTCCATCTGCGCCATGGTCCACCTGCCAGAGCTCTTCCCAGTTCCTCTGGAGCTTAGAGGCTGTGCTCAAAAGGTAGACGGAATCCATTGCACCAGGCAAACAAACAAAACAAATAGAAAGGATATGGCAACACTTTGATTGGAAAGTTGGTACACAGGGCCATGTTCAGGGGATTTGCAGACGACTTGCAACTGGTCAATAATGTACGCAAGGCATCTGTGATTGACATGGAACTTGATGGGCGGAATATGGATATGTTTTCTCTACAAGAGACAAAGATCACCAAGACTGGATCATTGAAAGAAAAACATAATTTCATCTGGCAGGGGAAGTGTTCAGAGGAATGGTGAGCAGGGTGTCGGGTTTGCTGTAAGAATATGCTACTTTGGTTAAAAAAAATGTGCAAAAAATAGTTCAAAACGTCCGCATCTCAACTCAAGCAGTTAACCAAATGGAAAAGACCTGTTCTATAAGGAGCTTGACATTGCTCTCAGCAGAATCCCTCAGTCAGAATATAATTACCTTTTGGGGAATTTCAACACAAGACTGGAGAAAATAAACCACAAGGGATATTAACGAGGAATATAAAAACTGACATTAAGAGCTTCTTTAAGTATATAAAAAGGAAGAGAGAGGTCTATGTGAACCCCTCAGACCCCTTAGAAAATAAATGGGGAGATAGTTATGAGGAACAAGGAAATGGCAGATGAGTTAAACAGAAATTTTGAATCGATCTTTATGGTGGAAGATACTTCGAACATTCCATTAATACTAAGGAATACAGGGAGGAATTAAATACCATCACCATCACTAGAGAAGTAGTATTAGACAAACTCCTGGGGCTAAAGGCAGTTAAGTCCCCTGACCCAGATAGCTTGCATCCTAGGATCCTAAAATAAGTAGCTGCAGAGATAGTGGGTGCATTGTTTGTAACATTCAAAATATCCTTGGATTCTGGAGAAGCACTGGAGGATTGGAAAACTGCTGATGTGACACCCCAATTCAAAAAGGGAGGGTGGGAAAATGTGGATAACTATAGGTCGATTAGCCTAACATTTATTGTTAGAAAAATATTGGAATTAATTATTCAGGAAGTAATAGCAGCACATTTGGAAAATCATAATCTAATCAAGCTCGAAGACCTCCAAATTGACATGCTCTTATCGGTCTGACAACTGTAAGAGAAATGCCTTAAACAATGGAGAGCACTACGGGTTGCCTTCATCGATCTCACCAAGGAATTGAGCCGCATGAGCAGAGGCAGTTGGCGCGATCTGTCGGAGGCGTCGTGCTTGAACTGGAACACGGCCGGTAGGTGGCGGGAGAAGCCTCTCGCTGGCTTCCCGGCAGCCAGTAGGCCTCGCAAAATGCACCCAGACCTCGCGAGGCATCGGGATCAGGATCACGCCCATAATTAGCGTGACCAAGCTGCGCTCACTTAAGTCGGTTTTAAATTGACTTCAGCGAGCTCACCTGGGATCTACCGGCCTCCCGGGATCTGCTGCCGGGCGCCGTTCAGCACTCGTCCACACAAACATAGACCTGGCAGACGGCACCTTGGGGGTTTCCCAGGCTAGCGGAGGCCCTGGGTGGTCAGAAACAGTGCAGAGTGCCTCACCCTGGAACGCAGGTACCCTGGTATTGACATTGTGGCACTACCAAGGTGCCTGGGTGGCACTGCAAAGCTGGCAGGAGCCCTGCCATGGTGGCAGTGCCAAGGTGACCAGTGTGGTATTATCATAACCATCAGCATTACAAGAGTTAATGTACTACGACTTCCGGTGGCGGCCATGGAGTGAGCGGTCGCACATTTAGCAGCTCCCGCTCATGGTGGTCTTTTTGTGGCCTTTGCGCCGGATTGTTGCAGGAATTTTGTAAAGTGAAGGTGTAGAAGCAGGAACAGATGCAGGTGACCCCCAGTTTATGGAGCTGCGGCCCAGAAAAAATCGGAAAAGGAGGAATCAGATGTTGGTGGTGAGTGAGGACCAGATATCGAGTGTGGAAATGGCAGATGCGCAGAGACCGGCCCCGCCAGCTCAGTGGTCAACAGACCAGCTGATGTGCTTCCTAAATTAGAAGTTCACACAACAACGTAAGGAGAGTGTGGAGGATCTGGCCCCGGCTGTGGACTCAATCAGGGCGGTGGCTGACCGCGTGGAGGTGAGACTGACGACCCAGGGACAGGCGATCCAGAGGCTGGAGGAACTGGCGGGGGAGTAGGAGGACCAGTCCACCGCGATGGCAGCGGAGATCGGGATGCTGCAGGACCAGCAGAAGCGATTGCTGGAGAAAGTGCAGGACCTAGAGAACCGTTCTCGGAGGCAGAACATTCGGATTGCCGGAGGGAAAAGAAGGATGGGACGCTGGTGCGTATGTGGGGAAGATGTTGGAGAAACTGCTGGGAGAAGGTGGGTTCGACAAGCCGCTGGAGGTAGACCGGGCCCACAGGTGAGCACCCGAGGACGATGATGGTACGATTGCATCGGTTCCTGGACAAGGAACGCATTATGAGGTGGGCCAGGCAAACGAGGCAATGTTCGTGGGAGGATGCTGAGATCCGGGTGTATCAGGACCTGGGAGCAGAACTCGCAAAGTGGAGGGCGAGTTTTAACAAGGTCAAGGCGGCCCTGTATGAATAGGGAATAAAGTGTGGACGGCTGTACCCGGCCCGCCTATGGGTGACCTATGAGGATCGGGAACTGTACTTTGGCTCGGCGGAGGAAGTGGTGGACTTTATGAAAGATAATAAACTAATGAGAGAAGGAAGGCTTTGAACCTAATTACTGGGCGGCAAGTATATCGATGGTTAGGAAGTGGGTAGTGGGGGAGGGGTTGGTGTGGGAGCGAGTGGAGGATCTAATTGATGGAGTGGGAAGAGGTCCCAATCGGGGAGGTGAAGAGGAAGTAGGAGGAAGAGTTGGGAGGGGAGATGGAAGTCGGACTATAGGAAAAGGCCTTGAGGAGAGTCAATTCATCCTCGTCGTGTGCCAGGCTTAGCCTGAACCAGTTCAAGGTGGTCCACAGGGCTCATATGACTGTGGCCCGGATGAGTAGTTTTTTTGAGGAGGTGGAGGACAGGTGTGGGAGGTGCGGGGGCAGTCCGGAGAATCACGTACACATGTTTTAGACGTGTCCGAAGCTGAGGGCATTCTGGCAGGGATTCATAGATTACATAGAACAGACAGTGCAGAAGGAGGCCATTCGGGCCATCGAGTCTGCATCGACCCACTTAACCCCTCACTTCCACCCTATCCCCGTAACCCAATAACCCCTCCTAACCTTTTTGGTCACTAAGGGCAATTTATCATGGCCAATCCATCTAACCTGCACATCTTTGGACTGTGGGAGGAAACCGGAGCACCCGGAGGAAACCCATGCAGACATGGGGAGAATGTGCAGACTCCGCACAGACAGTGACCCAGCGGGGAATCGAACCTGGGACCCTGGCGCTGTGAAGCCACAGTGCTATCCACTTGTGTTACCATGCTGCCCAATTTGTGGATGTCATGTCAGAGGTCCTGGAAGGGAGGGTTACTCCGAGTCCAGAGATGGCAATATTTTGGGGTGTTGGACGATCCGGGAGCCCAGGAGGGGAGAGAGGCCAATGTTTTGGCCTTTGCCTCCTTGGTGGCCCGGAGACGGATTTTGCTGGGATGGAGGGACTCGGAGGCTCCAAAGTCAGGGGTCTGGGTCAGCGACATGGCAGGGTTCCTCAGGCTGGAGAAGATTAAGTTCGCCTTAAGAGATTCAATTCAGGGGTTCGCTCGGAGATGGCAGCCGTTCATCGACTTCTTTAAGGACAACTGACCGTCTGCAGAAGACAGGGGGGGGGGGGGGGGAAGGGAGGCATGGTATTGTAGGATAAGGATAGGGAATCTAATATATGGTCAGGAGGTAGGGCGAGAGGGAAGTTGGGTATGCTATTGTGGTGATGGTGTCGGACTGCTCTGTTGTTTAGAATGTTTAAATGTTAACATTAGAAATGCTTCAATAAAATGTTTTCTAAAGAAAAGAGTTAATGTAGTACCATGAATAGCCACTAGAGGGAGCTTCAGATACTACTATATAAAGCAGTGCTGCTGGACCTCAGAGGAGAAGTAAGCAGGACATAGCTTGTGAAGGTCATATAAGCAGTTAGCGTGAGAAGGTTAGATTATAGTTTATACCAGTTAGTGAGATTAGCAGTAGGTGAGTGTAGTTAGATGTTATTGATTAATTCTGTATTCTAAAAGGACTAAGTGTTGAAACCTAGTTTAGTAGTGTAAATAAAATCGTAGCTTTGTTTAAGTAAAAGCTATACTGTGGTCTTTTAAAAAAAATATTTTTATTCTCCTTTTTCACATTTTCTCCCAAATTTACACCCACCCAACAATAAACAATAATCAGCAACAAATATGTCAATTCCCATAACAATAACAACGATCCCATCCTCCCACCAAACCCCAAACATTAGCCCGCATGTTTACATAAACAAATGACAAAAAGGAATCAGGGATCACCCATAGTCACCCTTAATCTACACAACCCCCCTTGCCCCCCCCCCCCCCCCCAGCTAATGTTCTATGTTATTCAGTTCTTGAAAGTGCATAATGAATAATGCCCATGAATTGTAGAGCCCCTCCATCCTTCCCCTCAGTTCAAACTTAACCTTCTCAAGAGTCAAGTATTCCAACAGGTCCCCCCCGCCACGTCAGGGCACAGGGTGGAGAGGCTGCTCTTCATCCCAACAGGATCCGCCTTCGGGCGATCAAATGGCGAAGGCCATGATATCTGCCTCCACCTCCATTTCCAACCCTGGCTGGTCCGACATCCTGAATATGGCCTCCCAGGGACCCGGGTCCAGTGTCACGTGCACCATCTTGGAAATTACTCTAAAAACCTCCTTCCAGTAATCCTCTAGCTTTGGACAGGACCAAAACATATGAAGTGATTAGTGGCCCTCCCCCTGCCCCGCCCCCGCCCACAACGCTCACACACATCTTCTACTCCTTCAAAGAATCGGCTCATCCTCGCCCTTGTGAGGTGTGCTCGGTATACCACCTTCAGCTGTATCAGCCCCAACCTCGCACATGAGGTGGAGGCATTACTCTCCGGAGCACCTCACACCAGACCCCCCCCTCTATGACCTCCCCCAACTCTTCCTCCCACTTTACTTTGTTTCCTTCCAGTGGTGCCTTATCCTCTTCCAAAATAGCTCCGTACACCACTGACACTACCCCCTTCTCCGGTTTCCCTGTCGTCAGCACCTCCTCTAGCAATGTGGAGGCCGGTTCCTCCAGGAAGCTCTGTATCTCCTTTCTGGCAAAATCTTGAACCTGCATGTAACTAAACATTTCTCCCTGCTCCAGCCCATACTTCGCTTCCAGCTCCTTCAATCCTGCAAACCGACCCCTAAGAAACAAATCTTTTAGCGTCTTAATCCCCTTCTCTTCTCATTTCCGAAAATCTCCATCCCACCTCCCTGGCTCAAATCTGTGGTTCCCCCGAATCGGCATTTCCCTTGACCCTGCCCCCAACCCGAAGTGTTGGCAAAACTGCCTCCAAATTCTCAATGAAGCTATTATTACCGGACTCCGAGTATTTCCCCGGAGCTATCGGGAGCGGCGCTGTTGCTAGTGCTTTCAGTCCCGACCCCCTGCACAAACTCTCCTCCGTCCTGACCCACTGGGAATCAACCCCTCTGACCCAGGTCCGCATCTTCTCCACATTCGCTGCCCAGTAGTAATACATCAGGTTCGGAAGAACCAAACCCCCTGCCTGCCTTCCCCTCTGTAGCAGCACCTTTCTCACTCTGGCCACCTTCCCTCCCCATATGAACATAGAACATAGAACAGTACAGCACAGAACAGGCCCTTCGGCCCTCGATGTTGTGCCGAGCATTGTCCGAAACCAAGATCAAGCTATTCCACTCCCTGTCATTCTGGTGTGCTCCATGTGCCTATCCAATAACCGCTTGAAAGTTCCTAAAGTGTCCGACTCCACTATCACAGCAGGCAGTCCATTCCACACCCTAACCACTCTCTGAGTAAAGAACCTACCTCGGACATCCCTCCTATATCTCCCACCCTGAACCTTATAGTTATGCCCCCTTGTAACAGCTACATCCACCCGAGGAAATTGTCTCTGAACGTCCACTCTATCTATCCCCCTCATCATCTTATAAACCTCTATTAAGTCACCTCTCATCCTCCTCTGCTCCAAAGAGAAAAGCCCTAGCTCCCTCAACCTTTCCTCATAAGACCTATCCTGCAAACCAGGCAGCATCCTGGTAAATCTCATTTGCACTCTTTCCAATGCTTCCACATCCTTCCTATAGTGAAGTGACCAGAACTGCACACAATACTCCAAATGTGGTCTCACCCGGGTCATGTACAGTTGCAGCATAACCCCGCGGCTCTTAAACTCAAGCCCCCTGTTAATAAACGCTAACACACGATAGGCCTTCTTCCCGGCTCTATCCACTTGAGTGGCAACCTTCAGAGATCTGTGGACATAAACCCCAAGATCTCTCTGTTCCTCCACATTCCTCAGAACCCTGCCGTTGACCCTGTAATCTGCATTCAAATGTTTTCTACCAAAATGAATCACCTCGCACTTATCAGGGTTAAATTCCATCTGCCATTTTTCGGCCCAGCTCTGCATCCTATCAATGTCTCTTTGCAGCCTACAACAGCCCTCCACCTCATCCACTACTCCACCAATCTTGGTGTCATCAGCAAATTTACTGACCCACCCTTCAGCCCCCTCCTCCAAGTCATTGATAAAAATCACAAATAACAGAGGACCCAGCACTGATCCCTGTGGTACACCGCTGGTAACTGGTCTCCCGATGAAAATTTTCTATCCACCATCATCCTCTGTCTTCTATGTGATAGCCAGTTACTTATCCAATTGGCCAAATTTCCCTCTATCCCACACCTCCTTACTTTCTTCATGAGCCGACCATGGGGAACCTTATCAAATGCCTTACTAAAATCCATGTATACGACATCAACTGCTCTAGCTTCATCTACACACTTAGTTACCTCCTCAAATAATTCAATTGTTTTCGTTGGAGAGAAGAAGGTTAAGAGGAGACTTAATAGAGGCATACAAAATGATCAGGGGGTTGGATAGGGTGGACAGTGAGAGCCTTCTCCCGCGGATGGATATGGCTGGCACGAGGGGACATAACTTTAAACTGAGGGGTAATAGATATAGGACAGAGGTCAGAGGTAGGTTCTTTACGCAAAGAGTTGTGAGGCCGTGGAATGCCCTACCTGCTACAGTAGTGAACTCGCCAACATTGAGGGCATTTAAAAGTTTATTGGATAAACATATGGATGATAATGGCATAGTGTAGGTTAGATGGCTTTTGTTTCGGTGCAACATCGTGGGCCGAAGGGCCTGTACTGCGCTGTATTGTTCTATGTTCTATGTTCTAAATTTGTGAGACGAATTTCACGAATCCATGTTGACTATCCCGGATTAAACTGCATCTTTCTAAATGGTCATAAATCCTATCCTCAGGACCTTTCCATTAACTTACCGACCACCGAAGTAAGACTAACCGGCCTATAATTACCAGGGTCATTCCTATTCCCTTTCTTGAACAGAGCAACAACATTCACCACTCTCCAGTCCTCTGGCACTATCCCCGTGGACAGTGAGGATGCAAAGATCAATGCCAAAGGCTCTGCAATCTCATCCCTTCCCTCCCAAGGAATCCTTGGATATATCCCATCTGGCCCAAGGGACTTGTCGACCCCAAGGTTTTTCAAAATTGCTAATACATCCTTCCTCAGAACATCTACCTCCTCCAGCCTCCCCACCTGTATCACACGTTCATCCTCAAAAACATGGCCCCTCTCCTTGGTGAACACTGAAGAAAAGTATTCATTCAACGCCTTTCCTATTTCTTCTGACTCCATGCACAAATTCCCACTACTGTCCTTGACCGGCCCTAACCTCACCCTGGTCATTCTTTTATTTCTCACATAAGAGTAAAAAGCCTTGGGGTTTTCCTTGATCCAACCCACCAAGGACTTCTCTTGGCCCCTCCTAGCTCTCCTAAGCCTTTCTTTTAGCTCATTCCTTGCTACCTTGTAACCCTCAAGCGACCCAACTGAACCTTGTTTTCTCATCCTTACATACGCTTCCTTTTTCCTCTTGACAAGACATTCAACCTCTTTTGTGAACCATGGTTCCCTCACACGGCCATTTCCTCCCTGCCTGATAGGGGCATACCTATCAAGGACACTCAGTATTTGTTCCTTGAACAAGCTCCACTTTTCATTTGTGCCTTTCCCTGACAGTTTCTGTTCCCATCTTATGCTCCCTAATTCTTGCCTAATCGCATCATAATTACCCCTCCCCCAATTATAAACCTTGCCCTGCCGTGTGGCCCTATCCCTCTCCATTGCAATAGTGACACCGAATTGTGGTCACTATCTCCAAAGTGCTCTCCCACAAACAAATCTAACACTTGGCCCGGTTCATTACCCAGTACCAAATCCAATGTGGCCCCCCCTCTTGTCGGCCTATCCACATATTGTGTCAGGAAACCCTCCTGCACACACTGTACAAAAACTGCCCCATCCGAACTGTTCGACCTATAGAAATTCCAATCAATATTTGGAAAGTTAAAGTCACCCATGACAACTACCCTGAGACCTCCACACCTATCCATAATCTGTTTTGCAATTTCTTCCTCCACTATTACTATTTGGGGGCCTACTGAAAACTCCTAACAACGTGACCGCTCCTTTCCTATTTCTAACTTCAGCCCATATTACCTCAGTAGGCTGATCCCCTTCAAACTGCCTTTCTGCAGCCGTTAAACTATCCTTGATGAACGAGGTAATCCTTCCGTCAATCTCCCTGAAAAAAGCCTTTGGCAGGAAAATCGATAGGCATTGAAAAATAAGCTATACTGCGTTCTTTGTGGAACACTACGTCAACCATTCTAAATAAGCAACACAAAGAACACCACATGGTAACCAGGAGTGGAAAACTTTAAATAGTGAGGTACCACGTGGAGTCTATTCCTTGAAAGAAACAGTAGACTTATGAGCGCTACATGTTTCAGAAAAGGCTGCAGCTTAGGGGGAAAGTCAGTGGATTCCTTTGTCACAGCTCTCAAGCTCCAAGCATAGTCTTGTAATTTTGCCTCCGCCTCCGAGTCTATGCTGCGGGACCAAGTTGTGTTCGGAATAAACGATGAACGGCTGCGTGAGAAAATGTTGACAAAACCGGTGTTGTTGATTGAAGACATTATAGATATGTGTCAGGCAAGCGAGCAGGCATCGAGTGAATATGCCGAATTTGTGGCTAAGGAAAAAAGCGCAAAACTGGTAAACGTTGCAGACGCCATTAATGCTGTGTCGCAGCAAAGAAAACTACGTACAACGGCCGGCGGACATTTTGATTGTGATGTCACGTGTGCAATGACGTGCGCACGCTGTGGACACGCCCACAGTAAAAGAAATTGTCCGACGCGAGGGAAACATTGTTCCAATTGTGGTAGACTGAATCACTTCACAGCACAGTGCTGTTTTGAACCAACTGTTCCAGTCACCAAATTTAAACAGCAATATAGGGATGGCAGAAGGATCCAAAGTATACAAAGTGGGGTGTCCTCACTTGGGGGGGGGTGTGGGTTGTGCCTGTGTGTGTGGGGGATGACATTGCCCAACGGTTGGGGGGGTAGGGAGACCCTGAAGCTTACTTAGACATTGAGGCACCCTTTCAAAATGGCGCCCCGATCTCTGAGGAGCCGGTCTGGCCAGCGTGTTCAGCTCCCTAGTGATCAAAATAATTCGAAGTGTGGGCTAAACCGGTGAGAAACTCCCCAGGGCCCAGAAAAGTGAAATTGGGCGTAACCGAATGGCCACGTTGTGCCTGAAAGGCAGTGCACCACATGAAAGGCACAACATGGCTGTTAGAAGCCAGGAGACCCCACTCCCGGGATCTAACCGGCTCACAATGCTTCAAGAGATCCAGCACAATCTCACGAGACGTTGTGAAATCACGTTTTGGCAAATCTGCATATTAGAGCAAGACAGCTAGCATCACTTTAATGTGCAATTTTCTGAGGCACCCGAGTAGATGGAATCTATCTCCTTCGCCAAGGAGACTTCAGACGAGCACCGTTCAGTGGTCATCAACACCAAGTGTTCTCGGCCTTTTGGCTAAGATCAAGTGTAGTCTCATTTGATCGAGGGAAGCTGAGGATTTCGATTTCGATGTTGATCGTGGATTGGAGAACTCGGAGGGATTGAAGTCGTCAAAGAGGAAACGTTTGCCGCCCGGCTGCTATTGGTGGATCTACATGCTGGCCTAAACCTCTGGTTTAGGCCTAACGCTGATACAGTTCAGACCCAACGTACGAGCTATGGATGCAGCTGCATCCCGACCACCAGGCTGGGGAGTGCGAAACACTGTCCGAGTCACAGTGAAGAAAGCGGAAGGGGACTCACCTGTGGACCGGAAATTCTTCGTGAAGCGGGTGCTGCTCGAGTGTTGTGGGTTTAAGGCAACAGATATCTTCTGCTTGCAAAAATTCCCCAACAATGGGTATTTTGATGTCACCTTCAAGAGCCTCGCAGCGTGCATCAAATTCTTGAACATCTTCAAGGAAAAAGGTAACCAGAGTCCCCTGTCGATCCTGACTGCGGAGCCTCTGTTTACGCTACCGTCGCAGCAAAACTGGGTTGTAACACTGCACACGTACAACCCCACGTCCCCGTGTCTGATGTGCTCACGTTCCTCGCCAGGTACGCTGAGCTGAAAAGTGACAGCGTGCAAGTGAAAGACACCTTCGGCATCTGGACAAGTGAGCACCAGATCAAGGTGACTCTGAAAACAGACAGCAACGGAACCATCCTGCATCCCCCCTCCAGTTTCGCCATTGGAGGAAATCGTGGCTACCTCTACTACGTGGGACAGCCACGAGTATGCCACACATGTGGCAAAACGGGGCGTGTTGCCGCAAACTGCAGCGTGACCTTCTGCAAAAACTGCAGGCAGGAGGGACACATGACTAAGGACTGCAAAGAAGACAAGTGCTGCAACCTGTGTGGGGAGGCCGGCCATCTTTACAGGGCCTGCCCGAAACGCGGGGCGACATATGCACAGATCATCAGCAGCGGAGTTAAAAAGGCGACCAGAGAGGAGGTCCATACACCCTCCACCGAAAAAGACACCACGGCACAGAATGCGGAAAAGCAACAGAAGGGCCCCCAACAAAAAGAGGAGGTCCCAGCACGCCCTGACAACCCAACCCCAGCCTCATCTGATGAGGAACACTCAATGGAAGAGGAAGAGGATGGGACAAAGAATAAAGAGCCCTGGGAAACAGTGAACAGGGACAAACGAAAGAGAAAACAAAAAAACAAACTGAAGAACCCCCCGATGGGGAGTGGCAAAAAGTGACACCTTTCAGCCAGCGGACTTAGCGCCAACACCTCCTCCGATGAGGGAAAACAAGACAAGAATCGGCCTCAAATAAAGAGGCAAAGCACCAACGTGGAACGGGAGGCACAGACCCCACAGACCGGGAAGAAAATAAAACACGCCGAGACAATCAACCACTGGCTCATGGGAACAGCAATATGACCAACGGCCACCAAACGCCAGACATCGAAAACAAGGTCACAGACCAACCCCCGAAAGTAACAAGCAGCAACAACCCAGGCGAAGACCGGCCTGCGACCCCAACACCTACTGACTGCCACAACGAACGCCAGGGCTACACCACCCCCCCAATGCATCTGCATCAAGTTCATGGGGCCAGTGCGGACCAGAACAGTTTTCTCAGCCCTGCAACTGTGCTAAAGTTTGCGAGCACCACCGGCATGCTGGGGAACATCCAACAGCTGGAACAGCCAACTGTATAGACTCTGGACTCTTGAGACTGGTAAATCTACCTTTTTACAATGGGTTTAAAAATTGCATCCATAAATGTGCGAAGCATCAAAGATACTTCGCGGTGTGTAGCCACACTCAACTATTTAGCAAATGTGAAAGCTGATCTACTGTTCCTGCAGGAGTGCGGAATTCTGCACCTCAGCAACTACAGGCGCTGGTCGAGCTCGTGGTCCCACGGGCCATCCATCTGGTCAGGAGGAAACGACTGCCGCTCCTCCGGCCTGGGTATTCTGCTGCGGGGAGGCAACTTCACCATCTCCGACGTTAAGGAGGTGGTGGGCGGGCGCCTCCTCGTAGCAGACGTCAAAAACAAAAACACCCCTCTCAGACTTATTAATGTGTACGCCCCGGCCGTAAAAAGTGAGCGGCTGGCAGTCCTTCAGCAACTCCCACTGCTGTTGGCCACCTCCAAGCCGGTCATCCTGGGTGGTGACTTCAACTGCATCATCGATGCGGCTGGACGATCCGGCAGAGCCGACAGCAAACTAGACGCTACATCCAGACTCCTGATGGAAACGGTAAAAGACGCCAAGCTGCTCGACGTCTGCAGCAACCCTGCAGACGGAGCGCAGCGTAGATACACATGGTCACGGCCAGACGGGTCCGTCCGCTCCAGGATAGACTTCTTCTTTGTGTCCCGAGCTTTCACGGTCAGGTCCACCGACGTAAGGCCGGTGTTCTTCTCTGACCACTGCCTCCTACTGGCCGACTGCCACCTGCAGGAAGACCAGGGGGTAGGCAGGGGGACATGGAAGCTAAATGTAAAACTGCTGACCCCTGAGAACCTCGAGGAACTCAGGAGGGATTACGAGGGTTGGAGAACCGTGAAACCCCTCTTTGAGGCCCCACATCTCTGGTGGGAAGCAATCAAGGGGAATATCAAGAGGTTTTTCATCCTCAAGAGCATTCAAAAGGTGAGAGAGAGACGAGGGGTCATGTCCAGGCTCCAGAAAAGTATGCAGAATTTGCTCCAGCAGCAGTCGATGGGGGTGGATGTCAAGGAGGATCTCCAAGAGGTGAAGAGCCAGCAAGCCTCGCTCTACACCTCGGAGGCCTCCAAGGTTATCTTCCGTTCCAGAGTCCGCTCCGTGGAGCAGGACGAAAAATGCTCACGCTTCTTCTTCCAAAAGGTGCACAGAGAGACCTCTGTGATCAGCAGCCTGAAGGAAGAAGATGGCTCTGTAAAGTCATCGCAGTCTGACATTCTGAGGATCAGCCAATCCTTTTATGCCGGACTGTATGACCTGAAGCCAACAGATAGCACTGTTTCCCAGACCTTCCTGTCGACTATCACGGAGGTCATAGGCGACAGCGAGCTGGAAAACCTGGACAAACCACTAACTCTGGATGAGCTGACAAAGGCCGTCAAGTCCTTCGAGACGAGTAAAACTCCCGGAAGCGACGGCTTACCGGTTGAGTTGTATTCGGCTCTGTGGGACTGGATGGGCCCAGACCTGCTGGAAGTGTACGAGAGTATGCTTCTGGAAGGCAGCATGTCAGAGTCCATGAGGAAAGGCATCATCACCCTCATCTACAAGCAGAAGGGGGAAAGGGAAGAAATTCGAAATTGGCGACCCATTTCACTGTTGAATGTGGATTACAAAATTCTAGCCAAGGTCATCGCCAATCGGGTCAGGTCTGCTCTGGAGTCGGTGATCCACCCTGACCAGACCTGTGCTGTACCCGGCAGGAAGATCTCTGATAGCCTCGCGCTACTCAGGGATACGATCGCCTATGTGCAGGACAGGAGGGCGGACACTTGCCTCATCAGCCTTGACCAGGAGAAGGCTTTTGACAGAATATCGCACACCTACATGATGGATGTGCTCTCCAAAATGGGGTTTGGGGAGGGAATTCGCAATTGGATCAAACTGCTCTACACAAACATCTATAGCGCAGTCTCAATCAATGGGTGGGAATCACAAAAGTTCCAGATCAAATCCTGAGTCAGGCAGGGCTGCCCTCTCTCCTCTGCCCTTTTTGTGTGCTGCATAGAACCTTTTGCCGAGTCCATCAGGAAGGATCCGGGTATAAGAGGAGTGACGATCCCAGGCAGTGGAGGCACGCAAGTCAAGGCCTCCCTGTACATGGACGACGTTGCCGTCTTCTGCTCGGATCCTGCGTCTGTACGCAGGCTCTTGACCACCTGTGACCAGTTTGAACTGGCCTCGGGAGCCAAGGTAAACCGTGGCAAGAGCGAGGCCATGTTCTTTGGGAACTGGGCCGACCGGTTCTTTGTCCCCTTCACTGTCAGGTCAGATTACCTGAAGGTGCTGGGGATTTGGTTCGGAGCTGCTGGGGCGTGCACCAAAACCTGGGAGGAGCGCATAGCAAAGGCAAGGCAGAAACTGGGCTGGTGGGAGCAACGCTCCCTCTCCATTGCGGGCAAAACCCTGGTCATCAGGTGTGAGGTACTCTCGGTGCTACTGCACGTGGCGAAGGTCTGGCCCATAACCCGACCCTACGCCGCAGCACTCACCCGAGCCATCTTCAAATTCATCTGGAGATCCAAGATGGACCGTGTCCGAAGGGACACCATGTACAAACCTCTGGAGAAGGGAAGGCGGAACGTACCCAACGCCTCCCTCATCCTGTTGGCCACCTTTGTGTCCAGCTGCATCAAGCTGTGCGTGGATCCCCAGTATGCAAACACCAAGTGTCACTACATACTGAGGTTCTACCTGTCCCCGGTGTTACGAAGGATGGGCCTGGCCTCATTGCCGCGGAACGCTCCAAGTAGTTGGACCGTACCGTACCACCTGTCCTTCGTGGAAAAGTTTTTGAAGAAAAACACCTTTGACCACAAGGCAATGAAGCAGTGGTCAGCACGTAATGTCCTCGAGGCCCTCAGGGAAAAGGAGACCGTGGAGGACGTTGGATGGTTCCCTGAGCAGACTGCCAGAGTCATCTGGCAGAACGCCTCATCACCAGAACTTTCAAACAAGCACCAAGACCTAGCTTGGCTGGTGGTGAGAAGGGCCCTCCCTGTCAGATTCTACATGCACACCCGAAGGCTCTGCGCCAATGCACGCTGCCCTCGGAGTGGCTGTGGGGGAAATGAGACGGTCACACACCTCCTTGTGGAATGTGCCTTTGCAAAGAAGGTCTGGAGAGAGATGCAGTGGTATTTGTCAAGGTTTATCCCGAACAGATCTGTGACACAGGTCTCTGTGCTCTACGGACTGTTTCCAGGGACACACACCGAGACAAATATCAACTGCTGCTGGAAGGTCATCAACTCGGTAAAAGACGCTCTTTGGTCTGCCCAAAACTTGCTGATCTTCCAGTGCAAAGAATTGTCCTCGACCGAGTGTTGCAGACTGGCACATTCCAAGGTCCAGGACTACGTGCTGAGGGACGCACTCAAGCTTGGGGAAGCTGCCGCCAAGGCGCAATGGGGAAAGACTACTGTGTAAGGTCTTTCCAGCAAATGTACACCGAGGGGCGGGTAGCAGTGTAAACCCCCCTCGGTCTGGGTCATTAACACTCCAATGTATAAAACAAACATGACAATGTAAATATTTAAGAAGGAATTGTAATGTAAAGAGTGATATGTGTATAATAATATCAAAATTGAATGGAAGAAAGTCACGGCAATGTGTAGCTCTGACGGAAATGTACAGTCAAGACAACTCGAAATGTTCTGTAATGCTTATGATAAGTTTTATAAATAAAGTATATTTTTTTGAATTAAAAAAAAAAAATCAACACCAAGTGTCACTACATACTGAGGTTCTACCTGTACCCCGGTGTTACGAAGGATGGGCCTGGCCTCATTGTCGCGGAACGCTCCAAGTAGTTGGACCGTGCCGTACCACCTGTCCTCATCTGGTAATGAGGTCCAGGACTACATGCTGAGGGATGCACTCAAGCTTGGGGCAGCTGCGCCAAGGCGCAATGGGGAAAGACCACTGTGTAAGGTCTTACCAGCAAATGTACACCGAGGGGCGGGTAACAGTGTAAACCCCCCTTGGTCTGGGTCATTAACACTCCAATGCATAAAAGAAACATGACAATGTAAATATTTAAGAAGGAATTGTAACGTAAAGAGCGATATGTGTGTAATGTTATCAAAATTGAATGGAAGTCAAGGGAATGTGTAACTCTGATGGAAATGTAGTCAAGACAATTCAAAATGTTCTGTAATGTTTATGATAGATTTTATGAATAAAGTATATTTTTTGAAAAAAAAACCTGTTCTCCACAAGGGGGGGCCAGACGGAACGACACTCGTGGGAGTCTCCCATGGGACAGAGACCCCTGGGTGCTTGCCCTCTGGGCAGTGTGGCACTCATGCGGCCCTGCTGGTGCCACTTGGGCATCCTGGTGCTGACAGCCTGACAGTGCCACAGGGGGCCAGCCTGGAACTGCCAGGTTGGCAGTGTCAGGGTGCCAAGCTGGTATATTTTGTATGGCAGTAATTGCGCTGGGGGTGGCATCTGTGTGTGTTTGGGGGGGGGGGGGGGGAAAGAGTGCGGCCTGGGGACTCTCTCATAGTGAGTTGGGGCTTTGGAGGGATTGGGGGTTGGGTCGGTGGCTCCAGAGCTCAGGATGCTATTTAAAAATGGCATTCCGGGTTCTCACTACACTGAGGTGTTCCGGCGAGCAGAGCGGCCTTAGATTGATTGACTAAAGTGTTTGGCAAAGCTAAAGGGATGGCAAAGGAATAATTAAAGAAACAAAAAGGGGGATCTAGAAGAGTAAGTGTGAATGCAGAATTAGGATCAGCTGCTGCAGCGAAGTCAAGAAAGAGAAAAACGAGTGGTGACACAGTTATGATGGGCCAAGGGCCATCCTTTTCCCTCCCCCCACACATCAGCCCTTCCAGACCAGGCCCCTACTCTCCCTCCGCATGTCCCTCTCACCAGCCACCTCCCTCCACACACCTCTCCCCACCAGACCTCACTCCACACAGCCACCTTACCAAGCCCCTCCCTCTATATCCCTAAAGGCACCTCCTCATCAGGCCTCTCCCCCAACACTCCTCTCTACCAGGTCCCTCCACACACCCCTCCCTACCAGGTACTGCTCCTTACCAGGCCCCGCCCCTCCTCCACACGCCCCGCCCCTCCTTACCAGGCCCCTCCCACCTCCATCACTTCCCGTTGTGGGCGGTCTGATTCTGCGCAGACTGCAGAGGACGAACTCGCAAACTACAATCCCCAGCAGGCCGCGCGGCGTCTTCCGGCCTGGGCGAGGAGGGGCGGGGTCGGCGCCGGCGCCGGCGCCGGCCGGGGAGGGGCGTTTGGTGACTGAGCGAGAGGGAGATCGCGCAAGTTAGTCAGAGGGAGCAGCAGCCAGGGGCGGTGAGATACCATGTTCAGCTGGTTGTCCGGGCCTGAGGCCCGTGGGAAGGACGGGGTGGTGTTTAACACGGTGTCGGAGGGACTGCGCCATCTCTACAACAAGCGGCTGCAGCCGCTGGAGGAATACTACCAGTTCCATCACTTCCACTCGCCCGCCCTGGAGCAGGCCGACTTCGAGAACAAGCCCATGGTGCTGCTCATCGGGCAGTACTCCACCGGCAAGACCACTTTCATCAGGTAAACTCGAACTCAACAGGTCTGGGAGCTTCTGCGGGGGGGGTGGAGAAACAGAGTTAAGGTCTGTGAGCGTCTGTCAGAACTGGAGAAAGTTAGAAATGTGAGGTTTTAAGCAGGTTAACGGGGAAGAAGGGTGAGCACAGTAAGAAGTCTTACAACACCAGGTTAAAGTCCTACAGGTTTGTTTCGATGTCACTAGCTTTCTGAGCGCTGCTCCTTCCTCGGGTGTTGCAAGCTGCTCCACCTGGTGTTGTAAGACTTCTTACTGTGCTCACCCCAGTCCAACGCCGGCATCTCCACATCATGGGAAGAAGGGTGGCAGGGAAAGGAAAGATCTGTCATCAGGCGCATGAGCGATTAAGGGGTGTGTCATGTGAAAAAGGGCTTGCTAGTTGAGTAGTGGAATGGAGTGCAAAATTTGACTAGAATCATAGAATTTACAGTGCAGAAGGAGGCCATTCGACCCATCGAGTCTGCACACGCCCTTGGAAAGAGCACCCTTAAGCCCACACCTCCACCCGATCCCAGTAACCCTTTTTGGACATTAAGGGCAATTTATCATGGCCAATCCACCTAGCCTGCACATTTTCGGAGCACCTGGAGGAAACCCACGCAGACACGGGGAGAATGTGCAAACTCCACACAGATAGGACACGGGGAGAATGTGCAAACTCCACACAGATAGTCACCCGAGGCTGGAATTGAACCCGGGTTCCTGGAGCATTGCTAGAGGAAGGGTAACTGGAAGACTAGCTGCTGTCCAAAGGCAGAATAATGCAAGTGAAAGAAATGAGAGGGAAAAACAAACCTGCAAGGAAAACTGAAGCCAGATGGGGGCAGAGGTAACAATCTAAAATCTGGATGGCTGTAAAATTGCCTAATTGAAAGTTGAGATGGTGTTCCTCAACCTTGCGTTAAGTTTCACTGGTGAAGCGAAGAGTGAAAGGTCTGACTGGGACCAAGATGAAGAATTCAGATGACTGGCAATCAGAAACTTGGGGTCTCGCTTAAGGACTGCGTGGCGGTTTTCAGCTTTGGACATCTCATTGGAGGAGGGAACGTATCCTGAGCAGTAAATACAGTATCAGATAAATACCTGGGGAGATTCCTGAACTGGAGGTGGCCATTCCACACCTTTGATCCTGTGTTGCCCCATTCAGTGAGATAATTGATGCACTGCATCTTAACTCCATATCTCTCAACATCCACGGTTAACAAAATCTATCAGTCTCCGCTTTCAAATTTACAATTTTCAATTGATCTAATTTCAACTTACATTTGCAAAGAGTGGTCTGAACCAATACCACTGTGTGAAGAAATGTCTACTAATTTCACTCCTAGCCTCTGCAACAAGTATGCACAGTTTCTCTCCATCTACCCTACTTGTTGCCTATAATATCATGAACACTGACCAAATCACCCCGTAACCTTCTAACTTCTGGGGAATTTAACCCTAGTGTGTGTGATCTTTCTTGTAGTTCAACCGTTGTGGCCTGGTATACTGATATACTCAGTCTGCACTGTATTCCCTCCAAGACTGACATATCCTTCACCCAGAACTGCTCACAGTACTCCAGATGTAGACGAACCAGGGCATTGTTTAGCTGAACTTCACTTATATACTAGCCCTCTGGATATAAAAGTCAACATTCCATTGGACATTTGGAATATTTTCTGTACCTGTTCATGATTTTTGAAAATAATCTGTGCACCTGGGCCCCCAAGTCTCTTGCCACTGTATATCGCTTCCCTCCACTTAGAAAGTAACCTGTTCTGTCCATTTAAGGTACAAAGTGGATGACCTTGCATTTGCCTACATTGAATGCCATTGCTCAGTTTTACCTGTTCCTTTAATCTTTCAATATCCCGTCATAATGTTATGCTATCATCTGCACTGCTAACAATGCTATATATTTTTGTATCATCAACAAATTTGGGTATGTGACTTTCTATCATAATTGTGATGAATTGTTGAGACTCCAACACTTGTCATTTCAGGGCACCACTACAGTGAGGGGTGATACTGCATTCCGGCAGATATGAAGTAAATAGTCCTGTGATTGGGAGTTATCATGTAGTAACAAATTTGTCCATGAAAGCTGCTGGCTTATTTTAAAAAATCAAACTGTTTCATTGATGTCCTTCAGGGAAGCGAGCCTGTCATCACTCCTTAGTTTACACGTGATTGCATTCCACATTATGTCTTCAACTCTTCAATCCTGGGGTAATTAGGGCTAAGCAATAATTGCTGTTTGCTCGTGCTCTCTCGGCCCAATAACGAATGGTGTGGTGGGATGGACTTTAAACATAACTGGCATACAACATCTAACCAAAAAACGTGATTTATTTTTATTTTCATTTGAGTTGGGAACTTATGGTACATGGGCAGCAAATAAATGTTAATTATACAAATAGTAGCATGGTAATTTACTGATTTCTAATTGCTTGTCCTACCTATCAATAATTGTGTCAGAGATAAATAGAATTTCATTCATTGGACCTTGCTTGATTTCAGTTAAAATACCAGTTTTGAAATGTAAAATACCTGTGCCTTTTAAGCTGCCTGAATTTACACATGTAATGACAACTACATAACCCACATGCTTTTAAGTGGCACTTGCATTAGATTTGTTAGATATACTGTCATAAGATGAGGGTCAGCATAGTCAAATTCATTTGTTTATCTATTGTTGGAGTCAGCCTGGCCTCCGTGGATTTATTCATGTCTGAGTCAGAAGGTCCTACGTTCAATTCTTCTCCCTGCAGCCCCAGTAGGCTTGAGCAACAGACCCAGACGAACATTTCAGTGGATTACTGAGGGAGTACTGCGCTATCTGAAATGTTGCCAATTCATGTTAAACTGAACTCCCCATAGCCATGTTTGGTAACTCCAACATCTAGTTGTATGTTGTAAATCCAACCACTGCATGCGTTTGCTGACAGCTTTCCATTTTAAATTGCTCCTTACACCTCACTTAAATGTTTATGTATAAACTTCTTTATGTTATTGTTATGCTGATATCAGTTTTTTTATTTTCGATAATAAATCAGAGTATGTAAAAGTTAGCTGACTTGAAAAAGAGGACTGAATTACTTGTCCTATCCTAACCATCCCATGCCCTATGATGCCACTTCACTTCAGGGATAATATATTAGATCTCAACTGAACATGGGAATATTATTCATATTACACACACTTAATTCGGAGCAATTATAAAGGTTCATGGATGTAATATAAACATTTATTCTTGTATTGAATCTATTTTAATGTACACATTTCAGTCTTGCTATAAATAATTACTATAAGTGCCATGCTTGTCTTGCAACATCTAAGCTTATTATTCTTGCTTGCATCTGGCTAATTTTTGCCATGTATCTCGATGCCAGTGGCTTCCTAAATTGTATTTCCTAGATGCATTCAGCAGCTGCTTTCTCCTGATCTGACTAACCAGATTGATGAATAAGTTCATTTTTAGAAGTTACTTTACTTATGAATCCTACCTTTCCTGCTCTTGCTCCTTGGTCTCTTTCACTTCACCCTTTGATTCCCTGACCTTTTGACCCATTTTGCATATTCAGGTCTGCGGGCCGTCGTCCTGTTCATCGGCTTGAGTAAAGTTAAAACTTGGAATTTGTGTTCCCGTATTTAGCACAGTGCATTCCACAGCACGGACTTTTCTATTTAGTTACAAATAATATTGAATAAAATATTAAAATCTTACATTTTGCCTAATTATCCCCTGCCCTTTAATTTCATTCGACTGCCTGCTGCACTTGTTCTTTACTCCCAATATTCACCGGCACAGGAAATTGTTTCAGATTTTATATTTACAAAAAATATGATGCATGCTTTCCTCTTGGTTTGTGTGATACCCAAACTTGAGATGAAATTAGTTGTCAAGTAGATTTTTGGGGGGGGCATTACTCTTGGGGATTTCTCCTGTAATTTGACATTTAAACAATATTTTAGATCGCTAGTTAATCATTGAGGTGCTTCAAAGTCAAGAATCAATTCATGGGAAGAGCCATTGTGAGAGGATTAGAAAACTGTCCCATAAATCAATGTTCTGCAGCTGAATAAGAACATTAGATAGCAGTTTGCAGTCAAATGTTGCTTGTAATTTTAGCAAATTATTTTCTTGCTTTGGGCACTGATGCTACCAGTGGCCTGGGAATAGCTATCTAATAGGCACTTGACTGCCAGTTAACAAAACATATTCTCCGTATACCCCATTCAATTATTAAATAAATTGCATACTGAATATTTTTGGTATTGTTTATTACGGAGAGGAGAGTATTTCAGGGAGCTGGCATGATGTGGAGCCTCCCCATGAAGGGTATGGGTGGGTACCAATGCTGTGATTGTTACAGTAGCATAGAACTCAGCTAACACCCATATGTATACTTTTCAGTCAAACATTTTGGGCAGTGATCAGATAGATACAGAGGCCTTGCTGATATCCCCTACCACACCGCTCAGGGCACAGAGATCCAACAGTTCTCCTGGCTGAAGTCAGCCAATTTGATGCACCTCTGAAGTAAGCTGGTCTGGTGCTTACTAGCCAAAGGAATGCAGCTAAAGTGGTGACTAATGCTTTGAACTTCACTCCTCATCAGTCAACCTACTCAGTTTGGTGCTGCTTTTCTAATGGGATCAGCTTCACTTCATTTTCTGTAAATTGCCTTAAATTATCACTGTGGCCAGGCTGTGTTGCTCCATTGTGCTTTAGGAACAGGAATAGGCCATTCAGCCCGTCGAGTCTGCTCCACCATTTAATACAATTATGGCTGATTGGACTTTTTACACCCACTATCCCCATATCCCTTTATGTTATCTGTAATTAGAAATCTATCATTCCCTGCTTTAAGTATACATAATCACTGAGCTTCCACAGCCCTCTGTGTTAGAGAATTCAGAAGATTCACAAACCTCTGTGTCAAGAAATTTCTCCTCATCTTGGTCATAAGTGGCATCGCTCTTATTTTGAAATTGTGCCCCCTGTTCTAGACCCCTCAAACAAGGGCAACCTCTTACTGCATCTACCCTGTCTATTCCTTTAAGTATTTTGTTGGTTTGAGTGAGATCACCTCTCATTCTTTGGAACTGGAGAATACAGGCCCAGTTTGCCCAATCTCTCTTCATAAGACAGTCCCGCTGTCCCTGGAAAGAGCTTGGTAAATCTTTGTTGCGCGCCCTCGATGGCAATAATAGCCTTTCTGAGGTAAGGGGACCAAACCGCTCTCAGTACTCCAGGTGTGGTTTAACCAAGCCCCTATACAATTGAAGCAAGACCTCACTCTCCTATACTCAAACCCTTTTGCGATAAAGGGGTTTACACAAAAGAACAGGGCCATGCTATGAATATGCAATTAACCTCCACTTTACAGACAGAAGAGGCCATCAGACTCTGTACTGGCTATTAGCTGGTCAGATCAGAGTGTCCCGGAGGACACTGGGGAGTGAATCATCCCTGCTGAACAGGGGTATCCTGATTATTCCCATTAATGATTTTAAGTCTGAATTGAATAAAGAACAAAGAAATGTACAGCACAGGAACAGGCCCTTCGGCCCTCCAAGCCCGCACCGACCATGCTGCCCGACTAAACTACAATCTTCTACACTTCCTGGGTCCGTATCCCTCTATTCCCATCCTATTCATGTATTTGTCAAGATGCCCCTTAAATGTCACTATCGTCCCTGCTTCCACCACCTCCTCCGGTAGCGAGTTCCAGGCACCCACTACCCTCTGCGTAAAAAACTTGCCTCGTACATCTGCTCTAAACCTTGCCCCTCTCACCTTAAACCTATGCCCCCTAGTAATTGACCCCTCTACCCTGGGGAAAAGCCTCTGACTATCCACTCTGTCTATGCCCCTCATAATTTTGTAGACCTCTATCAGGTCTCCCCTCAACCTCCTTCGTTCCAGTGAGAACAAACCGAGTTTATTCAACCGCTCCTCATAGCTAATGCCCTCCATACCAGGCAACATTCTGGTAAATCTCTTCTGCACCCTCTCTAAAGCCTCCACATCCTTCTGGTAGTGTGGCGACCAGAATTGAACACTGTACTCCAAGTGTGGCCTAACTAAGGTTCTATACAGCTGCAACATGACTTGCCAATTCTTATACTCAATGCCCCGGCCAATGAAGGCAAGCATGCCGTATGCCTTCTTGACTACCTTCTCCACCTGTGTTGCCCCTTTCAATGACCTGTGGACCTGTACTCCTAGATCTCTTTGACTTTCAATACTCTTGAGGGTTCTACCATTCACTGTATATTCCCTACCTGCATTAGACCTTCCAAAATGCATTACCTCACATTTGTCCGGATTAAACTCCATCTGCCATCTCTCCGCCCAAGTCTCCAAACAATCTAAATCCTGCTGTATCCTCTGACAGTCCTCATCGCTATCCGCAATTCCACCAACCTTTGTGTCGTCTGCAAACTTACTAATCAGATCAGTTACATTTTCCTCCAAATCATTTATATACACTACAAAGAGCAAAGGTCCCAGCACTGATCCCTGTGGAACACCACTGGTCACAGCCCTCCAATTAGAAAAGCATCCTTCCATTGCTACTCTCTGCCTTCTATGACCTAGCCAGTTCTGTATCCACCTTGCCAGCTCACCCCTGATCCCGTGTGATTTCACCTTTTGTACTAGTCTACCATGAGGGACCTTGTCAAAGGCCTTACTAAAGTCCATATAGACAACATCCACTGCCCTACCTGCATCAATCATCTTAGTGACCTCCTCGAAAAACTCTATCAAGTTAGTGAGACACGACCTCCCCTTCACAAAACCAGGCTGCCTCTCACTAATACGTCCATTTTCTTCCAAATGGGAGTAGATCCTGTCTCGAAGAATTCTCTCCAGTAATTTCCCTACCACTGAAGTAAGGCTCACCGGCCTGTAGTTCCCTGAATTATCCTTGCTACCCTTCTTAAACAGAGGAACAACATTGGCTATTCTCCAGTCCTCCGGGACATCCCCTGAAGACAGTGAGGATCCAAAGATTTCTGTCAAGGCCTCAGCAATTTCCTCTCCAGCCTCCTTCAGTATTCTGGGGTAGATCCCATCAGGCCCTGGGGACTTATCTACCTTAATATTTTTTAAGACACCCAGCACCTCGTCTTTTTGGATCTCAATGTGACCCAGGCTATCTACACACCCTTCTCCAGACTCAACATCTACCAATTCCTTCTCTTTGGTGAATACTGATGCAAAGTATTCATTTAGTACCTCGCCCATTTCCTCTGGCTCCACACATAGATTCCCTTGCCTATCCTTCAGTGGGCCAACCTTTTCCCTGGCTACCCTCTGGCTACTTTTTGTGACCCCTTCTAGCCCTCCTGACTCCTTGCTTAAGTTCCTTCCTACTTTCCTTATATTCCACGCAGGCTTTGTCTGTTCCCAGCCTTTTAGCCCTGACAAATGAGGCCTACAATATCTCTCGTTATCCAAGGTTCCCGAAAATTGCCGTATTTATCCTTCTTCCTGACAGGAACATGCCGGTCCTGAATTCCTTTCAACTGACACTTGAAAGTCTCCCACATGTCAGATGTTGATTTGCCCTCAAACATCCGCCCCCAATCTATGTTCTTCAGTTCCCGCCTAATATTGTTATAATTAGCCTTCCCCCAATTTAGCGCATTCACCCTAGGACCACTCTTATCCTTGTCCACCAGTACTTTAAAACTTACTGAATTGTGGTCACTGTTACCGAAATGCTCCCCTACTGAAACATCTACCACCTGGCCGGGCTCATTCCCCAATACCAGGTCCAGTACCGCCCCTTCCCTAGTTGGACTGTCTACATGTTGTTTTAAGAAGCCCTCCTGGATGCTCCTTACAAACTCCGCCCCGTCTAAGCCCCTGGCACTAAGTGAGTCCCAGTCAATATTGGGGAAGTTGAAGTCTCCCATCACCACAACCCTGTTTTTACTCTTTTCCAAAATCTGTCTATCTATCTGCTCCTCTATCTCCCGCTGGCTGTTGGGAGGCCTGTAGTAAACCCCCAACATTGTGATGCACCCTTCTTATTCCTGATCTCTACCCATATAGCCTCACTGCCCTCTGAGGTGTCCTCCCGCAGTACAGCTGTGATATTCTCCCGAACCAGTAGCGCAACTCCGCCTCCCCTTTTACATCCCCCTCTATCCTGCCTGAAACATCTAAATCCTGGAACATTTAGCTGCCAATCCTGCCCTTCCCTCAACCAGGCCTCTGTAATGGCAACAACATCATAGTTCCAAGTACTAATCCAAGCTCTTAGTTCATCTGCCTTACCCGTAATACTTCTTGCATTAAAACATATGCACTTCAGGCCACCAGACCCGCTGTGTTCAGCAACTTCTCCCTGTCTGCTCTGCCTCAGAGCCCCACTGTCCCTATTCCCTAGTTCTCCCTCAATGCTCTCGCCTTCTGACCTATTGCTCCCGTGCCCACCCTCCTGCCATACTAGTTTAAACCCTCCCGTGTGACACTAGCAAACCTCGCGGCCAGGATATTTATGCCTCTCCGGTTTAGATGCAACCCGTCCTTCTTATATAGGTCACACCTGCCCCGGAAGAGCTCCCAGTGGTCCAGATAACGGAAACCCTCCCTCCTACACCAGCTGTTTAGCCACGTGTTTAGCTGCTCTATCTTCCTATTTCTAGCCTCACTGGCACGTGGCACAGGGAGTAATCCCGAGATTACAACTCTAGAGGTCCTGTCAGTTAACTTTCTGCCTAGCTCCCTGAACTCCTGCTGCAGGACCTCATGCCCCTTCCTGCCTATGTCGTTAGTACCAATATGTACAACGACCTCTGCCTGTTTGCCCTCCCCCTTCAGGATGCCCTCTACCCGTTCGGAGACATCCTGGACCCTGGCACCAGGGAGGCAACATACCATCCTGGAGTCTCTTTCACGTCCACAGAAGCGCCTATCTGTGCCCCTGACTATAAGAGTCCCCTATTACTATTGCTCTTCTGCGCTTTGACCCTCCCTTCTGAGCATCAGAGCCGGCCGTGGTACCACTGCTCTGGCTGCTGCTGTTTTCCCCTGATAGGCTATCCCCCCCGACAGTATCCAAAGGGGTATATCTGTTCGAGAGGGGGACAACCACAGGGGATTCCTGCACTGACTGCCTGCCCTTTCTGGTGGTCACCCATTTCTCTGCCTGCACCTTGGGTGTGACCACATTTACATAACTGCGATCTATGACGCTTTCCGCCACCTGCATGCTCCTAAGTGCATCCAATTGCTGCTCCAACCGAACCATGCGGTCTGTGAGGAGCTCCAGTTGGGTGCACTTTCTGCAGATGAAGCCATCCGGGACGCTGGAAGCCTCCCGGACCTGCCACATCTCACAGTCAGAGCACTGCACCCCTCTAACTGACATTGCGTCAATTAATTAAAATTAATTTTTTTAAAAAAATCTATTTTTTAAATATATTTTAAAAATTTTTTCAAAGTTACTGTTAACTGTCTGTTTCCTCGCACTAGATTTCTAATAGAAATGCGAAAGCTAAATATAGTACTCTCCGATCTCTGGCTTAGATACCCCTCTAAATTATAATTAAGTAATTATGTTTAATTAGCTACCAATGCTTAATTTTTAAAATTTAGTGTAGATTCCCAACCAGCCACTCCGGTCACAGCTTTTCTGTGAAGTCACTTCAGTTTCCCCCGACACACACAATTTGAAAAAGGTATAAAAGTAAAAATGAGTAAAAATCACTTACTTACCTTCTTACCTTCTGAGTGTCTTAGATGTTCTCAGGTTCTCTCCCTGACAGAGACTGCTCCTCCACCTCCGAACCTTGACCTGCACAATGCTAATAATATAATATAATAATAATATAATATGGCACTTACCTCACACTGGGTCTTATTATTAGGTTAGAGGAGGAGGGCGGGTGGGAGACACTACACGTGTAGTGTCTCGGGTTTCCTCTCCACCAGAATTTATTGGTTGGGGATGGGGGGGGGTCTTCCCAGAAGTCCGCGGGTCGAAAAAAATAAAACAGAAAAGAAGTGTTTTTAAAGGATACACTTACCTCCCAGAAATCACTTGCGCACCGCTCCCGCTGAATTGAACAATGTAATTCAGGCCAGGTGTGGACGTATACCTCTGACCCAGTGTTAGCAGTTTTACCCTTGGTCTATTAACCCCTACATTGCCCACTACACCTTCCATCCAATTTCTTAACATCTCTCTATCATAACAGCACATCTATGCTTTCTAATGTCTTACCATTTAGGAATTACTCTGGGGGTTAGGTCGGTTTATGGGGATAGGGCGGGAGTGCATCCTAGATAGAGTGCATTTCAGGGGGCTGGTGCAGACTCGATGGGCCTAATGGCTTCCTTCTGCCAAAATGGATTACCTTACGTTTTCCACATTATCTTACACCTGCCATGTTCTTGCCCACATATAGTCTCTCCAAATTCTCCTGTAACTGCTTTATATCTTCCTCACAATACCCATTCCCATCTAGCTTTGTAACATTTGCGAACTTGGAAATTTTACATTTGGCCCCCAATTGATATACATTGTGAACAGCTGGAATCCAAGTACTGAACCTTGCGGTACCCTACTAGCCACAGCCTGCCAACGTGACAATGACTTGTTTATTCCGACTCTGCCTGTTAGCCAACCCTCAGTCCATGACAGTATGTTGCCTCCATTCCCATGGGCATTTATTTTGCTAATTAACCTTCTATTCGGGACTTTATCATAAGCCTTCTTAAAGTCCAAATTTACTATGTCCATCGACTATCCTGTATCAATTTTGTTAGCAAAGTCTTCCAAAAAACTCCCAACAAGTTAATTTTGGGTTGGTGATGGTTTAACATTTATCTGCTTTTGCCCTTCTTAAAAAAATATTAGTGGAAAAAAGCAAGGGCTCGGCAGATTAATTGCTGTGAAGGTTGTTCAGCCTGCAGAGCATTAGTTTGCATGTTCTTTTTGAACCTCACACACTTGAGCTTTAGGCAAAATAAATGTGGTCTATTATCACATGCCTTGTTTATTTCTTTCCTATCGCCTCTCACGTCCTCTCTGAGATTATCTTGTCCATGACACCCACCACTTGCTCCTATTCCCACTGAACTGCTGACAACCCGTCTCCCTTTCCTGGCTCCTGATATAGGTGGGCTGGTCAGGTGGGCATCCTACCTTTCATTGTGTATTCCTTTGCCTGGATAGTTCTCCCAAAATGCATCACCTCGCACTTCTGAGCTTAAATTCCTAACCCCATCATACCTGTCAGTATTCCGCAGGAATTACTCCCTCCGTGACACCCTGGTCCACAGCTTCATTACTCCCAACCCTTCATCACCTTCCTGCAGTATCTTCCCATGCAATTGCAGAAGGTGCAATACCTGCCCCTTTACATCCTCCTTCTCCACTGTCCAAGGGCCCAAACATTCCTTTTAGGCGACGCAGCATTTCACTTGCACCTCCACCATTTTTGTCTACTGTATTCTCTACTCCCAATGCGCCAGGTTCAATGCCGGCCTTGGATGACTGTGGGGAGTTTGCACGTTACTCCATGGATTTCCTCCCACGGTTCAAAGGTGTGTAATTTAGGTCGATTGGCCATGCTAAATTACCCCTTAGTCTGGGGGTGTGCAGCTTAGGTGGATTGGTCATGGTCTAGGTGGATTGGTCATGGTCAAGGTGGATTGGTCATGGTCAATGTGTGAGGTTACGAGGATAGGGCAGGGGAATGGGCCTAGGAAGAGTGCTCTTTCAGAGGGTCAGTGCAGACTCACTGGCAAATGGCCTCCGTCTACACTGTAGGGATTGTATGAACATTGGGGAGACGAAGCACAGACTGAGTGACTGCAATGCCCCAGCGATACCCAACACAAGCTGAAAGAACAATACCTCATCTTCCAACTAGGCACTAGCCTTTTAATAATCTTTATTAGTGTCCCAAGTAGGCTTACATTAACACTGCAATAGTTACTGTGAAAATCTCCTAGCTGCCACACTCCGGCGCCTGTTCGAATACACTGTGGGAGAATTCAGAATGCCCAATTCACCTAACAAGCACGTCTTTCGGGACTTGTGGGAGGAAACCGGAGCACCCGGAGGAAACCCACACAGACACGGGGAGAACATGCAGACTCTGCGCAGACAGTGACCCAAGCCGGGAATTGAACCAGAGTCCCTAGTGCTGTGAGACAACAGTGCTAACCACTGGTCTACCCACTCAGGATTGAGAGTTTTTGACTCCGCATTGAGAGTTTTCTGTTAATCAGTTCCCCTGACTTGTTCCAAAACAACCCCACTCATTCTCCACATGGTCACTGTCCCTCGTTTAGGTTTGCTCCCACTGAGCACTGACGTTTGTCCTCCTATTAACACATTCTTCTATCCTACTTGTAACACATTAATACTCTTCAGTCCCTAATGGCACCATTGACAGCCCAGTTGCCATATATCACTGACCTACCATTCACTGCAACCCCTCTCCAAGTGTATAGTTCATCACATTTCTATCCTCTTCAGTTCTGTAGAAGGGTCACATGGACTTGAAATGTCGACTGTTTTTCTCTCTACAGATACTGCCAGAATTTATCCAGCATTTTCTGTTTTTCAGATTCCCAGCAGTATTTTACTTTATTAAGAAATATTTTTATTGAAGTCATTTTTCACATGTACAAAGATACAAGTACACAAGCACCTGCTGCCGCTGAAGCTTCAATTCGCTTTAAAGAAGTTGATAAACTGCTTGTGACCCCTCTTCTACTCCACGTATGGCGAACTTAGCTTTTCCCAGGTGCAAAAACTCTGCCAGGGCACTCCCCCATACTATCACCTTTGGTGGTTCCGAGTCCCACTAACTCAACAAAATCCATCTCCGGGCTATCAGGGAGACAAAGGCCAAGACATCGGCCTCTTTCCCCACCTGACCTCCCAGACCCCTACGCCCAGAATTTCGGACATAACATTCTAAAACCCCTTCCAAAATCTTGGACAAGCCCAAAACATATGCACATGGTTCGTCCCCCCCCCCCTCCCCCCCCCTCGTCCCCCCCCTCCCTCGTCCCCCCCTCGTCCCCCCCCCTCGTCCCCCCCTCTCTCCTCCCCCTCGTCCCCCCCCCTCGTCCCCCCCCCTCGTCCCCCCCCCTCGTCCCCCCCTCTCTCCTCCCCCTCGTCCCCCCCTCCCCCCCCCTCTCTCCTCCCCTCCTCCCCGCACACCGCCGAGGCTGTCATGTGGGCTCTGTGCACCACCTTCAATTGGATGAGGCTTAACCTCACACAATGAGGAAGCATTCACTCTCTGCAGGGCTTCCCTCCACACCCCAAGCCCCCAACTCCATCCCAACTCTTCCTTCCACTTAAGGAGGTCTGACCTCCTCCACATGAGCGCCCTGCCCATCCATCATCTCTCCATATTATCCGCTACTCTCCCCTCCCCAATGTCATCCTCAGGCAACAACCTGTCCTGCAGCACTGGAGATAGCTTCTCCGGAAAGGACGGCAGCTC
The DNA here is from genome assembly GCF_047496885.1 of Scyliorhinus torazame. Lineage (NCBI taxonomy): Eukaryota > Metazoa > Chordata > Chondrichthyes > Carcharhiniformes > Scyliorhinidae > Scyliorhinus > Scyliorhinus torazame. Next base: position 267,682,217 of record NC_092708.1, on the reverse strand, counting down.
TTTTCTAACAAAGCCCCTCACTTGCAGGTACCTGAACCTATTAGCCTTTAGGCAATTGATACATTTCCTCAAGCTCCTCCAGGCCTGCAAACTTTCCTCCCACAAACAAATCCCTGAAATACTCTATCCCCCCCTGCCCCTAACCCCACAACCTCTCGTCCAGGGAGAATTCAGAATTCTCAGCTGGTACGGGAATCGAACCCATGCTGCTAGTCTTGTTCTGCATCGCAGCCCAGCTGTCTAGTCCACTGAGCTAAACCAGCCCCTTGTATTCTGAAATACGAACAGAAACTTGGGCAGCAGCGTCATTTTCACCGTCTGTACACGCCCTGCCAAAGACGTGGGCAATACATCCCACAGCTTGATGTCCGCCTTCAAACCCTCCACCAATCGCCCCAAGTTCGGTTCATGCAGCTGGCCCAACTCCGTGCCACCTGTAATCCCTACCACCCGGAACAGCATCCTCTCCTGCCCCCTGGCATGTATCGGGAACACCTCGCTTTTTCCCCATGTTCAATTTATATCCTGAGAAACGGCCAACTCTCCCAGGATCCCGACGACCCTATCAAAACTCCCCATTGGGTCGGAAATGTACAACAGGAGATCGTCTGCATACAGAGACCATGTGCCCAACCCCTTCCTGCCCAATCCCCCTCCACCCTCTTGACGCCCTGTGTGCCATTGCCAACGATTCTATCGCCAAAGCAAAAAGCAGCGGAGAGAGCGAGCACCCCTGTCCTGTCCCCGGTGTAACACAAAGTACTCTGAGCTAAATCCTATTCGTCCGGACACTAGCCTTCGGAGCCCTGTACAACAGCCAAACCCAATCTACAAACCCCTGCCTGAACCTGAACCGACCCAATACCTCCAACAAATATACCCACTCAAACCGGTCAAACACCATCTCTGCGGCCATTGCCACTTCCACTTCCTGCCCCTCTGAGAGCATCATGATAACTTGAGCAGTGTGAGTATATTCGCCGACAGCTATCACCCCATCACGAACCCCGCCTGGTCCTCCCCTATCACACCTGGCACACAACCCTCTGTCCAACACCTTTGCCAACAACTTTGCATCCACATTTAACAGTGAAATTGGACGGTATTACCCATACTGCTCCGGATCTTTGTCCTTCTTTAGAATCAGTGATGTTGATGCCTGCGACTATGTGGTGGGGAGGTTCTGCTCCCTTGCCATCGACTCATTATACATCCCAACAAGCAGAGGCCCCAGCTTCGACCCAAACTTCTTATAAAACCCGTCTGGAAACCCCTCAGGAGCTGATGCCTTCTCTGCCTTTATCAAACCCACACTGTCCATCACCTATCTCAGCCCAGCCGGGGTCTCCAATCCCTGCACATTCTCCTCCTCCACTCTTTGGAACTCCAGCCTGTCCAAGAACCGCCTCATACCCTTCTCCCAGGTCGGAGGCTCTGATTCATATAGCCTTTGACAGAAAACTTCAAAGACTCCATTCACCCCCTCTAGCTCCGGCACCACTGTGTCTCCCTCATCCCTCATCCTCTCTCGCCGACGCCTGCTTCCTCAACTGATGCACCAACATCCTGCTCGCTTTTCCCCCATACTCGTAGACCGCCCCTCTGGCGCTTCGCAGCTGTCTTACTGCCTTTCACGTGGACACCAGCCCAAACATCACATGGAGCCTCTGTGTCTCCATTAGCCTCCTCTGGCGCCACCGAATATCTCCAGTCCACCCTTTGGATGTCCACAACTAACCTCAGCCTCTCCTCCTGTTCCACACACTCCCTATGTGCCCAAATCAAAATAAATTCTCCCCTTACTACCGCCTTCAATTCCTCGAATGGACGCCCTCACCCTCTCACAGACCCCCTTGTCCATGAGCAATCCCACATCCAGCCTCCACCGCGGCCGCTGAACCTTCCCCTGCACCACCCGCAGATTCCCCGAGTGTGGCGCATGGTCAGAAACCACGAATGTCAAATACATTGAACCAACCAGCCCCGCCAATAGCGCCTTATCAAGCACTAAGAAATCTGTCCGTAGGTACACCCTGTGCATGTGTGAAAAGTATGAAACCCCCTTCGCTCTTGGCCTCCCAAACCGCCAAGGGTCTGCTCCTCCATACGATCCATAAACCCCATCAACTTTTTCACCGCAGCCAAAACATTTGGGGACCTAGGGCATGACCGGTCTAACCTAGGATCCGGACCCGTATTGAAATCTTCCCCCCATAATCGGTCGATGAATGTCCAGGTCCTGAATCTTCCCTAAAACACACCTCAAAAAGTCCACGTCATCCCAGTTGGGGGCATAAACATTCACTAGCACCACCGGCATCCCCTCCAACCTCCCGCTAACCATCACGTATCTGCCCCCTGAGTCGGCTATAATACTGCCGACCTCAAGGGCCAGCCTCTTGTTGACCAGCACCGCCAGACCCCTTGTCTTCATGTCCAACCCCGAATGGAACACCTGCCCCACCCATCCTTCCTCAGCCTCATCTGATCTCCCAGCTTCAGGTGTGTCTCCTGAAGAAACACAACGTCCCTCTTCAAATCCTTAAGTGTGTGAAAATATGCAAGCTTCTAACTGGCCCGTTCAGCCCCCGCACATTCCACGTAATCAACCGGGATGGGGACTGCCCCCCTTCCTTGCTGGTTAACCATCCCGTTAACCAGCTAGCATGGTGGCCCCCACCTGGGGCCTCCGTCTACCCCTCTTCCCCCCAATCCGCCCTTTACCCACCACACTCCGAAATCCAAACATAAAAGGAAAGCACACTCACTCTTTCTGTCCCCATTCTCCTTTAATTCACTCATCCACCCATCCTGTGAGCCCACATTTAACATCTCCACAGTTCAGTATCATCACACTCCTCGCAGTTCATGGTCTCTCTCAAACTCCCTCGCCTCCCCCGGCATATCAAAATTAAACTCCCGATTCTAATGCGTCACCCACCGACGAGCAGGATAGAGTGCCCCAAGCTTCACCACCTCCTTGTAGAGGGCAACCTTGAACCGATTGTAACCAGCCTGCTGCTTGGCCAACTCCACACCCAGGTCCTGGTATATTCTCAGCTCGCTCACCTCCCAGGTGCTCATCCTTGTCTGCCTTGCTCATTTCATGATTTTCTCCGTATCAAGAAAGCGATGCAGCTTCACCACATCGCCTTCGGCCTCCACTGCACCATGTGCCCGATCCACCTCAAGGGGACGGTCAAAGACCCTTCCCCCGTCAGCTACTCCATATTTGCCACATATTTAGCAGCCTGTACTCCTTCGACGCTCTCTGGCAACCCCACGATCTGGAGATTCTGCCTCCTGGAACGATTCTCAAAATCCTCCACCTTCTCCCTTGACCTTTTATGTCTATCTGCAGCCAGCACCATCTCTGCCTCCAGCGAGTCCAGCTGGTCCTTGTGCTCCCCCATCGACTCCTCCACCTTCTGGAGCGCCTCCAGCCTCTGCTCCACTCTCTCGATAGCCGCCCTTAGTGGATCCATCACCTTAGCCAAGTCCTCTGAGGCCTCCTTCCTCTGCTGATGGAACCTGTTCAAAAAGTTCTCAAGCTGCTCTGTAGACCACTGGGGAGGCAACGATGCCCCAGCACCTTTTTGCCATCTTTTTCTGTGTCGCACCTCTGCTATTCTCACGGTCAAGCTGCCGCCGCTTTGGCACCAGAGCAGTATTGCAATCCTTCAGTGCTTATACACCATTTACCAGCTAGCACCCCTCAAATTGGGTGGGGAAGGACCAGAATATTCCACCTCGAGTGGGAGGCCAGATGTGCGACACTCACTTTGCGACTGCCACCGGAGTCCAGTATTTTGCTTTCCTCCGGTTTCTAACCCTGCCACATTACTGAGATGGATTTGATCAAATCCATAAATTACACCCTGTGTCTTGGTTCTCAATGTTTTGCTTCTCTATTGTTTAAAAATAAATCCATGGACTCACTCTAACACAAGTATTTATTTTGTATAAAAATGAGTTTCATAATTAAATATAAATTCATTAAGGTTTTACCTATTGAATGTGACTTGAAGATTGATCAGTCTTCAATGTGGCAGTGAAGGAGTGCTGCACTCAAGGTTGGAAACTAGAGGTAAGAGTGAAGCTTTGGTATCCTGTCAACAGGATCTAAACGAAAGTACCGTCCTTAATATGTCCCACTGAAAACCCAGGTGATAAATCTGTTCATTTATACAGATGATTTAAAACCCAATCATATTTTAATTCCACCCCCTTTAATCAATAACTGGGAAAATAGATGCAATTTTATTTTTCCATTACCATCAAGTCAGAGACAGTCAAACACAGAATGTGATCTGAATCATGCCATAAACATCGGTATTACACCAGAGTGGTTGGGTGCAAAGAAGAACCTCTCATTTAGTGTCTCTATTGTTACAACTGATTATTTATTGTTCACTGGTCAACTGAATCTTACCAGATTAATTGAGGAGAGCTGCTATTTTTTTTCCTCCAGCTGGTTATAATCTCAAATGTTGGCTGAGCCCTATCTCCGCATCGGTTTGTTGTGCTTGGCCCCATGTCTGAAGCATAACAAGATACTCTGACTAGATCCCACCTGTGATTTGCACACACTGATTATCTTTGCATTGCCTGTCCAAAGCGTCAAACAAACTTAACAACCAGATTGGTCGTACCTATCCCAAAAGCACAAGTTCAGCACAAAATATTGATAAGGATGCAGTGAATGAAACAACAGTCTCTATTGCTTATTTTGGACTCCTTGAAACCTCGCGTTCCCAAGTTTAGAGCCTGTGGTTGAAAATGTTGAATAAAAATATATTTTTTAAAAAGAGAACCCTTGGTTGATATGACTGGCTTTGGTAAACTATCCCTCCTTGCCCTTCAGCAACAATTTATATTTATATTTTGTACCTTTAAACATAATGAAATGTTCCAATTGCAGTTACATACATACATAGAAGATAGGAGCAGGAGGAGGCCTTTTGGCCCTTCGAGCCTGCTCCGCCATTCATCACGATCATGGCTGATCATCCAACTCAATAGCTTAATCCTGCTTTCTCCCCATAACCTTTGATCCATTCTCCCCAAGTGCTATATCTAGCCGCCTCTTGAATATATTCAAAGTTTTAGCATAAACCACTTCCTGTGGTAATGAATTCCACAGGCTCACCACTCTGTGTGAAGAAATGTCTCCTCATCTCTGTCCGAAATGGTCCTGAATCCTCAGACAGTGACTCCTGGTTCTGGACACACCCATCATTGGGAACATTTTCCCTGCATCTACCCTGTCTAGTCCTGTTAAAATTGTATAAGTGTCTGAAATCCCCCCTCATTCTTCTGAACTCCAGCGAGAACAAGCCCAACCTAGTCAATCTCTCCTCTTATGACAGTTCCGCCATCCCTGGAATCAGTCTATGTTCACAGATAGCATTTTAAAACAGCATGACACCGTACCCATAAAGAGATGTCAGATCAGATGAACAAAAGCTTGGTCAGATGTTTTAAGGAGTGTCTTAAAGGAGGCAAGGGAGGTAGTAAGGCAGAGAGGTGTAGGAAAGAAATTCCAGAGATTGATGCCTGTGCCTTCAGCTCTCTCGGCCTAGAGGTGGAACGATTGGAATTGGGAATGCATAACGGGCCAGAATAAGAGGAGTACAGATATCTCAAAGGGTTAGGGAGCTGGAGGTGATTACAGAGGTAGGAAGGAAAAAGGCCATGGAGGGACTTGAAGATAAGGATGATAATTTTAAGATCAAAATCACGTAGAACTGAAAACCAGTGTAGGTCAGTGAATATGGTAATAGGGGAATGGGGATTTGCTGCAAATTAATACAGTAGCAGATAGGTTTTAGATGACCTCAGGTTTACGAAGGGTAGAATAGAAAGGGTAGAATGGCTGAGGCTGAACTCTGGTACGGCCGCATTTGGAGTATTGCGTACAGTTCTGGTCACCGCATTTATAGGAAGGACGTGGAGGCTTTGGAGCGGGTGCAGAGGAGATTTACCAGGATGTTGCCTGGTATGGAGGGAAAATCTTATGAGGAAAGGCTGACGGACTTGAGGTTGTTTTCGTTGGAGAGAAGAAGGTTAAGAGGAGACTTAATAGAGGCATACAAAATTATCAGGGGGTTGGATAGGGTGGACAGTGAGAGCCTTCTCCCGCAGATGGAAATGGCTGGCACGAGGGGACATAACTTTAAACTGAGGGGTAATAGATATAGGACAGAGGTCAGAGGTAGGTTCTTTATGCAAAGAGTAGTGAGGCCGTGGAATGCCCTACCTGCTACAGTAGTGAACTCGCCAACATTGAGGGCATTTAAAAGTTTATTGGATAAACATATGGATGATAATGGCATAGTGTAGGTTAGATGGCTTTTGTTTCGGTGCAACATCGTGGGCCGAAGGGCCTGTACTGCGCTGTATTGTTCTATGTTCTAATATTAGAGACCAGCCAAAATCACGTTGGAATAGTTGAGTCTATAGTAACAGAGGCATCAATGAGGGTTTTAAGCAACTTCTCTATCTGTCTGTAGCATTTGACAGGAATGACCACACCGCCCTCCTCCAACATCTCTTATTTGTCATCCAACTGGGTGGGGCTGTACTTGCCTAGTACTATTCCTGTCTATCCAGTCATTGCTAGTGAATCATTGGCTATGAATCTATCCTTGGTCTCTTCCTATTTCTTATCAACCTGCTGCCCCTCAGAGCAGCCTTTAATGTAGTAAACGTCCCAAGGCACTTCATGAAACAAAATCAGATACTTAGATTTCACAAACAAAATGTCAAATTCCACATGTTTGCTGCTAACACCCAGCTCTAGGTCACCACTATCTTTCTTGAACCCTCCTCTGTCTCTAATTTGTCACGTTGCTCGTCTGCCATTGAGTACAGAAATTTCTTCCAACTAACTTTAGGAACATTGAAGCCTTTCCCTTAAGTCTCCCCCACAAACTCCTTTATCTAGTCACTGAATCTACCCTTCACCTTGGCAATTGGCTGAGGCTGAACTAGACCAATTGCAATCGTGACACCCTGATTGATCTTGAAATGAGCTTTTTAAAAAAATATATGTTTATTAAGAATTTTTTAACAAAATTTTCAACCATACAAACAACCCCCCCCCCCCCCCCCCCGGTAACAAAAAAGAAAGAAAGCTCGCATAGCAAGACATGAACATGGCAAGTCAATATGGTACAGAACTTTGTACGTTGGATTCCTCCCGTACATGTCAGTTTTCCGGATCATTCATGTGTTTTCTTGCTCAAATGCCCCCCAGAACCGCCCCCCCCCCCGGGCTGCTGTTGCTGCTGTCCGACCTGCATCTAACGCTCCGCGAGATAATCTAGGAACGGTTGCCACCGCCTGTAGAACCCCTGCACAGACCCTCTCTAGGCAAACTTTATCCTCTCCAACTTGATAAACCCTGCCATATCATTTATCCAGGCCTCCACACTGGGGGGCTTCGCCTCTTTCCACATTAGCAAGATCCTTCGCCGGCTACTAGGGACGCATAGGCCAGAATACCGGCCTCTTTCGCCTCCTGCACTCCCGGCTCGTCCACTACTCCAAATAGTGTTAGTGCCCAGCTTGGCTTGACCCAGACTTTCACCACCTTAGATACTGTTCCCGCAACTCCCCTCCAGAACCCCTCCAGTGCCGGGCATGACCAAAACATATGGACATGGTTTGCCGGACTTCCTGAGCACCTCCCACATCTGTCCTCCATCCCAAAGAACCTACTCAGCCTCTCCCCCGTCATATGCACTCTGTGAACTACCTTAAACTGTATCAGGCTAAGCCTGGCACACGAGGAAGAGGAATTAACCCTACTTAGGGCATCAGCCCACAGCCCCTCCTCAATCTCCTCCCCCAGCTCCTCTTCCCATTTACCTTTCAGCTCCTCTACCAAAGCCTCCCCCTCTTTCATCTCCTGGTATATCGCCGACACCTTGCCCTCCCCGACCCATACGCCCGAAATCACCCTGTCTTGAATCCCCTGTGCCGGGAGCAGCGGGAATTCCCTCACCTGCCGCCTCCCAAACGCCCTCACTTGCATGTACCTGAAGGCATTTCCCGGGGGTAGTCCAAATTTCTCCTCCAGCGCCCCTAAGCTCGCAAACGTCCCATCGATGAACAGGTCCCCCGTTCTTCTAATCCCTGCCCGATGCCAGCTCTGAAACCCCCCGTCCATCCTTCCTGGGACAAACCAATGGTTATCCCTGATTGGGGACCACACCGAGGCTCCCATCGCTCCCCTATGTCGTCTCCACTGCCCCCAGATCTTTAGCGTTGCCGCCACCACCGGGCTCGTGGTGTACCTTGTCGGCGAGAGCGGCAGCGGTGCCGTCACCAGTGCCCCCAGGCTCGTTCCTTTGCAGGACGCCATCTCCAACCTCTTCCACGCCGCCCCCTCTCCCTCCATCACCCACTTACGGATCATCGCCACGTTGGCTGCCCAGTAGTAGCCACCCAAATTCGGCAACGCCAACCCTCCTCTATCTCTGCTACGCACCAGGAACCCCCTCCTTACCCTCGGGGTCTTGTTCGCCCACACAAATCCCATAATGCACCTGCTCACCCTCTTAAAGAAGGCCTTGGTAATCTCAATTGGGAGGCATTGGAATACAAAAAGAAACCTCGGGAGAACCACCATTTTGATCGACTGTACCCTGCCCGCCAGCCAGAGTGGCAACATGTCCCACCTTTTAAAATCCTCCTCCGTCTGTTCCACCAGCCGCGTCAAATTAAGTTTGTGCAGTGCCCCCCAGCTCATAGCTACCTGAATCCCCAAGTATCGAAAGCTCCTTTCCATCCTACTCAACGGTAGGTCGTCTATCCCTCTTCCCTGATCCCGTGTATGCACCACAAAGAGCTCACTTTTTCCCACATTGAGCTTATAGCCCGAGAAGTCTCCAAACTCCCTTAGGATCTGCATGACTTCCACCATCCCCTTCACTGGATCCCCCACATACAGCAACAGGTCATCTGCGTACAGCGACACTCGATGTGCCTCTCCCCCTCGGACCACCCCCTTCCATTTCCCCAACTCCCTTAACGCCATGGCCAAAGGTTCAATTGCTAATGCAAACAGCAGAGGGGACGGGAGCACCCCTGCCTCGTCCCTAGGTACAGCCGGAAATCCTCCGCCGGTTCGTGACCACAGTCGCCACCGGGGCTTTATACAGGAGCTTAACCCAACGAATAAACCCTCCCCTGAACCCAAACCTCCTCAACACTTCCCAGAGATACTCCCACTCTACTCGGTCAAAGGCCTTCTCCGCGTCCATGGCTGTCACTATCTCCGCCTCTCCCTCCACCAATGGCATCATTATCACATTTAGGAGCCTTCGCACATTGGTGTTTAGTTGCCTACCCTTTACGAATCCCGTCTGGTCCTCGTCAATCACCCCCGGGACACAGTCCTCAATCCTCGCAGCCAACATTTTTGCCAGCAACTTAGCATCTACGTTGAGGAGCGAGATTGGTCTATACGACCCGCATTGCAGTGGGTCCTTATCCTGCTTCAAGATCAAAGAGATCGTCGCCTCCGACATTGTCGGGGGCAGGGTCCCCCCCCTCCCTTGTTTCATTGAAGGTCCTTACCAGCAACGGGGCAAACAGGTCTACATACGTCCTATAAAACTGCACTGGGAACCCATCTGGCCCGGGGCCTTCCCTGCCTGCATGCTCCCCAGTCCTTTAACCAGCTCCTCCACCCCAATTGGTGCCCCCAAACCAGCCACATCCTGCTCCTCCACCCTCTGGAACCTCAGTTGGTCCAAGAATCGTCGCATCCCCTCTTTTCCCCCTGGGGGCTGGGACCTATACAACTCCTCGTAGAAGGCCTTGAATGCCTCATTCACTTTCACCGCACTCCGCACCGTAGTTCCCCTGCCATCCTTGACTCCACCTATTTCCCTCGCTGCCATTCTCTTACGGAGCTGATGTGCCAGCATCCGACTCGCCTTCCCACCATATTCATATATCGCCCCCTGTGCCTTCCTCCACTGTGCCTCTGCCTTCCCTGTGGTCAACAGGTCGAACTCCGTCTGGAGACTTCCCTGAGTAGTCCCCCATCAGGAGCCTCTGCATATCTCCTGTCCACTCTTAAAATCTCAACCACTAACCTCTCCCTTTCCCTGCCCTCTCTCTTCTCCCTATGAGCCCTGATGGAGATTAACTCTCCCCTGACCACCGCCTTCAGCGCCTCCCATACTAGTCCCACCTGCACCTCCCCATTGTCGTTGGCCTCCAGATACCTTTCGATGCACTCCCGCACCCTCCCACACACTTCTCGTCTGCCAGCAGTCCCACATCCAACTGCCACAATGGGCGTTGTTTCCTCTCCTCCCCCAGCTCTAGCTCCACCCAATGCGGGGCATGGTCTGAAATGGCTATGGCCGCTCACTCCGTTCCCTCCACTTTCGGGATCAATGCCCTGCCCAGAACAAAAACATCTATCCGGGAGTAGGCCTTATGTACGTGGGAGAAAAAAGAAAATTCTCTGGCCAAAGGCCTGCCAAATCTCCACGGATCTACTCTCCCCATCTGATCCATAAACCCCCTGAGCACCTTGGCCGCAGCCGGCCTCTTCCCTGTCCTAGATCTGGAACGATCAAATGCTGGGTCCAACACCGTGTTAAAATCCCCACCCATTATCAAGCTCCCTACCTCCAAGTCTGGAATACGCCCCAACATCCGTTTCATGAATCCAGCATCGTCCCAGTTCGGGGCGTATACATTCACCAATACCACCTCCGTCCCCTGGAACCTACCGCTCACCATCACGTATCGGCCTCCATTGTCCGTTACTATGTTCTTGGCCTCAAACGACACCCGCTTCCCCACCAGTATTGCCACCCCTCTATTCTTCACATCCAGCCCCGAGTGGAATACCTGTCCTACCCATCCCTTCCTTAACCTGACCTGATCTGCCACCTTCAGATGCGTCTCCTGAAGCATGCCATCAGCCCCTTTAGGTGTGCGAACACTCGGGCCCTCTTAACGGGCCCATTTAGGCCTCCCACATTCCGTGTGATCAGCCGGATTGGGGGGGCTCCCCCCCCCCCCCCCCCCCCCCCCCCCCCCCCCGCCGACTTGCCATCTCCTATCTTTGGCCAGTCCCGTGCCCGCGCCTCCCCCACCCTCCAGTCCCCCGCACTTTTGCTCCCCCCATATTACTTCTGTGAGTCAGCTGACTTCTGCTGACCCCGGCTTCCCCCACCTTCCCATTGATCTCCCCGTGTGGGAGTCTCTCCTCCTCCTTACATTCCTCCATCATCCCCCCCCCCCCCCCCCCCCCCCTCCCCCCCGGCAGCGCGGGAAAAAGCCCGCGCTGTCCTGAGCCAGCCCCGCCCCCTGTGGTGCAGCTCCTGTTGCGGTCATTATCCCAGTTCCCCCATCCCCGAGTCTCACCTCCCTCCAGCACCCACATTCCCCACTATCTCGTCAACAGAAAAAAAAGATTTTTAACCAGAACTCTACCCACATCCCCATCCATCATCCCACCCATGAAGCATTCTTGAACCATATTTACAACCCCGTATACAACCAACATCCCCCCCCCCCACAACCACCGCCCCTCAGTTCGAGTCCAATTTTCCCGTTTGGATAAAGGTCCATGCCTCTTCTGGCGTTTCGAAATAATGGTGTTGGTCCTGATAAGTGACCCACAGTAGCGCAGGCTGCAGCATGCCGAACTTGACTCTTTTTTTGTGCAGTACCGCCTTGGCCCGGTTGAAGCCAGCTGTCCTCCTTGCCACCTCCACGCTCCAATCCTGGTATACTCTGATCACCGCATTCTCCCATCTACTGCTCCGCACCTTCTTGGCCCATCTCAGAACACTTTCTTTGTCCGCGAAGTGATGGACCCTTGCCACTATCGCCCTTGGCGGCTCATCAGCCTTGGGTTACCTCGCCAGGACCCGGTGAACCCCTTCCAGCTCCAGGGGGCTCGGAGAGGCCTCCGCACCCATCAGCGAATGGAGCATTGTACTCGCATACGCCCCGGCATCAGCTCCCTCCACTCCTTCGGGGAGACCCAGAATCCGGAGATTCTTCCTCCCCGACCTGTTCTCCAGGACCTCGAGTCTCTCGGCCCACCTCCTGTGCACCACCTCGTGCGCCTCCATCTTTACCACCAGGCCCAGGATCTCGTCCTCGTTCTCATTCGTTTTCTCCCTCACCTCGCGAAGCTCCACTGCCTGGGCCTTCTGGGTCTCCTTCAGCCCCTCGATCGGCAACAGCATTGGTGCCAGCACCTCCTTTTTAAGCTCCTCCACACAGCGCTTGAGGAACTCCTGCTGGTCTGGCCCACATGCTGCTCGATCTCCGCCCTCCGCCATCTTGTTTTTTTCCCCCTCGTTTTTGCCGCTGCTCCAGAGCCTCTTTCTCCGACGCTCCACCGCTAATCTCCGCCATACAACTTAAGGGGGGACCTTACTTCACCTTCCCACACGGGATTTAATCAAAAGATTTCCGTTGGGGCTCCTCTGGAGAGCCCAAAGGTCCGTTATAGCGGGAGCTGCCGAAATGTGCGGCTTAGCTCCGCATCGCCGCAACCGGAACTTGAAATGAGCTTCTGACCACCTTTCCCCACCATCACAATGACCACCTACTTTTGACTCCGTAACATTGCCTTTCTGTACTGCCTCAGCCCACCTGAAGCTGAAACCGCTTTGTCATGTCTTTGTTATCTTTGGACTCGACTGTTGCAATACTCTCTTGGCTAACCGCTGACCTTCCACCCTCTGTAAACTGAGCTCATCTAAAATTCTACTCAACCCTGTGCTCACTGACCTACATTGACTCCCGAGCTGGTAACGTCTCGATTTTTAGAATTTTTGTTCTTGTTTTTGGATCCAAGGCTTTGTCCCTCTGTTTCTCTGTGACCTCCTCCAGTTTTGTAACATGATCAGATTTCTGCGCACTTCTAATTCTAGTCTCTTTGATTTTAATTGGTCCATCATTGGCGGTTATATCTTCGGCTGTTCCAGAAATCCCTCCCAAAATTCCTCTGTCTCTGTACCTCTCTTTTCTCTTTAAGATATTCCTTAGAAAGTACCATATTCATCGAGTTCTTGACTACCTGTCCTGATGTCTCTTTATGTGGCTGAGTGTCAGATTTTGTTTCTTGCTTCTATGAAGTTTTAAAAAAATTTGTGCATGGGATGTGGGCCAACATTTATTGCCTATCCTTAATTGCCCTTCAACTGAGTGGCTTGCATAGCCATTTCAGAGGGCATTTAAGAGTCGGCCACATTGCTGTGGATCTGGAATCACATGCTATTTGTGAACTAAATGGATTTTTAAGACAATCGACAATGGTTTCATGGTCATCATTAGACGTTTAATTCCAGATTCTTACTGAATTCAAATTTCATCATCTGCTCTGGGCTTTTGCATTACTGATCCAGTGACAATACCACTGTGCCACCACCTAAAGTGCCTTGGGATATTTTACTGCAGTAAAGATGCTATATGAATGCAAGTTGCTGCGATGCCATAGAATTTGTTCAATCCTAAGAAATTGCTCTAACATTTGTGGAAGTGGAGCTTAATGACAGCTCCTGAAGCATTCAGTCTTAATTTGTGTTTTATTATTGTAGCTGATTTTTAAGTACATTGATTTGGATCTGTTTAATCATTTGACTTGTTTTGCGTTATTCACTCATGGAATGTGAGTGTCGCCGGCTAGGTCAGCATTTATTGCCCATTCCCTAATTGCCCTTGAGAAGGTGGTGGTAAGCTGTCGCTTTGAACTGCTGTAGTCCGAGGAGTAGGTACACCCACAGCTATGTCGGGAAGGAAGTTCCAGAATTTTGACCCAATGACAATGAAGGAATGGCAACATATTTCCAAGTCAGCATAGTATGTGGCTTGGAGGGGAAATTCCAGGTGGTGGTGTTCCTATGTGTCTGTTGTCCTTGTTCTTCTAGATGATAGTGGTTGTGGGTTTGGAAGATGCTGTCTAAGGAGTCTTGCAGTGTATCTTGCAGATGGTTCACACTGCTGCCACTGTCTATCTGTGGTGGAGGGATGAATGTTTGTAGATGGGGTGCCAATGAAATGGGCTGCTTTGTCCTGGTTTCCCCTTGATTGGCACCTCATCAACAAAGTAGTGTTTGATTGAAGTAAATATCCTGAGCTGAGCTTCAAATTTTATATCCTCTCCATTACTGCTTCCGCATAACATTTGGCCTCTTCACCTCCCTCTCCTTTGCAAAGATGTCTGTTTAATCTACCTCTTTGACCAAGTCACACCTCCTAATAGGTCCTTCTTTGCCTCACTGTCAATTATTACCTGAAGTTGTTGTAAATAGACGTGTAATCGATTGCTGTGCTTCATTCAGTAACAGCATCGCAACTGGAATAATTATTCATCTCCGAGTTGAGTTCTGTTTAAGGAAATTAAGTCAGTTTGTTGAATGGGAAAATGATGCAAGCTGTTAAGATGGCTAGTTTTTATGTTCACAGTAGAAGTTGGAAAATCCCAGAACTAATCAGTTAAAAAAGTTGACCATTAAATCTTCTGACATCAAAGCGAGTTTTCAGTTCCACATAGATTGGTTCTATTTGCTTTTGTAGTTTCCCATTGTTTAGCACCACCACTGCCAACTTAATGCAAATAGTTTCAGCTAAAGTTCCAGTGTTCTGACTGGTATCTGGGAATCCGTTGTCAGGAGGTTTAGTTTGCAGTGTGTGTCCAAGAGATGCCAAATCCTGTAATGCACCAGCTGTTTAGTTGGTCCACTAAATTTTTTTCTTATGCTGGACAAGAAAGATACCATTTTCTTGGTGGAAAGGAGGGATGGAGAGCGAAGCAGCACATTCTCTTGTATTCTGGAGGAGAGCAGTGCATTGGATCAGAGGTGGATTTGATTGTCTTTATTTACAATTCTTTATCATATATTTATTTATTTCACTCTGTCAAATGCTTTACATTTAGAGTGCTAAACAAGAGCCTGCAGTAAGAAACCAAACTCACAGATGCTTCATTTTAATTTTCCGAGGATAGTGGTTTGCTATTTTTGTATTTGCTGACTTCAGAATAACTTAAATTTAGAAATGCATATAAATAGGCAACCCTTGAGTTGTTTCCTGGCTTCTAAAGATAATGGAATATGCTACGCTAAATTGCCCCTTGATTGGGGAAAAAAAGAATTGGGTATTCTAAATTAACAAATAATATTAAAAGTGGATAATGGAAATCTGAAATTTAGCAAAATATGCTGGAAGTACTCCAACTGGGAGAGAGGACGAATTGAACACAAGTGTGATATAGACAATAAGAAGTTGAACAGTTGGCTTCGTAACAAATGTGACAGTTGATCCACCGGTGGTGCACGTGGGTAGTTGAAGGACACATCAGAAAAAATGTTTGTGACATAGAACATAGAACTGTACAGCACAGTATAGGCCCTTCGGCCCATGATGTTGTGCCGAACTAGTCTGAAACTAAGATCAAATCAACCTACTCCCAATCATTCTAGTGCACTCCATATGCCTATCGAATAACCGCTTGAAAGTTCCTAAAGACTCCACTACCATAGTTGGGAGTGCGTTCCACGCCCCATCCACTCTGAGTAAAGAATCTACCTCTAACATCCCTCCTATATCTTCCACCATGAACCTTGTAGTTATGCCCCCTTGTAACAGCTACATCCACCCGAGGAAAAAGTCGCTGAACGTCCTCTCTATCTATCCCTCTCATCATCTTATACACCTCAATTAAGTCACCTCTCATCCTCTTTCGCTCCAATGAGAAAAGTCCTAGCTCCCTCAACCTTTCCTCATAAGACCTACTCTCCAAACCAGGCAGCATCCTGGTAAATCTCCTTTGCACCCTTTCCAATGCTTCCACATCCTTCCTATAATGAGGCGACCAGAACTGCACACAATACTCCAAATGTGGTCTAACCAAGGTCTTGTACAGTTGCAGCATAACCTCACGGCTCTTAAACTCAATCCCCCTGTTAATAAATGCTAATACACTACAGGCTTTCTTCACGGCTTGGGTGGCAGCTTTCAGAGATCTATGGACATGAACTCCGAGATCTCTCTGCTCCTCCACATTCTTCAGATCCCTGCCGTTAACCCAGTTATCCGCATTCAAATTTGTCCTACCAAAATGAATCACCTCACACTTATCAGGGTGAAACTCCATCTGCCACTTTTCAGCGCAGCTCTGCATCCTATCAATGTCTCTTTGCAGCCTACAACAGCCCTCCACATTAGCCACTACTCCACCAATCTTGGTGTCATCAGCAAATTTACTAACCCAACCTTCAACTCCATCATCCAAGTCATTGATAAAAATCACAAATAGCAGAGTACCCAGCACTGATCCCTGTAGTACACCGTTGGTGACTGGACTCCAGGATGAAAATTTACCATCTACCTTCACCCTCTGTCTTCTATGTGACAGCCAGTTACTGATCCAATCGGCCACATTTCCCTCTATGCCATGCCTCCTTACTTTCTGCATGAGCTGACCATGGACACCTTATCAAACGCCTTACTAAAATCTATGTATACGACATCAACTGCTCTACCTTTATCTATGTACTTAGTTACCTCCTCAAAGAATACAATCAAACTTGTGAGGCAAGACTTACCCCGTGCTGACTATACTGGATTAAGCTGTATCTTTCCAAATGATTATAATTCCTATCCCTCCGGACCCTTTCCAATAATTTACCTACGACCGAAGTGAGACTAACCGGCCTATAATTCCCAGGGTTATACCTATTCCCTTTCTTGAACAAGGGGACAACATTCGCCTCTCTCCAGTCATCTGGCACTATTCCTGTAGACCGTGAGGACATAAAGATCAAAGCCAAAGGCTCTGCAATCTCATCCCTCGCCTCCCAAAGAATCCTAGGATATATCCCATCAGGCCCAGGGGACTTGTCTATCCTCAGGCTTCTCAAAGTTTCTAACACACCTTCCTTCCGAATATCTACCTCCTCCAGCCTACCAGCCTGTATCGCACCATCCTCCTCAACCACATGGCCCCTCTCCTTTGTGATCACTGAAGAAAAGTATTCATTTAGGGCCTCTCCTATATCTTCAGACTCCATGCACACGTTCCCACGACTGTCCTTGACCAGCCCTAACTTCACCTTGGTCATTCTTTTATTCCTCACATAAGTGTAAAAAGCCTTGGGGGTTTTTCTTGATCCTACCTGCCAAGGACTTCTCGTGCCCTCTAGCTCTCCTAAGCCCTTTGTTGAGCTCCTTCCTAGGTATCTTGTATCCCTCTAGTGCCCTAACTGAACCTTGTTTTCTCATCCTTACATAAGCCCTCTTCTTCCTCTTGACAAGACATTCAACCTCTTTTGTAAACCATGGTTCCCTCACTCGACCATTTCCTCCCTGCCTGACAGGGACATACATATCAAGGACACCCAGTATTTGCTCCTTGAACAAGCTCCACATCTCAATTGTGCCTATCCCTGACAGTTCCTGTTTCTATCTTATGCTCCCCAATTCCTGCCCAATCGCATGGTAATTACCCTTCCCCCAGTTATACACCTTGCCCTGCCGTATGTTCCTATCCCTCTCCATTGCTATAGTGAAAGTCACCGAATTGTGGTCACTATCTCCAAAGCGCTCTCCCACAACCAAATCTAACACTTGGCCCGGTTCATTACCCAGTACCAAATCCAATGTGGCCCTGCCTCTTGTTGGTCTATCCACATATTGTGTGAGGAAACCCTCCTGCACACTGTACAAAAACAGCCCCATCCAAACTATTCGAATTATAGTGGTTCAAATCAATATTTGGAAAATTAAAGTCACTCATGACAACTACCCTGTGACTACCGCACCTATCCAAAATCTGCATTGCAATCTTTTCCTCCACATCTCTGTTACTGTTTGGGGGCCTATAGAAAACTCCTAACAACATGACCGCTCCTTTCCTATTTCTAATTTCAGCCCACACTACCTCAGTGGACAGGTCCTCCTCAAACTGCCTTTCTGCAGCCATTACACTATCCTTGATTAACAATGCTACTCCTCCACCTCTTTTACCACCTTCCCTAATCTTACTGAAACATCTAAACCCCGGAACCTCCAACAACCATTCCTGCCCCTGTTCTATCCAGTTCTCTGTAATGGCTACAACACGTAGTCCCAAATACCAATCCATGCTTCAAGCTCACCAACCTTATTCCTGATGCTCCTCACATTGAAGTAGACACACTTCAAACCACCTTCATGCCTGCAGGTCCACTCTTGTGACCTTGGTACCTTCCTCAGTATTGCACTACCCTCAACTTCCTGAACTCCAGCAACGCTATCTCCTGGACTACAAATCAGTTTCCCATCCCCCTGCCAAATTAGTTTAAACCCCCCCCCGAAGAGCTGTAGCAAATTTCCCTCCCAGGATATTGGTGCTCCTCTGGTTCAGGTGTAACCCGTCCTGTTTGTACAGGTCCCACCTTCCCCAGAATGTGCTCCAATTATCCAAGTAACTGAAACCCTCCCTCCTACACCATCCCTGCAGCCACGTGTTTATCTGCACTCTCTCCCTGTTCCTCACCTCGCTAGCACGTGGCATTGGCAGAAAACCAGAGATTTAAAAAAAAATAAATGTTTTATTAAAGTTTTTCCAATGAGTGTTTTTACATAACAAAAATAGAAATACAGATAGTAATAAAAAATAACAATAAACATATCCCAAAGCTTACAGTGAAACTACTTATACAACAGATTTAAAAAAAAAACGAACAAGGTAGGTTTTGTCTCTATGTCCAACTCACATTATATCAACAGTACCCCCACCTGAAGGCCCCCCCCCCCCCCCCCCCGGATGCTGCTGCTGCTGACACTTACTGCTCCCCTAGAAAGTCAAGGAAAGGTTGCCACCGCCGGGAGAACCCCATCAAGGACCCTCTCAAGGCGAACTTTATTTGCTCCAGGCTGAGGAACCCCGCCATATCGCTAACCCAGGTCTCCACACCCGGGGGTTTTGAATCCCTCCACATCAGTAAGATCCGTCTCCGGGCTACCAGGGAGGCAAAGGCCAGTACCTCGGCCTCTTTCGCTTCCTGCACTCCCGGATCCTCCGACACCCCAAATATCGCGACTGTTGGACTCGCCTTCACTGGAGTGTCCAAAATCCTAGACATCACCTTCGCAAACCCCTGCCCGAATTCTTTAAGCGCCGGGCATGCCCAAAACATATAGGCATGGTTCGCCGGACTCCCTGCACATCTCGGGCACCTGTCCTCCACCCCAAAAATCTTACTCATTCTTGCTGCCGTTATATGCGCCCGATGCACCACCTTAAACTGAATTAAACTGAGCCTGGCACATGATGAGGAGGCATTCAGCCTGCCCAGGGTGTCGGCCCACAGGCCCTCATCCAGCTCCTCACCCAACTCCTCCTCCCACTTGCCCTTTAACTCTTTCACTGAGGCTTCCTCCACCTCCTGCAGCTCCTGATACATGTCCGACACCTTCCCCTCCCCTACCCAGATGCCAGACACCACCCTGTCCTGGATCCTAAGCGGGGGCAGCAGCGGAAATGTCCCCACCTGTTTTCTAAGAAAATCCCGAACTTGGAGGTATCTGAACGCATTCCCTGGGGGTAGACCGAACTTCTCCTCCAGCGCCTGCATGCTAGGGACAGTCCCATCTATAGACAGGTCCCCCATCCTCCTAATACCTGCCCTATACCAGCCTTGGTACATAGAACATTACAGCGCTGTACAGGCCCTTCGGCCCTCGATGTTGCGCCGACCTGTGAAACCACTCTAAAGCCCATCTACACTATTCCCTTATTGTCCATATGTCTATCCAATGACCATTTGAATGTCCTTAGTGTTGGCGAGTCCACTACTGTTGCAGGCAGGGCATTCCACGCCCTTACTACTCTCTGAGTAAAGAACCTACCTCTGACATCAGTCTTATATCTATCTCCCCTCAATTTAAAGGTATGTCCCCTCATGCTAGACATCACCATCCGAGGAAAAAGGCTCTCACTGTCCATCCTATCCAATCCTCTGATCATCTTGTATGCCTCAATTAAGTCACTTCTGAACCTTCTCTCTAACGAAAACAGCCTCAAGTCCCTCAGCCTTTCCTCACAAGATCTTCCCTCCATATCAGGCAACATTCTGGTAAATCTCCTCTGCACCCTTTCCAATGCTTCCACATCCTTCCTATAATGCGGCGACCAGAATTGCATGCAATACTCCAAATGCGGCCGCACCAGAGTGTTGTATAGCTGCAACATGACCGCATGGCTCCGAAACTCAATCCCTCTACCAATAAAAGCTAACACACCGTACGCCTTCTTAACAACCCTCTCAGGATCTATGTACATGGACACCGAGATCTCTCTGCTCATCCACACTGCCAAGAATCTTACCATTAGCCCAGTACTTTGTCTTCCTGTTATTCCTTCCAAAATGAATCACCTCACACTTTCTGCATTAAACTCCATTTGCCACCTCTCAGGCCTGCGCTGCAGCTTATCTATGTCCCTCTGTAACTTGTAATATCCTTCCGCACTGTCCACAACTCCACCGACTTTAGTGTCATCTGCAAATTTACTCACCCATCCTTCTACGCCCTCCTCCAGGTCATTTATAAAAATGACAAACAGCAGTGGCCCCAAACCAGATCCTTGTGGTACACCACTAGTTACTGGACTCCAGTCTGAACATTTCCCATCAGCCACCACCCTTTGTCTTCTTCCAGCTAGCCAATTTCTGATCCAAACTGCTAAATCACCCTGAATCCCATGCCTCCATATTTTCTGTAGTAGCCTACCATGGGGAACCTTATCAAACGCTTTAATGAAATCCATATACACCACATCAACTGCTTTACCCTCATCCACCTGTTTGGTCACCTTCTCAAAGGTTTGTGAGGCACGACCTACCCTTCACAAAACCGTGTTGACTATCTCTAATCAAATTATTCCTTTCCAGATGATTATACATCCTATATCTTATAAACCTTTCCAAGATTTTTCCCACAACAGAAGTAAGGCTCACTGGTCTACAGTTACCGGGGTTATCTCTACTCCCCTTCTTGAACAAGGGGACAACATTTGCTATCCTCCAGTCTTCTGGCACTATTCCTGTAGACCCCATCCAACCAACCCGGAGCAAATCTGTGGTTATTCCGTATCGGGGTCCACACCGAGGCCCCCTCCTCTCCCCCACTGCCCCCAGATCCTCAGTGCCGCCGTCACCACCGGACTAGTGGTGTATCGCGCCGGCGTGAACGGCAGCGGAGCCATAACAAGTGCCCCCAGACTGGTGCCTCTACACGACGCCGCCCCTTCCTCCATCATCCATTTCCTGATTTCCCCCCCCCCCCCGGGGTACGCTCCAAGAATACCCTTTTGACTTGCGGGGTTTTATTCGCCCACACAAATCCCATCACAATCCTATACACCCACTTAAAGAAGGACTTGGGGATGAAAATGGGGAGGCACTGAAATACGAAGAGGAACCTGGGGAGAACCGTCATCTTCACAGTCTGCACCCGTCCTGCCAAGGAAAGCGGGAGCATATCCCACCTTTTAAACTCTCCCTCCATCTGCTCCACTCGCCGGGTTAAGTTGAGCCTGTGCAGGGCATCCCAGTTCCTGGCCAGTTGTATCTCCAAGTATCGAAAGCTCCTCTCCACTATCCTGAGCAGGAGCTCCCTCTGTCTCTCCTCTTGGCCCCGACCGTGGACCACGAACAGCTCACTCTTCCCCACGTTCAACTTGTACCCCGAGAACCTCCAGAAGTCTCCCAGGGTCCGCATGACCTCCCCCATCCCCTCTAACGGGTCCGCAATATACAACAGCAGGTCATCCACGTAGAGGGAGACCCGGTGCTCCTCCCCTCCGCGGACCAGTCCCCTCCAATCCCCCGAAGTCCTGAGCGCAATGGCCAACGGCTCAATTGCCAGGGCAAACAGCAACGGGGACAGGACCCCGATGCAACCTGAAATATTCCGACCTAAGCCAGTTGGTGGACACACTCACTACAGGGGCCTGATACAGCAGCTTGACCCACCCTATAAATCCCTCCCCAAATCCAAACCTGCCTAGCACCTCCCACAGATATTCCCACTCCACCCTGTCCCCCCCGAGGGCATCATGATAATATTCAGGAGCCTCCTCACATTCGCGTTCAGCTGCCTGCCCTTAACAAAACCCGCCTGGTCCTCCCCAATCACTCCCGGGACACAGTCCTCTATTCTGGTGGCCAGAATTTTTGCCAACAGCTTAGCATCCACATTCAGGAGCGATATCGGCCTGTCGGACCCACACTGAAGCGGATCCTTCTCCTTCTTCAGGATAAGCAAAATCAATGCCTGCGACATTGTCGGAGGGAGGATCCCTTTCTCCTTTGCCTCACTGAAGGTTCTCATCAGGAGTGGACTCAGCAGCTCCGAGAACTTCTTATAAAATTCTACGGGGCAGCCGTCCGGGGCCTTGCCCGTCTGCATGCCTGCCAGCCCCCTGACTACCTCCTCCAACCCAATCGGGGCCCCCAGTCCCTGCACCCGCTCTGCTTCCACCCTTGGGAACCTCAACCGGTACATGAACCACCTCATCCCTTCCCCCTCCCCGGGGGGTTCCAACTCGTATAACCTTCCGTAAAACCCCCTGAAGACTTAATTGACCCTCTCTGGGCTCAGCACCATGTTGCCTTCCCTACCCCGCACTCCCCCAATCTCTCTGGCCGCCTCCCTCCTGCGCAGCTGGTGCGCCAGCATCCTACTCGCCTTCTCCCCATACTCATAAACTGCCCCCTTCGCTTTCCTCAGCTGCGTCTCCGCCTTCCCCGTGGACAGCAGGTCAAACTCTGCCTGTAATTTCCGGCGCTCATTCAACAGCCCCCCCTCTGGGGCCTCCGCGTACTTCCTATCTGCCCTGAGTATTTCTCCCACCAGTCTCTCCCTCTCCGCCCTCTCCTCTCTGTGGGACCTACTGGAGATTAACTCTCCCCTAATGACCGTCTTCAGAGCCTCCCAAACCACTGCCACCGTCACCTCTCCTGTGTCATTCGCTCCCACATAATTCTCAATACTCCTCCTTAGCTCTGGTTTCCCCCCATTGTGCTTCCGTGAGTCAGCTCACCCATGCTGACCCCGGCCACTCCCGCCTCTATATACCAACCCTTAACTTGTTGCCTCCTTCGGGCTGCCCTACCCCCTCTCCCCCGCAGGGTAGAGGGGCAAGCGCCATCTGGGACCTCCCCGTGCGCCGGACAGCCTGTCCTGGGCGTTTCCCAACCCCAGCACCGAAACCTGGAAAACAAAACACCTGGAAAACAAGCAAAACAAACCACAACACCCCCAACCAAACTAGGGCAGACATGCCCATAAACTTATGCTTTACCCACCGTCCTCCCCTCGGTCCCTCCCCACCCGCACATTTCACCCCCAAACAACAGTCCCTTAGTTCAGGTCCAGCTTCTCCTGCCTGATGAACGACCACGCCTCGTCTGCGGTATCAAAATAGTGGTGCCTGTCCTGGTATGTTACCCACAGTCTTGCCGGGTGCAGGAGCCCAAACCTCACCCCTTTACCGCGGAGGACCGCCTTCGCCCGGTTAAAACCTGCACGCCTCCTCGCCAGCTCAGCTCCCAGGTCCTGGTAAATTCGGATCTCGCCATTCTCCCACTTACTTATCCACTCTTTCTTCGCCCACCGCAGGACTCGCTCCTAGTCTGCCACGCGCTGAAACCGTATCATCTTCGCCCTCGGTGGCTCGCTTACCCTCGGCTTTCTGGCGAGAACCCTGTGCGCCCCATCCAGCTCCAAGGGCCGCGTATGTGCTCGCGTCCGCCCCCTCCGCTCCTTCAGGAAGGCCCAGGATCCGCAGATTATGGCTCCGAGATTTGCACTCAAGGTCATCCAGCCTCTCGTGCCATCTCTTATGGAGCGCCTCGTGTGCCTCCACTTTCACCGCCAGGCCCAGGATCTCTTCCTCGTTCTCCGCCACCTTCCTCCTCACCTCCTTGATCTCCTTCTCCTGCACCTTCTGGGTCACTACAATTCTCTCCATGGAGGCCAGCAATCCATTTTCAGCTCCACGAAGCAGTTTTTAAGGAGCTCCTGCTGTTCTCTGGCCCACTGGGCCCACACCTCCCGATCCTTTCCGGCCGCCATTTTGCCCTCCCGGACCTTCTCGGCCTTCTTCCCCGGGTTCGCGCGTCTGCCGGCTCCGCTCCTGGTCCTCTCCATGCACCAGTTTTGGGGGGGGGGGGCTCTCCCGCGCCTGGTCCCGCGCCTGGTCCCGCGCCTGGTCCCGCGCCTGGTCCCGCGCCTGGTCCCGCGCCTGGTCCCGCGCCTGGTCCCGCGCCTGGTCCCGCGCCTGGTCCCGCGCCTGGTCCCGCGCCTGGTCCCGCGCCTGGTCCCGCGCCTGGTCCCGCGCCTGGTCCCGCGCCTGGTCCCGCGCCTGGTCCCGCGCCTGGTCCCGCGCCTGGTCCCGCGCCTGGTCCCGCGCCTGGTCCCGCGCCTGGTCCCGCGCCTGGTCCCGCGCCTGGTCCCGCGCCTGGTCCCGCGCCTGGTCCCGCGCCTGGTCCCGCGCCTGGTCCCGCGCCTGGTCCCGCGCCTGGTCCCGCGCCTGGTCCCGCGCCTGGTCCCGCGCCTGGTCCCGCGCCTGGTCCCGCGCCTGGTCCCGCGCCTGGTCCCGCGCCTGGTCCCGCGCCTGGTCCCGCGCCTGGTCCCGCGCCTGGTCCCGCGCCTGGTCCCGCGCCTGGTCCCGCGCCTGGTCCCGCGCCTGGTCCCGCGCCTGGTCCCGCGCCTGGTCCCGCGCCTGGTCCCGCGCCTGGTCCCGCGCCTGGTCCCGCGCCTGGTCCCGCGCCTGGTCCCGCGCCTGGTCCCGCGCCTGGTCCCGCGCCTGGTCCCGCGCCTGGTCCCGCGCCTGGTCCCGCGCCTGGTCCCTCCTGTTAACTGCCGCCGCTCCTTTTAGCGGCCCGAAACACCGATCCCGGTTGGAGCTGGTAGGCCCCCCCCCCCATCAGTATCCAAAACGGTGTACCTGTTATTGAGGGGAACAACCGCAGGGGATCCCTACACTGACTGCTTCTTCCCCCTCCTTTTAAACGTCACCCAGCTACCTTCATTCTTAGGAGTAACTACATCCTTGTAGCTTCTATCTATAACCGACTCTGCCTCCCGAATGATCCTCAGTTTATCCAGCTCCAGTTCCCTAACACGGTCTTTGAGGAGCTGGAGATGGATGCACTTCCCGCAGGTGAACTCAGCAGGGCCACTGACGGTGCCCCTCACCTCGAGCATCCTGCAGGAGGAACATTGCACTGACCTCTCTGCCATCCCTTCGATTTATCCACTTGACAATTACAGAGAAAAAAAAAAGCTTACCTGATTTCACAATTCCCACAGGTTAGAGGTGGTGGAAGGGTGGAGAGAGGAAAAGGAAAGATAAGCTTACCTCACCAACTCACCACACAGTCTTTTTTTGGGGTTAGAGGAGGAAGATGGGTGGGAGACACTACCTGTGTAGTGTCTCGGGTTTAGCCACTGCCTGAAATATATTAGTTCTAGAAACTCACCCGACAGCAGCTTTCCCCAATTCACTCCCCGCAACAGCCAATCAGCGTCGCCGCTCTCTGCCGGAGAGGTTGGCACGCACTGATTGGGAAAAAAATAATAATAATTTAGAGTACCGAGTTCTTTTTTTAATCTAAATTAAGGGGCAATTTAGCATGGCCAATCGACCTAACCTGCACATCTTTGAGTTGTGGGGGTGGGAGACCCACGCAAACGCAGGGAGAATGTGTAAACTCTGCACGGACAGTGACCCGGGGCCGGGATCGAACCCGGGTCCTCACCATTGCGCCACCATGCTGCCCCGGCACAAACTGATTTAGCGAAGGTCCCAACTGCAAAGGGAAGAAGTGAAAAAAATTCTGAAGCATAGGCAAAATGGGCTGGCATTGTGGCACAGTGGTTAGCACTGCTGTCTCACAGCACCAGAGACCTGAATTCAATTTGGCCTTGAGTGACTGTGTGTGGAATTTGCATGTTCTCCCTATGTCTACGTGGATTTACTCTGGGTGCTCCAGTTTCCTCCCACAGTCAAATGATGATCAGGTTAGGCGGATTGGGCATGCTAAAATTGCCCCTTGTGTCCAAAGATGTGCAGCTTTTGTGGGGTTACGAGGTTATGGGAATGCGGCTGGAGAGTGAGCCTGGGTGGGGTGCTCTTTCAGCGAGTCAGTACAACTTGATTGGCCAAATGGTGGCTTCCTACATTGTAGAAATTGTATTTGTTTTAAATGCTAATTTGTCTGCTGTGAGAAATAAACTTGTAACTAATTATTTTATTTCCATTGGAAGCTGTGGTAGGTTGGCAGGGAATGAAATGAAATGAAAATCGCTTATTGTCACAAGTAGGCTTCAAATGAAGTCACTGTGAAAAGCCCCTAGTCACCACATTCTGGCGCCTGTTCGGGGAGGCTGGTACGGGAATTGAACCGTGCTGCTGGCCTGCCTTGGTCTGCTTTAAAAGCCAGCGATTTAGCCAATGTGTGCTAAACCAGCCCCTACACGTTCTGTGTTGTCAAGAATTGGAGCTGCAGCTTCCGGGTGCGGCGATGACCAGCTAAGTTGCACGTTTCAGCAGCTCCCGGTGGAACAGACTTTTGGGCTCTTGATAGGAGCCCCAACAGCAATTTTAACGGCAAAAAACACTGTGCTGTAATCCAGAAGGGAATCCCCCCTGGACACGGATGGAAAAAAGAGAGGAAGGTGGCCGGATTGCGGTGGATCCTCTAGAGCAGCGGCCAGGAAGGCAGGCACAAAGCAAGATGGCGTCAGAAGGAGGCAGTTTAATATGGGGCCCTGACCAACAAGAGTTCCTGCGGCGTTGCGTGGAAGAACTCAAAAAGGAGATGAAGAAGGAGCTGTTGGCCCCGATATTACAAGCGATTGAGGGACTAAAGGAGGAGCAAAAGACCCAGGAACAGGAGCTTCGGGTCGTGAAGGTAAAGGCTGCTGAGAATGAGGACGACATACAGGGCCTGGTGGTGAAAACGGAGATGCACGAGGCACAACACAAAAGGTGTGTTGAAAGGCTGGAGGTGCTGGAGAATAATGCGAGGAGGAAGAATTTAAGGATTCTTGGTCTTCCCGAAGGTGTAGAAGGGGCGGACGTCGGGGCATATGTGAGCACGATGCTGCACTTGTTAATGGGATCGGAGGCCCCGACGGGTCCACTGGAGGTGGAGGGAGCCTATCGAGTTATGGCGCGAAGACCGAGGGCTGGAGAAATTCCTCGAGCCATAGTTGTGAGATTTCTCCGATATAAGGACAGAGAGATGGTCCTCAGATGGGCAAAGAAAACTCGGAGCAGTAGGTGGGAGAACGCGGTGATCCGCGTATATCAAGATTGGAGTGCGGAGGTGGCGAGAAGGAGGGCAAGCTTTAATCGGGCCAAGGCGGTGCTGCACAAACGGAAGATTAAATTTGGAATGCTGCAACCGGCAAGACTGTGGGTCACACATCAAGGGAAACACCACTACTTCGAAACGGCAGATGAGGCGGGACATTTATTGTCGAGGAGAAACTGGAGTGAGCGGGCCATAAAAAGAACGTTTGGGACAAAGTGGGGGGGGTGAATATGTGGGATGAAGGGGGGGAAAAGAGGGAAGAGATGACTTCCCAAGTTGTTAATCCTGCGACCCTGTGACTTTTCTCTCTTCCCCATGTCGTGGGGGAGGGAGGATGAGGAGCTGAGGGCGCCGGCCATTGGGGGCGGGGCCAAAAGGGAAGCGCGGGCTTTGTTCCCGCGCTATGGTAATCACGGCGGGAACAGGGAAGCAGGAAGGAGGGGGCCTTGCACAGTGTGAGCCGAGGTCACGGGGGGAAGCCGAGGTCGGCCAGAGTTTGCTGACTTCTGGGAGCAACATGGGGGGTGCAATTACGCTAGTTTGGGATCTAGCGGCGGGGGGGGGGGGGGGGGTGGTTAACTGGGTTGCTGCTGCTGGGGAGAAGGGGGAGCTGGTATGGGGGGAGTGGGTGGTCGGGGCGGGGGGGGCTGCTTTGGGGAGATACGGCTACGTGGGAACCGGGTGAGGAGCTGGATTGGAAAAGGAGATGGCTAGTCGTCAAAGGGGGGGGGTAAAAGAGTCCCCCAACCCGGTTGATCATGTGGAATGTGAGAGGGCTGAACGGGCCGATAAAGAGGGCACGGGTACTCGCACACCTAAAGAAACTTAAGGCAGATGTGGTTATGCTTCAGGAGACGCATCTGAAGCTGATAGACCAGGTCAGACGACGCAAAGGATGGGTGGGGCAGGTGTTTCATTCGGGGCTCGACGCAAAAAACAGGGGGGTGGCCATACCAGTGGGGAAGCGGGTAATGTTTGAGGCAAAGACTATAGTGGCGGATAGTGGGGGCAGATACGTGATGGTGAGTGGTAAATTGCAAGGGGAGGCGGTGGTATTAGTGAACGTGTATGCCCCGAACTGGGATGATGCCAACTTTATGAGGCGTATGTTAGGACGAATCCCGGACCTAGAAGTGGGGAAGTTGGTAATGGGTGGAGATTTTAATACGGTGCTGGACCCAGGGCTGGACAGATCGAGGTCCAGGACCGGAAGGAGGCCGGCTGCAGCTAGGGTGCTTAAGGACTTTATGGAGCAGATGGGAGGAGTAGACCCCTGGAGATTTAGTAGACTAGGAGTAAGGAGTTTTCGTTTTTCTCCTATGTCCACAAAGTTTATTCACGGATCGACTTTTTTGTTCTGGGAAGGGCACAGATCCCAAAGGTGACGGGGACGGAGTACACGGCTATAGCCATTTCGGATCATGCTCCACATTGGGTGGACCTGGAGATGGGGGAAGAAAAAGAACAGCGTCCACCCTGGAGAATGGACATGGGATTATTGGCAGATGAGGGGGTGTGCTTAAGGGTGAGGGGGTGTATTGAAAGGTACTTGGAACTCAATGATAATGGGGAGGTACAGATGGGAGTGGTCTGGGAGGCGCTGAAGGCAGTGGTTAGAGGGGAGCTGATATCTATTAGGGCACATAAAGGAAAGCAGGAGGGTAGGGAAAGGGAGCGGTTGTTGAAAGAACTTCTGAGGGTGGACAGACAATATGCGGAGGCACCGGAGGAGGGACTGTACAGAGAAAGGCAAAGGCTACATGTAGAATTTGACTTGTTGACTACGGGTAATGCAGAGGCACAATGGAGGAAGGCACAGGGTGTACAGTACGAATATGGGGAGAAGGCGAGCAGGTTGCTGGCCCACCAACTGAGGAAAAGGGGAGCAGCGAGGGAGATAGAGGGGGTGAGAGATGAGGAGGGAGAGATGGAGCGGGGAGCGGAGAGAGTGAATGGAGTATTCAAGGCATTTTACGAAAGATTATATGAAGCTCAGCCCCCGGATGGGAAGGAGAGAATGATGTGCTTTCTGGATCAGCTGGAATTTCCCAAGATGGAGGAGCAGGAGAGGGTGGGACTGGGAGCACAGATTGAGACGGAGGAAGTGGTGAAAGGGATTGGGAGTATGCAGGCGGGGATGGCCCCGGGACCAGACGGATTCCCAGTTGAATTCTATAGGAAATATATGGACTTGCTGGCCCCGCTACTGATGAGAACCTTTAATGAGGCAAGGGAAAGGGGGCAGTTGCCCCCGACTATGTCAGAGGCAACGATATCGCTCCTCCTAAAGAAGGAAAAAGACCCGCTGCAATGCGGGTCCTACAGGCCCATTTCCCTCCTGAATGTGGACGCTAAGATTCTGGCCAAGGTAATGGCAATGAGGATAGAGGATTGTGTCCTGGGGGTGGTTCATGAGGACCAAACTGGGTTTGTGAAGGGGAGACAGCTGAATACAAATATACGGAGGCTGCTAGGGGTAATGATGATGCCCCCACCAGAGGGGGAAGCGGAGATAGTGGTGGCGATGGATGCCGAGAAAGCATTTGATAGAGTGGAGTGGGATTATTTGTGGGAGGTGCTGAGGAGATTTGGTTTGGGGGATGGGTATATCAGGTGGGTACAGTTGCTGTATAGGGCCCCGATGGCGAGCGTGGTCACGAATGGATGGGGGTCTGACTATTTTCGGCTCCATAGAGGGACGAGGCAGGGATGTCCTCTGTCCCCGTTATTGTTTGCACTGGTGATTGAACCCCTGGCCATAGCATTGAGGGGTTCCAGGAAGTGGGGGGGGGGGGGGGAGAAGAACACCGGGTATCTCTGTATGCGGATGATTTGTTGCTATATGTGACGGACCCGGCAGAGGGGATGCCAGAGATAATGCGGATACTGGGGGTGTTTGGGGATTTTTCAGGGTACAAACTGATCATGGGGAAAAGTGAGTTGCTTGTGGTGCATCCAGGGGAGCAGAGCAGAGAGATAGAGGATTTACCGTTGAGGAAGGTAACAAGGGACTTCCGGTACTTGGGGATCCAGATAGCCAAGAATTGGGGTACATTACACAGGCTTAACTTAACGCGGTTGGTGGAACAGATGGAATAGAGGACTTTAAGAGATGGGACACGGTGTCCCTGTCAATGGCATGTAGAGTGCAGGCGGTTAAAATGGTGGTCCTCCCGAGATTCCTTTTTGTGTTTCAGTGCCTCCCGGTGGTGATCACGAAGGCTTTTTTCAAAAGAATCGAGAAGAGTATTATGAGTTTTGTGTGGGCCGGGAAGACCCCGAGAGTGAGGAGGGGATTTTTGCAGCGTAGTAGGGACAGGGGGGGGGCTGGCACTACCGAGCCTAAGTGAGTACTACTGGGCCGCCAATGTTTCAATGGTGTGTAAGTGGATGGGAGAAGGGGAGGAAGCGGCATGGAAGAGATTGGAGAGGGCGTCCTGCAGGGGGACTAGCCTACAAGCAATGGTGACGGCGCCGTTGCCGTTCTCACCAAAGAAATACACCACAAGCCCGGTGGTGGTGGCTACATTGAAAATTTGTGGGCAGAGGACGGGAGCTTCGGTGCGGTCCCCGATAAGAAACAATCATAGGTTCGTTCCGGGGAGAATGGATGGGGCATTTGGAGCATGGCAAAGAGCTGGGGTAGTACAACTGAGAGATCTGTTTGTAGATGGGACGTTTGCAAGTCTGGGAGCGCTGACGGAAAAATATGGGTTGCCCCAAGGGAATGCATTTCGGTACATGCAATTGAGGGCTTTCGCGAAGCAACAGGTGAGGGAATTCCCCCAGCTCCCGACGCAGGAGGTGCAGGATAGAGTGATCTCAGAGACATGGGTCGGGGATGGTAAGGTGTCGGACATATACAGGGAAATGAGGGACGAGGGGGAGATCATGGTGGATGAGTTGAAAGGGAAGTGGGAAGGGGAGCTGGGGGAGGAGATTGAGGAGGGGCTGTGGGCTGATGCCCTACGTAGGGTAAACTCATCGTCCTCGTGTGCCAGGCTAAGCCTGATACAATTTAAGGTGTTACACAGGGCGCATATGACTGGAGCACGGCTCAGTAAATTTTTTGGGGTAGAGGATAGGTGTGCGAGATGCTCGAGAGGCTCAGCGAAGCACACCCACATGTTCTGGTCATGCCCGACACTACAGGGGTTCTGGGTGGGGGTGGCAAAGGTGCTTTCGAAGGTGGTGGGGGTCCGGGTCGAACCAAGCTGGGGGTTGGCTATATTTGGGGTTGCAGAAGAGCCGGGAGTGCAGGAGGCGAGAGAGGCTGGCGTGTTGGCCTTTGCGTCCCTAGTAGCCCGGCGCAGGATATTGTTAATGTGGAAGGGAGCCAAACCCCCGGGTGTGGAGACCTGGATAAACGACATGGCAGGGTTTATAAAGTTAGAACAGATTAAGTTTGTGTTAAGGGGTTCGGCTCGGGTTCACCAGGCGGTGGCAACCGTTCGTCGATTACCTCACAGAAAGATAGAGGGAATGCAAAAGAAGTAGACAACAGCAGCAACCCGGGGGGGGGGCGGGGGGGAGGAATCGAACGGACTCTCAGATGTTATTGTATATGTATAATATGTATAGGTAGTTGTTATAGGTAATTGTATATTGGATTGTTGGATTGTATTTTTGGAGAGTATTTATTTTGGACAAGGCAGTTGCCATTCAGTTTTGTTTTTGTTTATATATTATTTATTTATTTGTTTAAAACTGGCCACTGTTATTTATATTGCTTTATTGTTGTGTAAAAGAAACACTACGTACTGTTATGTTTGGCCAAAAATCTTGAATAAAATATATATATATATATATAATATATATATATATTTAAAAAAAAAGAATTGGAACTGCATTCTGGCACAGTGAGATTGCAAGGAATCATAGACAGAGGCTTTTGGTATTTTTGGGTCAGAGCGACGGGTTTAAGTAATACGGCTGCTAGGAAATACACTAGTTACAATTCAAATTCCAATCTCAAATTTGCACTTAGTGGCGGACAAAAGCTGCAAACGGGCATAAAGAGAGTATGCTAAACTGTAACGCAGTGCATGAGAGAGGGCCGAGCTCATGAACCACACACTGCCCAATGGGCAAAGGAGCGCACCGCCGTTATCCCATGTTCCATTGGACCTGGAATACAAAATATTGAGTGCAATTCCGACTAAACACAAATCTAATTCAAAAATTCTGTTAATTTGAACTTGGCGGTGGGGGGGGGGGGGGGGGGGGGGGTTGCAGAGGGCAGGATAACCCAAGTGTGGCAGACAATTTTTAAACTCAATTGGGAACTAGGCCCCCCACTTCCCGCCAGGGACCAGGCTCACAGACACACCTTGCCCGGCCCCTACCTCCCGCACCTGCCAGGCCGAAGTGACACGCCATGCAGCAGGATCTAAATTTCTCTGAAGGCGATCTCTTACCAGGGAAAGTGCTCTTTTGAATGCAAGAACCCGCACATGCACCTCCACCATTCTCCCAAGGAAACCTCGCAATTCTTCAAAGTGAGCTATAAAAACCTGCACCACAGAGCCGAGATCTTAATCGTGAACAACATTCTCAATGGTGGCCATCATCCAGACGCACACAGCACTGCCGAGGTGAAAGCCCGCTCACCAGCAACAACCCCATTGCAACCTGGGCCCCAGTCTGACCGCCACAGTCAAACGAGGATTTTCTGCAATATATCTCGTCTCCTCTTTGCAAAATGCCAATCAGGATCCTCCAGGGACATAGCGCAACCCCTCTCTAGAAAAGACAAATATGGATAAAATAAAGGATTACAAGATGAGCAGAGCCAGAGTTTGTGAAAATGCACCCGCTCCGGTCCACATTTCTACCGGGCATTTTTTGGATTGACTGATTCCCTTTGCCGTTGTGTCCTGTTCTCAAGTCATGTTTTAAACGGTTAAGTACATCTTTAATGTACATCTTAACCTTAAAGTGTACAGCAACAAATTATGTCTTTTGGCTTATATCTACCTTCTCATAAGAATTGGAGGATTTCTATTGCTCCTAAAACAATTGACGCAAACATCTCTTATTAGGGAAAATGACTGAAAGCTTGGTCAAAGTAATAGGTTTTAGAGGCCATCTGTATGTCCCTCTTTATAGAAGGTCATTTAATTAGGACTTGTTAAACATTTTCTGTTTAAACGCCTTCAGATTTGCATGTGTTTCCCAGAAACTTTACCTTCAAAGGGTGTGGCAGGAGTAGGCAAATCAACCCCTCGAGCCTTCCACACCATTCAATACGATCATGGCTGATCGCATCGCCATTTTCTTGCCCCTCCCTATAACCCTTCATCCCACTACTAATTAAAACCTACCTATCTCCTCAAATTTGTTTAGTATTCCAACGTCCACTGCACTCCAGGGCAGAGAATTCCACTGAGTCACGACCCTTTGAGTGAAGTAATTCCTCCTCATTTCTGTTTTAAATCTCCCACTCCTCAGCCTAAAACTATGGCTTTTGTTCTAGAATGTTCTACAAGGGAAAACATCTGTTCTACGTCTACCCTGTCAATCCCCTTTAGCATCTTCTGTACCTCAATTAGATCTCTTATCATTCTTCTAAATTCCAGTGAGTATAGGCCATAACTGCTCATTCTCTCTTCATAAGACAAGTCCTTCACCCCTGGAAGCGATCTCGTGAATCTTTGAACCGCCTCTAATGCATTTATGTCCTTTGTATTGGATTGGATTTGTTGATTGTCATGTGTACCGAGGTACAGTGAAAATTATTTTTCTGCATGTAGCTCAAATAGATCATTTAGTACATGAAAAGAAAATTTGTGGGGCAGCACGGTGGCACAGTGGTTACTCACTGCGCTGAGGTCCCAGGTTCGATCTCGGCTCTGGGTCACTGTCCGTGTGGAGTTTGCACATTCTCCCTGTATTTGCATGGGTCTCACCCCCACAACCCAAAGATGTGCAGGGCAGGTGGATTGGCCACGCTACATACCCTTTAATTGGAAAAAAATGAATTGGATACTCTAAATTTCTAAAAGAAAATACGTAATAGGGCAACACAAGGTACACAATGTAAATACATAGACACAGGCATTGGGTGAAGCAAACAGGAGTGTAGTATTAATCAGATCAGCCCATAAGTGGGCTGTTTAGGAGTCTGGTACCTTCCTCAGGTAAAGGGACCAAAAAGGTGCGCAGTGCTCCAGGTGTGGTTTCACCAATATCCTGGACAGTTGCAAACAGCAGCCCCCTACCTTTATACTCTATTCCATTAGCAATGAATGCCTAAATTCCATTTGCCTTCCTTATTACCTGCTGCACCTGCATACTAGCTTTTTTCAATTCATGCACGAGGACACCCAAAGTATTATGAAGTTTCTCTCCATTTAGATCAATTGCCTTTTTATTTCTCTGATCAAAATGGATAATCTCACACTTATCCATGTTAAGTTTCATCTGCCGGAGAAAAGGCGAGCCGTATGCTGGCGCACCAGCTTCGGAAGCGAGAGGCAGCTAGGGAGATCGGGGGAGTTAGGGATGGAGGAGGGAACACGTTGTGGAGTGTGGTGGGTATCACTGGGGTCTTCAGGGACTTCTACGAGGAAGTGACCCGGTCTGAGCCCCCACGAGAAGATGGAGGGATGGGTCGCTTCCTGGATCGGCTGAGGTTTCCGAGGGTGGAGGAGGGGCAGGTGGCGGGGTTGGAGGAGTTGGTCAAAGGGATAGGGAACATGCAGGCGGGGAAGGCACCGGGGCCGGATGGGTTCCCGGTTGAATTTTACAAGAAGTATGCGGACCTGCTGAGCCCGCTGTTGGTAAGGACCTTTAACGAGGCAAGGGAAGGGGGGCTCTGCCCCGACGATGTCTAGAGCGCTGATTTCCCTGATCCTGAAGCGGGACAAGGATCCCCTACAGTGTGGGTCATACAGGCCGATCTCACTCTTAAATGTAGACGCAAAGTTGCTGGCAAAGCTTCTGGCCATGAGGATAGAGGACTGTGTGCCGCAGGTCATACACGAGGATCAGACGGGGTTCGTGAAAGGGAGGCAGTTGAATACCAATGTATGGAGGCTCTTGAATGTTATACTGATGCCAGCGATGGAAGGGGACGTGGTGATAGTGGCGCGATGGATGCGGAGAAGGCCTTTGATAGGGTGGGAGTGGGGGTACCTGTGGGAGGTGTTGAAAAGGTTCGGGGAGGGGTTCGTCAGGTGGGTGAGGCTGCTGTATGAGGCCCCGGTGGCGAGTGTGGCCACGAACAGAAGGAGGTCAGTATTTCCAGCTACACCGGGGGACGAGGCAGGGGTGTCCCCTGTCCCCCCTGCTCTTTGCACTGGCGATTGAACCCCTGGCCATGGCGTTGAGGGAGTCGAGGAACTGGAGGGGGCTGGTGCGGGGTGGGGAGGAGCATCGGGTGTCGCTCTATGCGGATGATTTGCTGCTATATGTGGCGGACCCGGTGGGGGGAATGCCAGAGGTGATGAGGATCCTTAGGGAGTTTGGAGATTTCTCCGGGTACAAGCTTAATATGGGGAAGAGCGAATTGTTCGTAGTGCACCCAGGGGACCAGGAGAGGGGTATTGGTGAGCTCCCACTAAAAAGGGCGGAGAGGAATTTCAGGTACCTGGGGGTCCAGGTGGCTAGGAGCTGGGGGGCCCTACATAAGCTTAACTTCACAAGGCTGGTGGATCAGATGGAGGAGGAGTTTAAGAGGTGGGACGTGCTGCCACTCTCCCTGGCGGGTAGAGTGCAGTCAGTTAAAATGACGGTGCTCCTGAGGTTTTTGTTCCTGTTCCAATGCCTTCCCATCCTGATCCCTAGGGCCTTCTTCAGGCGGGTTAACAGGAGCGTTATGGAGTTTGTGTGGGCGCAGAAGACCCCGAGGGTGAGAAAGGTGTTCCTGGAGCGGTGCAGGGATTTTGGGGGGGGGGGGGGGTTTGGCATTGCCTAACTTCTGTAGGTATTATTGGGCCGCCAACGTGTCAATGGTGCGTAAGTGGGGGATGTGGGCGGATGCCCTAGGGAGGGTGAACTCTTCCTCCTCTTGCGCGAGGCTTAGCCTCATACAATTTAAGGTGCTGCATAGGGTTCACATGACCGGGTCAAGGATAAGCCGGTTCTTTGGGTGCGAGGACAGGTGTGTTAGGTGCTCATGGAGCCCAGCAAATCACACCCACATGTTCTGGGCCTGCCCAGCGTTGGAGGACTTTTGAAAGGGTGTAGCGAGGACGGTGTCGAGGGTGGTAGGTTCCAGGGTCAAGCCGGGCTGGGGGCTCGCAATATTTGGGGTGGCAGAGGAGCCGGGAGTGCAGGAGGCGAAAGAGGCTGGTATTCTGGCCTTTGTGTCCCTAGTAGCCCGGCGAAGGATACTTCTTCAGTGGAAGGATGCAAGGCCCCCAAGCGTGGAATCCTGGATCAGTGATATGGCGGGGTTTATTAAATGGGAGAGGGTGAAATTCGCCCTAAGGGGATCGGTACAAGGGTTCTTCAGGCGGTGGCAACCGTTTCTAGACTTCCTGGCAGAACGTTAGAAGATGGTCAGCAGCGGGGGGTGGGGTGGGGGGGGGGGGGGGCGGGGGGGGCTTTCCAACAAGTTTCTCCTGCTCACTGTTGTAATTGTTTTATTTAATCTTGTATCAATGGCCCCTCAATTGAGATCCCATTCTCTGGAAATAGTCTGTTTTTTCCTATCCATTCATAATTTTAACCACTTGTTTGGTTCTGCAGTCTATTATTCTGCTGAGAATTTAATATTTCAAATGTTTTTGCTATTTGTAGTTCCTCATACCACACAGCATCCTACTAAATCAGTGTTATTATCCTTTCTAAAACCTCTGTATACTATGCACAGAGTCTAGAATGGCCCAGACCACTGTAGCTGAGGTGCTCCTAAAAGTTTTCTAAAGGTTCATCATTTTATATCCTAAACTTTATGATAAAGCCTAAAATTCCACTAGATTTGTTTTACAGCCTTATCATAAGAACATAAGAACTAGGAACAGGAGTAGGCCATCTGGCCCCTCGAGCCTGCTCTGCCATTTAATGAGATCATGGCTGATCTTTGTGGACTCCGCTCCACTCTCCGGCCTGTACACCATATCCCTTAATCCCTTTATTCTTTAGAAAGGCATCTATCTTTTTCTTAAAAACGTTTAAAGAAGGAGCCTCAACTGCTTCACTGGGCAAGGAATTCCAGAGATTCACAACCCTTTGGGTGAAGAAGTTCCTCCTACACTCCGTCCTAAATCTACCTCCCCTTATTTTGAGGATATGCCCCCTAGTTCTGCTTTCCCCGACCAGTGGAAACAACCTGCCCGCATCTATCCTATCTATTCCCTTCATAATTTTATATGTCTCAATGAGATCCCCCTGCATCCTTCTAAACTCCAATGAGTACAGTCCCAGTCTACTCAACCTCTCGTCATAATCTAATCCCCTCAACTCTGGGATCAACCTAATGAATCTCCTCTGCACTCCCTCCAGTGCCAATATGTCCTTTCTCAGGTAAGGAGACCAAATTTGAACACACTACTCCAGATGCGGCCTCACCAACACCCTATACAATTGCAGCATAACCTCACTAGTCTTGAACTCCATCCCTCTAGCAATGAAAGACAAAACTCGATTAGCCTTCTTAATCACCTGTTGCACCTGCACACCAACTTTTTGCGACTCGTGCACCAGCACACCCAGGTCCCTCTGCACAGCAGCATGTTTTAACATTTTAGCGTTTAAATAATAATCCATTCTGCTATTATTTCTCCCAAAATGGATAGCCTCACACTTGGCAACATTGAATTCCATCTGCCAGACCCTAGCCCATTCACCTAACCTATCCAAATCCTTCTGCAGACTTCCGGTATCCTCTGCACTTTTTGCTTTACCACTCATCTTAGTGTCGTCTGCAAACTTTGACACATTGCACTTGGTCCCCAACTCCAAATCGTCTATGTAAATTGTGAACAACTGCGGGCCCAACACTGATCCTTGAGGGACCCCACTAGTTACAGGTTGCCAACCAGAGAAACACCCATTTATCCCCACTCTCTGCTTTCTGTTAGTTAACCAATCCTCTACCCATGCTACCACTTTACCCTCAATGCCATGCATCTTTAGTTTATGCAGCAGCCTTTTGTGTGGCACCTTGTCAAAAGCTTTCTGGAAATCCAGATATACCACATCCATTGGCTCCCCGTTATCGACCGCACTGGTAACGTCCTCAAAAAAATTCTACCAAATTAGTGAGACACGACCTACCCTTTGTGAACCCATGCTGCGTCTGCCCAATGGGACAATTTCCCTCCAGGTGCCCCGCTATTTCCTCCTTAATGATAGATTCCAGCATTTTCCCGACAACCGAAGTTAAGCTTACCGGCCTATAATTACCCGCTTTCTGCCGACCTCCTTTTTAAAACAGTGGTGTCACGTTTGCTACTTTCCAATCCTCTGGGACCACCCCAGAGTCTAGTGAATTTTGATAAATTATCACTAGTGCGTTTACAATTTCCCTAGCCACCTCTTTTAACACTCTGGGATGCATCCCATCAGGGCCAGGAGACTTGTCTACCTTTAGCCCCATTAGCTTGCCCAATACTGCCTCCTTAGTGATTACAATCATCTCAAGGCCCTCACCTATCATATCCTTATTTCCATCAGTCACTGGCATGTTATTTGTGTCCTCCACTGTGAAGACTGACCCAAAAAACCTGTTCAGCTCCTCAGCCATTTCCCCGTCTCCTATTATTAAATCTCCCTTCTCATCTTCCAAAGGACCAATACTTGCCTTAGCCACTCTTTTTTTGTCTTATATATTTGTAGAAGCTTTTACTATCTGCTTTTATGTTCTGAGCCAGTTTACTTTCATAGTCTACCTTACTCTTCTTTATGGCTTTTTTAGTAGCTTTCTGTTGTCCCCTAAAGACTTACCAGTCCTCTAGTCTCCCACTAATTTTTGCCACTTTGTATGTTTTTTCCTTCAATTTGATACTCTCCCTCACCTCCTTAGATATCCACGGTCGATTTTTCCCCTTTCTACCGTCTTTCTTTTTTGTCGGTATGAACCTTTTCTGAACATTGTGAAAGATTGCTCGGAAGGTTCTCCACTGTTCCTCAACTGCTTCACCATGAAGTCTTTGCTCCCAGTCTACCTTAGCTAGTTCTTCTCTCCTCCCACTGTAATCGCCTTTGCTTAAGCACAAAACACTGGTGTTTGATTTTACCTTGTCATCCTCCAACTGTATTTTAAATTCCACCATATTGTGGTCGCTCCTTCCAAGAGGATCCCGAACTATGAGATCATTAATCAATCCTGTCTCATTACACAGGACCAGATCTAGGACCGCTTGTTCCCTTGTAGGTTCCATTACATACTGTTCCAGGAAATTATCCCGGGCACATTCTAATAACTCCTCCTCAAGGCTGCCTTTACCAACCTGGTTACACCAATCGATATGCAGATTAAAATCTCCCATGATAACCGCTGTACCATTTCTACATGCATCCGTTATTTCTTTGCTTATTGCCTGACCTACCATCCTGTTACTATTTGGTGGCCTATAGACTATTTGATGTTATGCTATTAATGTACTATAAACCTCTACCTCCATCCCTCTGCACTTCCACACGACTGAACCTACTGCCATGCAGAGTAAATTACTGCTTTAATGAGAGCAAATTCCATATGCCTCTTCAACCCATTCCCCTTTTTTATCAATATTCATTTGCATCCTTGTCTTTGAAATAATTACCTATGTCTCCAATTTTAATATAATCCCCATGTTTCAATACCACTCCTAGACCTCTATCCACATTGGAATTAGTTTCAAAAAGAATCATGTGGAGTTCCTTATTTTTTCAATTCAGCTACACTAATGCCTGACCGGATGTGTTTTCTTCTTGATGTGCTGTGGAATGTGGCGATAATCCAATTTTAATTGATATATTCTTTCGGTACTGTTAGATACCTCCTGGAACAGGACTTCCCAGGGATGAGGATTGGACCTGAACCAACAACCGATTCCTTCATTGCTGTGATGTATGGAGAAGAGGAAGGGATCATTCCTGGCAATGCGCTAGTGGTGGATCCCAAGAAACCCTTCCGAAAGCTGAATTCCTTTGGAAATGCTTTCCTAAATAGGTAAATGTGACCCTTGCATGTTACGATTTTATTTTGGTATTATTCTAAAGTTATAGTTCTTTATAGCTGATAAGATAAGCAGATGTTTATTTTCCATAGAGCTGAAACAGTGTTGTTAACTTAGTTGAGAAAATTGTTCTTTCACTGAACTGTTCAACTGACTGTTGTCATTCGGGAGGAGGGGGGGGGCGGGTGTTGGCCATTCAGGGCTGGACTCAAAGACCAGGGGGGTAACAAACTTGATCAATAAACGAGTGGCATGCCGCGCCGAGGGGGTCCCCCATGAGCGATGGTGGGGCGCTTTCACAGGTACCTGGACAAAGAACACTGCTGCAATGGGCAAAGAGCACACAAAGCTGTACTTGGGACAAACCACCCTGTGTTTTTACCAGGATTTGAGCGCTGAGGTGGCCAGGGGGAGGGGAGGCTACAGGCAGGTGAAGGAGATACTGTATAAAAACAAGGTGAAATTCGGGCTGCTTTTTCCGGCGCAACTGTGGGATACGTATGAAGATCAGCACCATTATTTCGAGGAACCCGAAGAGGCGATGGACTTCGTTAAGAAGCAAGGGCTGGCTCTGAGCTGAGGGCGTTTGGACTCGTGTTAGAACTTTTAAGCATATGTGGTGTCTCCCCCGTTTTGAAAACTGCCTGCATGTTTGGGTCAGTTTTGTTGTTTCTTTTTTCGACCTTTTTAGGGGGTTGGAAGGTGGGAGGGATGTGTTTCGTTTGCGTGATTTTCGCGTGGTTTACCGGAATGTTTCCGGTTTGGGCTCTTTGATTAGTTGGAGTCTGGCTGGGGGGAAAATAATAAAGAAAACAGTTAAAAGGG
Organism: Scyliorhinus torazame; assembly: GCF_047496885.1. Taxonomy (NCBI): domain Eukaryota; kingdom Metazoa; phylum Chordata; class Chondrichthyes; order Carcharhiniformes; family Scyliorhinidae; genus Scyliorhinus; species Scyliorhinus torazame. The sequence goes on along the minus strand of NC_092708.1, from coordinate 267,640,921 downwards.
TTGGGTTAAAATGGATGCTTCAGGGGAACTTTGTGCAATCTTTTTCTGTGTCTGTATGGGAAGGACTGAGAGTGCCTGTTGTTTCTTATCTCTTTTTTTCTTGTTTAACTTGAATTGTGCTATTGTGGGGGTTGTTTATGACTTGTATAGAGTGTTTACTTAAGTAGTGCTGATCTGGGGAAGTGGTATGGATGGGTCGGGGGGGGGGGGGGGGGGGGGGGTGCTGATCTGGGGAAGTGGTATGGATGGGTCGGGGGGGGGGGGGGGGGGAGAGAGAGAGACTGGGAACAATGGGTGGGAGACGCGCCGAGGCTGGGAGCCCCAGGCTAGGGCTAGTCAACGGAAGCCGAGGTGGGGGGTGTGCATATAAGAAACTGGGCATGACAACAGTGAGGAGGTCATGGGTGGAGCCGGCCAGGAGGCAGGCCAGATGAAGCGCAACACGTGGCTGGGGGGCTGGCCAAGGAAAGGGGATGGCTGATCGGCAAAGGGAGGGGGTGCGAAGTGCCCTCCAACCAGGCTGATCACCTGGAGTATTAGAGGGTTAAACGGGCCAGTGAATAGGGCGGGTGTGTTTGCGGTTCTGAAGGCGGACATAGTCATGCTGCAGGAGACGCACCTGAAATTGGCAGACCAGGTTAAGGAAGGGCTGGGTCAGTCAGGTCTTTCATTCGTGGCTTGATTCTAAGACGAGGGGGGGGTTGCGATCCTGATTAATAAAAGGGTACAATTTGAGGCGGAACGCAACAGTCCTGGATGTGGGTGGCAGATTTGTTATGGTGAGGGGCAAGCTCGAAGGGGTGAGAGTAGTCCTGGTCAGCGTGTATGCCCCTAATTGGGACGATGTGGATTTTATTAGGAGGATGCTAGGGAAGATCCCTGACTTGGACTCACGTAAGCTGATCATGGGCGGGGACTTTAATACAGTCCTGGATCCGAGCCTGGACCCGTCATGTTCAAGAACGGGCAGGTTGCCAGCGATGGCAAAGGAACTGAGAGGGTTCATGGAGCAAACTGGGGGAGCAGATCCGTGGAGATTCAGCCGGCCGACGGCGAGGGAGTTCTCGTTCTACTTCCACGTCCACAAGGTGTATTCCCGAATTCATAGATTATCATAGAATTTACAGTGCAGAAGGAGGCTATTCGGCCCATCGAGTCTGCACCGGCTCTTGGAAAGAGCACCCGACCCAAGGTCAACACCTCCACCCTATCCCCATAACCCAGTAACCCCACCCAACACTAAGGGCAATTTTGGACACTAAGGGCAATTTATCATGGCCAATCCACCTAACCTGAACATCTTTGGACTGTGGGAGGAAACCGGAGCACCCGGAGGAAACCCACGCACACACGGGGAGGATGTGCAGACTCCACACAGACAGTGACCCAAGCCGGAATCGAACCTGGGACCCTGGAGCTGTGGAGCAATTGTGCTATCCACAATGCTACCGTGCTGCCCAATTGACTACTTTGTTGTGAGTAGGGACCTGCTGGCCAGAATGGTGGGGGCAGAATATTCGGCGATTGCCATATCGGACCATGCTCCGCACTGGGTAGACCTGCAGTTTGGTAAGGACAGCTTTCAGCGCCCACCATGGAGGCTGGAAGTTGGATTACTCGCGGACGAGGCAGTGTGCGAGAGGCTTAGGAAATGCATGCAGAATTACCTGCAGGTGAACGATACTGGAGAAGTCTCGGCAGCGGTGCTCTGGGAGGCACTGAAGGCAGTGGTGAGAGGGGAGCTGATTTCAATCCGGACGTACAGGGACAGGACAGACAGGGCAGAGACGGACCGACTGATTAAGAAAATTCTACAGACAGACAGGAGTTACGCGGAATCCCCGAGGCCAGAGTTACTCAGGAAACGACAGAGGCTGCAGGCCGGATTTTGGGTGCTGACTACAGGCAAGACTGTAGAGCAGCTTAGAAAGGTAAAAGGCGCAATTTATGAGCATGGGGAGAAGGCCAGTAGAATGCTTGCGCAACAACCAAGGAAGAGGGAAGCGGCTAGAAAAATGGGGAGGGTAGTGGCTGAACAAGGTCTTTAGGGACTTTTATAGGAAGCTGTACACTTCGGAAGCCCCCGGGGAACCGGGGGGGGATGAGGCGATTCCTGGACGGACTGACCTTCCCAAGAGTGGGGAGGGGGTTCGTGGACGGACTGAGGGCCCTGGTCAGGATCGAAGAGGTATTAGGGAGCCTGAAGGTCATGCAGTCGGGTAAAGCCCCGGGGCCGGATGGGTATCCGGTGGAGTTTTACAAAAAATTTGCCGGGATAGTGGGGCCGGTGCTGGTCAGGGTCTTTAACGAGGCAAGAGACAGGGCGTTTACCCCCGACGATGTCACAGGCCACCATCTCGCTTATTCTGAAATGGGATAAGGACCCGGAGGCTTGTGGGTCATACAGGTTGATCTCTTTGATCAACGTAGACGCCAAATTACTGGCCAAGATCTTGGCGGCTTGAATTGAGGACAGTACCGGATGTAATTGTGGAGGACCAAACCGGGTTCGTAAAGGGCAGGCAGCTGGTGGCCAACCTAAGAAGGCTGCTCAACGTGATTATGATGCCCCCGGAGAGTAGGGAGGTAGAGATAGTGGTAGCCATGGATGCTGAAAAGGCTTTTGACCAGGTCGAGTGGGATTATCTGTGGGAGGTACTAGGACGGTTCGGGTTCGGGGCGGGATTCATCGACTGGGTTAGGCTATTATATCAGGCCACGGAGGCGAGTGCAAGGATGAACAGGACGACATCAGACTACTTTAGACTGCACTGTGGGACAAGACAGTAGACTGCACCGTGGGACAAGACAGGGCTGCCCTCTCTCCCCACTGCTGTTCGTGCTTGCCATAGAGCCACTGGCAATTGCACTGAGAGCTTCTAGGGGCTGGAAAGGGCTGGTCCGGGAGGGAGTGGAACATAGAGTCTCACTATACGCGGATGACCTACTGTTATACTTATCGGACCCAATGGGGGGGATGGACGGTATTATGGCAACCCTGAGGGAATTTGGCAGGTTCTCCGGATGCAAACTGAACATGGCGAAGAGCGAGCTGTTTGAAATTCAGGCAAGGGGGCAGGAGAGTAGGCTGAAGGGGTTGCCGTTCAGGCTAGTGAGGGAGAGTTTCCGACATTTGGGGATTCAGGTGGCACCGGACTGGGGCAAGTTGCATAAGCTCAACCTGCCCCGACTGGTGGAACGAGTGAGGGAGGAGGTCCGGAGGGATGCGCTCCCGCTGTCATTGGCGGGGAGGGTGCAGACTATTAAGATGACAATCCTCCCGCCGTTCTTGTTTGTTTTTCAGTGTCTCCCGTGGGCCTTCTTTAAGAGGCTGAATAAAATTATTCTGGGATTTGTATGGGCAGGGAAGTCCCCGCGGGTGAAGAGGGTGATGCTTGAAAGGAACAGAGGAGAAGGGGGGCTGGCGTTGCCGAACTTCAGCAACTATTACTGGACAGCCAACATAGCGATAATAAGGAAATGGATGGTGGGTGCGGGGCCGGTTTGGGAGCGGATGGAGGCTGCTTCATGCAGGGGCACTAGCTTAGCAGCCCTGGTCACGGTGCCTCTGCCGCTCCCGCCGGCGCGGTACTCCACCAGCCCGATAGTGGTGGCGATTCTGCGGATCTGGGGCCAGTGGAGGAGGCATGTAGGGGAGGTAAGACCATCGGTGTGGACCCCAATCTGTGGCAACCACCGATTTGCCCCGGGGAACATGGATGGGGGGTATCGACTGTGGAGGAGGGCGGGGATTGTGAGGATCTGTTCCTGGAAGGGACCTTTGCGAGCGTGCGGGCGCTGGAGGAGAAGTTTGGGCTGGCGAGAGGGAACGACTTTAGATACATACGGGGGGGGGGGGGGGAGGAGAGAGAGCGAGAGCGAACGGTATCTGGGCAGAGGATCTGAGCAGAGTAAACGCGACCGCAACATCCGCCAGGCTCAGCCTGATCCAATTTAAGGTCGTGCACCGGGCCCACATGACGGTGGGCCGGATGAGCAAATTCTTCGGGCTGGAGGACAAGTGTGCTAGATGCGCCGGAGGGCCGGCTAATCATGTACACATGTTCTGGTTGTGCCCTAAACTCGGGGGATATTGGCAGGGATTCGCAGATGTCATGTCCTGGATATTGAAAACTGGGGTGGTAATGAGCCCTGAGGTGGCAATCTTTGGGGTTTCGGAGGACCCGGGAGTCCAGGAAGAGAGAGAGGCCGACGTTCTGTGCTTCCCTGGTAGCCCGGCGACGAATACTGTTAGCATGGAGGGACTCAAAGCCCCCGAAGGCTGAAGTTTGGCTATCGGACATGGCGAGCTTTCTTGGCCTAGAGAAAGTCAAGTTTGCCTTGAGAGGTTTGCTACTAGGGTTTGCTCGAAGGTGGCAGCCATTCATTGACTTCTTCGCAGAGGAGTAAGCGTCGGCAGAGGGAGGTGGGGGGCTAGGGTAGAGTAGGGGGATATTGAGGCAGGTCCTTGCGTGAACAGAACTGTGGTTTGCACTATGTTTAATTTGTGTCTGGACTACTTTTTGTACTGTACAATGTCACTTTTTATATATGCCTAAAATACCTTAATAAAATTGTTTGTTTTAAAAAAAAACTAGTGGCATTTGAGGCAGGGAGAATCGTGTCAGACACGGGGGGTAGGTACATAATAGTGAGTGGGAAGCTGGAGGGGTTGCGGGTGGTACTCGTGAACGTCTCTGCTCCGAATTGGGACGATGTGGAATTTATGAGACGGGTGTTGGGTAAGATCTCAGACTTAAAGTCACATAACCTGATCATGGGGGGGATATTTGAACACAGTCATTGATCCGGAATTGGACCGGTCAAAATCCAGGACAGGGAGGGTGCCAGCCGCGGCAAAGGAATTGAAGGGGTTTATGGAACAGATGGGGGGAGTAGACCCATGGAGGTTTGCAGGCAAAGGGTGAAGGAGTTTTCTTTTTTCCCCCCCCCCCATGTCCACAAGGTACACTCTCGCATCGACTTTTTTGTTCTGAGCAGGGCTCTAATACCGGGGGTGGTGGATACTGAGTACTCAGCAATCGCAGTGTCGGATCATGCCCCACATTGGGTGGATCTACGGTTAGTTTGGAGAGAGGACAACGCCCGCTATGGAGGCAGGATGTGGGGTTGTTAGTGGACGAAGTGATCTGTGGGCGGGTGAACAAGTCCATCCAAAATTACCTGGAAATAAATGATACGGGGGAGGTCTCTGCAGCAACGGTTTGGGAAGCTTTGAAGTGGTCAGAGGTGAATTAATCTCAATACGGGCCCACAGAGAAAAGGTGGAACGGGCTGAGAGGGATAGGTTAGTTGAGGAGATACTCCAGGTGGACAGGAGATACTTGGAGGCCCCGGACACAGGGCTACTGAGGGAGCGGCGGAGGTTACAGGTGGAGTTTGGGTTGCTGACTACAGGGAAAGCAGTGGAACAGTTGAGGAAGGCAAGGGGCGGGGGGGGGGATTTATGAGTATGGGGAAAAGGCAAGCAGAATGTTAGCACGCCAGCTCAGGAAAAGAGAGGCGGCCAGGGAGATAGGGAGAGTATAGAGTAGAGGTGGGATTATGGACCTGGACCCAGTGGGGGTGAATGAGGTGTTTAGGACTTTTACAGCAAATTATATGAGTCGGAACCCCCGGCTGGGGTGGAGGGGATGAGGCAGTTTTTGGGTCAGTTGAGGTTCCTGAGGGTGGAGGAGGACCTGGTGGAGGGGCTGGGAGCCCCAATTGAAATTGAGGAAATAATTGAGGGGCTGGAGGGCATGCAGTCAGGCAAGGCCCCGGGGCCGGACGGCTACCCGGTGGAATTCTGCAAGACGTTTTCAGAGATATTGAGTCCACTGCTGGTAAGGACACTTAATGAAGCGAGAGAGAAGGGAGTCCTCCCCCCAACAATGTCGGAGGCCTCGATTTCATTGATCCTGAAATGGGATAAGGATCAGGAGCAATGCGAGTCATACAGGCCAAGTTCTCCACTGAATGTGGATGCCAAACTGCTGGCTAAGATACTGGTCACAAGGACAGAGGATTGTGTCCCGGGGGTGATAGGGGAAGACCAGACAGGATTTGTTAAGGGCAGGCAAGTCACGGCCAATGTCCGAAGGCTTTTAAATGTTATTATGATGCCCTCAGAAGGAGGGGAGATGGAGGTGGTGGTAGCGATGGATGTGGAGAAGGCTTTTGACCACGTGGAGTGGGATTACCTGTGGGAGGCGCTGGGAAGATTTGGGTTTGGTGAGGACTTCATTGACTGGATGCGGTTGCTCTATCAGGCATCAGTAGCAAGTGTGCATACGAACCGGCTAAGGTCGGGGTATTTTAAACACCACCGAGGGATGAGGCTCTCCCTGCTAATGTTTGCTCTGGCCATAGAGCCATTGGCCATGGCGTTAAGAGCCTCTAGGAACTGGAAAGGGCTGGTTCGGGGGGGTGGAGCACCGGGTCTCGCTTTACACAGATGACCTGCTCTTGTACATTTCAGACAAGAGGGGATGGGGGAAGTTATGCGGATTCTCTGGGAATTTGGTAATTTTTCGGGGCATTAGTCGAACATGGGGAAAAGCGAGATGTTCGCGATCCAGGCAAGAGGGCAGGAGAAGAGACTCGGAGTGCTGCCGTCTAGAATGGTAGGAAGGAGCTTTCGACATCTGGGAATCCAGGTGGCCTGGGAATGGTGAGGCACTGCACAAGTTAAACATATCCCGGCTCGTAGAACAAATGAAAGAGGACTTTAAGAGATGGGACATGCTCCCGCTATCACTGGCGGGGAGGGTACAGACCGTGAAAATGACAGTCCTCCCCCGATTTCTGTTTGTCTTTCAGTGCTTCCCCATCTTCACCCCGAGGGCCTTTTTCAAGCGGGTGAATAAGGTTATTTTTGGATTTGTGTGGGTGGTTAAAACCCCGCGAGTGAAGAAAGTGTTGCTGGAGCGCAGTCGGGGGGAAGGTGGGTTGGCGCTGCCGAACTTTTGCAATTACTACTGGGCGGCTAATATAGCCATGATTAGGAAGTGGGTAGTGGGGGAGGGGTCGGTGTGGGAGCGGATGCAGGCGGCGTCATGTAAAGACACAAGTTTGGGAGCACTGATAATGGCACCTCTTCCGTTCTCGCCGGACTCCACAAGTCCGGTGGTGGTGGCACCTCTGAGGATCTGGGGGCAATGGAGGAGATATAAGAGAGTGGAGGGAGCATCAGTTTGGACCCCGATTTGTAATAATCATCGGTTTGTACCGGGTAGGCTAGGTGGTGAGTTCCAGAGATGGGAAAGGGCAGGAATTAGGAGGATGGGGGATCTATTTATAGACGGGAGCTTCCCCAGCTTGAAAGCCTTTGAGGATAAATTTGAATTGCCAGCAGGGAATGGGTTAGGTATCTGCAGTTGCGAGACTTTTGAGAAAGCAGGTTCCGGCCTTCCTGCTGCTGCCGCCACAGGGGATACAGGACAGAATAGTCTCCAGTACCTGGATGGGATATTTACCAGGAACGTTTGGAATTGGAGGAAACTCCGATGGAGGATCTTTTTTTAAAAACTTTAAAAAATATATATATATATTTTATTGAAATTTTTTTCCACACAATTTTTTCCCTCTTACAAAGCAAACGTAACAGTAAAGAAATTTTTAACAATACGCAAATAACTAAACCCCATAATCTTTTGACATAAACTAAACTAAACCCCCCCCCCCCCCTCCCCCCTGGGTTGCTGCTGCTGGTCATCTGTCTTCCCTCTAACGTTCCCCTAGGTAGTCGAGAAATGGCTGCCACCGCCTGGTGAACCCTTGAGCCGATCCTCTCAGGGCAAACTTTATCTGCTCCAATTTAATGAACCCTGCCATATCATTTACCCAGGCCTCCAGTCCGGGGGGTTTCGCCTCCTTCCACATGAGTAGGATCCTACGCCGGGCTACTAGGGACGCAAAGGCCACAACGTCGGCCTCTTTCGCCTCCTGCACTCCCGGCTCATCCGCAACTCCAAATAGAGCTACCCCCCAGCCTGGTTTGACCAGGGCCTTCACCACCTTCAAAATCACTCCCGTCACTCCCTTCCAATATCCTTCCAGTGCCGGGCACGCCCAAAACATATGTGCGTGGTTTGCCGGGCTCCCGCCACACCTCCCACATTTGTCCTCCACTCCAAAGAACCTGCTCAATCTTGCTCCCGTTATGTGTGCTCTATGTAGCACCTTAAATTGAATCAGGCTAAACCTGGCGCATGAGGAAGAGGAATTTACCCTGCTTAGGGCATCAGCCCACATACCCTCCTCTATCTCCTCCCGTAATTCTTCTTCCCACTTTCCTTTTAGTTCGCCCACCGACTCCTCCCCCTCTTCCCTCATCTCTCGTTATATCTCTGACACCTTGCCCTCTCCGACCCACACCCCTGAAAGCACTCTGTCCTGAATCCCCTGTGTCGGGAGCAACGGAAATTCCCTCACCTGTTGTCTAGTAAACGCCCTCACCTGCATATATCTCAAGAAGTTTCCCCGTGGCAGCTTATACTTTTCCTCCAATGCTCCCAAGCTCGCAAAAGTCCCATCTATAAATAAATCTCCCACCCTCTTAATTCCCAACTGGTGCCAGCTCTGAAATCCTCCATCCATTCTTCCTGGGGCGAACCTATGGTTGTTCCTAATTGGGGACCCCACCAGGGCACCCCGCACCCCTCTCTGTCGCCTCCATTGTCCCCAGATATTCAATGTTGCCGCCACCACCGGGTTCGTGGTAAACATTTTTGGCGAGAACGGTAGCGGCGCCGCCACCAGCGCCTCTAAACTCGTCCCTTTGCAGGACTTTCTCTCCAGTCTTTTCCACGCCGCTCCCTCACCCTCCATCATCCATTTACGTATCATTGCCACATTGGCGGCCCAATAGTAATCGCCCAAGTTCGGTAGTGCCAATCCTCCTCTGTCCCTACTACGCTGAAGGAACCCCCTCCTTACTCTCGGAACTTTCCCTGCCCACACGAAGCTCGTGATGCTCCTGTCTATTTTATTAAAAAGGTCTTAGTGATTAGTATAGGGAGACATTGAAATACAAATAAGAACCTCGGGAGGACCATCATCTTAATTGCTTGCACCCTGCCCGCCAGCGACAGAGGCTGCATGTCCCACCTCTTGAAGTCCTCCTCCATTTGTTCTACCAGCCGTGTCAGATTAAGTCTGTGCAAGGTTCCCCAGCTCCTAGCGATCTGAATCCCCAGGTATCGGAAGTTTCTTTCCACTTTCCTTAGCGGCAAGCCTTCTATCTCTCTACTCTGGTCCCCTGGATGTATCACAAATAATTCACTCTTCCCCATGTTTAGCCTATACCCCGAGAAATCCCCGAACTCCCTCAACATTTGCATAACCTCTATCATCCCCCCCGCTGGGTCCGACACGTATAACAATAGATCATCTGCGTATAACGAGACTCTGTGTTCTTCTCCCCCTCTAATCACCCCTCTCCATTTCCTGGAGTGTCTCAACGCCATGGCCAGAGGTTCAATTGCCAACGCGAACAACAATGGAGACAGCGGGCATCCCTGTCTTGTTCCCCTATATAGTCGGAAATACTCCGATCTTTGTCGACCCGTAACTACACTTGCCGTTGGAGCCCCATAAAGAAGTTTAACCCAGCTAATAAATCCGTTCCCGAACCCAAACCTCCTTAACACTTCCCATAAATACTCCCACTCCACCCTATCAAATGCCTTCTCTGCATCCATTGTCGCCACTATCTCTGCCTACCCCTCCACTGGGGGCATCATTATCACCCCTAATAGTCGTCGCACGTTAACATTCAGTTGTCTCCCTTTTACGAACCCTGTCTGGTCTTCGTGCACCACCCCCGGGACACAGTCTTCTATCCTCGATGCCAGTACCTTTGCCAACAATTTGGCGTCCACGTTCAATAATGAAATAGGTCTATAGGACCCGCACTGCAACGGATCTTTATCCCTCTTCAGAATTAGCGATATCGTCGCCTCCGAAATCGTCGGGGGTAAAGTCCCTCCTTCCCTGGCCTCATTGAACGTCCTCACCATCAACGGGGCCAACAAGTCCTCATATTTTCTGTAAAATTCCACCGGGAACCCCTCTGGTCCCGGAGCCTTCCCCGCTTGCATGCTTCCCAGTCCCTTAATAACCTTGTCCACCCCAATCGGTGCCCCCAGGCCTGCCACCTCCTGCTCCTCCACTTTCGGGAACCTCAATTGGTCCAGGAACTGCCGCATCCCCTCCTCTCCCTCTGGGGGTTGGGACCTAGACAGTTCCTCATAGAAGGTCTTGAACACCTCATTTATCTTTCCTGCTCTTCGCACCGTGTCTCCCTTTTCGTCTCTAATTCCTCCTATCTCCCTCGCTGCTGTCCTCTTTCGCAATTGATGAGCCAACAGGCGACTAGCCTTTTCCCCATATTCATACCTTCTCCCCTGTGCCTTCCTCCACAGTACCTCCGCCTTTCTGGTGGTCAGAAGGTCAAACTCCGTCTGGAGTCGTCTCCTCTCCCTGTACAGTCCCTCCTCCGGGGTCTCTGCAAATTCCCTATCCACCCTTAAAATCTCCCCCAGTACCGATGGAGGATCTTTTTTTTTTTTATAAATATTTTATTGAAAATTTTTGGTCAACCAACACAGTACATTGTGCATCCTTTACACAACATTATAACAATACAGATAATAATGACCTTTTTTATATAAACAAAAAAAAACAACAACAAATAAATAAATATTAAATAACAAAAATAAAAACTAGCCCTAATTGGCAACTGCCTTGTCTCAGGCCACCCACCCCCCCATCCCATCCCACCCCCCCCCCCCAAGTCCTGGGCTGCTGCTGCTGCCTTCTTTTTTTTCCCCCATCTATCTTTCCGCCAGATATTCGACGAACGGTTGCCACCGCCTGGTGAACCCTTGAGCCGACCCCCTTAGGACGAACTTAATCCGCTCTAACTTTATGAACCCCGCCATATCATTTATCCAGGTCTCCACCCCCGGGGGCTTGGCTTCTTTCCACATTAGCAATATCCTGCGCCGGGCTACTAGGGACGCAAAGGCCAAAACATCGGCCTCTCTCGCCTCCTGCACTCCCGGCTCTTGTGCAACCCCAAATATAGCCAACCCCCAGCTTGGTTCGACCCGGACTCCTACTACTTTTGAAAGCGCCTTTGTCACCCCCACCCAAAACCCCTGTAGTGTCGGGCATGCCCAAAACATATGGGTATGATTCGCTGGGCTTCTTGAGCACCTCGCACACCTATCCTCCACCCCAAAAAATTTACTGAGCCGTGTTCCAGTCATATGTGCCCTGTGTAATACCTTAAACTGAATCAGGCTTAGCCTGGCGCACGAGGACGACGAGTTTACCCTGTTTAGGGCATCTGCCCACAGCCCCTCCTCGATCTCCTCCCCTAGCTCTTCTTCCCATTTCCCTTTTAGTTCGTCCACCATAGTCTCCCCTTCGTCCCTCATTTCCCGATATATATCCGACACCTTACCATCCCCCACCCATTTCTTTGAGATGACTCTGTCCTGCACCTCTTGTGTCGGGAGCTGCGGGAATTCCCTCACCTGTTGCCTCGCAAAAGCCCTCAATTGCATGTACCTGAATGCATTCCCTTGGGGCAACCCATATTTCTCGGTCAGCGCTCCCAGACTCGCGAACTTCCCATCCACAAATAGATCTTTCAGTTGCGTTATTCCTGCTCTTTGCCACATTCCATATCCCCCATCCATTCCCCCGGGGCAAACCTATGGTTGTTTCTTATCGGGGACCCCCCCAATGCTCCGGTCTTTCCCCTATGTCGTCTCCACTGTCCCCAAATCTTCAGTGTAGCTACCACCACCGGACTCGTGGTGTAGTTCCTCGGTGAGAACGGCAATGGGGCTGTCACCATAGCCTGCAGGCTGGTCCCCCTACAGGACGCCCTCTCTAATCTCTTCCACGCCGCTCCTTCCTCCTCTCCCATCCACTTACTCACCATTGAAATATTAGCGGCCCAATAATACTCACTTAGGCTCGGTAGTGCCAGCCCCCCCCTATCCCTACTACGCTGTAAGAATCCCTTCCTCACTCTCAGAGTCTTCCCGGCCCAAACAAAACCCATGATGCTCTTTTCTATCCTTTTAAAAAAAGCCTTCGTGATCACCACCGGGAGGCACTGAAACACAAAGAGGAATCTCGGGAGGACCACCATCTTAACCGCCTGCACCCTCCCTGCCATTGACAGTGCTACCATATCCCATCTCTTGAAATCTTCCTCCATCTGTTCCACAAACCGCGTTAATTTTAGCCTGTGCAATGTGCCCCAATTCTGAGCTATCTGGATCCCCAGGTAACGAAAGTCTCTTGTTACCTTCCTCAACGGTAGGTCTTCTATTTCTCTACTCTGCTCCCCTGGATGCACCACAAACAGCTCACTCTTCCCCATGTTCAATTTATACCCTGAAAAATCCCCAAACTCCCCAAGTATCCGCATTATTTCTGGCATCCCCTCCGCCGGATCCGCCACATATAGTAGCAGATCATCCGCATATAAAGATACCCGGTGTTCTTCTCCTCCCCTAAGTATTCCCCTCCATCTCTTGGAACCTCTCAGCGCTATCGCCAGGGGCTCAATCGCCAGTGCAAACAGTAATGGGGACAGATCCCTGCCTTGTCCCTCTATGGAGCCGAAAATATGCCGATCCCCGTCCATTCGTGACCACACTCGCCACTGGGGCCCTATACAACAGCTGCACCCATCTAACATACCCCTCTCCAAAACCAAATCTCCTCAACACCTCCCACAGATAATCCCATTCCACTCTATCAAATGCTTTCTCGGCATCCATCGCCACTACTATCTCCGTTTCACCCTCTGGTGGGGCCATCATCATTACCCCTAACAACCTCCGTATATTCGTGTTCAGCTGTCTCCCCTTCACAAACCCAGTTTGGTCCTCATGAACCACCCCCGGGACACATTCCTCTATTCTCATTGCCATTACCTTGGCCAGGACCTTGGCATCCACATTTAGGAGGGAAATTGGTCTGTAGGACCCGCATTGTAGCGGATCCTTTTCCTTCTTTAAGAGAAGCGATATCGTTGCTTCAGACATAGTCGGGGGCAGTTGTCCCCTTTCCTTTGCCTCGTTAAAGGTCCTCGTCAGTAGCGGGGCGAGCAAGTCCAAATATTTTCTGTAGAATTCAACTGGGAATCCGTCCGGTCCCGGGGCCTTTCCCGTCTGCATGTTCCTAATTCCTTTCACCACTTCTTCTACCGTGATCTGTGCTCCCAGTCCCACCCTTTCCTGCTCTTCCACCTTGGGAATTTCCAGCCGATCCAAAATCCATCATTCTCTCCCTCCCATCCGGGGGTTGAGCTTCATACAATTTTTTATAAAATGTCTTGAACACTTCATTCACTCTCTTCGCTCCCCGCTCCGTCTCTCCTTCCTCGTCCCTCACTCCCCCTATTTCCCTCGCTGCTCCCCTTTTCCTCAATTGGTGTGCCAGCAATCTGCTCGCCTTCTCTCCATATTCATACTGTACACCCTGCGCCTTCCTCCATTGTGCCTCTGCAGTGCCTGTAGTCAGCAAGTCAAATTCCACATGCAGCCTTTGCCTTTCCCTGTACAGTCCCTCCTCCGGTGCTTCCGCATATTGTCTGTCCACCCTCAAAAGTTCTTGCAGCAACCGCTCCCGTTCCTTACTCTCCTGCTTCCCTTTATGTGCCCTTATTGATATCAGCTCCCCCCTAACCACCGCCTTCAACGCCTCCCAGACCACTCCCACCTGAACCTCCCCATTGTCATTGAGTTCCAAGTACTTTTCAATACATCCCCTCACCCTTAGGCACACCCCCTCATCCGCCATTAGTCCCATGTCCATTCTCCAGGGTGGGCGCCCTCCTGTTTCCTCCCCTATCTCCAAGTCTACCCAGTGTGGGGCATGATCCGAAATGGCTATAGCCGTATATTCCGTTCCCCTCACCCTCGGGATCAATGCCCTACCCAACACAAAAAAGTCTATGCGCGAATAGACTTTATGGACATAGGAGAAAAACGAGAACTCCTTACTCCTAGGTCTACTGAATCTCCACGGGTCCACACCTCCCATCTGCTCCATAAAATCCTTAAGCACCTTGGCTGCTGCCGGCCTCCTACCAGTCCTGGACTTCGACCTATCCAGCCTTGGTTCCAACACCGTGTTAAAGTCTCCCCCCATTATCAGCTTTCCCGTCTCTAGGTCCGGGATGCGTCCTAGCATTCGCCTCATAAAGTTGGCATCATCCCAGTTCGGGGCATACACGTTTACCAAAACCACCATCTCTCCCTGTAATTTGCCACTCACCATCACGTATCTGCCCCCGTTATCCGCCACTATAGTCTTTGCCTCGAACATTACCCGCTTCCCCACTAATATAGCCACCCCCCTGTTTTTCGCATCCAGCCCCGAATGGAACACCTGCCCCACCCATCCTTTGCGCAGCCTAACCTGGTCTATCAGTTTCAGGTGCGTTTCCTGTAACATAACCACATCTGCTTTAAGTTTCTTAAGGTGTGCGAGTACTCGTGCCCTCTTTATCGGCCCGTTTAGCCCTCTCATGTTCCACGTGATCAGCCGAGTTGGGGGGCTTCCCACCCCCCCCCCCCTTGCCGGTTAGCCATCATCTTTTTCCAGCTTCTCACCCAGTTCCCACGCAGCTGTATCTCCCCCCCGCCCATCCTCTCCCGTACCCACTCCCCCCTTTCCCCAGCAGCAGCAACCCAGTAATTCCCCCCTCCCACTCCCCCCGCTAGACCCCCCGCTAGTGTAATTACTCCCCCCATGTTGCTCCCAGAAGTCAGCAAACTCTGGCTGACCTCTGCTTCCCCCCGTGACCACGGCTCGCACCGTGCGACGCCCCCTCCTTCCTGCTTCTCTATTCCCGCCATAATTATCATAGCGCGGGAACCAAGCCCGCGCCTCTCCCTCGGCCCCGCCTCCCATGGCCAACGCCCCATCTCCTCTCCCTCCCCACCTCCCCCCATCACCACCTGTGGGAGAAAGAAAAATTACCATACCGCAGGATTAGAACATAAAACCCCTCTTCGCCCCCCCCCCATTCGCCCCACCACTTTGTCCAAACGTTCTTTTTCATAATCCACTCATTCCAATTTTTCTTCTACAATAAAAGTCCACGCTTCATCCGCCGTCTCAAAGTAGTGGTGCCTCCCTTGATATGTGACCCACAGTCTTGCCGGTTGCAGCATTCCAAATTTTATCTTCCTTTTGTGAAGTACCGCCTTGGCCCGATTGAAGCTCGCCCTCCTTCTCGCCACCTCCGCACTCCAGTCTTGATAAACGTGGGTCACCGCGTTCTCCCATTTACTGCACCGAGTTTTCTTCGCCCATCTAAGGACCATTTCTCTATCCTTAAAACGGAGGAATCTCACCACTATGGCTCTGGGAGTTTCTCCTGCTCTCGATCCTCGCACCATAACTCGGTATGCTCCCTCCACCTCCAACGGACCCGTCGGGGCCTCCGCTCCCATTAACGAGTGCAGCATCGTGCTCACATATGCCCCGACGTCCGCCCCCTCCACACCTTCAGGAAGGCCAAGAATCCTCAAGTTGTTCCTCCTTGCGTTGTTTTCCAGTGCCTCCAACCTCTCCACACATCGTTTCTGGTGTGCCTCCTGTATCTCCGACTTCACCACCAGGCCCTGTATATCGTTCTCATTCTCGGCTGCTTTCGCCTTCACGACCCGAAGCTCCTGCTCCTGGGTCTTTTGTTCCTCTTTCAGCCCTTCGATCGCCTGTAATATCGGGGCCAACAACTCTTTCTTCATTTCCTTTTTTATCTCCTCCACGCAGCATTTCAAGAACTCTTGTTGTTCAGGGCCCCATATGAAACTGCCACCTTCCGACGCCATCTTGGTTTCTGCTTGCCTTCCTTGCCGTTGTTCCAAAGGATCCGCTGCAATCCGGCCACTTTCCTCTCCTTTTTCCATCCGTGTCCAGGGGGAACACCCTTCCGGTTTGCCGCACGGTGTTTTTAGCCGTTAAAATTGCCGTTGGGGCTCCTATCAAGAGCCCAAAGGTCCGTTCCACCGGGAGCTGCCGAAACGTGCGACTTAGCTGGTCATCGCCGCACCCGGAAGTCCCCGATGGAGGATCTTAAGGGCAAGTGGGAAAACGAGCTAGGAGGAGATAGAGGCAGGTCTGTGGGCGGATGCCCTAATAGGGTTAATACATCCTCATCATGTGCCAGGTTTAGCCTGATGCAATTCAAGTTAGTCCATTGGGCACACTTGACGGTGGCGCAGATGAGCAAGTTTTTTTGGGGTAGAGGACCGTGTGCGAGGTGCGTGGGAAACCCAACAAATCATGTGTGCATGTTTTGGGCATGCCTGAAACTTAGAGGGTTTTGGCAGGGTTTCGCTAAGGCAATGTCCACCGTACTCAAAACACGGGTGGTGCCGAGTCTGGAGGTGGCGATCTTTGGAGTGTCGGAAGAGCCGGGAGCTCAGGGGGCGAAAGAGGCAACGTCTTGGCCTTTGCCTCCCTGGTAGCCCGGAGACAGATCTTATTTATGTGGAGGGACTCGAAGCCCCCGAGTCCTGGGTTAGTTACATGGCGGGGTTTCTCAGTCTCAAGAAGATAAAGTTCGCCTTAAGAGGGTCATTGGTTGGGTTCACCCGGAGGTGGCAGCCATTTGTCAACTTGGGGAAAATTAAAATGTCAGCAGGAGCAGATTTCAAAAGGTGGGGGGGTGCGGGGGTAGTAGAGGGATTGTTGTTTTATGATTGGGCTGTGTGAAGATTGTGATGGGGTGGAAATGTTTATTATACCATGTTTATGTCGCTGTTCTTGTTATTGTTATAAAAACTTGCAAATACCCTAATAGAAATATATATTTTTAAAAACCTCTAAACGATGTCTTTGGCAGGAAAATCGGCAGGCATTGGAAAATAAACCGGAATCGTGGCAACACATTCATTTCAAACGCCTGCACCTGACCCGCCAGTGACGGGGAGACCATCCCACCTTGCCAGATCATCCTTCACCCTCCCCACCAAACTAGAAATGTTGTACCTATGGAGCCCTCCCAATCCCGAGCAACCTGCACTCCCAGGTATCTAAAGTGAGTTCCTGCCCTATGGAATGGCAGCCCCCCACGCCACAAAATATTCACTCTTGTTCTGATTTAGTTTGTACCCCGAGAAGTACCCAAGCACCCGAAGCAGCTCCAGTATCCCCCCTATTGACCCACTCGGTTCCGTCACGTATAACAAGTCATTGGCATACAAGGACATCTGATGCTCTATCCCCGCCCCGCACTATCCCTTTCCATGCCCCCACACGTCTTAACGCGATGGCCAATGGTCAATCGCGAGTGCAAACAGGGGGGTGGGGACATAGGACATCCCTGCCTAGTCCCACGGTGGAGAAAAGTATCTCGAGCTGACGTTGTTTGTGCGGACACTCGCCCTCAGCTCCTTATATAGTAACTTTACCCAGTCCACAAATCTTGGTACAATCCCAAACCGCTCCAGAGCTGCCATCAAGTACCCCCCAAAGGACCCGGTTAAATGCTTTCTCAGCGTCCAATGCCACAACCACCTGTTTCCTTCCCCTCAGCCGGTGCCATAACCACGTTCAATACCCTCCTCATGTTCGAAAAGAGCTGCCTCCCTGTCACAAACCCTGTCTGATCTTCACCTATCCTCTAGCCTACCTGCCAGTACCTGCGCCAATATCTTTGCGTCCACATTTAAAAGTGATATGGGCCATATTGTTACAACTGATTATTTATTGTTCACTGGTCAACTGAATCTTACCAGATTAATTGAGGAGAGCTGCTATTTTTTTTCCTCCAGCTGGTTATAATCTCAAATGTTGGCTGAGCCCTATCTCTGCATCGGTTTGTTGTGCTTGGCCCCATGTCTGAAGCATAACAAGATACTCTGACTAGATCCCACCTGTGGTTTGCACACACTGATTATCTTTGCATTGCCTGTCCAAAGCGTCAAACAAACTTAACAACCAGATTGGTCGTACCTATCCCAAAAGCACAAGTTCAGCACAAAATATTGATAAGGATGCAGTGAATGAAACAACAGTCTCTATTGCTTATTTTGGACTCCTTGAAACCTCGCGTTCCCACGTTGAGAGCCTGTGGTTGAAAATGTTGAATAAAAATATTTTTTTATAAAAGAACCCTTGGTTGATATGACTGGCTTTGGTAAACTATCCCTCCTTGCCCTTCAGCAACAATTTATATTTTGTACCTTTAAACATAATGAAATGTTCCAATTGCAGTTACATACATACATAGAAGATAGGAGCAGGAGGAGGCCTTTTGGCCCTTCCAGCCTGCTCCGCCATTCATCACGATCATGG
Organism: Scyliorhinus torazame; assembly: GCF_047496885.1. Lineage (NCBI taxonomy): Eukaryota > Metazoa > Chordata > Chondrichthyes > Carcharhiniformes > Scyliorhinidae > Scyliorhinus > Scyliorhinus torazame. Next base: position 267,622,576 of record NC_092708.1, on the reverse strand, counting down.
CTGATCATCCAACTCAATAGCCTAATCCTGCTTTCTCCCCATAACCTTTGATCCATTCTCCCCAAGTGCTATATCTAGCCGCCTCTTGAATATATTCAAAGTTTTAGCATAAACCACTTCCTGTGGTAATGAATTCCACAGGCTCACCACTCTGTGTGAAGAAATGTCTCCTCATCTCTGTCCGAAATGGTCCTGAATCCTCAGACAGTGACTCCTGGTTCTGGACACACCCATCATTGGGAACATTTTCCCTGCATCTACCCTGTCTAGTTCTGTTAAAATTGTATAAGTGTCTGAAATCCCCCCTCATTCTTCTGAACTCCAGCGAGAACAAGCCCAACCTAGTCAATCTCTCCTCTTATGACAGTTCCGCCATCCCTGGAATCAGTCTATGTTCACAGATAGCATTTTAAAACAGCATGACACCGTACCCATAAAGAGATGTCAGATCAGATGAACAAAAGCTTGGTCAGATGTTTTAAGGAGTGTCTTAAAGGAGGCAAGGGAGGTAGTAAGGCAGAGAGGTGTAGGAAAGAAATTCCAGAGATTGATGCCTGTGCCTTCAGCTCTCTAGGCCTAGAGGTGGAACGATTGGAATTGGGAATGCATAACGGGCCAGAATAAGAGGAGTACAGATATCTCAAAGGGTTAGGGAGCTGGAGGTGATTACAGAGGTAGGAAGGAAAAAGGCCATGGAGGGACTTGAAGATAAGGATGATAATTTTAAGATCAAAATCACGTAGAACTGAAAACCAGTGTGGGTCAGTGAATATGGTAATAGGGGAATGGGGATTTGCTGCAAATTAATACAGTAGCAGATAGGTTTTAGATGACCTCAGGTTTACGAAGGGTAGAATAGAAAGGGTAGAATGGCTGAGGCTGAACTCTGGTACGACCGCATTTGGAGTATTGCGTACAGTTCTGGTCACCGCATTATAGGAAGGACGTGGAGGCTTTGGAGCGGGTGCAGAGGAGATTTACCAGGATGTTGCCTGGTTTGGAGGGAAAATCTTATGAGGAAAGGCTGATGGACTTGAGGTTGTTTTCGTTGGAGAGAAGAAAGATTAAGAGGAGACTTAATAGAGGCATACAAAATGATCAGGGGGTTGGATAGGGTGGACAGTGAGAGCCTTCTCCCGCGGATGGAAATGGCTGGCACGAGGGGACATAACTTTAAACTGAGGGGTAATAGATATAGGACAGAGGTCAGAGGTAGGTTCTTTACGCAAAGAGTAGTGAGGCCGTGGAATGCCCTACCTGCTACAGTAGTGAACTCGCCAACATTGAGGGCATTTAAAAGTTTATTGGATAAACATATGGATGATAATGGCATAGTGTAGGTTAGATGGCTTTTGTTTTGGTGCAACATCGTGGGCCGAAGGGCCTGTACTGCGCTGTATTGTTCTATGTTCTATGTTCTATACGACCCACACTCCGTCCTTATCTATCTTTTTTCTTTTTCAAAAAAATTTTTTTTTTAGAGTACCCAATTATTTGTTTTCTTCCAATTGAAGGGCAATTTAGCGTGGCCAATCCACCTAACCTGCACATCTTTTGGGTTGTGGGGGTGAAACCCACGGAGAGAATATGCAAACTCCACACGGCCAGTGACCCAGAGCCGGGATCGAACCTGAGACCTCGGCGCCGTGAGGCAGCAGGGCTAACCCACTGCGCCACCGTGCTGCTTATATTTCTTAAGTAACAGGGAAATCGATGCCTGAAGTTTGTGGTAACACCCCCTTCCCTATCGCCTCCTCAAACATCCCCATCATCAGCGGTACCAGCTTATCTTTAAATTTTTAATAATAGTCCACCGGAAACCCATCTGGCCCTGCCTCCTTCCCCGACTGCATCCTCCCAATCGCATCTTTTATCTCCTGCTCCACTATCGCCCCTTCTAATGTAGCCCTGTGCCCCTCCCCTAATCCCGGGTACTCCAGCCCATCTAGAAATTCCTGCATCTCCTGGCCTCCCCCAGATGGCTCTGACCTGTACAACATCTCATAGAATTCGTTAACGACCTTGTTAACCTGATCTGGAGCTACCATCAACTTCCCTGCCCTGTCCCGCACCTGAATAATTTCCCTTGCCACAGCCTTCCTCTGGAGCTGACCCGCCCTGCCTTGTCTTCATGCTCGTAAACTGCACCCCTTGCTCGCCTCAATTGGCATACCGCCTTCCTGGTAAATAGTCGGTCAAAGCTCACCTGGTGTTCCTTCCTCTTTTCCAATTCCGCTGGGTCCCTATCTTCTGCATACCTCCTATCTACCTCCAGCATCTCATCTATTACCCTCTGACGCTCCTCTTTCTAACCTAGCCTTGAACGAGATTACCTCACCCCCTCACCACCGTCTTTAAAGCCTCCCAGACAACTGCCTTCGACACTTCCCCCGTGCAGTTAAAACCTACAAATTCCTCGATTAATTTTTCAATTTTGTCACAGAGCCCTCGGTCCCCAACAGTCCCATATCTAACTTCTACCCTGGTCTCTGTACCATCCCTTTCTCCAGTACCATATCCACCCAATGCGGAGTATGATCTGATATTGCAATTGCTGAGTACTCCGACCCTTTAACCCCAGCTAGCAGCGCCTTCCTCGCCATGAAAAAGTCGATCCTCAAGTATACCTATGGGCCGCTGAGAAAAACGAGTACTCCCGCTCACTCGGGTGCAGAGACCTCCAAGGGTCCACCCCTCCCATTTCCACCAACCATTGGCCCAGCCAGCGCCTTCACCACCCCCCCCCCCCCCCCCACCCCCGACGGGATCAGCGAGCGCGGCGGTGACCTGTCCAATCTTGGCTCCTGCACCAAGTTCCATTCGCTCCCCCCTATCAGTTCGTGTGTGTCCCAAGTCGGGGATGGCCCCACACACCTTCGCGAATCCCACATCGCCCCAATTGGGACCACATACACTTACCAGCGCCACTAGTGCCCCATAAGACCATAAGACATAGGAGCACAATTAGGCCACTTGGCCCATCGAGTCTGCTCGCCATTCAATCATGACTGATATTTTCTCATCCCCATGCCTTCTCCCCACAACCCCCGATCCTCCTGCCTTCTCCCCACAACCCCTGATCCTCCTGCCTTCTCCCCATAACCCCTGATCCTCCTGCCTTCTCCCCATAACCCCTGATCCCCTTATTAATCTAGAACCTTTCCATCTCTGTCTTAAAGACACTCAGTGAATTGGACTCCACAGCCTTCTGCGGCAAAGAGTTCCACAGAATCACCACCCTCTGGCTGAAGAAATTCCTCCTCATCTCTGTTTTAAAGGATCGTCCCTTTAAACTGAGATGGTGTCCTCTGGTTCTCGTTTTTCCTACAAGTGGAAACATCCTCTCCACATCCACTCTATCTAGGCCTCACAGTATCTTGTATGTTTCAATAAGATCCCCTCTCCTTCTAAACTCCCAACGAGTACAGACCCAGAGTCCTCAAACGTTCCTCATACGACAAGCTCTTCATTCCAGGGATCATTCTTGTGAACATCCTCTGGACCCTTTCCAAGGCCAGCACATCCTTCCTTGGATATGGGGCCCAAAACTGCTCACAATACTTCAAATGGGGTCTGACCAGAGCCGTGTACAGCCTCAGAAGTACATCCCTGGTCTTGTATTCTAGCCCTCTTGACATGAATGCTAACATTGCATTTGCCTTCTTAACTGCCGACTGAACCTGCACATTAACCTTCAGAGAATCGTGAACAAGGACTCCCAAGTCTCTTTGTGCTTCTGCTTTCCGAAGCATTTCCCCATTTAGAAAATAGTCTATGCCTAGATTCCTCCTTCCAAAGTGCATAACCTCACACTTTTCCACATTGTATTTCATTTGCCACTTCATTGCCCACTCTCCTAGCTTGTCCTTCTGCAGCCCCCTTGCTTCCTCAATACTACCTGTCCCCCTACAGATCTTTGTATCATCTGCAAACTTAGCAACAGACACTTCAGTTCCTTCTTCCAAATCATTAATGTATATCGTGAAAAGTTGTGGTCCCAGCTCAGACCCCTGAGGCACACCACGAGTCATTGGCTGCCATCCTGAAAAAGACCCCTTTATCCCCACTCTTTGCCTTCTGCCAGTCATCCAATGCCCTATCCATGCCAGGATCTTACCCTGAACACCATGAGCTCTTAACTTATTTAACCGTCTCCTGTGCGGCACCTTGTCAAAGGCCTTCTGGAAATCTAAATAAATCACGTCTACTGGTTCTCCTTTGTCTAACTTGCTTGTTATCTTCTCAAAGAACTCTTAACAGATTTGTCAGGCATGACCTGACCTCCCTTTGTCAAAGCCGTGCTGACTCAGTCCTATTTTACCATGTGCTTCCAAGTGCTTCACGATCTCATCTTTAATAACAGACTCTAAAATCTTACCAATGACCGAAGTCAGGCTAACCAGCCTATAATTTCCCGTCTTCTGCATCCCTCCCTTCTTAAACAGTGGTGTTACATTAGCCACCTTCCAGTCCTCTGGGACCCTTCCTGCTTCCAGTGATTCCTGAAAGATCATCACAAATGCATCCACAATTTCCTCAGCTATCTCTTTTAGGATCCTGGGGTGTAGTCCATCCGGTCCAGGTGACTTACCCACCTTCAGACCTTTCAGTTTCCCCAGAACATTCTCCTTAGTAATGGTCACTGCACTCACCTCTGCCCCCTGGTTCTCCTGGAGCTCTGGCATCCCACTGGTGTCTTCCACCGTGAAGACTGATGCAAAGTAACTGTTCAGTTCGTTTGCCATTTCTTTGTTCCCTATTATTACTTGCCCAGCCACATTTCATTTTCTTTGTTTCCTATTATTACTTCGCCAGCCACACTTTCCCCCGTAAAAATCACACCAGTATTGATCCCCCCCACCCCCACCCTTTTTTTTTTTTAAAAAAAAAAGTTTTTTTTAATTCTACATTTTCACATTTTCCTTCAAAAATTTACACCCCACCCACAAACAGTAAATGGTAACAAATTCAAAATCAATCCCCTTAACAATACCAATGATCCCATCCTCCCACCACCCCAAACAACAGCCCACCTGTCAATATATGCATCCAATAAACCAAACCCTGCCACGGTGGAAACAAAAAACAAAGGAGAAAAAGAAAAAGGAGTCCGGGACCGCCCATGGTCACCATTGACCTATAGAGTCCACCCCCCCCCCCCCCCTCCCCACACTCAACGCCATCCAGCCTCTGAAAGAGTACCGTACATGATACCCAAGAGTTGTACACCCCCCCCCCCCCCCAAAGTCTCCAGCTCCTCCCGTGTCCACTGCCTCTTGTAAAACTCCTCCTCCCAACCTCTGTTCCTTCCCCCCAACTTTTCACCCCGGCTAGACCACTCGCACCCTGTTCTGCCAGGCTCCGATGGCCGCAGCCCCTCCCCCCACCTCACTCCCGTTCACTGGCCGGCTTAAACCGGGCAGCGTGGAGGCCCCCGCCCGGGTCCCTTTCCCCCTTGCCCGGCCCTCGGAAAGCCCAGAGATCCCCTTTTAGCACACAAACCCTGCATATCCACCTACACCCCAAAGAGCCCTCATTTCGAGTGAAAGTCCCATCCCTTCCCTTGTCCAAATATATACAACATTGGCTCCTTTAGCCCCTACACCCGCACGCAGTGAAACAAAAAAGAAGAAAATACAGTCATGAGGTTACATCGGCACATGACCATTTCTCAATTTGTCAGTTCTGCCACTGTCCTTCTGCCTTCGCAAACTCCTCCGCTGCTTCCGCCGTTCCAAAATAAAAGTCCCTGAGCTTATAAGTCACCCTCAGCTTCGCTGGATATACAATGCCGCACTGCACCTTGCTAATGTACAGTGCCCTCTTCACCCGGTTGAAGGCAGCCCGCCTCCTTGCCAGCTCCACCATAAAGTCCTGGCATACACGTATACCAGCTCTAGCCCACTGCACCACCCGCTTCTGCTTGGCCCAGCTCAGGACCTTCTCCTTCACACTACCTACGGAAGCACAGAGTCACTGCCCTTGGCTGCTCACTCGCCTTTGGTACAGGCCTCCACGACCGATGAGCCCGATCCAGTTCATATCGGGAGGGATCCTCCCCCTCCCCCAATAGTTTTGCCAGCATCGTGGCAAAATACTCAGTTGGCTTCGGTCCTTCAACTCCTTCGGGCAACCCCACAATCCTCAAATTCTGTCGCCTGGATCTGTTTTCCAGGTCTTCCAATTTTCCTCGCAGATCCTTGTTAATGTCCATCACCTTCCGCATCTCCTTCCCCATTGAGGCAAGTTGATCACCGTGCTGCAGTAACGTCTCTTCCACTTCCTTCAGCGCCTCCCCTTGTTCTCGCACCTCCGCCACTGCGCTCGCCACCGCCGTCATCACCGGGGAAATCGCCTCCTCCACCAGCGCACTCAAAACCTCCCTTATCTCCTTCCTCACCGTCTCCATGCATTTTGCAAACTGCCTTTCAAATTCCGCAGCCATCACCTTAGTTATTTCTTCAGCCGTAAGCAATGCGGCCTCCCCTGGTGCTCCAGCCTCCATTTTCTTTACTGACCCCGCGGTGACCTTTCCACTCCCCGACAGACTTTCAGCCGCTTTTTTCACGGCCGTTTTTTTGCTGGTCTTTGACATTCCCCTCCTCTGTGCTGTCTCCCGACTTTTACTGCCTTCGCTGGCCCTAGGACCGGGCGTTAACCCCCAACAATGCCGTTCCCGAACGGGAGCCCTCCAACGCGCGGCTGCCTCCCGCCCGCCGTCACCGGAAGTGGCCCCCCCCCCCACCCTTCTTATCCACCATCATCATACCACCGGGCCCTGCCCTATGGGCCTGACCCGTCCCTATCCATTATTAACATTGAACCCCTTCCCAGGATCCCCCTGCACTTCCCCTCAAAAAATCTTACCCAGTATCGATCCCCCCACTCCCTCCCCCTGCATGCCTCGTAGGCCCATCAAAACCTGCTAACCAGGCTACAATGTCCGCAGCCCTCCTCTCACCTCATCTCTGTTCACTAGCCGACTAGTTAGCTAGTGCGGTCGTCCCCTCCAACCCAGTCCCAGAAGAAAAAGAAAAACAATTCAATCTATACAATTCAGAAAAATAACATATAACCGTTGCAACATAAAAAAGGAACAAAAATGCCAATCAAACCATACAAAAACTTAAACTCTGTAACAATGTGATGTAAAGTAAGTTACAATACAGGTCAGTGAAAGGAAAGTTATAACATTTATACATTTTCCAGCTCCCAATCACAGTCCACTCCTCAGCCAAGCCTTCTGCCTTCATGAACGCCTCAGCTGCCTCCACCGTTTCCAGATAAAAATCTTTGGCGTTGTACGTCACTCTCCGCTTTGCCGGGTATACCATATCAAATCGCAGCCCCTTGTTGTACAGTGATGCCTTCACTCGGTTGAATGCCACTCGTATCTTCGCCATTCCACCGTCAAGTCCTGGTAAATCCGAACTCCAGCACCAGCCCTCTGCACCTAGTGCTTCTACTTCGCGCAGTTTAACACCACCTTCATGTGGTATTTATGGAAGTAGATAATTACTGCTCTCGGCGGCTCACTTACTTTGGGTTTCGGCCTTAACGACCAATGAGGTTGGTCCAGTTCATACAGGGAGGAGCCTTCACCCTCTCCCATCAACTCCGCCAGCATCTTAGCAAAGTACTCTGTTAGCCATGAGCTCTCTGCCCCTTCGGGCAAGCCCACAATTCTCAGATTGTGCCACCTCGAGCGGTTCTCCAAGTCCTCGAGCTTTGCTTGGAGTCGTCTGTTGATCTCCACCATCCTCCGCAGCTCGTGCCCCACCGAGATGAGCTGGTCGCTGTGCTGCGACGTGGCCTCCTCCACTTCGTTCATCTTTTCAACCTGTTCTCTCACCTCGGCCGATGTCTTTGCCTCCTCCACCAATGATCACAGTGCAACCACCATCTCCTTCCTCAATGCCTCCATATGCCTCGCAAATTGCTTCTCCAGCTCCACAGCCTTCACCTCGGTCATTCTTTCCACACGGTCCGGCATCCGCCATCATGTCAGCGTTTTTACTGGTCTTCTCATTCGACGGCGAACCCGCGTTTCCTCCCTTCTTCACAGCTGTTTTTGGCATCCCTTAACCACTTAGTATTTTTTTCCTTCTTTCTTCAATCTTAAAATAAATAAATAATAAAAATGATAATAAAATAAATAATAAATACATTAAAAGAAAATTTTAATAAAAAATTAAATTGAAAAATCTAAATTCAGCGGGGCCCATCCGATGTGTGCTGCTCGCCCTCTACATTCATCCTGGATTCGGGCCTCGCCTCCGACCAAGCTCCTCCCCCGCCGCTCACTTTGGGCTCGATGCCCTGTTCCTTTGGCTCCCCACCGGCTCCAAACCTGCCCGACCCGGAGGCCGTCCCTCAGGCCCCAACAGCGGTCCTCAGGCAGCACGGTAGCATTGTGGTTAGCACAATTGCTTCACAGCTCCAGGGTCCCAGGTTCGATTCCCAGCTTGGGTCACTGTCTGTGCGGAGTCTGCACTTTCTCCCCGTGTGTTCATGGGTTTCCTCCGGGTGCTCCAGTTTCCTCCCACAGTCCAAAGATGTGCAGGTTAGGTGGATTGCCTTTAGTGTCCAAAATTGCCCTTAGTGTTGGGTGGGGTTGCTGGGTTATGGGGATAGGGTGGAGGTGTGGACCTTGGGTAGGGTGCTCTTTCCAAGAGCCAGTGCAGACTCGATGGGCCGAATGGCCTCCTTCTGCAATGTAAATTCTATGATTCTATGAAATCTCGATCGGCGAAACAATGGGGAAACCCCCGGAAAACACCAAAATGTCTCGGGCCGGTGGGAGCCTCTCTCCAACGCCCTGTGCCTGCTATTTTAAACGCACATTTACTTTTAATTGAAGAGACCAGGCAGTTGTAAAAATAATTGCAGTATTTAAAATAATCCTGATTTCCTGGTGAGAACATTTAAATATGTATTATATCATTCTGTAATGTACATCCACACAGCTCATAGCTGAATTCTCAGAAGGGATTGAAGAGTATTTCAAAGTTTGTGTGATAATAGTTTGCATTTGATAAGGATAACGTAATATGTGGTCTTTCATTGTTCTGGGCCTGTCACTTCCCTACATGGAAAGTTTTCCAGCCAAGTTAAACCGTTATTGTGTCTGCTGGATATCTCCACTGAGGAGAAGGGAAATGGGATTTTGTCACCTGTCGCCTTGTGTAATTCTTCAGATAGTCAGTATCCCTTAGAAACGGATATTGGCTATGGTTAAATCAGTTTGCACAAATGTGGTACAAGGAGACTTGATGGCTAAGGTGGAATACAAAATAACATCAATTTGTTTTGAGAATTGGAGCACGGCTGTGAAGTCCTTATCGTGGCATTTGTTGCTAGCTGGATGCGGTTCCTTTTTTCTCACAATTAAAGAAAAGCTGATTTAAGATTATTAGAGGAAAACATTTAAAATTTGCTGCAAGTTTCCCTTTTTTTTCCCCCCTGTTTCCCTTTCTGAAGAAAATAACTGCAGTTGTAAGTTTTTTGTGTTTTTCGACAAAAAATCCATTGAGAAGTAGAAGTGTAACAGTGTTGGTGTTTTTTCTGTCTTCCTTACTCTGCATTTCCCCCCAGATTCCTAGCTAAAATTATTCTCTTGGTAAATCTCAAATCCGTGTGACCTCAAGAATGCCTTGACCATCCCTGATATGTACCTCAGCTTTCACTAACATGAAGAGATTAACAAATGTGGACTTTATTATTGCATGCATTTATAATAGAAATGATACTCCCTTGTTATTCAAAAAGCAAGCATTTGTAATTGCTGTATGAAATTATATTTTTATTAATATTGTACTGTTCAGTGATTCCTATTTCTCACCATTGATCTTACCTAATATTTAAATTATAAATCCATGCTTTGATTGGAACAATTATACTTACTTAAATAGTTCTGAGATGGTAGTAGGGATTTCCTGAATTTACATACTGACAATTAAAAAAGGAACTGTTACGCACATGACTAATTCTGTTTGATAGCTTGCTTATGTTTGAATTGTGTTGCTTGGTTTCTCTCAATACTGTAATCTTTGACAAGTGCCTTTACCAAAAGACATTTAGGGTTGGGATGTGGAATTTAACTACATCCTGGGTTTTAAACTCCTCATGCACTGTGATTAGAATTCAAGCAGCAGACGACAAGGCAAAAATAGGAAAATACTTAAAGCATCTATTACATTTTATAAGTTTATAAGATATAGGAGCAGAATTAGGCCATTCGGCCCATCGAGTTTGCTCTGCTAGAACACATGACCTAGGAGCAGGAATAGACAATTTAACCTCCCAAGCCTAAAAACCTTCAATGTGATCATGGCTGATCCCATCATGGCCTCCACTCCATTGTCCTGCCCGTTCTCCATAACCCTTCAACCCATTACCAATTAAAAATCTGGACAACTCCTTCTTAAATTTGCTCACTGTCCCTGCATCCACCGCACTCTGGGGTAGCAAATACCACAGATTCACAACTCTTTGGGAGAAGTAGATTTTCCTCGAATCTGTTTTAAATTTGCTGCCTCTTATTCTAAGATTATGACCTCGTTTTAGAATGCCCCACAGGAGGAAGCATCTGCTCCACATCTACTTTATCCATACATTTTTGCACCTGGTATACCTCAATTATATCTCCCCTCATTCTTCTAAACTCTAAAGAGCACAGGCCTAACTGTTCAATCTCTCCTGTTACGACAAACCCCATATCTCTGGAATCAATCTAGTGAACAACCTCTGAACTGCCTCCAATGCCACTACATCTTTCCTCAAATAAGGGAACCAAAACTGTGCATAATACCCTCGCTGCTCAAAACCAGTGGCTGCTTTCTCCTGTACTTAATGGGGTGTAAATTATTGAGGAGCACGCTGCATTGTCAATATTGACGAATAAGTTTCTGTTTTTAATTTTCTTTCAAGTTTCCTTCTCCACTCCTGATACCACTGACTTGTTGGAATATAGTTTCATGAGTGTTCTCTGACCAGCAGTGATTCCTACAAATGGATATTCTTAATGAAGGAGCCTGAACAGTGTATTGACAAGCTATCTGAATATGTGAAGCATAAATCTACATTTACAGCAAAAGTTGCTGGATAGCATTCAGATTCAGGAACCTGGCTTTGGCACCCCAACTGAGGTTTACCAGCTGAAAGACTGCAGAGTGAACCACTGACATAGTTTGCATAAGTGCAGGCAGTTATTTAAGCTTTGAGCCATTGTAAAAACCCCAAAATGTATTGGTGCGGGTTATTGAAACGGCTGCAGAACAGAACCTGTGCTATGGTTATTTGAATAAAACAGTTTATTATATTGTTTCTGTAATGTAATCTTTGTTCCTGTAGTTTCTGTAACCTTGTATCTCATTAGATTTATCTGAAGACAGTTGAATTATGGACAAATTTCTCTCAGTGTATTCTCTTATGGTTGCTTGACAATATTTATAGCGTGAGTATCGGTTACATACAGAATTTCCCCGTGTGCTGCAATGCTTCCTGTTTTTTATGAAATAGTTGCTTGTATATTTAAACTTCATTGAAATAGATTGATTGGGGTCTGAATGTTTAAGGAGAAGTCCTTCTGGAGTGTACAGGGCTCCCTGATGCCATGTTCCTTTCCTTTTTTCAGGTTCATGTGCGCTCAGCTCCCAAACCAAGTGCTGGAGAGCATTACCATTATTGACACACCTGGAATCCTCTCTGGGGAGAAGCAACGGATGAGCAGAGGTGAGTGTGTCCCTTTAAAAGGAAGCTGGGTGGCTATAAGACATCTCTCCTGAATTGCGCACAGGAAAAGCTGAGTATATTGTTTTCTGTTTCCTCCTGGGTGGTTATATTTGTTGTTTGTGACCTTGACTGTCATTTTTCAAGTTTTAACTTTTCCCATGTTAGAAGATTTTTTGTTTGCTAATTCAGTTTCCTTTTTTCCTTTCCTCCCTTATTCTAAAAATAGCTATTTCCTCAGTTCCCTCCTTCAGTGAACTTAGACTGGGTTTTGACAACTCCAGGTTGACTGCCTGACACCATGCCCATTGGACAATCCTAATGAATAAAGAATAAAGCCTGACAAAGTAAAACTGAATCCAAGTGTTGGCAATGGTACAAATTCTGGTGCTTGAAACAAACTGCATCATAGTTACCCACATAACACATCGACAGCATGGTTTCTATCATGGAAGATGGCAAAAGTGTTTGTGCTGAATTAATTGGAATCCTTTTCTAAATTTCCATATGTAATAGCATACAAGTAGGACTGGTACTTGGTAAGTTGCTTATCTGAAATTTCCCCCCCAGCATAGTCGGGGAATCCAGGCGAGTAAGTATGTGTTGTGTGTGTAATTGTCCTGAAATTGGAAAATCGCATACATCAAGGACCTGGTCATTTGAGGGCTTCGTGTATGTTGGGAAATTCTTCTTTAAAGCAGTGCAAGTGAAATCTGCTTTGTTTTGAGACGCCTTGCATGCTTTTCCTCCGGTGATGCAGTGGTATTTTCACTAGACGAGTAATCCAGGGACCCTGGGTAATGCTCTGGGTATGTTATTCTCTGAGTTTGAATAAAGATTGTAGACTTCCAGTTAACACAAATACTTTATTCAGTGGGTCCGTTCTGTTTCCAGAGCTTAACTAGATATAATACAGTCAAGAGGTATGACCAGTGAAGCTAAGGTAAACTGCCTATGCTGAGCTGTCTCTGTCTGCTGCTGCTCACTAGCCTTGTGCTTGTGAAAGAGGCGGATCCTCCCTTGGGCTGGACCCTTTATACCCGTCTCTGATGCTGCCCTCTAGTGATGCTGTGGCTGTTACATCTGTCTGTAGTCCCTGGTGTATGTGCAAATGTATGTACAGATGTACAAATCACTACACTGGGGATCCAGGTTTGAATCCACCACAGCAGATGGTGAAATTTGAGTTCAATACAAATCTGGAATTAAAAGTTTAATGATGAAACTATTGTCGTAAGCTTGCTTTCTACCTTTGCTACTTTTATCAGATGTTGCTTTTGGAGTTTAGCAGCTTGTTGCCAAACTGTGAATATATGATCTTGCAGCAGTTTAGTTTTTTTTTCAAGGTCACCTCCTATTTTGCTGAGCACAAATAGGTTACTACTAACAAAATGTAAAGGATGCTAAACTGCACAAGATCATTCCCTTTTTCACCATTTTTCCATCTCGGAGATTGGAACTCGCTCCTCTGCAGAGACTTAATCCAGTGCTGTAGATAGACTGCTCGGCCATATCCCACCGCTACCAGAGTTTCCAATTTATGGGGGTCGGTTCATTCGCTCAATTCCCGGGTTTAGGTTAAACTATGCCCCCCTCCTTCGGTGTGGTGACCCTCCAGTTAAATCACCACCAGTCAGCTCTTTCTGAAAGGGGAGAGCAGCCTATCGTCCTCTGGGATTGTGGCGTCATTTACATTTTGGGAGATTGGAGATTACTTGTGAATCGTAGAATCCCTACAGTGTAGAAGGTGGCTGTTTGGCCCTTCGAGTCTGCACTGACCCTCTGAAAGAGCACCCTATCTAGGCCCACACCCCCCCACCCCATCCCCGGAACCCCCAACCAACCTGTGCATCTTTTGGACACGAACAAGCAATTTTACTGTGGTCAATCCATCTAACAAACACAGACAGTGGGAGAATGTAGAAATTGCACACAGTCACCCAAGGCCAGAATTGAATCTGGCCCCTGGTGCTCTGAGGCATGTTGCTATATTTACTTGCTATAAATATGGCGGTTAAGACACAATAGGGAGGCGATGCGGAGCTAAGTCTCGGGGATGGGGGAATTGGGATAAGGCCGCAACAGGAGCTGCGCCACGGGGCGGGGCTGGCTCAGGAAAGTGCGGGCGTTTTCCCGCGTTAGGGTGGGGGGGGATGGAGGAGCGCAAGGAGGTGGGATTTCCACACAGGGGGCGGGGGGGGGGGGGGGGGGAGGGGAGGGGTCAACGGGAAGGCGGGGGAAGCCAGGGTCAGCAGGAGTCAACTGACTTACGGAAGTATTATGGGGAGCAAAAGAACTAGATTCGGATCTAGCGGGAAGGGGGGGGGACAAAAGGGTTGCTGCTGCACTGGCCGGGGAGAACTGAAAATGGAAGAGGTGGGCGGGGCGGGGGTTGCCCGTCAGGGGGACTGGAGGGTGCGGGAGGCGCGGGCACGTGACTGGCCTAGAAAAGGAGATGGCTAGTCGGCAGGGGGAGGGGGGTGAGAAGCCCCCCAATCCGGCTGATAACGTGGAATGCGAGTGGCCTAAATGGGCCGGTTAAGAGGGCCCGAGTGTTCGCGCACTTAAAGGGACTGAAGGCAGACGTGGTCATGCTTCAGGAGACACATCTGAAGGTGGCAGATCAGGTCAGGTTAAGGAAGGGATGGGTAGGACAGGTGTTCCATTCGGGGCTGGATGCGAAGAATAGAGGGGTGGCAATACTGGTGGGGAAGCGGGTGTCGTTTGAGGCCAAGAACATAGTAGCGGACAATGGAGGCCGATACGTGATGGTGAGTGGTAGGTTGCAGGGGACGGGGGTGGTATTGGTAAATGTATACGCCCCGAATTGGGACGATGCTGGATTCATGAAAAGGATGTTGGGGCGTATTCCGGACTTGGAGGTAGTAAGCTTGATAATGGGTGGGGATTTCAACACTGTGTTGGACCCAGCACTGGATCGCTCCAGATCTAGGACTGGAAAGAGGCCGGCTGCGGCCAAGGTGCTCAGGGGGTTTATGGATCAGATAGGGGGAGTAGATCCGTGGAGATTTGCCAGGCCTTTGGCCAGATAATTTTCTTTTTTCTCCCATGTACATAAGGCCCACTCCCGGATAGATTTTTTTTGTTCTGGGCAGGGCATTGATCCCGAAAGTGGAGGGAACGGAGTATTCGGCCATAGCCATTTCAGACCACGCCCCGCACTGGGTGGAACTAGAGCTGGGGGAGGAGAGGGACCAACGCCCGCTGTGGCGGTTGGATGTGGGACTGCTGGCAGACGAGGATGTGTGTGGAAGGGTGCGGGGGTGTATCGAAAGGTATCTGGAGGCCAACGACAACGGGGAGGTGCAGGTGGGAGTAGTATGGGAGGCGCTGAAGGCGGTGGTCAGGGGAGAGTTAATCTCCATCAGGGCTCATAGGGAGAAGAGAGAGGGCAGGGAAAGGGAGAGGTTAGTGGGGGAGATTTTAAGGGTGGACAGGAGATATGTAGAGGCCCCTGATGAGGGACTACTCAGGGAGAGGCGAAGTCTCCAGACGGAGTTCGACCTGTTGACCACAGGGAAGGCAGAGGCACAGTGGAGGAAGGCACAGGGGACGATGTACGAGTATGGGGAGAAGGCGAGCCGGATGCTGGCACATCAACTCCGTAAGAGGATGGCAGTGAGGGAAATAGGTGGAGTCAAGGATGGCAGGGGAACTATGGTGCGGAGTGCGGTTAAAGTGAATGAGGCATTCAAGGCCTTCTACGAGGAGTTGTATAGGTCCCAGCCCCCAGGGGGAAAAGAGGGGATGCGACGATTCTTTTTTTTAATAAAGTCACCACCTGAGATATTGCTCCCGCCACTCCTCTCCAGAACCCCTCCAGTGCCGGGCATGACCAAAACATATGGACATGGTTCGCCGGGCTCCCTGAGCACCTTCCACATTGGATGCGACGATTCTTGGACCAACTGAGGTTCCCGAGGGTGGAGAAGCAGGAGATGGCTGGTTTGGGGGTGCCAATGGGGGTGGAGGAGCTGGTTAAAGGACTGGGGAGCATGCAGGCAGGGAAGGCCCCGGGACCGGATGGGTTCCCGGTGGAGTTCTATAGGAAGTATGTAGACCTGTTAGCCCCGTTGCTGGTAAGGACCTTCAATGAGGCAAGGGAGGGGGGGACCCTGCCCCCGACAATGTCGGAGGCGACGATCTCTTTGATCCTGAAGTGGGATAAGGACCCACTGCAATGCGGGTCGTATAGGCCGATCTCGCTCCTCAACGTAGACGCTAAGTTGCTGGCAGAAATGTTGGCTACGAGGATTGAGGACTGTGTCCCGGGGGTGATTCACGAGGACCAGACGGGATTTGTAAAGGGCAGGCAGCTACATACCAATGTGCGAAGGCTCCTAAATGTGATAATGATGCCATCGGTGGAGGGAGAGGCGGAGATAGTGGCAGCTATGGACGCGGAGAAGGCCTTTGACCGAGTAGAGTGGGAGTATCTCTGCGAAGTGTTGCGGAGGTTTGGGTTTGGGGAGGGATTTATCAGTTGGGTTAAGCTCCTATATGGAGCCCCGGTGGCGAGT